>NC_091393.1:3045000-3650000 GCF_032191515.1 Phaenicophaeus curvirostris
AAATACATCAAAGCAAAAGATTTTTCTCAATGAAATTACAAATAATTAACATAACAGAAAATAAATAGTTGGAAGTAAAAGTGGCATCATTAATCACCAAATGATGTGACTATAATTTACAGAAAAAATACTATAGCAAATTAAAAGAATTGCATCCTGTCCTGTGAGGTGCACAGTAGCATCCCTGGAAAGGCTTTCCAGAAGAAGTTGGGGACACTCACAAGCACCTTGCAGGGTCAGGCTCTGAGAAAAGAAAAAAAAAAAAGAGGGAAAAGAAAAAGACAATGAAATTAATTATCTCAAAGGCAGGTAGATAAAGATAGTAGAATAATGACTAACTAAGCTTGGCAATAGATTACAAGCAGATTATATATAATCAGTCTATTTAAAATCATTATTATGACATGGCTGTGCATTACAATTGGTTCATATTTAAATACTTTTTTATGAAGTATAGCTAAAACAAGCAAACATGTCTAGGTAAATTATTCATAGAATGAATGGTTGAAGTAGAAAAGGAACTTTAAAGATCATAAAGTCTGACCCTCCTGCAGTGAGGTAATTTCTGTAACCATTCCATTCAGAAACAAAAATTTGGAATTCTTTCTCTTCCTCAATGTACTTTTGTACAGCTTTAAGCTTTAATTCCAGTGTGCAAAATAATTCTAAACAAATAAGAGATTTAATGTCATGTCTGGCTTTGGAGACACCCTGTTGATACAGGCTTTTATTTTGTGCTATAATCTTGTCTTTAAATCTTTGATATTGAATACAAGTTAATGAATGTGCATAACATATTTGAGAAAAAAAAAAAAGAAAAATGCTGGAACACAGTAAAATGTAACCAGCGCAATCATTAATAATATTAAAGCTTAATTAATTAATAGATAAATATTAATTTGTTTTCCTAATTTCTCAAATGATTAAAGCCACTCTGTTAAGAACCTTGAGATAGGCATCTTTTATGAAAGATTTTTTTTAATCTGTCATATAATAAAGCTATCTGAATAACACATCTGTCACTTCAGAAAATGCAATTTTATTTACAATAGTATTTCAAACACATTAAAAGTCAGAAAATCATATGTTACACTTTTATGCTTTTAATGAAATGTTAAAACAATTCTCATCTTGAAGAACTGTACTTGACAAAGAATTATTTCATTTTATTCTCCAAAGAAATACTAACATGCTGTTCAAAAGAAATTGATTGGCTTCTAATTAAACATTGTGACCTGAATTCTTTGACTACATTGTAGTAAAACAACATCAGAAGTTTCCACCTCATTAACTATCTTTCTTTCACGTTATTTTGTCATCAAACCAACAAAACTTAGAAACTTGGCAATCAGTGAAATAGAAGCAGATTTTTATATTCTTTTACTGAAAGATATTTGAAAACAAAATTGGAAAATATTTTATTCTTGTGAGGACAATGTTTGATAGATAAAGAAAATATATTTTAGGCATTTAAAGTAAATATCAATCTGTAAATATTATTTTTAGTGTCTGTGATATTACTGAACAGTCTAAACTACAAAATGATAAATTTACTTTTCTGTTCTGGTAGCTCATATTGTTTAATTATTTTGACAATACTGTGAAGGGCAGAAAAATAATCCGTGTTTGTAAAGAAATGAATTAATAACCTGACACAGGAGTTGGCTTTTGGCAAAAGAAATATGAAACACTGCAATTTGAGTCCTAGACTCAGTCTAGGACCAAGAAATAGCCTCTAGTTTTAGAATTTTCTGGTTTTCGTTCTTCAGTCCACAACATAGGATACAGAATGTCTTTTTTTTTTCACAAATACTTCAGAATGTCTAAAAATGCATAAGAAAAAATAAGAGAAAAGAAAGTAATGAAAACAAAATTTGACTACTAGGGATAAATACTATCCTATCTTATTTTAATGTCTGTTACTAGACAGCCTGATGCAAGAATCTTATACTACAGACACTTGCATTATTTTTTTTGTGTGTACTATTATTTAACCCATCTCCATAAATAATTGCCATTCACAGAGTTATAGAATAAATTTAGGTTCATTCAGGAGGTCATATAATCCAGCTTTCCCACTTAGGGTAATGTCAAATGTTAATTCAGAACATGAGTTTGTCCAGTCAGGTATCAAAAACCTCCAAAGATAAAAATTCCACAACTTCTCTGGGCAACTCCTGTGTTTAATTATTCTAATAATGTTTTCTTTCCTTATCTTACACTGGATCCTTCCTTGTTTCAAAGTATAAAGCACTACATACCTTTGGAAAAAGCACAATTCCATTTTTTTGATCAGCTTCTTTTACTAAAAATTGCCTTATAGGAAAACCCTTCTTGCCTGATGCTAAAACACACCAAACACCTCCAGCCTCTCTTCACAAATCTTGTGCTCCGGACTCCAAACAGTTTTGTGAACCTTGCTCAAGTTTATTCAGGTATTTTGGGGCCCAGAAATCCTCACAATATTTAAATGTGTTCTAATAAATTCTATTATGGGAATAATAATTTTCTTGGCTAACTGACTACACTCCTACTAACGTAAATTCAAAACACACTAGCTCGATCAATATGGGCATACAGTACACAAATGAGGTGATGCAATTTGGAAGATTGATCTTGACAGTTGATACAGGTACTATTCCCATTTTCTCTTCTCTCTTAGATTTTATTCTAAAATTTCAGAATCAGCCTCTTCACTTAATCTGTAATACCTTCAGGTGTTTGAAATACTTGAAAAAAAAAGACTTTTAAAGAACTTTACAAAACCTAAGCTCTGCTATTCCTCTTTGTTGCTACCCATCAGAAAGTCAGAATTACTCTTCTAAAACTATTGGCTGGTACAAGTAATGTTTAGAAGTCAGCCATCTTAGCATTCTACAGGAAAGGGAAGATTTCTGTCAGATGTGATTCTACTTTAGGGACTTTCCATGATATTTGAAATTAAAATTTTTATGCCCAATGAGCAAACAGAAGACCTACTTCTGAGTTGCATCATTTCATTTGCAAATTATTTGATACAGACTATAATTTATTTAAGCTCTGTATTCACACAATGTTTTGAATAATGGAGCCTTGATCTTGTAAGGCTGATAAGTAAAAACAATAGTTAACATTTGAAACACACGAACAGTCTTTTTAAAATAAAACCTGCTCATATAATTCTCTAATCAGAGAATGGGTTATTTTTATTATTTTTTTGTAGACCCTGAGTGTATGGTGGGAATAGAAATGATTATAAACAATATCCTATGCAATGGAATACCATATCATGTTTGGCATAGCTACATTGTTTGAGTCATGAATGAACAGTGCAAAGACTGACCGTACTTCATATTATGCTATCTGGTTGTGGAACTTCTTGGTGCTTTTTATGTGAAACACACACAAAGCTTTAGCAAAGCTGCTACCCTATGTCCTATGGAAAATAGAATGCAGGTGTAGGAATTGGAAAATATCTTATGATTCTAGCTTTTTTAATCCTAGACAGATCAATTTCATACAAAAATCTCCTCTAAGGCAAGATCTATGCAGGCAGAATCAAGAACACAAACAGTCAAGCACAAACTTTCTACTTTTCTACACTGAGAATGTCTGCTTTTAGGCTCAGTAGCAGTCTGTCTTGAGCCTGTTTGGCATTAGGACTTTGTATGGTACCAACTTTATTCCACTGCTAGCATCTTGGCCACTCTTTTTATTTAGGAACTCAGTCTTGCACATCCTGGGCAAAGGGAGTTTTCTTGTCATGATGATAAAAGATTCTGTTCCTTAATTCTTGACCTGCAGGCGCTTAGTCCCTGTCTCCAGTGTCCATAGATTGAGACAAATTTAGGAAGAGACCCATGACTAATTCTAGAGCAGTTTCTACAGTTTTGGTCAGTAAATAAATATACAGTCTTATAGAGAGCCACAGGCCTCAGTGGACACAAACTATACTCAGTGCATTACACACAGTCACATACTAAATGCTGCTTTCATTTGTTTCATAAGAGATGTGGTCTAGTATGCTCTATATAACCCAATTCAATTCTAAGCTGCTGAAAATGTCTGTATAGAACTGCATACTCCACCAGTTTAAGTAGTTCTCAACTCAAAAACCTATCAGATTCTCTTTGGCGGTATTTTGTCTTAAAAGCAAATTAATAGACATGCTTTGTACAGACTTGAATATCTTTAGTTAAAGACATTTTTCATTTAAGCTCTATTTTCTGCAGAACAATAGAGCTTATTAAAAGAGAAGGAAATACAAAACCTGCAATTTAGAGGGAAGAGAAAATGGATTATTGGAGTAACACTTTTCGTTGGATTTTCATTGTACTAAGATATGGCTGTCAAGGAGTAGTGCACAGAGCTGAATTTATATCAGTTGGAAACATACAGTTACTTCTTATGGGACAAAACCTGATCAACCTATTCCTAATGTTTACACATAATTTTAGTTTTCTGTGTTGTTTTCAGATATTTGCAAAACAGATGAGTAATATCATTAAAAGATAACCAGCATGTAACCTGTTAAATTCCCAGAGATCTTTCACCAAGACTCTAAAAGAGTCTCTCCTTTGTAAGGTGGGGAGATGTGCAGGGACTTCATTTTGCCTGAGGATCAAAAAAAAGCAAAACTCCTGGAACTTTTAAATCACAGGTTGACACTGAATATTTACTAAAAATCCACAACACTTATCAGTTATCATCATGTTGCCTAGATTTTAATTCTTATTTAAAGGTCCATATTGAATTACAACTTTTCATGCTTATCTCAAACACAACACTGCCTTCCATTCTTTCCCAAATAGGAGTCACATAATGAGTAGCCAAAGGTCAAGACAAGTCTGTATTCTACAAGATAGTTTGAAATTAGAAGACAAAAATCAAATGCAGTAAATTAAATTCTTGATCTGATGCAGTCAGATAGAATACTTCCCTGTATTCATGGAATTGTGAGTAATTTCAGGCAGGGGAAGGGAAGCGAATACTGATTGTGAAGGTGTATGGTGCAAGGATGACTTAAAAGAGCAAGTATGACTTAAAGGACTAATGAAATTGCTTATTGTTAGCTGTGTTTAATTTATTCAAATTAGAGTCTTTTCAGCAGTATTACAAACAGACAATGACGTTACAGTAGTTTTTTCTGAAAATTATCACGTAAATCAATTAGGGGAAAAGGTTCATACAAAAATATTATCTAGACTATTTTGTATAAACCAATACACTCTGCATAGCTCAGCAATACATGCCACAGACACAAATGGCACACACTTAACAGTGTGCGTACTGCTCTAGAATTATTTTAAGCCTGCCAAATTAACGCAAATACTTTTTCTTCCTTTCTCCACTTTTCTCTGGATAAAGGCTATGAAGAAATGTGAAGGAAAGATGATTATCTACTTATATGCACACAGACATCTCCCTTGCACAATCAGACCAAGGAATGGGCAGACAACAGCTTTCACTGCAAAAACCTTAACACAAAGATTTCACAAGCTGTAATGCTTCATCTAATAAGCACAGTTTGAGAAATGAAAAGGTCTTACCCCATTTTCTTCATGAACTGCTAAGCATAATGATTCAATACTGGATATTGTTGAACAGAACAAAGTATCAAGACATTCATGAGAGATACTCTTAGATCTAGCAAATTACATATTCTCCCATTTACCAGACCAAAGAGGAAGAATGATTCTTCTAGAGATTGTTTTTCAGGGCTTCTTCACAGGACTAAATACTCAATTCAGATCTTACTGCACAAGAACTGACAGAGAAATTATATTTTGAAACATTTTCGAGAATACCCAGGATATGAGATGGATGTGTATTATAATGTATTACACTACTCAGCAATAAAACTTGCTTCTTCTTTCCTCTATTAAGGCCTGAATTTCTTATTTTTCTAAATTATGCTTTTTAGAAAAAATAAAGGTCTTATCTTGGCTGCTTGGAAGTCAGACCCAGCACATTACCTCACTTTATCTGATGATTGCCAGACTTTGAACAGAGCCTGTTCTTGCAAACACCTCTGCCTTGCTCTAATACCCTTGTCAGTGCATTAATTGTCCTGCCTGTACTGTGGTCATCTTCCATGACCCTCATGTAGCTACTCTGCTTTTGCTGTTCCCTGACAAGAACTAGTCATTCAACACCTCTTTTATATACAAAAAATTCTCCATCTAAAATAGTTGCATTGAATCAGCATAATCTCTCCAGTGTCTATAAAAGGAACTTAATGTAACTGACTTTGTAGATACCTAAAAGAACTATGTTATAATTTCTGAACTTAAGGGATATCAATCAATCAAAAAACCTAATAAGGCACAAGATTCCTGTGCAAGTTGTGTAACGTCTTTACAAAAGTGTGTTCTATAACTCCACCCCCTTTAAATGTCTTAAAGGCACCATTAACTTTAGATATGAATAGGAACCTATTAAATCAAATTAACTCAGGGATTAAATAGAAATTTCTAAGTTATTGCAGGAGCACCACCAACATCTTCACTATATTAATGAAAAAATCCTGTCCCATTTTTCTACAACTTTAGTTTCCTGATTAGTATTCAAAAACTAAACACTTAATTAGCTTAGAAGCAAGTAACATGAAAACTATACACTAAACTTCTATAAGCAAAATGAGCCATATGGGAATAATATCAATCAGCAAAAGTAGTTACGTAATGATTCATGGAAGTTGCCCGCTACTACTGCTGTATTAGCTACTAAACCCATGTAAATGTACCTTGGGGACTACAGAAATGTGCAGGCTGGCCATAGCTCAAATCTGAACCAAAACTAAGAAAGGGTTTTATGTTTGTTGAAAAGAAATACTGTAAAACATACACTAAGTATGGATCTGTTCTCAAACTTGTTGAAGACAGAGAATTTTCCCTTTGATTACAATGTGCTTACATATTTTGTGCTCTTACTCAGCAACAGATAATGAAGAAAGATAACTCAAATGTATCAGAACCTTTAAAAATTCTTAGACTATTATGTGATAAGTATAGAATAATTGAAAAATTTGTTTCTACAGATGTGAATCCGGGATTTATTAAAATTCATTATATTCTGCATTAAAGAAATAATGTATTACAATTGTAATTAAAGATTAGTATGTGCTAGAAATAAGAGTAAAAAATACATGTACAACCTAATTTTTGCAGCACTAGTCAAGTTCTTTTTGCTTAATTTATAAAATATACTGATTTCAGTCCTTAAGCAATTATTGAACTTTCTAAACATTAGTCAATCCACTTTTTGAACAGAAAAAATGTGGATAGTAAAATACTAAAGAGCAGTCAAGACTCTGAAGAAGACTTATTTAAAATTACTATCTTCTAATGAAGGTGAACTTGACATTGATTTAGACTTCTCCTGCAGTCAATGTATCCTGACTTCTATTAAATACATCAAAGGCTTTAAAAACAAATATTCTTGAACTAAACAGAGAACATAGAACTATTGGAGTGGGTCCAGAGCAGGACCACGAAAATGTTCAAAGGCCTGGAACATCTTCCTTGTGAAGAGAGGCTGAGAGAGTTGGGGTTGTTCAGTTTAGAGAAGAGAAGACTCCAAGGAGACCTTGTTGTGGCCTTTCAATACTTAAAAGGGGCTATAAGAAGGACAGGGAAAAATCTTTTAGCAGATCCTGTAACAATTGGAAAAATGGTTTTAAACTTTTAGAATCATAGAGTAACCAGGTTGGAAGAGACCCACCGGATCATCAAGTCCAACCATTCCTATCAAACACTAAACCATGCCCCTCAGCACCTCGTCCACCCGTGCCTTAAACACCTCCAGGGAAGGTGATTCAACCACCTCCCTGGGCAGCCTTCTCTTAAAGAAGAGAAGTTTAAACTAGATATTAGGAAGAAAGTTTTTCCCTGAGGGTGGTAAAACACTGGATTAGAGAAGCAGTGAATGCCACATCCCAGGAGACATTCAAGGTCAGATTGGATGGGGCTCTGACCAACCTGATCTAGTTGAAGGTATCCCTGCTCGATGCAGGCAGTTGGACTAGATGACCTGTAAAGGTCCCTTCCCACCCAAATCATTCTATGATTCTATGATTCTATGAATATTGTATATGAATCACAACTCGGAGAAACAGAGTATTTGTTGTGTTAGAAAATATTTCCCCCCCTTTTTGGTGAAACAACTATGCTGATATATCCAATATAAGTGTCTCCTTGGTATGATCTGCTCTTTAGTGCTTTTAAAATTCTTGACAATCTTTAATTCTTCATTGGCATTCCTTTATTCCCATACCTAAATATTAATAAACAATTGAGTGTTACTTAAAAAAATGGATTATTATTATAGCTTTTATTTACATTTTCCTTCTAAATAGCCTACACCAAGTTTTTTTGCATAACATTCTTATTGCTTTAACAGAGAGTATCAGTATTATTTACCCAAATATGGGTTTCCCTGTGTACATTGATAAAATGGGAGAAATGGAAAACTGATCTGTTTTAGAATCTTTTCTTCTTCATTTCTAGAAAGGCCTCTGAATAATGAAGCAAACTGTAAACTTTCTCAGTCTGAGTTTTTAAATCAGAATTGAAGATTCAAAACAGTTAAGAAGAATTATTTATACAAGAAAAACTGAAGGGGGATTAATTCCACTGTTATTAGAAAATGAGGATGAGGCCAGCTAGAGGCAGTGAAAGGGAAAATGGCTGAAGCCCAAGTTACCTCAGCAGGGAAAGTGGAGACGTAAAGCAAACATTATTCTCATATTCCTGAATCTCCTTAGATATCCCTGGTTTTGGTGGGCTAGAATTAGAAAGATCCTGTGCAGCCAGAGATATTGCTTTATAGCTTCATTGACTGTCACCTCTTCTATGTGCTTGCTTGCTTTGTTTCCCTCTGTTTCCTCTTTTTCTTTTCTTCTGTATTTATATTTAATGTCCAATGCTACTGGCGGTGAGGCAATGGAAGAAGCAAACCACAGACTCTATCTTGCTAGGTCAAGATTAATTTCAGGATCTACAGCTCTACAGCACAGTCAAAGAAAAACAATGAAAGAACATCCAAAAACTGCATTACTATCTAACAGTTGAACCTCTCAGAAATGATCAAGTCCCTGGGCTTATTGTCTGGCCTAAACACTTCAGATGACTTCATCTTATTCTGTCTTCAGGAGCACCCTGGACTTATACATCCTTTTGTCACAATTTCCAGGTTCATCTTGAAGGGTGACTAAACCAGGTCTGTATCCTTACAAAAAAAAGCATTTAGGACCAGTGGCCTGGGTTTCCTTAGCAGATGTCTGGTCCAGAGATGTTTCCTCTAATGAGTGGCCACCCTTTGGAGGTGAGATCTGAGTTCTGGTCAACAGTCTGAGCACCTACCCTCACACAGCACAAAGGACCTTCCCATGCTCCATTGACTAACTACAATAAGTCGTCAATGCTTATTAAAACAGTTGTTCTGGAACTATTCAGCAGAGCTATGTTTAGGTACCTAACAAAAGAGAAAGTTTAAAATTTAAGTGCCTCCGCACAGATGACACTAGACACTATCTGAATATCTTTCATTGGCTTCAAGGCCACACAGAAAAACAATAAAGCTTGCACACATATGTAGACCATTGTTTTCTGTATGTAATTGATTTCCTTCACCACCTCTTTCACTTCTGCTAAATCTTAAACACATCCTTCCCTCTTTCCTTTTCACTACCTCTCCAGCTATCTCTGGAATATTTACAGAAGCTTTAGAAATATTATATACAAGTGAAACAATGATGCTATACAGATACGCATGAAATAAACCTAAGTAACTACTTAATCTTCTTAGTGTGACCCTCTTCAGCTCACACCCTCCCCAACTATTTGCTGTGCTTACTTGTTCTGCACTGTTTAAAATTATAGTTGTATGCTTCTCCAGGCAGGAAACATGTCTTATTTGCTTTGTGAAGTCTGTAGCACATTTAATATTGTGCTATTTAGTCCTAGGTGAGAAAAATTTTCCTGTCCATGGTACTTTTCAGGTTTTCAAAGATATCTTAATCTGTATAAGGAAATAAAATCTTTCAAGTTGAGAGCCACAAAGCATTGTGTTTGTGGTAGTGTACTTGAAATAAGTACTGCTTTAGACTTTTTTATGCTTTTAACTCTTCTGTAGACAGCTGTAGACTTCTGCCCACAGTCAGAGATAAGTACTTAGATAAATGAATCAAATCTCTATCGCATCCTCAATATTAACCACAGAACCATAAATGGTCCAAATTCAGCTCCTTGTTTTTCTTCAGTCGGTAACTGACATAAACAAGAAAAATCTTTTACTTATTTTTGAGAGGGATCTTATTCTCCTTGTACTGTCTTCTCTAATTCTGACTATAAGTGCCATTAGGAATACAAAAGTTCCAGAAAAAAACTACCACGTTTTATATAGATGTTTTGCTAAAGCACATTTTCCATTAAAAAAAATTATATCACTCATGATTTCTGGACAGCTCTGGTCAATAGATTATTAATTATGTCATGAACAATAACACACTTGAGGAGAACTAAAGTACAGGTAATTATTTTTTCTAAATCCAAATCAAATCTTATCAGCTTCCAATTACAGTGTGAAGATAGACATAAAGAGCAGAAAATAATACAGCAGGATGGAGTTTTCAGACACAGACTTGATCCTTGTATTTCCTTTTTATTTGTTCAGGCCACTTCCAGTTCAGAGTACTTGTAGCTTTTTGGATCATAGAATGAAATATTTTGGTGTCTGTGTTCCCTCTAAACACACTTGCTTCAGAGCTTAACTCAAGGCTCTAAGTTTTGCTGTTCCCTAAATTTTTCTTTGTCATCTAATAGCCCTGTTGTATATCATATAACAAAACTTCAGTTGCATATCAATATTCAGGGGACTGCAAGATTATACAGCTGTTATCTGTCTTATCCACTTCTTATAAAACATAAACCAGACAGAACATTATTACTTGCTTCGTTGATGCTACAATAAACCCTAAGGAATCTCTGAAGATCATTGTCAGTAAAGAACTTATTTACAGAATGATAGGAGATATGCTCCAATAATACAGAGTGCCTTTATTGATCAATACCAAATTTTAACAAAAATATTAATGATCACTCTGAACTACATTTGCAGTACTTGATTTTTTTCCTAGAGCTCTTCCTTCTAAGTATTGACTAGCATGTGTGATTTCTTTTAACATCATCAACAAATTGTAGGCCCAAATTAATATTACACAAAAATAAAATTTCCAGTTTCCTAAAGGTTCATATTTCACAGATGATGGATTTGCTTATCTTCAGATCTTATAAATTCATGTTATACATTTTATAGCGTCCCAGTTTCCTGGGCTCAGTAGTGCTGTATTGAATCATTGCCACTGGTTTTGGAAAACTAAGTAGTTGCTGAAACATAATAAAATGGTACTAGTCGGAGGGAAAAAACCTTTATAGGTCTTTTGCCTTCTCAGAAAAAAAAGAAGGCATTATACAGTGCCCTGTGTGTAATAATAAAGGTCAGATTCAAATGTATGGCAGTTTAATTGAAGGAAAGTGTGTTTATAGGTTCATTTGAAAAGAAATAATGTTTGGCTTCCTTTGTTTGGGGGCAAGACAGAGTTCTGGACATCTTGGTGGTTTTGGTAGAAAAATAAATTAGTCTATTTAAATGTGAAATGTGGACAACAGTAAAATAAAGTCAGTCTTTTATATAACAGCATGGTTAAACTATAAAGCTAATCATGTATTATTCTGTTTGTGACTGGAATATGCGTAACTGATAATAATTTAGTCACAAGCCTGATCTCAGGAGGAGTGAGGGGATAAAACAGTGTAGCTATGGACATGCTTCTGTGTTTTGTGTCTGAAAATACACACCAAATTACGTGCTTCTAATGCAGAAGCTATTATTTATAGCTATTTAATAATATATATAAATAATACATATATATTTAATAATATATATATAGCTATATAATAATATATATTATTATCTTTGATAAATCTACATAGAATATAATTCATTAGGCTACAATCTTGGTTCTACCAATACTCATCAGTGAATACTGTGGAAAACAGTTTTCCTCCTTTTATTCTTTGTAATTTGGTACCAGAGATAAAATTCCAGGGATATTGTGTTCTCATTTGAGGTGTTCTAAAATCTTCTATTTATAATTATTTTAATTAAAATAAGCAGCAGCCAGAAAACTAACATCTATGCTAGGATTTTACTCTAATCTCATAGTTTATGAATGCTCTTTCTACAATACAACACTTAATAACTTCAGTGCTTGTTTATGGGTTAATTTTATAATTTTCAAATGAACTTCTTGACAATAAAGTCAAAACTATAACGGACAATCTGGCAGTAGAAGCTGTATTCTCAAGAAGTTCCTCATTATTTTAATAACTTGTTTTAACATAGATGGATTTTTTCCATAGGTTCTCTTAGGAAAATTATTCTGATTACTAAATAGATTTAAGTAACTGTAGCAAAACAGGATATATTCCTCTCTTACATACTGTGCAAGGAACTTCAGCAGAGCTGTAAGATGCAATTACAATTGCCCTTTTTTTTGTGTCTGAGGTACTGCAAGATGCTGCAGTCCTAAGGATAATGTTTAAGTGTACAGACAGTATGGTTATTATTAAATACTGCAATTGAAATCCTCTAGTTGATATCCTTCCAAAAAATAAGGGTCAATCACATCAGAACAGTAGGGACCACCCTTTTCTGCTAGTTTGCTTTTGAAGAGCATTATTATCTGACAAAGAGAAAAATCACAAAACCTCTCTATAATATTTAAAGACAAAAAAATCCATTCCCCTGTCAACACTAATGGCCCTTTCTTCTTTATTTCTTTGCTCATCTCACAGATACAAAATTAGGATCTGATTAGCATGGATTCTATATCCGTTAAAGCTATGTGTTATGAACTATTGAAATACGTAGACATTGCATGTTCCTCAGTAACAAATCCATAGTGACTAAAGTGGCAACCCTGTCAAATGTTGATAAACCCAAAGCTTACACAAGCAAACATCCTGAGTTGAATACTGGAAAATAAGTATATTTTTAGTGATCATTAGAAAATGTAATCAATCTTTGCTGAGATAATCTTTCCTTTACACTTGTAAAGATAAAATTATATTAATTAAGAAGAGAAAATATACTAAAGGTATAATTTCTCAAACAGTGATGAACAGACTATAAAAAAGTGTTATATTTTCTATAAACTATAGAAAATTATTTATGTTATATATATAATATATAGTATTTATATAATCTTTATTTTAATTACTGCTGCTTAGGATATCATTCCATATCTCCAACTAAATTTAGGAAATAAATTATTGATCTGTGGTGTTCTAATTGTTTGGACATAAATGAAGTACGGATAATGCTGCTTTTCAACATACTGTAAAACAAGAAAACACTTGAAAATACACTGTCAGTGCCATGTCATGGAAATACTAAAGAAATTATCAACATTTAAAAAATAAGTTATTCAATGTGAAACCAGAAATTATAAGTACAACTGGAGATCAAATCTGACTACCATTGAATTAACTCCAAATTGTTAGATTAGCTGACAAGATAAGTAGAAGGTTTTAGTTCATTTTGACTATGGAAGGAATATAAACAAAAAACCAAAACTCTGAAAGTCCATGTCTCTGAGAGTCTTATATTCCAGAAATTATAAGGATACTTTTGTATGCTTAAAAGAGTCAAAATTATGTTCTGGATTAGACCAGAACAGAAGAATGTAGTTTTGCTGCGGGATGTCAAAATTTACACAATAATAGATACTTTCCACCAGCATAAAAAAACCACAAAACACATGGTGAAATGAAGAATTAATTTGAAACAGAAAGAGAATGGACAAGGAAAACCAAAATTTTGAATATATACCCTGAAAATGGCTGTCATCGGAGAAGAAAAGAAAAAAAGGTCACAGAGGTTCTGGAATTTAGTATTGTATTGCTAACTCGGTTACCTGACAAAAATTTGATCAAAGGAGTTAAAAAGGATAATCCAAATGATTTCAGTCTTCATTCTATCTTAAAAACATATTTCTAATAGTGAACATTCCTATACCTGATTCAATGCATATTGACTAAAAAAAAAATAAATCCATTCTATCATAGTAAAGAAACAAATACTAAAACCAGATATAGTTAAGACTACCAGTAATGCAAGTTGAACCTAGCAATGGAAGAAAAGGCTGAAAGAGCAGAAAGAATTAACTATTTATTTCAGGACTTTCTTCTGATTATTTGCAACTCATGTTGGAAAAAATAAAGTATACATTTTACATATAAAGATTTACATGTAATATAGTTAGTTGAATTAGCAGACAAACATACTAAAGCAGGCCACAAGAAAGGTCTATATGCTTCCTGTTCCACTGGAGTTCTGAGATTCGCATGGAGGAAGCATTAGATCTGGCTGATGGGGAGATAACAACTTAATAAATGTTTACAAGAGTCTATAAAAAGTATCATGAAATACTCTGTGCATTCTATTCCTGATACTGCTTCTCTATAAAATTCCCACTTTTTGTCTTAAGTTTTTCATGTGTCTTAATGAACTTGTTTCAATTATAGCAGCATACCTACTTACAGAAGTCTATTATTATCCCCATCTGAGGTCAGTGAACCAATCTGCAACAAATCAAGGTTTACTTTATAATAATGCATTATATAAGCAATCACACTGACTGCTATCTATCAGTGAAATAACAGTACTATCAACAGCCTTGTTAATTTGGCTGATTAGAAATTATTCTTGGATAGTGCTAGAAGTAATCTGTAAAGAGGGAAAGATAATCAATACTGAGCAGAAAATATTAATAGACATGTCTGAAGATTATTGGACATAAGAATAATATCTCTCTTGCTAGAATAAGTTACTTTTTTGGGTATTGACGATTCCAAATATTTTGAGTGATGCTCATCTGACATAAACCAGTAAGTTTATAGTAGGCAGATCCATGAAGGCACCCTCATTGGATGTTAATTAACTTTGAAAACTTTATCAAGCAACACTGGTCACTATTCACTGTTTCCTCTCCAACTGACTATTAAAGTATAGTCAAAAGATAGGCCTGTAATGCTCAGGAATTCCTACAAAAAAAAAGGAAGCATTTTCTACTGTCCCATTCAAAACTTAGGTTTAGTAAGTAAATGGAGAACGTTTGTAGTGACTGACCTCTTCATCAGATCACATTCATCTAAAGAAGACACTGATGGCTAGAAAAGGAAAATGTCTGACAAAAAAAACCCCTGAGACTAACCCTGTAGCTCAGGAATCAAGAGTGGGAGGGGAGAGACAAAGAAATGGTTATAGAACTTCTTCTAACCTGTCACAGTGACATGAGGCTCAACGCGATCACTTCACTGAGTACAAGTGGATATGTGTTCAAATATAGATGTTTTCTTATGCTCAGTCAGAAAACGTTGATATGTGAGACTGAACAGCAAGTTAACAGAGTTTCTTGTGAAGATGGAGAAACTTCTCAATTACAACAGAAACTTCTCAATTACTGACTAAGGCTTATGGCAAAGAGATCCCAAATATCAAGTCAGTGCCCAAAGGAACCCAATTATTTTGCCAGTACATGATGTGAATGCAAAAAGAACAGAATCCTCAACAGCCTTCCAGAAAATGATCTGCAGAATTGCTTTGAACTTTGGCACCATCATATGCAGCGGTGTGTCAACTCAGAAGGCAACTATTTTGAAGGTGACCATAGCTGATTTCCTTAATTAGTTAAATCAAAATATCAGGCACAGTCTTAGTGTTTTTGTGTCAGATCTCATATCTTCAACAAAGGGCAGGGCGAAAGAGTCAGGGAATTATAGGCCAGTAAACTGCACTTCAGTCTCTGGGAAAAGTATAGAGAAATCCTCCCAGAAACCACCACTGATAGAAAAAGGAGAAGGTATTTCAGAAGAGCCAGGAGAGACTTACCAAGGATAAATCATATCTGAACAACTTTATTTTCATAGAATCACAGAATCATAGAATCATCAGGTTGGAAGAGACCCACAGGATCATCGAGTCCAACCATTCCTATCAAACACTAAACCATGCCCCTTAGCACCTAGTCCACCCATGCCTTAAACACCGCCAGGCAAGGTGACTCAACCACCTCCCTGGGCAGCCTCTGCCAGTGCCCAATGACCACTTCTGTGAAAAATTTTTTCCTAATGTCCAGCATAAACCTCCCCTGGCGGAGCTTGAGGCCATTCCCTCTTGTCCTGTCACCTGTCACTTGGGAGAAGAGGCCAGCACCCTCCTCTCTACAACCTCCTTTCTGGTAGTTGTAGAGAGCAATGAGGTCTCCCCTCAGCCTCCTCTTCTCCAGGCTAAACAATCCCAGCTCTCTCAGCTGTTCCTCATAAGACCTGCTCTCCAGCCCCCTCACCAGCATTGTTGCTCTTCTCTGGACTCGTTCCAGAGCCTCAACATCCTTCTTGTGGTGAGGGGCCCAGAACTGAACACAGTATTCGAAGAGCGGTCTCACCAGTGCCGAGTACAGAGGGAGAATAACCTCCCTGGACCTGCTGGTCATGCCGTGTCTGATACAATTTCTGATACGTTTTCAGTGATAAGAAGACTAGTTCTGTGATGAGAGCAGGAGATGTTCTCTCAATTTTATTAGTTTTTTATTAATTTTACTAACTGTTTTTCAGAGTGTTCTATTAAATCTTTATTGCCAAATTGGAGGTGTCAGTGGACTGCCACGTGGAAAAAAAGGTTGGCTGGACTTCCAGGATTGAAGAAAAACTAATGATGAACAGTGTTTCTCATTGGGTTGATAGGAGAGCCAAATCTGCTTAATCTCTTCAACAGCAGTCTGGATAGTGAACGCAGCAACTTTCTGGGTAATACAAATCAGAGAGGTTGATGCACTGGAGAGGAGGACTCCATTTAAAGGGAATTTGGCAAGATGCAAGAACAGTCTGGTCAAAACCTCATGAAGTTTAACAAACGCAGATTAAAAAAATTGTGATTTGGAAGCAGACACCATGCACATTACAGGTGCACACTGTCTGGCTCTAAGGACACTTTGCAGAAGATGACCTGTGTGTCCTAGTGTCCTAAAAGCAATAAATGATAACCACATACTGGTATGTATGAGCAAAAGTATGTCCAAAAAGTTAAGAGAAATGACTGTTCCTGCCCACTGGGCAATCATGAAGGTACACCTGAAGTACTGTGTCCAGTTCTGGTCCACCATGTAAACAAAGACATGGACATATCAAGTTCAGCAGAGATAACCAAAATGGTCAGAGAACTAAAAGTACATTATGTAAAAGATAACAGTGAGATTTCAGCCTGCAGGAATAAAAAGAGTGGAAGACCTCCTCAACATGTTTCCCTTGTGTACAGGATGAAGAAAACATGTATTATATGCAAGTTTTTCTTCAAACATGAGCTTCAGCTGTGGGCTATGCAATGGAACAGGTATAGCCAAGGAGAAAAGAGGAGTCTGGTCTCTCTGACAAATTTCATCCACGAAGTAGTAAAAAATAGACAATCCTCATTTTTCAGGAGCTTGATATGAGATGTCTTCTAAGAGCCAGGGAATATTTTTAAGTTTTTAACACAGGATGGTTATGCATCTTAAGGCAGGCGTCTC
Source organism: Phaenicophaeus curvirostris (assembly GCF_032191515.1). NCBI lineage: Eukaryota > Metazoa > Chordata > Aves > Cuculiformes > Cuculidae > Phaenicophaeus > Phaenicophaeus curvirostris. Next base: position 3,062,609 of record NC_091393.1, read on the forward strand.
AGAAATCAGGAATATAGAATTATTAATTATTGTCTAGGAATAGGAACTTGTATTGTTTGATACACAAAAATATATAGGAATATGTATTATTTACCATATGCAAAAATATTATTCTAAAAAGTTAAACATCATAAGTAAAATATTTTTGCGAGTTTATACAGAAGAAACTCACTTTTTTATATGGGAGGTAAAAATACACCTTAATATTAATTCAATCATACGATTACTCCTACTATTTAGCCAAGACGAAACTAATTTCTCAGAAGCACTCTTCTGCTTTTGAACAAAACAGGTCCTGGGGGAGATGAGGAATGTATTTATGATGGGAGCACTCCTCGTCTGTAACATCTGTGATAACAAAACCAACAAATATGTTTACAATAGTATTAGGCTCATTCACAGACTGGCAAATAAGCTTAACATATCTGTTGGTAATTTAAGTGAAAGAAGCCCTTTCATCCGCCACTATAGCCCACTTAAAAGCATTTCCAGTATCAACCTTGCAAGTTTACTTAAAAGCATAGTCCTAAAACAGAAATTTTCCTGCTTACAACTGTTATTTCACTTCTGAATCTGTTTATTTTCAGCAATACCTTTTCTGTAATTTAGAATATCAAGGAAAAAGCCAGGAAGGAAAATTGTGAAATACTGAAAATTTAGTATAAATCAAACCTGTATGGATAGACAAGCTAGCACAGTTTTTTTCTTGATAATCTTATATCACTTTTCTCTAATACACAACTATTTATCTACTAAAATCTTTTAAACAAGGAAATTATTTTGTAGAAGGTAAGTAACCAATGGAGGATAATATTTAAATCTACACTATGGCATACATACTAAAGTTATCTTTCACAGGCCAAGTTAGCTTCTAATGTGGCTAAATGCGCTGTGTTGCAAGAATGCATTGCAAGCGGTATGGAGTAACAGAATCATTTAGGTTAGAAAAGACCTTTAGGATCATAGAGTACAACCATAAACCTAACACTACCAAGTCCACCACTAAATCATGTTCCTAGGTGTCACTTCTCCACATCTTTTAAATACCTTCAGGGATCATGATTCAACCACTACCCCAAGCAGCCTGTTCCAATGTTTAACACCACCATCAGTGAAGAAATATTTCCTAGTATCTAGTTTAAACTTCCCCTGGTGGAAATTGAAGCCTTTTCCTCTCCTACTACTTGTTATTTAGGAGAAGAGCATATCCACCTTTTGGGTAGTTGTAAACAGCGAAACCCCCTCTGCCTCCTCTTCTCCAGACTGATCAGCCTCCATTCCCTCTGCCACTCCTCTTAAGAAATGTCCTCCAGACCCTACACCAGATTCACTGCCCCTCTTTGCACACACTCCAGCACCTCAATGTCTTCCTTGTAGTGAGGGCCTCAAAACGGAACACAGTATTTGAGGTGTGGTCTCACCAGTGCTGAGTACAGGGGGAGAATCACTTCCCTAGTCCTGCTGGTCACACTATTTCTAATACAAACCAGAATGCTATTGGCCTTCTTGGCCATCTGGGCACGCTGCTGGCTCATATTCAGCCAGCTATCAACCAACAGCCCCAGCTCTTTTTCCACAAGACAGCTTTCCAGCCACTCTTCTCCAAGCATGTAGCACTGCATGATGTTATTGTGACCAAAGTGCAGGACACAATACTTAAGCCTTGTTAAACCTTATACAATAGGTCTTTGCCAATCAATCCAGTGTGTCCAGATCCCTCTTCAGAGCTTTCTTTCCCTCAAGCAGATTGACATTCCACACAACTTGGTATCCTCTGCAAGCTTACTAAGGGTGCACTCTATCCACTCATCCAGATCATTTATAAAGATATTAAACAGAACTGGCTCCAAAACTCAGTCCTGAGGAACACGACTTGTGACTGGTCACCAACTAGATTTAACTCCGTTCACTACTGCTCCTTGAGTTTGGACATCCAGTCAGTTTTTTACTCAGTGAAGAATACATTAATCCAAGCCATGAGCACCCAGATTCTCTGGGAAAGAGCAGTGGGAAAGGATGTCAAAGCATAGCAAGAAATCAGGATAGTCAAGCAGGACCTGCCTTTCCTAAACCCATTCTGACTGGGCCTGATCACTTGGTTATCCTGTTTGTGCCATATGACAGCAATCAAAACCCTCTATAACCTTCCCTGGATCCAAGGTCAGGCTGACAGGTCAGGAGGTCCCTGGATCCTATCCAGCCATTTCTGTTAATGGGCATCACTTTGCTAATCTCCAGTTCTGATAGGTTCCCTTTCTTCATTTATTTTTTAGCAAGAACTGGTGCTATGAGAAGCGTACTTGACGAATATAACCTAATACTACCTGAGGCGTTTGGGTTTTTTTTTAACTATACAGTGACATTCCTTGCAGATGTGAAATTTATATTGGAAAAAAAAAAAGCTGTTAAAATGAAGGTGGTATACATGAGATTATTAAGAAAACAGACTCAAAATCAAACACGCTTAAGTAATTATTTCTTAATTCCAGGCTAGTCACCATCATCATCTACGTATTCTTTTTTTGTCTATTCAATTGATTGTAAGGTCAAATTTATTAGTTTAAAGCATCAGCACTGACTTTGAGCTAACATATCTTATCTTGCCAATAGGATAACATAGGAATATTTATTGTTACATTAGTACCAGTTGCAGAGGGTAACTTAAGAAGGAAAAAGAAAAAAAAGGTGTGTCTTTATATTTACTAGGGACTGGAATGCATGACATGAATTCTGCCATTGGTATCTTTTAGCATTTACTAGGCTAAATTTTCATACTGTGGTACTTTTATGACCTGTAGCCTTTAATAGTTTGGGAATTATTCTTTTTTCTGTAAGCATGCAATGCTCTGCTCCTTGAGCAATAAGCATATGCATATAAAATAGCTAAGTTGCTGATATAAGTCGGTAAAGATATTCTGTAAAAAACTTTGTATCTGAGTTCATTCAGAGTACGTCTTAGCAAGAAATATGCAAGGTTTTTTAAATCCCTCAGAGACATCAAGAAAAATTCTGATAGAAAGGCACCCTTTTTTCTTTCCTATGTTTTCTTTTATAACTCTCTGTAAGCATAACTTTTTGTTTGCTTTGTTTAATCCATTCTATTGCAAGAAAGAAACATTTTACTATTGTATTTTGAATAGCCTAAATTCATCAAGTCTATCATTTGTTTCAAGTAACAATCACAACCTAAGGCAAGATAGCTTTCTTAAAGCTTCTGATGATTTAACTTTTCATCTATATTCATCTAAAATAGTAGGAGTATTTCTTGTTAGGAGGAACAGGTTGGTGACCAAAGAAGCAAGCCAGCTGCTTTAAAATAGGAACTATCTTTCTGTTTATATTGTACTTGCTTGCAAATAATTCCTGCTGGGCTCCAGGCTATAGGGTGCTGTAAAGTAATTGCCATGAGCAAAGGGATTTTGCTTGTCATCTATAGCCGCAGGGAAGTGTATTATTGTTCACCATTGCACTGAAGGAAAAAAAGGTATAATTGATGCCTATTCTACTTCATTTCTTCAAAACTATATTGGTTATTTTTTTACCCACACTGCAATCTTCTAAGAAGCCAGTACTTTATCTTTGGTTTTAAAGGAGATGAGTTGGGTTTGTTGGTTTGTTTGTTTTTTTATATTGTGTGCTAAACAGTCTTGAGAAACATAAAACAAATCTGAGCATGCTCTTAATGTAAAATATCATTTTACAATTATATGAATTTTATCTCATATTAGCGTTCTCTCCAATGCAGCTTGAATATACTTTTATTCTTTCATTCTTTCCATTCTAATATAATATAAAACTTACAATATTTATGACAGTTTCTATACTAGTTAAACTGATATCAACACACTCCTTTGAGATTTAATTGCAAATCAGGTGTTTTTTTCTATAATTACAAACCTGATAACATAATGAGCTGCTTCAGGAAAATAAAAAGTGCATTGTTTTATCTTTCTAGTGCTTATGGAATCCTTTTAAATATGCTGACTATTTAAAAGATAGGCCCAGGTGAGACATAAATGTCATTGCTGCAGTGAGTATAATTATTTTATTGTAGCAGTGAATTCAGAAGATCTACCTATAACACGAATATTAAGTAATTATGTCAAGAAAAAAAGTCAGCTATTCTTGTATTATATTATTGCATAACTTCGCCGGTCCCTTCCCTGTAAGTGTTCAAGGCCAGGTTGGATGAGGTCTTGAGCATCTTGGTCTAGTGCAAAGTGTACTTGCCCATGGCAGGGAAGTGGAAACATACGGTCTTTAAGGTGCTTTCCAAACCAAACCATTCCATGATTCTATGATTCTGTCATTCATATGTCAGGTTACAGTCCTATATTACACAAACCAAGATAACCTTCTTTAAAACAAATAAACAGTGATTACATAATTATTAATTTAAATTCTATTACTAAGAATCACTAAATTTAAAATTAATTTAGAGGCTAAATGCACTTTATATCCTGAACTGTAATGGTTCAATTGAATGGTAGCAATAACTTACACTTTTATTTCACCAGACTTCATGAAGATACCATTTAAATATAAAAAGTATGTATTTATATTTATATATATAAAAAATACTTCTGAATTACTTCCTAATGTAAAAACATAAGGGTGGGCTTTGAGGGCAATTTTGAAGGTAATTTATCAAACACTTGGAGGTTAATGGAAGATACTGGGTATGAAAATTATTACAATTTGAATAATATGTTTTAGCAAAAAAAAGTATGTTTGAGTATGAAGTGACATAGTGTTTTGCACCAAAGAACATTTTACAGAATCATAACTGGGGGGGGATAAATGTATTTAAGTTTGCTACTTCTGATCTGAGCAACTGGTTGCTTTCCAGTCATATTTAGAGATAAATTAGCTAGTTCCATTGAGTCAAAATCTAGACTCTAACACTAATTATGTTACTCATTAGTGTTCGACTTTGAGCAACCTTTCACCAACTTAAGCTCAGAAAATTCTCTAGTCTATTTGTTTTCACAGAATTCTCCATCATTTTTTTTTGCCAACAGTGACAGAACAATTCATGATGCGTTATAAATCTGAATACATTTCTAAGAGTGTAGAAAGACAAGACCATATAGCTTAGTGGAAAATGTGAACTGCTAAGCTTAATCTCCAATTATTTTCAGCATCATTCATCACTAGTCATGTCCTGACAGTTTAAGCAAATGATTTTAAGGAATGACACTAAATAAAGCTTCAATGTCAGTGCATTCTATCTACTATTAGGAAAAGAAATACTAAGAAGACCTGGACAGCTGGGATGTCCTGTAGAAAAGCATAAACATATAGATGCTGTGGCAAATTATTTACCCAAGAGGTTTATAGAGAATATCATACTTAACTGGGGAAATAGAAGGAGAGAGAGGGAAATTTCCCTTTTACTGACAATTCTAAAACAGGGATGTGGGAATGAGGAGACAAATCACAGAATGTCCTCCATATCCACTTAAACCATTACAGATGCCTTTCAAAGGGTAAAATATTTCCCTAAATACATAAGGCACTTCTTTATGGAGAAATACAAGGGCTGATTCTGAGGGTAATTTACCAGACACTTCAACGTCAATGAAACATGAGGTTTCTTTCCTGACTGAAATTACTCCCTGTATGCTGTTTACCATAAGAACAGTATACTGGTAGTCCTAATACTGTTAAATGCTCCCAGAGGATGATCTCTGTCCATGTGAACTGGACTGCTACTAAGAAAGTTATAACTTGACCCCAGAATTTGCTCTTTCTCCCTTACGTTTTAGATCAGCAGACATGTGCAAAGAGCTTCCAGTCTTACCTTCACTACAGCTGTGGAGAAACCCACAATACTTGAGGATCCAAACAAAAGGCAGTTTCATCACTGATACTGAAAATGTCAGCTGATAGCAGGATTTATAAAAATATCAGAATATTTAAATACAGACCTCACATATAAATTTGTAAATTTATAATGTACAGAAACAAAACTATTAAGTACACTTAAACTTATGCTAGAATTGCATTTCAACTGCTTTATGGGGAAATGTGTTCCCTAAGTCTTTTCACATTCATTCCTCTTCAAACATGAAATGCACCATTCTAACACCATTCTGACAAAAGCAGTATATACCAGCACAAGAAGGATACAAATCTATTAGAGTGAGTCCAGAGGAGGGCCGCAAAGTTGATCAGTGGGCTGGAGCACATACCATATGAGGACAGGCTAAGAGAGTTAGGCTTGTTTAACCTAGAGAAAAGAAGGCTCTGCAGAGATTTTGTAGCAGCCTTCCAGTACTTCCAGGGGGCCTTCAGGAAAAATCTGGAGGGACTCTTCATCAGGGAGTGCACCAATAGGACTGGGAGTGGTGATTTTAAACTGAAAGAGGGTAGATTTAGATTAGATAGTAGGAAGACATTTTTTACTGTGAGAGTGGTGAGGCAGTAGAACAGGTTGCCCAGAGAAGCTGTAGAGGAACACCCCATCCCTGGAGGTGTTCAAGGGCAGGTCAGATGAGGCTTTGAACAACATGATCTAGTGGAAGGCGTCCCTGCCCATGGCAGGCATGTTGGAACTAGGTGATTTTTAAGGTTTCTTCCATCCCAAACTGTTCTATGATTCTATACTGTCTTAGTAAACAGCCCCATTATATTTCAGCTGATAATTCCTTTTCTACCACATGATATGAACACAGTGAAAGTCATACTTGAAACTAAGTAGGAAAAACAGTTAGCATAAACAAATACAAGTTGTAAATAGTTAACTTGAAGAAAACAGAAAGAATATAAAAATTAATTTTAAACAGACCGAGAAATGGAAGATGCTTCAAATGAAGGTAAATTATCCAAGACTTCCAAATACAGTTCTGAAATTAAACTCTATATCTCAGTTCTGTGTGTACTATGAAAACAGATCAAAATGCAAACTTAAGTTTTAGAAAAATACAAGCATGCAGAACTCTGGATAACTAGGAAATACCAAAAACATTTTCTTTGAAAGGGGATTTACAACAGAGTAAAAGGCTCCTTTTCTAGATGTCTAAGCATTTAGTTTTGGCCCATATCTGACAACAGTAGGATTTGTTTATATTTAAAATTATTTCACATATTTGAATGCAAATGTAAAGCACCTTCCAAGATACCATTCTTGCTGTCGTCAATTCATTGCATTTTTTCTATTTCACATCGCAGTACTAACTCAGGCAGGCAAGAAGACAGTTTCTTATTTTTTGTCTCTTTGCTCTCTACTCTTTTCCTGGAGAGCAACTGAAAAATGGAAAGCCACTTAATATTGTCAGGCAGAACACTCACACACTAGGTGTAACTGTCAGAAATAGGAAAATGAGTTTATAGCAAGTTGAACTGCCTGCTGGGATTCTATCTACTGCATCAGGACTTTCCTTTCTTCAATCTGTAGTACTGCCTGTAAATAACAAAAAGTTATGGGGAAGGTCTGCCTCTTTCTCATTGGAGATCTGATAATTATTTTTTTTTTGGCTGTTAGAATTATTTCCCTTTGTCTAATCTCTAGATGTTATGAAACAAAGAAACTAACACTGGCCAGAAAGAATGTGTTACTATCTAAATGGAAGTTGAACAATCTTTCATGCTAAGACTATTGAAGGAGCAGGAGTTACAGAGAACAGTAAACTTCATTTATGTCTTTTGTCCATCATGTTTTCTAGTCTATGTGTAAGAAAGAGTCTGCTCCAGCTTGCTTGGATACGTCTAATGTGGCAGAAGATTACACAGCCCCACTCAGTAATAGAAGGAATCAGTTGGTATAAAATTACTGCAAAACAAAAATACAAAGGCTGAATTTGTTTATGAAAGAAATATTATTTTGAAGGGTTTTTTAACCTATAAGAAGTATTTACTTTATTGTTGTTTTTTCTGCTGTTGCTGCTACAGTTTCATAATGCATATTTCTGAGGAAAAGAATCAAGAAAAGCAGTGTAGTTCATCTGGAAAACTGACTCTTAAATTTCTGACAATTTGGTAGATTATAGCTTCACATCTATAACTACCTGAGAGGAGGCTGTAGAGAGGAGGGTGCTGGCCTCTTCTCCCAAGTGATGGGTGACAGGACAAGAGGGAATGGCCTCAAGCTCCTCCAGGGGAGATTTAGGCTGGACATTAGGAAAAAAATTTTTCACAGAAAGGGTCATTGGGCACTGGAATAGGCTGCCCAGGGAGGTGGTTGTTTCACCTTCCCTGGAGGTGTTTAAGGCACAGGTGGACGAGGTGCTAAGGGGCATGGTTTAGTGTTTGATAAGAATGGTTGGACTCGATGATCCGGTGGGTCTCTTCCAACCTGGTGATTCTATGATTCTATAACCTAGTATGAGTCTGAGTATATCATTGCGCTCACTCCTATTCAGATTAAGCAGTGCTTGAGTTCTGCTCCATAGTGTATCCTTTCAAAAAATTAGATTTTTGTATGTTCTCTGGTTTAGCTAAATCATATCTTTTCATATGTATATATCTCCTGGAAGCACACTAGTAGACAAAAATGTTACTTGTTTTATATCTGATAGCTTCTGACTTACACTACCATCAGTTGAAAGATACTGAATGCTGATTAATTTCTTTGTAAAGGTTTTGGGGAAGTGCATTATACAGATTTGACATATTTTTCAATTAATGGCAATGTAAGCCATGCAACAAAGGTAAAATGCAGAAATGCACTCGAACTCATACTCTTTCATTTTAGTTAATGAATATTTACAAATGCTTCTCTAGAGAAATTGACCATTTGGAAGCAGCCTCTCAGAATTATGTGTAAAAATAAAACTTGAACAATTTATTAATTGGTTTAGTGAGGCTATAATTTTCAAAGCTGTCAGTGAACTACTTATTTTATTCTGAATAGGCTAAAATCTGAGCTCTTTAATATTGTTCAACAGGAAAGCGCGAGAAGTTATAGGTAGTTGTAAAGAAAAATTTAAAATGCATGGGTGCTTTACATGGTGGACTAAATAGATCAGATTATCACAGGATTATACAAAGATGAGACATTCAAATTCACCACCTGTCCACCAGCTGAAGAAAAGCAAATGAGAGCTGTGTCAGAGGAAAACTGTGGTCTACTTTCAATTAATATTTCTAACAAAATCTAGGGTTCAGTTTTGAGCCCTTTGGGAAGATGGTCATCTTAAGTTCACCCATTCTCCTAAAGAAAAGTACTGCATTTACTCATTTTATATTCTACATAAGCAGATAATAGTTTAAATACTAAACACATGTTTCTTTAGTATATAAAAAAATTTTATAACTATTGCTTTCAAATTGACCCATACAAACTACTGCTATCTATAAATAAATAAAAAAAAAGAAACTACTGAAAAAACCCCAAGAAAACCTAATATAAAAATCAGTCATGGAGCAAAGCCAATAGAATAGTATCTGCATCATGCGAGTGTCCCATGAAAAATGTAGTATAGGAATGCCTCCTTCTTTCAATGGGGAAAGATGCTTTGTTCAGGCTTTTGTTGTGGGGAAGGGCAGATATTTTGTTGTTTTCAGGGCAGACTCTCTGTATTGTGTAGGTACCTACAGTTTCCTTAAGATATGTTTTTCCCTATTGACACAGCTTAGGCTCCAGGAAGAATATTCCTTCTGGATGTATTTTGTTATGGACTGTTATTGCAACCACTGAAATTGCAGAAATAATGTCAACTCAGTTGTAGGAGAAAGGAAACACCAGCAGGAATGCACTGGAGCATAGTAATTATTGCTCTAGGTTCTCTTTGGGTAGCTCAATTATACCTTAGTAGGAATTTCAATTACAGTTGCTGCTAACTTGGCAGAGGCACAGTTTGCACATGTATACATTCTGAATGTACATTCTACTACAGAAGTTATGCAAATTATTAGCATTATGTTGTTATCATGCCGGACTCATCTGGCCTTATTTTTACTAGTAGTTCTGTTCATAATGTCTAGTAATATTGTTAACAATGAAAAAAATAATAACAATTGCAGTGCAGTTCATGTAGCCACTCCTATAAAAATCCTATAAAAGGGATTACTATCTTGTCACAAACATTTCTTAAAAGATTCAACCTCATTTTTAGTTTCAGAGCATAGATTAGTAACAAAAATGAAAACAGACAGAAGGGAAGAGCCAAAAGCTAAGGATATTAATTTTTTTTTCTCTTGTTCATTTTCAAATGCAAAATATCCCTGCTTTAGAATTTTAAAAGCGAAAATATTAAAAAACGTGCTGGTTTGGTTCAGATATATTATTTAAGAGCAGACGTTTCTGAAAAAACTTTCAGCCAAGTTCAGCTGCAATTATTTAAACCTCGTCATATTCTCCCCATAGAAATAAACGTGTAATTCATTTTAGTTTATCCTTCAAAAAAAATGAAAACAAAAAACAAACTTCCATTAAGCAATAAATAGAGAATAATATCATTAACAAAGGAGAAACTATCAGTACTTTATCTATGCTTCTTTGATTAAAGACTGACAGAAGAGACCCAAATCTTACTGTAGCTCACTTTGATAAAACACTACAGTTCATCCATTCAAGTTTAACTTACTTTAGATTACAAATATATGATATTGCCATGCTATAAAGCAATTTCTACATATACATCTGTGATGGCAGAGTGGCTTTAAATTTGAGAATGAAACATAAAAACTTCATGCAAGAGAACAGTCTCATTTTCTGTAAATGAAGCAGTCATAATACATCTAGCAATTCAGCAAAAATACTTTCACCTAACCACAAACTCCCATTTCTTGCTGCTTTCTTTAAAATATATCTGATAATCAGTGGTTAAAGCTTCTGTACTGACCTTTTTGAAATGAAAAAAGATACTTGAGTTTTAATCTAGTGAAAAAAAATTGAAAAATAATGCAAAGTAATGAACATTACCGTGAATTAACTTGGATTATTTGGGTGAGAATGTAAGCAGTATTATTGTAAGCATCAAATAACTAAGCCACATTTGGACTTTATGAAGTATTCTCAATCAAAGGAAAAAATGTCACTAACAATTTAACTAAACATATTTGCTTTTATGTCACCATTTAGTATAATGTAAGATTCTATGAGACACAAAATATCTGCATTGCCCCTAGCAATATTTTAAATTTATAGGAACTTTTAATGAATCTACATAGTCAAAGCTAATATATGGATAAAGATATGTTTAATTTACACAAAATTACTAGTTATTGTATAAAATACACACTATCACATTAACTTTTATGATTAGTTATATGCACCAATTATTTTATGTGCATTTTTATGCCTTTTTAAAACTGAATTTCAAAATTACACACAATAAATAAAAGTAGAATATTTGTGTGGGTTTTGATAATGACAGCACAGTAAACAGGTAGAAACACTTTTAAAGATACCTATGAACAAAGTTTTTCTGATCTTTGAACTTTTTTAGAAATGGTGAATATTATTATTGATAAAACTGCTCATACATCAGCAGTTATTGAATATGTCTGGGAAAAAAAACTTTTACCTAAATTGAAAGTTACCTGTATCACATTAAATTTTGGCTTTAATTTTCTTTTTCTTTTTGTACTTTGTTGTCTTTAACTGACAAACGTATTCACCAAAAATGATGCTTCCCTTTTCAGAAGTGCGAAAGCCTACCTGTTTACTACTCTGTCTGTCATGATTTATAAATTGTTTTAATGAACAACATTTTTCAGTCTTAACACATGCCATTTAACCTAATTGAACTGCTAGACACAAATTTGCAAACCAGGAATTATTAACAGGGAAGCAGGGAAAAACTTACCTAATTGTCACTTACTACAATAAAATATATATTCAGGTGCATATTCTGAACCAACTTAGATGACAGTTGCAGCTTTTGTTTCATAGTGGTCATGATGCCGGTAACATTCATAAAGGCCCAAATTCAAGGCCGTATTTTTCACCATTGCTTCAAATACTAACTCAATAAACTCAAGAGAATATTTCACCCTAGATGTGTTCACCTCATTGAATTATCACTTTCTTCCACTTAACTGCATTCCATGTTATCTTTGTTGTTTTATATGTTAAAATGGATCTTATCTAACATCTACAGACGATGATGGAGACATTTTCCCTAATCTTTGGCGGACACTGCAATAGACCTAGAGTCTGCAGTAATATTTCTGAAGTCTACAAATTAATCTATGGATCTTTCTGATACACGAAGAATTGACACAACAGACAGTGTAAACAGGTTAATGAAATGCATAGAACATGAGATAAAGTGACATTCACAGCACTGTCTATGAGGTAGATTTATTATTTCTCTAAAATTTTCATAATCAGTAGGAATGTTACTTTAATGGAGGACAGTAAATATTAACACGAGAAATTCATGATGCCCATTATTTTCCAAACTGATGAATGATTTTTTTTTTTCCTTGATTCTACTCCTGTCTGGACTAGGATACAGATAATGAAAGTTTCTACAAGGACATACCATTTCTGGCTAGTATTAGCACTAGCATTTCATATGAAGCTGCAAAAAAAACCCGTGGAAGTTGAAAACTACATCAAACTGTACATTAACCACACACTACAGGGAAAGTTTCTTTATAATCTCCACCAGTTGCTTTACATATGAATCATTGCATTTTCAATCATTGCTTTATTACAGTGTACTCTTTTTTATTTTAGTCAGAGGCAAGTTCCAGAGGTTAATTATCACTTTACAAAAAAATGAATTAAATTCTCTTTTCTTTTCCATATTTGTTACTTTCAATTAGATCTAATATTCCTTCCTCCTTCATTTTCTGTATTCTGAGAAAGGATAAATAGGAAAGTGTGATTAATGTTCTCCACATAATTCTGTCTTCCCTAGAATTTCGTAATTTCTTCTGATATGGTCTTGTATTCTAATCTGAACAGTTTCACTTTTTAAAAATGATTTTTTTAATATAGTTAATTTTACATTATTTTTAGCCTACACTAAGAAATAGTTGGATTTGTATATTCGTAATAAAATTACAAATATTTGAACTACAGTAGTTAGCTTTCTGTTATGTGGCAACCAACAGAAAATATTACTGTGCATTATAAGGTGTTTTATCTTTTAAAATGTCACATCTGTGAAGAGCTAGAAAACTCTTTGACAACCTGACACCATGATATTTTACTATCATTTCTAAAAAACAGAATGCATCTATTACTTCACAATTGCTTTAACATAAAAATTATTGTAAAACATTTTGTTTATGTCTGTCTGAAGAAGTATCTATTCTCAACATTTAATTCCATTTTTTCTTATTCAATTAAGAATGGCCCATTAAGTAACCCTAGAATGATCAGAAAAACTACAAATTTCCTAAACTTAACATATAAATGAAAATGTAAAATAACATGCCTCCCTCCTACTGTACTCATTGATCTGTTCCTACAGGTAGACTGCCAAATCTACTGAGGAGTAATTTTAGAATGGATTCCCTTTTATAAGCCCCAAAACACACCTTAAAGAGGGTTTTAATAAATTCTGGAAACTGAAGTTCTGATCTGGAACTCAGAAGTTATTATCAAAGAAAAACAGCAATTCTGCATCTGCTGATATAAGAATATGAAAGGAATATGCACAACATGCAGGAGCAAGATCTTAACAATATCCTAGTTCAACAATTTGAAATTACATATATGGATATTTACTCCTTGCTCTCCCATATTATGAAAAAAAAGGAGACTTCCATGCTACAGGAAAAAAAAAAATCATATATTTTACACAAAATTACGTAGACTTTACTGTTGAGTATGATTGACGTCATTTTGTTTGGAGAAAGTCAGTGCTTGTATTTATGATGGTCTCTAACCTAAAAAAGCCTGTACTATATTATTGTCATGTACTTCACCAGGTTTTCTAGTATTCCTAAACTGAAGCAAAGTTTGGCTGAATGGGCTGAGTGGGCTGAGTTCTCAGCAACTAGTTTACCAAAATACTTATCAAGCTGACACATCTTTAAAGTCAGTCAGTCAGCATTTAGTCAGTATTCTTACCTCAGTGAATCACAACATCCTGTGTAGAAGATAGGAGCTGCACAGGCATCGTCTTCATTTCTTATTTAATTACTTTTTAAATAATTACCAGCTACATACCAGCTACGGTATCATCAAGCCTACTTGTAAGTCTTAAATGTTTTGGTATCATATCCTATATTTGTTAGTATCTCCAAGTATGTGTTATTAGGAAGTGATTGACTTGGACTACAATACTGTAACACTGCATTGGACTTTGCAAAGTTGCAAATGCTTCTTATTGTTGTCAGCTTTATCGAGCTGAATGACTGGCATGTCAGCAATATGAAGAGACTCGTATGCCCTACGATTTGCAGACCTGGACCAAGCAAATTTTTTCCAATGCTTCTTCTATATAGTTAAAACAGTAAATCAATAAAATACAACACATATTCCATTCTACATTAGTAACATAAAGAAACAAGCTATTCATTATTTTTCTTTGAAAGAAATAAACACAGTATAAGTAAGAAGAGTGAATGATAAACTTGAATACTCCATCTTTTAAAAGCATAGCACATTGAGTTCCTCAGTATATGCAAGAGTTAGTCCCAAGTCTGAAGGAAGAAGCAGAGTACTGTATAGGATCTCCTAAGGGCACATAATGAAGTGTGAAACCTTATTTTGCAATGCCAAAATATATGGACTTCTTAAAAAAAGATGGAGTGAGCTCATTCTAAGGTTGTACAACAAATCCAGCATTTCCATTCTATATTGCAACAGCCTTCTTGACAGCAGATTAGTTTTCATTGATCATCACAGCAAAGAAGTTATCTAGTTTAGAGTGCATGATAATTTATTGTTGCCCTTCTACATACATTAAATGTCACCCATGAGGATGATAGGAATAAAAGAGTTATTATACTAGAGTCCCTACCTAAAAGAACATGATTGGGTGTGATTTTTTTCCTACACTATAAACCATTAAGATATTTAGAAGAGCAACATAATGTTACTTTAAGTATTTTAAATTGCCAAAATAGAAGACCTTTTCAATAAAATCAGTAAATTACAAAATTTAATTGTCATAATATGAGGCAATATGGAGCATTTTGGAGTATTTCTTTACAGTAATTTTGGTATTTAAACAACATTCTTATATTAAAAAGAAAATGTTTTATCATCACAAATTAAAATATGGAGAATTGTTGTTCTATGAGTTTTTTTCTTTCAAAATAAGAACCAAATCCTTTTCTGTTTTACCATCTGTTCATTGACATCACTAAAATCCACAGAGATGTCAAATGGAATTCCTCATCAAGTAACTATTTCCTGAGCAAATGCAAGACTATTTTACAACCTCTGTGCAGCTCCATGTGATTTTTTATTTTGGATATATGACTGTTCTCATGAATTTAAACAAAGAATTTACATGCTTAAAGTTTAAGACAGTTTAATAAAGCTTGATGATCTGAGATCTTTGATCTGATGTGAAATAATATATTAATACCTCAATTAAAATCCGTAGTTGGATTTATAAGGCACACAGGATTGCCTTCTGCTGGCCTGTGAGTCCTAATGGTCTTCTGAAGTAACAAAATATTTTTCAGATATGGGACTTTAATACAGGTTTACCAAATTTCACCCCAAAGCTAAGCTGCTTTTTTTTTTTAAGTAGTCATAAATTAATTGTTTACAAATTTATTTCTATTATGAATGAGAAATAATCCTGTATTTAAAGTATTTTTTTAAAGTCTTGTTAAGAATTTACTATAAAGATGAATCCAAATAATTCTATGAACTTCTGTGGTTATGTGTATATCAGTAAGTGAACAGAAGGACTCAGGTTTCAGCAATGGCAGGTAATCATCCATACACTTCACTTGTTAGCACATTCCAGTTCACAGCTTTGGCCTATGCTACTCTCAGACAGTGCCCAGATATAGTTCAGAGAGAAAAGATTTTCTGGTAAGCGCTATGGGTGGAAAAACTGGGATAATGGAGCATTTAGTCGTACGAAATGTAGAACACACCATGTCACTTTTCCTATGGGCTAGAAAGCATGCCCTGAACCCTAGGCCTTGAAAATATATACACAGCCTTTGGGGTCCACTATGCTACTATCAAAATTGGTGAGAACTTGCACACTGACTTCTACAGGAACATGATTGGAAAATCATGTATTGTCTTATTCAAGTAGACATTTGATTACAAAATGAGGTTCTGCTGAATTGTAGCTCCAAATCCTGATGGTGGGTAAATACTTGAAGCTTTTTTCCTTCTATAATCTGGAAATCTTTCTCTCAACTTCAGACAAAAAACTGAACCATGGATATGATTTACCTATAAAACAATCAGCTAAATACTAACAAGATACCAGTGTTTCTTTCACTGATATCACCGACTGTCTCATATGCTTGCTGCTTCTGCAGCTCTGTCATAGTACTATCAATGAGCTGGGATTCACCTCTCCACCTCTCCACTTTGATAAAAACTTTGCAGGTTACCAAGTATATCAGGTCTTGCCTCAGCTCGGGATTTCTTCCAGACTATGTATCTAAGAAATTGTGATTCTAGATGTAGTATTTGAAGGATGTAGGGACTACATACAAATTGCTCCTGGGCATAAACAGTAGCTCGTTAATTTCTACAGAAACAGAATATGGATTCTCCTTTCTCTCTTTTTTTCTGAGGAAGGACAATTACATTAACTTTTTTATTACTGAGCACTACTAATTTGATTTCATTCTGTACTCACATGGCCTACCTGAATCTAACCTATTATCTTCGTTCTGACCCGTTTACCAAAGCAAATGGTTGTGACCTAAAGAACATCAGAGTGATTTAGCTGCTTAAACACCAATGACTCAAGCACGTTCAGGTTTCTCAAATATTCAAAATATCTTTAGGGATCCAGTATATACGATACAGGACCTACAGGCAACTTGTATGTTTCTGTAAATGACACTCATGCTCCTGTACCATATCTCTGCACAGCTCGCAAATGCATCCCTTTCCGCACAAATGAATCTGAAATGTAATGGTTAAGATTTTCTTCTGTATTTGTTACTCACATCCATTACTCTTCTCCAACACAGAGATAAACTTGGAAGTGATTTTAATGTCATTATCATAGGCTAACCTGTGAAGTTATTTCACCAGTGCCATTTGTATCTCATCCAGACTTATGTGAGAAGATCCTCAAGGCCAAAATCAGTTCCTGTCTTTCAAAAACCTCCCCGAAATTCTCTTGCTTTGTAACGTAGACTGTAAACTGAAATGCGGTCCCACATAGCTTGTTGATAAACTATGACTGCTGAACTTGATTACTTAAGAAACATACTTATTTTACACTTCATTTTATTCATACTCCATAGAAATTTTCATTCTATGTAACTACCTAAATTATTTAACTACTCTTTCTAAACTGTGAATTTGTTAAAGCAAGTATTTGGTGTTTGCAGACATGCAAACAGGATTTGAAAGCTGTCCTGTGTTACAACAAAGTCCAATTAAGCTTTCCATACCACCCAGAAACCTTCAGTCCTTCACCTGTGGAATCATATAAATAGAAGAGCAAAACCATCATCTTCCTCAATTTTAGCATTTGCTTTTGCGCATGCACAAATGACTATACAGTATGAAAGTCAGGAGGATGAGGAAGATATTACAGATATTAACAAATCCCATTGATTTTTAAGCTGGAGGCAGAATTTGGTTTCTAGCATATAAGGATATATAAGATATAGGGAGCCTCTACTATCCAGCTACCTAGTAACTTTATCAAATTGCAGTTACATTTGAAGCAAGGTGAAAATTCCTTTCATTCCAGTAAATGAAGGGCACACTGACCAGGATTTTAACATGGTTTAGAATCAGGGGAGATTAAGAGAGAAAGTAAGAGAGAGAAGTGTGAGGAGGATAAATATGACTAATTAAAAGACTTTTTCAGATATTTTTGAAACTTGATATTAACTTGGCCATGCTTTGTGAAAACAGTAAAACAAAATTTTGCTGCTTCCATTTTTCTTCTGGATGGGGTTCATTGTTTACATTGTGTCAGCCACAAAACCAGAGAATTTTCTAAGTTGTGAAATTCTTTCACAGGAACTTGTCTGAACCTGCATCTCACTATAAACCTTTCTGATTTTCACTCCAAAATATCTACCAAGAAAATTGCTCCAGAATGTGAACTAATTACTGCAATTACTGTTAGATGAAAACACTCTCATATCACTGGTGAGAGTGGTCTGGTATAGAAACAGAAAGCCATATCTCTTTTTCTACAAAACAAATAAGATAATGGCAAATAGGCATGTTATTCTGTATGAAGCTAAAGCTGTTTCTCATGGGAAAGGACAAGAATTTCTTTAAAGGTCTAGAAGAACAGAAGGCAACTTTAAACCCTCCTTCTGCTATCTACCACCTCACTATTTATCCCATGAAAAGTTTCCCATGCAGCATTCCTGCTCCACATAGTTGAGAAAGGAAACTGGAAGGGAAAGAAGAAGTAGCTGTCACTGGCTTGCTGTCTTTAGTCTGATGAAATTACATGAGTGATCCCATCAAGCTGAAGTAACATTGCCTTCATGGTTCTCACAGCTAAATCTGCTATAAAGCCTTTACGCAGGTCCTAACTGACAAAGGCAGGTGCCACAGGTGTCTATTAGTCACATAACACAACACAAAACAAACAAAAGAGTATAGTGAGAGTAAGGTGCCAGAAGAGGGCTATTTGTTGATTAAAATTATTTATATTTAAACCCTTCTCTCACATGCTGTAAGAATGATTAACTATGAAAGTTTTTATATTTTCAAGGTTTATAATTTTCTAATGAAATCAATTAAATCTCTTAGCTGATGTGGGATTTTTAACTGAGATGCTGAAGATTTTCAATGTTGTGCAATTATTTCTATGTAAGAATGATACCTCTGTTGCTAAAGACAGAACTTCTGACAATAGCATAACCAAACCAAAAAAGCTCTCATGTTTCTTCTGAAAATGCATCGTTAGCTGTATGCTAAAGTAATTTTACCATCTTTAGAATTAACAGAGGGTGCTTTCCATGATTAAAACAGAAATTCTTGGGGGACACGTTATTGATTTAGTTTCAGAATCAAAAACAGCTACCATACTTCTATTTTCAGAATGATTTCTGGTCAAGCTCTGTTGGTGCTCAAATGACTCTGATTCTCTGATGAGTTAGAAACTGGATACTTGCCTAAGCCTGGTAAACTTCTGCCTAACAGCTAAATCAGAAATATAAACAGGAGAAAATTCTCATACTTCTGCCTATAGGAACTTGTAGGGAACAATCTCATTTCTCACCAGATATTAAATAACACCTAAAGTCAAGAAATATTCCCTATTTATTTCTTTATTTCTTTTGAAGCTTCTATTTTGAAGTATAATAGTTAACCATGAACCAAGGCTAATATTATTGTCCTTCAAGGAAGAAATGCTCTACCCTTCAAAGAGATAAGATTCTTGTAAGTCTATTTTGGTTTGGGGCTTTATTTTTTCTGTTTTGCTTTTCCTCCAATTTAGCTCTATTTACATATTTTCAGACTACAATAGATAATGGTGTATGCTAGTCAGAATAAATAAATTTTGTTTTAGTTAAATTTGCAGAAACTAAATCTTTTCCAGTTTCAAAATCAGAAACTGATACTTAAATTTTTTAAAGAAAATATATTCTAACAGGCATTTTACACCACTGTACATAATTGGACTTACAACTGTTTAGTTACAAATATCTAAATGTAGCTTAATATTATATCTACATTATTGACATTATACAAAAATGCAAAGTCTGTTTTAGAGAATAAGAGTAAAAATCATAAAATCCTTCCATTATCCAGATTTTGCGTTCCTTCGAGTATTCATAAAATCAAGGAATTCTAAGGAGAACTCCAAAATGCTATCCTATCAAAACTACTCTTCCTCTGAACATCTGTAACTAAGACTTTCTACAAAGTTAATTACCATCATATCTTATTGGCTTTGCTTCCAATGGTTTATGTCTTCCTCATCATTTAAACAATATAAAAAATTTCACTGTGTAGGGGTCCATGTACTTAGCAAACAAATAAAGCTTATTTTAAATGTTTGGCTCATTTAGAGTAAAAATTTCTTTTTGATGCTTACAACCAAATTTGCTCCATATTTTTATGTTTCTGGGACATCTAGAAGGAGGGTAAATAGAAATCATGACTACTAATGTTCCATTTTCCATCCTGTTACTACAACCTCTACATTTTCCATCCTATTACTATAAGCCCTACATTTTCCTTGAGGAAATCTTTCAGTGTTAAGTCAAGGTGTTCCAAGCAGGATGCCTGCGTGAAAATATTTCAGTAAATAAAATGTCTCCTAAATAGCTTTACTGGTTTAATTGGGAAGGGGAAGAACAACAGCATCAACTGATTGAATTAATATTCTGATATATCAGGCAATATGTAAATTCTGTCACTGAAGCTAAGGGAAAAGGAGTCAATCATTTAACTTGCACTTTCAAATTACCGCTTGTATCCAATTATTAACAAAATCTTTTGAAAACACTGTGGTACTTTCTTGGATTCTTATTGACTATAGTCTCATACCACTCGATTCTTGTGTTTTGTTCTTTAGGTTGGAGGACTACATGGGTTTGCATATGTCATGAGAAAACTGCTGCTATGCATTATGGTGAGTTACAGCTTCCTTCTCCACACTAATACTACGTATGCCAGAGTAAAACCCATGCAACAAATCCATAATATAAAAATAAGATTCCTTCCCCTATCTTCAAAAATGTGAGACACTGCTCTTTTTAAAAACAATGATTTTAGATTGAATACACTCAGATTTATCTGTAGAGGAATCCTTCTCTATAGGCATGTTTAATATTATTCCATGCTGTGATTTGCTAAATAAATACACAAACTGCCAAGACTAGACATGTGTGTTCTTTTCCTTTCTTGTCACATATTGGGGAAAAAAATGTTTTAACAAAACAGAATGAAATGATCCAATATCAGAAAGAAATTTTTAGCACTTTTTCTGGAGACTCTGAAATTTTTTTCAAGTAAACTATTCCATACAGACAATCCAATATTCTTCTCCTCTACTTCACATGCTGTTAATTACCAAGAGCTTTTAAAAATAAAGATGAACCACTGGACACGTTACAACAGTGGGAAGATATTTCAAAACTAAATGCAATTGTTCCTCAAACTTTTTTTTTACCTTTCTCAGCAAGAACTATGAGACTATTTGCTAATGGATGGTAACACAGTACACAGAGACTAACAAATCACTGTTCATGGTAGATATGAAACATTATTTTATGTGATACGGAACTCTTCACAAAACATTCTTCAGATATTGACTTGATACTGAAAACACTAGCAAAATAAGCTCTCTACAGCAAATTCCGTAGTCTTTATGTTCATAATATTTTTAACTTGGTCATACTGTGTGCAAAAAAAGCACAGAAACTGGACATGTATACTCAAATATTGATATGTGAGCTAGGATTATATGTGTATGAAAAGAAATGGCAACACACGTAGTGTAATACCTTCTAACATCTCACAGCTTGTTCTAGGGACAAAGGAAATGTACATGCAATTATTAAATTGTCACAGGTGTTTTCAAGTAATGATTTAGATGGACAGTAAATGGCATTCAGGCAGATGACTAGCAATGAACTGTGTAAAACAGATGAATCAAACAGTACAATTCTCGTCAGTCAAACTCAAATTAGAAGAAGGCCAGGGAATAAGCTCATTATTTCAGAAACCATTCACCAATAAAAACTTAGGAGATTTTACTAGTAAAGCTGGTTTATCCAGCTAAATCCTCCTTAAGAGCTTAAGCAAACAGCCTTTGGATCCTAAGATACGAGGTACTGTTTAGATTCAGAAGGATATACAAGATCCTGATATATATGGAGAGACAAATATTTAGTGTAACATGCTAAGGAGTAACTCAAAGCGAGAGAAATTTTGTTAGGAAAAATAGCTCAACATGAGGTTTCCCACAATTTCCCACAAATATCCCTTAGATTCTATAAAAATATTATGTTACAATGTTCAATCAAAATGGAGAGGAAATATATGTTTAAAAATATATAACAAATATAGGTAATAAGGTTTAAAAGTGGACAGAGTAAGCTGTCCACCTAATTGGAGATAATGATATATCTATAGGTATCTAAAATTTAATTCCTGGTTTGGGATGCAGATACTTATGTAAATGAGAATGAAAGGAATGAATTGTTGGTAGTAAGAGACACCAAAGTACTTAAGGATGAACAGAGTTATGATTCAGATCAGACATTCAAAATAATTAGGTTCTTGGATAATTAGTGATGAATTGAAGAACCTTGTGATGGCTTTGAGAACAATGAGGAAAATAACAGAAAATATTCAGAGAGTATTTAGGAGATCTTCATTGGCATAAGGACACTAATAAAAATACTACTATACTCTTTGCTAGAGGAAAAAAAGCCATTTTCTGATTAGGTTAAACTACAAAGTAAAAATTAACATAAACATTCTGATGGAACAAGTTCTAGAAACAGGTGCATATTACAAGGTGTTTTCTTCATGGCAGAAATCATCTGCTTTGTTTCCTAAGAAGTCCCCCCACACATCTCAACTCTAAAGAAGACACTAAAGAAGAATCCCGAATTGATCAGCTGAGCCAAAGTGAGTGTGTTTTTATACTTCAAAGTGCATGTAGAAATTTAGCTAATGAAGTGTACTATATATTTTGATGGGATGCTAAGGCAAGTGGGTTATGAGTTCT
This sequence comes from Phaenicophaeus curvirostris, assembly GCF_032191515.1. Taxonomy (NCBI): domain Eukaryota; kingdom Metazoa; phylum Chordata; class Aves; order Cuculiformes; family Cuculidae; genus Phaenicophaeus; species Phaenicophaeus curvirostris. The sequence continues at coordinate 3,085,336 of NC_091393.1, forward strand.
TCAGCCATCCTCAGTTAAAACATTTCAGTTGTTTTTGATGGCAGTAGTTTCTTCTTATGTTTGATACATGACAAGTAGTATCTGGGACAGACTGACACACCACCAATATAGAAATGCTTTGGAGTACTGTTTTTTTCACCCTAAAATCTAAGAAATAAAAGACTAAAAGATAAGAATGTTCCTCTTACTCTAACCTCTAACAGTATTCTAGAGACTATTATGCAGGTGCTGTGCTTTTAAGTAGACTTGGAGATTTTTTGACACTCTTGTCTCTCCTTGAACAGTTGAAGGAGATTGAGAGCATTCAGAAGTGATTCAAGAGAATACAGAGGGAATAGGATGAGGAGTCCGTACTGAATTGTTTATTTATGAATTAGAGATTCTATATACTGACACTGAACCCAGATAAATCTCTTGTGGAGGAGGCCAGAAAGATAAAATCATCTGAGTGTGAATACGCAATACGAGAGAATGCTGCTTAACTCATTGCGATACATGTCTTTACTTTAGCCACATAATATAATCAATAACATTTAGACTTTACAGCACTGATTGTGACTTGTGCCATAACTTTTGAAATAACTATACAACTTATATGAATTATGAATCATACAGCTTTATAATTCAAATAAGCTTGGCATTTTTCATATATAAAAATGATGGAACATAAGATCTGTGTGCTTACCTCAGAAAATTAAACTTAAATATTATTATATATTATGTAGATTTATAGTAATATTCATGGCACACAGCACTGCAAACTCACAGTTTGTATAATGAATTTAAAGCTGCCATTTTGTGAAAAGAGATACTCAGAAATATCTGATCATAGTTGAAATATCATGTGCAAGTCTTGTTTACAACACTTCCAGTGACTGCTGTCCAGGAAAGGTAACTGTACAATTTCATTGTTATAATATATAGCAGGATAGACTAAGTGAAAAACTTATGCTTGATAATTTGCTCATGAGTGCAAAGTTAGGATATAACAGAGGTGTCTTCTTTATATCTACCCCAGTTATTGCAAGTCTATTTAAATGCTGGAAATTAAAAATTAAAATTTTCCAGGTCTCATATAAAGGAGAAGAAAATTAGTTCTGAAAGTAAACCTATAGAACTTTCTTGCATAATGCTATGATTTATTGGTATAGCTATTTAAATATTTTAGTTAATATAAAGTTACAAAAGCCCTCAAAGAGAGAGGAAAATTCTTGTCATGAATTCTGCCTCATTCATTTGACAGAACCCCCAGTGTTCCAGAGGCTGGCACAGTTGCTCTCTGCAATAAAGACAATAAAGACAATCTCTAGAGCTAACAAAGACTTGGGTTTCATCCAGAAAAATTGTATGAAAAGAAGATAACTATACTGAATCTTTTGGAAGTACTTAACCAAGGGTCATAAGCTGCCAACTGTGTTTAACAGAAATAAAAAACTCTGACTTTGAAATAATTGTTAAGGGAGAGTTTTGGAAAAGCATGTAAATTTTGGCATGCTTTTATCCTTGTCTGTTTGCTCAGTATTTTATAGTCATATGACAATATCCCCACCTGCATTAAAGCTGAGGCAAATCTATCTTAAAACTGTAATATAGTAAGAGAAGCAGATTTTTGGTTTGACATCTGGATTGCCCTACTGAAAGATTAATCCATTCCTGAAAACATTTCACAACATACGCTGTAATTCTCTAGGGAAGTCTCAGAAGATAAAATTCTCATGGGAAGAATGCTTGCTAAGAATAAAGGGCAAATGTGTTAACTTCCTATTTGAATAAATATCAATATAGTAATTTAATAACCAAAGCTCCATAGTAACTAGAAAATTAGTTCCCTATCATTCTGCCATTAACTCCTTTCCATCAAAATAGTTTTCAAAGAATAGTTTGAAAATCAATCAGACAAGCCTAAGGACAGAAATCAGCTGATCAAGAAATATGAAATAAAAATGAAGACTGATGTGGTGTAAAAGGGACTCCAGAGAGAGATAATGCTCAGGGGTCTGTTCAAGTCTGTAGCAAGAAGCTATTCCTAGGCTTCTTCACAGAGGAAAGATTAAGATAGAAGTGTGGAGACATTTTTAAAACTCTTCATTTATTATGTTTTATTCCAGCTGGTAAGAGGAAAAATATAATTTGGTGATGAGGTGATGAGCACTGTGCTTTTATCACTGTTTACAAGGAAATTAAATACTGGTTGATACTAAATGCTGTGACAGCTGAGACCAGCTTCACTTATGAGAAGTAGGATAGCATAATTCTGCTGAAGGGAGAAAAAGTCATAAAACCTAACATAGAGACTGTGGTACAAGTAAAGGTGAATCAAGCCCTTTAAAATAATAATGCATGACTCAACATCATAAATTAGGGCAGTGACTTCATAAATTAGCACAGTTTAATGTCTGTTTATGCAACATTCACTGATACTTTGGACAGCTCAGTATAAGAACCATAAGAACTCATTAACAGACCATTTTATCCAGGCTGGTTTATCTGCTTCACAGTTGATCTGTAAAGGTGAAGTGTTGTGCTGAGGCAGGTGTATCTCTTCCAGTTATGGAGACAGGTCATTTATGAGTAAAATACTTTGTAACAGATATGTGCACAGCAAAGAGACCTTACTACACAGAGCAATACTTCAATATGCAGGGAATGACTTGAAACCCAGTATATCGGGTGGAAAATCATTGGGTAAAATATTTAAGGAGTTTAACTTCCATTTTGTGTTTCCAGAAAAGATTCATGAGCACATGGATGGTTAAAATCATATGTAAGAGATTCAAAAAATTATAATACAATCATAAGGAAAAATAACTGAAGATTAATTCTGAAAGTCATTAATTGGAAGACCTATGTAAATCAAACATATTTAGCATTTTTAGAAGTATGAAACAGATTTCCTTCATATTTTCTGTGCAGAATGGGAAGCATTCTTCAATGACCTACATATCAGATTTTGCAGAGACCAAAACAAGAAACAGCTGCTTCATATACACAGACTAATGGAAAAGAAGAGACAACATGTGCCTGTGAAGTTGGTATATAACACTGTAAGAAATCAGCATGTTTCTTAGAAGTTAAATAATGTTTTGCACTGACAGAAATGGAAAAAAGATCCACTAATTGAGTTTTTTCATTGTACAGATCAGAATATGTTGGATACTTGACAGAACTCCAAAAAGGAGTTGACATAGTTTACTCCAGACTTAGTTTTCCTTCTAATCACATCTAAACTGTGAATTTACCTGGGATTATAGAACAAAGAAAGAAGTAAAGACAGAGGCGAAAAAGGAAGATATTGGAGCTGGAATGCAATGAGATGTCAGATGACACAAGACACTGCTAGCAGTGATGCAAAGACAGTAGCTAACATCTGAAACAGATCTGTTACTGTTGTAACAAGAAGAAAAAAATGCTATATGACTTTCTCAGTTCACAGAAAAATAATAGGCTTAGTGTCAAGAAGCCTGGATTTATCCATTAGTCATCAGCCTGTATGACAAAGAAAAGAACTTTCAGAGACTAACCACCGTCACTACTTATATTCAAGAATCACAACAAACAAGATAAAGAGGGTTTCATATATGTGGAGAAATCACAATCTATTATAATTCGCTACAAGAATGACAATTACAGAAAACACTGTGTACAACAAATATGCTCATCCTATCCACAATGAAAAATCTGTATCATCAACATAATAGAAGACTTGTCTTTGCGGGGGGGCAGGGGGGGGAGGAGAGGAGGGGAACTAGAAGAGGAAAATGACATAAAAAAAGCCCTCCAGCTAACAAACGAATCTCTCTCCCAACTTTTTGTCTTCCTGAGCATGCAAAGTTTCCAGCTTCTTATATCTGGTTCTCAAATTGGAAGGAAAGCCATTGATCTTTCAAAAAAAGGAAAAGACTAATAAAGATTTAGATTACTTTTTTCTCCCTTATTTATGCCTAATATGTTATTCTGTGGAACTCCTTTTCAATAATTCTCTCAAAAAGGCTCTTGAACCTTTTACTGACTTCTTCATCTTTCCCTAAATAGCATGATACCATTGATTAATGGGTGAAATCCAAATATCACAACAGAAATATACTTTCCATTTTCAACATACCAAGCACTTATGTTCCAACAGTGTTTGGAAAACATGGCAGAACAATAAAATCATGAAACATTTGACACAAAAATGTGAGGCTTAAATCTAAAAAGAAATATTACAGAATGTTTACACTTGAGCTGTTTTTATGACCAGCTACCATAAATTCCTTATTATCTTCATTGTAAAGCATATGAATACTCCTCATTCTGAAAAGTATTGTTATTTTATGAATACTTTGTAGTTATTGTAGAAAAACTCCTTTTTAATACGAACTCTAGGCAACCTGACCATCTGTTAATTTAGTGGCAATACAGTCTAACATTTTCATAAGGACTGAATCAGCTGTGCATTACTATTTATAATATGTAGTGAAGACACCACGTTGAGCACTATGCTGCAAAGTCCCCTCCTAACACTTAGTTAGCAGTATCTCTTTTTACAGGACAGTACAATTATTGTGAATTAATTCAAATAAAAGGCTCTTTACTTTTTTTTGAATTATGTTCATTTCTATCACCATTATTCAGCAATAGATTACATTTTTAACTTAGACCTGTTTCCCTATACAAACAATAGTGTTAGAAAAGGCTGTCACATACTATTAAGTCATTCTGCATTATGAATAAAATCTGTAGAATGTCTTACATAATCCTATAGTATTAATTCTAAATGTGTTATCTATATTTGATTGTACAAGTTAAGAGGTATTGAAAATCTCTAGATGCGTAGGTTGATATAAGATTATGTATAAAAAAGGTGTTTTATACAAATCTACAAAAATAACACAAACCCCTCTGCTCAGAGGGAGTATTTCATATTGCTTTACAATGAAGATAATAAGGAATTTATGGTGCTGGTCACAAAAACAGACAAGTGTAACAACATTCTGTAATATTGCTTTACTGTGTGGCACTTGTGTTTAAAAATAAACATTCTTTCTGGTTCTTCTAGTGAGATCAAGTGACTGAATAGCTTAATAAAAAAGGCTTCAAGAAAACATATCTTTCCTACAAAATATGACACCCTTTCAAAGCATAAAAATTCAGGTTCCTACTAACATTACTAGGAGCTGTCTGTCAAAAGCACTGTGAATCATGCTGGAAATGTCCTTCAGTTATAACAGTAGGGTTAAAGATTTTGGAAATACACATATATATTTTACATGAGGTGTTTCACAAGACAACATTTGTGATTTATGCTCAGATGTGCGTTCAAAAGTACCTGTATCACAGGGACACTTCAGAAATTAGTTTGCCCTGGTTATATAGTCCACTAAAATCTACTATTCTTTCAAGAAACTTTCAACATATCTGACTTTTTAAAACAGACTTATGAAAGTGGCACAGAAGTGAAGTTATTAATCGTAGAATATGTTTCAGTGTTATCTATATTACATCAATACCTCATGTAATTTAGGCACAGGTGATCTTACTAAATTACTTTTAATCTGCTTGCTAAAACCATTACCTCTCTCCTTAGCAGAGGAATGAAAAAACTTCTCCAAAATTAAGTGCATAGTATCAAAGAAAGATAGACAACTCTGATATCAACTGCAGCACAATAGGAAAAGAAAAATACGAATGTTCTACCATGTAGCACAGAATAAAATCACAAAAATCTTTGGGTTGAAGTGAGATTGCATTATTGAGTCAAAGATATGCTTCTAAAAATCATTGCTATAGATATAAATAAATAAATAAATAAATCTTATTAAAGGCATAAAAGCCAATATAATTTATAATCGATTTAGAAAAAAATATTTCAAAGTGACTACTAGGAGAAATCTGCAAACTAGTTTATACTTCCACCCCTGGGAATCACTGATTTACTATTCTGAATTTTTTTTCCTGTAAAGGTCAGATTTATAACATGTAAGGGTATGTTTTTTGATGGACTTTACTTCCCATTCTGTACTTCACTACATAAAGTAACTTATTTTCTAACGGGTAGAGGCCCACTCTGCACATCTAAGTTTAACATGGTCAGCTAAGTACTCAATTTGAGACTAAGCATCATAGCATCAAATGAAATAAGGTTAACAAAATAAAATATGTTAACCCTTTTCTTTCTGAACACAGCATAATTGGGAAAAGACATTCCATAAACTTTCTAATGCCTCTAAATTTGTAAATAAAATGAGAAAGCTAGCTATCATACTCAAGACTTAGAGACAATAAACGGGAGACTTAGTATGGCAGTGGAGAAATTTAACAATGAGAACCCTGATCATTAATTATTCTTCTGTACATCATGAAGTTAAAATATAAGAGCATGAAAGTAAGAAAAATTTTGTGACTTTTGACAATTATTAGTAAGAAAAAAATGATAACAATTGCCAAAAAAATCACAAAAGTTGACATGTTACCTGGCTATGACAAAGAGCACACAACTGACACCCAAGTAAGCCAGCAGAATATACATCCAGATATCAGGGGAGAGAGGATTCAGGAAGGAGAAGACGCCCGGGTTTGTACCATTGGGCTTGCGGTACAAAATACTTATTCCAAGAGTCATAAATGGCTTGGAAAAGTCGATGACCTTCTCTCGAACATAGGTAATTGCCAATGGTGCAACTGCAAGGTCAGCTTTCTGTTAACAGAAATACAAAAAGAGAAAGAGGCCATAAGCAGTAGAAACAGGTTGAAGCAGACAGTCAGATTAGGCAAAACACGAACTTCACATCGAGGAGATTTGGTTTTGTACTGTCTGAAATTGAGAACTTTCTTCTCTCTATCAGTAAGGAAACTGAGTTATTCTACTTCTTGTTTGCTAAAATAATATAGCAGCATTTGGAGAAAATTAAGAACATGACTACAGGGATAGCAGCAAAAAAATGCATATTGCAGAAAATATGGACATCTATTATCACGACTTTTAAAACTTTTTAAAATATACATATCAAAATATGTCTTCTCTTTGTCACTCCTTCACTGTGATCTTTAGAAGCTGATATATTTGTGAAACATATTTGAATATGCTTGCACAAGTGTAGGAAAAAGGGCCAGGAATCAGCTTTCCTTATGTTAGCATAAAAGTATTGGTACAAAACGAACATTTTAAAATTGGAAGTGCAAGTTCTAAGAAAGTATAGCTGTCCTTTCTAGTTTGCAGAAATCACTATGAAACTTGTAAATAACTAACTCTTTTTTAATTTCAGCATTTAAAATTAAACCATACAGTAGAATATGTTTTGTCAATTTACATTTAATTTCAGTTGTTATGTTAATAATTTATGGGAGATTAGTAAATGGTCTATACTAATTTTTATTGAAAATTTAATGTAAGCCATAGTGACAAGAAATGTGCAGCATTTAATATTCAATTTTTGTCAACAGCTTTTTAAGGACTACTGAGCACATAAACATATGTGTGCATGTACATGTACATGTATGAAAAATGGATGTTTAGAGTGAGAAAATATGCAGTACAAGACTTATCAAGCTGTAAAGTAAGAAATCCTCGTAAACTCTAAGTAAATATAGGTATATAATGACAGAACTAGTACAGCTACCATGAAATACTATTATCTGAGTAACATAGCAGTAAATAATACCATTTTCAGAAGGTCTGTTCCAAACAGAGATCCAGAGATTTTATTCCAAATAAAATCGTATAATTTATATGTTTATCTGTTTTCTTTTGTTCAATCCTTACCAGGTATACTGTGTAACACTCAACATTCCACACAATATTATAACATTTCAATGTTTCCCTTTTTTTTTTGTCTCACCTTCCACAAAGTTCTACTATAGTCTATTGTTGTTAAGTGCATTTATCATATTTACTCTAGTAAAGTACTTCTACGTTACTACATGAAACATGCTTAATTTCCACTGGTATTGAGAACTTATCTGTATTAATCAGACCAGCAAAGCTTTATTCCAGAGCAGCTGAGGTTTTATGGATTGCATATTATTGATGATATTCCAGAGGATGCAAGAAAGAAAACAAGAAAGCAAGAAACTAAAACTAATTTCTATTAAAAGTTACAGATCAACATGTAGAAGTCTGAGAAACATAACTTAAGCTATTAGTTTGAGAGGCAACTAGCAGTCCTTACCCTGATTCTGATGCCAAGTCACTAGAAACTGTCAGACAATGCAAGCGTCCAAAGACAGAAAAGAGATCTTTTGGAAAGCTGTTGGTAGTTGTGAATTTTGGTCTTAAAATCATTAACAGACCCTTAATAATTAACAAATCATAACTTTTAACAAATACTACAGGGAATCCAATCCTAAGTCCTTAGATGAAAACAAAATAGTATACAAGTAAATATAGGTTGTAAATGTCTGCAAGGGAGCAAAACTCTAGGGAAGCTGCAGATTAAATTAGAAAAATAACTGAACAAGAAATAATCCATATCTGATATGACAGAACAGGAAAATCAGATGTCCCAGCCTATGAGGAACAGGTCCAAAATATAGGTCCATAACTTGATATGCCAAGGTTTTCTTCAGAGGTTTAGTAATGTTATTTCAATACTCTTGAACTAGTATATCACCAGAAGAAAAAAAATAAAACATCTAAAAAAAAATATATCTGGAGTCTTTACTGACTGAAGTAATTAAAAGCTGCAAGAATGACCGACATAAAAAAAGTAATACCAGCACATGTAAACACTTCTACTTATTAGATATGTGCATTCTCCAAAATATTCAACTCCCTTGGCAGATGTTTCATTCTGAAATGGCACTACCTGAAAGTATGAGAGATTAAGGGTCAGTTTTCCAGAAGTGCAGTACCAGGGTCTCATACATTCTTCTACTATGAAGAATACAGGTAAGAGAATTCTCTTTATTTAATTTCTCAAGATGAATTGGAGAAGAATGATGTAAAATTAGGATTTTATCAATCTACATTTATTAGCATTTGAAACAAATGAGTACATCCTAAAATGGCTTTCTGATAAATTCCATAACAAAGGATATTTGTCTCTTTCAGCGATGATGTATCATTCCATTTTTTAGAATGATGTGTATATCATTCTATACTTTAAGGAAAAAAAAATCTATCTATCTGAAACCATACTCCTAAATAGCATTTACTCTTGACTCGGAGCACCTGAGATTAAGACTTTTTTTATGACAGCATCCAAGGACTGGTGATACTAAGCTAGTTGCTACCGAGAAAAATTCTGCACCAACTAAAATTTACAACAGCAATACAAGTAAGTCTGACAATGACATTCCAAAAAAAAGATGTGGTCCCAAGCAAAATGGAAGAGCTGTACAGCAACACAAACAGCAGCTATACCCTGTGATAAAGGAACACAGTGCAGACAACAATGGTAGACGGCATAGACTGGAGAAAAATACTCCTTTGCAGTAAGGTCTTACTTTAAATATTTCAAATATGAGGATATGAATAGTCTTTAATAGTAAGGTAAGATGTTCCCTGGTACTCAGTCTCACAAGCCAGAAGACAGGGAGGAAGAGCAGAACAAAGCTCCCATGAATATAGTTAGAGACCTGTTCGGGGCCAGATGGTATCCACCCAAGGGTATTAAAAGAGCTGGAAGAGGTGCTTGCCAAATCCCTTTCCATCCAGCAGTTCTGGTTGACTGGGTAAGTTCCACATGACTGGAGGCTGGCAAATCATGTGCCCACTTACAACAAGGTCTGGAGGGAGGATCCAGGAAACTACAGTATACACAAGACAACCAGGTGATCAGGTCCAGTCAGCATGGGTTTATGATTGGCAGAGTTTACTTTTCAGCCTAAGCCCCTAAGTTAATACATAAACTTCCTCAGCCACCACAAAATTATGGGTTTGTTAACTTGAAAGCTGAGTCTCGGTTACATTCCCTTTGGAGAAAATGCTTCCCTAAGCTAAACAGAGAAGGGTTAATGCCAGCTTCAGATCTTTAAAGTCATCTAATGGGAGCTTAATGCACAGAGTGTTTACGTATTATTCTTGTTCACAGAAATGCATTTCTCTGACACTGATTTGAAAAACAAGATCTGTAGTTTCCCTTTAAGCTTGTTATCTATCCTAAACTGGCTTGTTCATGCTGCTGCTTTTAAGAAAATTTTATACCTTGTGAAAGGCTTTTAGTCCGGATGGAAGATATTCATTTTATTTCGGAAAAAAACAGGACATTATTAGGGCTTTATGCTATTTTTATTTTAATTAGTCACTTACATTATTTCAATATAAATTGCTTTTCATAGTTTTGTACTACCTTTCAAAGGATCATAGGACAACTCAGAACGAAAGAGATATGAGGTGCTCTTTAGTCCAATGGCCTGTTCAAAACAGGGTCATCTACATGATCAGACCAGGTTGCTCTGGGCTTTACAGGTCCTGGAAAGCTTCTACTAGATGACATTACACTGGCCAAATATAACGAGCACACCACAAAGTCAAAAACAAGATAGCTCATTTTAGATGTCACTCTTACTCGTGGGATCCTGACTTGTATAATTTAAGAATAATTGCTAACAACATTGTATATAGATGCAGCTTTAGCAGTCATCTGATGTGATGTGATGACAGTTTCAGTAGGTACTGGCTCAAGTTATATAGTTATTTCTAATGGCTGAACAGTTTCTCAGTAATTACTGTTCAACAACAAAAAGTTACTGAAAGACAGGAGGTTTGCTCAGCTTCATTTTACTGACTATGAGAAATATTTCACAGCTGTTTCATTTCTTTAGTGATTCTTATATTATCATGGTTGATACTTTTCTTGGCAAAGTCTTGAACAGCTTTGGTAACCAATGACTGTGTTAACTACAAGAAGTCAAACCTTTAGAGGAGGGTGCTAATCTAGTAACCAGCAAGATCATCTCCCTAGAGATCTAGATCTAAAACAAAAGCAAAAGGTTCTGCAGAGGAAATCTGTCTTCTGTCCTCTGTGAAAAAATGTGCTACATTAGTTCAACTAGATGGAAACATTTGGAATTCTTCCTGTAATGGCTTCTAAACAGGATGGAGCATATCTTGATCAACCTAACGGTGTCTAGAACTGACTTTTGGTATTGTCTCCTCTTTGTTCCTTTGTTATTCTCTGAATGTTTAGTCAAGGAAAAATACTAGTATTAAACCTATCAGGAACTCCAAAATTTGATGATTTCCATTATTTCCTTTTTTTCAAAGTCGGTAAATCTAGGAATTTTTCTAGTCTATTCTCATTTAGCCATGCTTTCATAGATTAGATTTAGTAGCTGAATAGATGTAATGTACCCATTTTATAAACAGTCACAAAGTTTCTATTTGTTGATTTATAGGATGCTGTTTTACTGAAGTATTTTGCATCAACTTCGTTTTGATCAACAGTAACAGGAACTGTAAGAGGACTAGAAGCAGTGGACCATGACACTACACTTATCAGGAAGATGGATGACAATAAATTACAACAATAAAAAAATCTCAGCCTTAATTCTTATCACTTCATTCCAGCAGAGTTTTCCACAAAGGGCTCTTGTAATGGTCAGAAGAGCAAGATTCACATACCCACAGAAAGAACAAATTGACAAACACAGTATTTACAAGACAGTATAGATAATGTGGCTCAGGAAAGGGAGGTTCTCTCTTTAAAAAAAATTATAGAAGTACTTAAATTAATAAAAATGTTACAGTTCTTCTTTACAGTTACCACACTTTTATTCCAAAATTGATTTTCACCAGAGGTAGTTACTAAACAAGAAAGTTACTAGACACCATGTTCCAATGCAGCTTTCTGAAAAAGACAGAGGTAGCACTGATTCCTTGTTTCTGGCTAGCATTTTTATCATTATATTTTCCAATTTTACCATAACTCCTTTGAAGGTTTGTTTGTTTGGTTTTTTTTCCATTATTTAACCACATATGTGGCCTGGAAATTCAGTTCTGTACTGTACCAGATGCATTTTGATGCAGCCTCCATAAGGAATAGACTTCATTTTAAAGAGAATCCACACACTGAAATTCTCAATGAATCTATAAATTCCAGTGTCTTAGGTTTTAACTAAAAATGTTCACTATTATAAACAATAAAAAAAAATTAGAGAATTTTATCATAAGAAATAAAAACAGAAGTGGTTTTGTACTGTGTATATTCTCAAAACACAGAATCACAGAATCACTGAATAACCAGGTTGGAAGAGACCCACCGGATCATCGAGTCCAACCGTTCCCATCAAACACTAAACCATATCCCTCTGCACCTCATCCACCCGTGCCTTAAACACCTCCAGGGAAGGTGACTCAACCACCTCCCTGGGCAGCCTGTTCCAGTGCCCAATGACCCTTTCTGTAAAGAATTTTTTCCTCACGTCTAGCCTAAACCTCCCCTGGCGGAGCTTGAGGCCATTCCCTCTTGTCCTGTCCCCTGTCACTTGGGAGAAGAGGCCAGCACCCTCCTCTCTACAACGTCCTTTCAGGTAGTTGTAGAGAGCAATGAGGTCTCCCCTCAGCCTCCTCTTCTCCAGGCTAAACAACCCCAGCTCTCTCAGCCTCTCCTCATAAGGCCTGTTCTCCAGCCCCTTCACCAGCTTCATTGCTCTTCTCTGGACTCACTCCAGAGCCTCAACATCCTTCTTATGGTGAGGGGCCCAGAACTGAACACAGTATTCAAGGAGCGGTCTCACCAGTGCCGAGTACAGAGGCAGGATAACCTCCCTGGACCTGCTGGTTACGCCGTTTCTGAACACTGTATATCATTGCATGCTTTACATGTGCAAAAAATATAAAATAATAGTTAATATAGTACATATTATATTACCCAAAAATATTGTCACAAATCTAAGGAAGAAAAATATTAGTGGTGCTTATGTGTACTAGATCCAAATTTAGTACTGGGTATATGTAAGGTAACTCATTTGAAAAACTTGTCAGATTAATTTAAATTCAATAAAGCCTATCCAAGCTCTAGGCATTATTTAAATACTGAAGATACCATGACAAACTTATTAACAATCAGATTTAATAAAAATAACATGCAGATCCTAATGATGATATCTGTGGTGGTTGAGTTAATATGTTTCTGATATTTGTAAGACAAAAATCTATGAAGCACTTAAAAATGTCATTACTGTTATAATTTATTCCTTGTATTATGTGAAGTTCTGCTTCATTCTGGAAGACAAGGATCGCCAGCACCCTCCTCTCCACAACTTCCTTTCAGGTAATTGTAGAGAGCAATAAGATCTCCTCTCAGCCTCCTCTTCTCAAGACTACACAACCTCAGTTCCCTCAACTGCTCCTCGTAAGACTTGTTCTCCAGCTCCTTCACCTTCTTTGTCACTCTTTTCTGGACTCACTCCAGAGCCTCAACATCCTTCTTGTGGTGAGGGGCCCAGAACTGAACACAGGATTCAAGGAGCGGTCTCACCAGTGCCGAGTACAGAGGGAGGATAACCTCCCTGGACCTGCTGGTCACGCCGTTTCTGATCCAAGCCAAGATGCCATTGGCCTTCTTGGCCACCTGGACACACTGCTGGCTCATATTCAGTCGGTTGTCAACCAACACACCCAGGTCCCTCTCCTCCAGGCAGCTTTCTAGACAGACTTCTCCTAGTCTGTAGCACTGCACAGGGTTGTTGTGCCCCAAGTGCAGGACCCGGCATTTGGCCTTGTTAAACCTCATGCCATTGGACTCTGCCCAGCGGTCCAGCCTGTCCAGATCCCTTTGCAGAGCTTCTCTACCCTCCAGCAGATCGACACTTCCACCCAGCTTAGTGTCGTCCACAAACTTGCTAAGGGTGCACTCGATGCCTTCATCCAGGTCATTGATGAAGACATTGAACAGGGCTGGACCCAGCACTGAGCCCTGGGGAACCCCACTTGTCACTGGCCTCCAGCTGGATTTCACGCCATTTACCACCACTCTCTGGGCCCGGCCATCCAACCAGTTTTCCACCCAGGAGAGTGTGCGCTTGTCCAGGCCAGAGGCTGACAGCTTTTCAAGCAGAATGCTGTGAGAAACTGTGTCAAAGGCTTTACTGAAGTCCAGGAAGACCACATCCACAGCCTTTCCCTCATCCAGCAGCCGAGTCACTTTGTCATAGAAAGCGATCAGGTTAGTTTGGCAAGACCTGCCTTTTGTGAACCTATGTTGACTGGGCCTGATCACCCGGTTCTCTTGCATGTGCTTCATGATAGCACTCAAGATCACCTGCTCCATGACTTTCCCTGGCACTGAGGTCAGACTGACAGGCCTGTAGTTCCCTGGGTCCTCCCTGTGACCCTTCTTGTAGATGGGCACGACATCAGCCAGCCTCCAGTCCAGTGGGACTTCCCCAGTCTTCCAGGACTGTTGGAAGATGATGGAAAGGGGTTTGGCCAGCACATCCGCCAGCTCCTTCAATACCCTTGGATGAATCCCATCCGGCCCCATAGACTTCTGGGTGTCTAGTCGGGCTAGCAAGGCTCTGACCACCTCCTCTTGGATCATGGGAGCCTCATTTTGCTCCTCTAGCTCCTGGGTTTGTACACAGATGGAACAACTTTCTTTACAATTAAAGACTGAGGCAAAGAAGGCATTAAGTACCTCAGCCTTTTCCTCATCCCCTGTTACTGTTGTTCCTTCTGCATCCAATAGGGACTGTATGGTCTCCCTAGTCCTCCTTTTATTATTTATATATTTATAGAAGGATTTTTTTGTTATCTTTCACAGACTTTGCCAATCTCATTTCTAGTTGAGCCTTAGCCCTTCTGATTTTTTTTCTACACAGTCTCGCTTCCCTCCTGTAGTCCTCCCAAGAGGCCTGTCCCCTCTTCCAGAGCCCATAAACATTTCTCTTCTTCTTGATATCACTCAAGATCTCTCTGTTCAACCAAGCTGCATTTCTCCTCTGCCGGCTTTTTTTCTGGAACATGGGGATGACTTTCTCTTGAGCTGCTAGGATTTCCTTTTTGAAGAGCTCCCAGCCCTCATGGGCTCCCTTGCCCTTAAGTACTGTCTCCCATGAGACTTTGCCAACCAGGCTTCTGAAGAGTTCAGAGTCTGCCCTCTGGAAATTTAATGCTACTGTCCTGCTAACCACCCTCTTCACTTCACCTAGAACAGAAAACCCTATCATCTCATGATCACTTTGTCCTAGGCGTCCACCTACTGCCACATCCCCCACAAGGCCTTATCTGTTCACAAACATCAGGTCCAGGAGGGCACGTTCCCTTGCTGGTTCATTCACCAGCTGTGCAAGGAAGTTGTCTTCCACGCACTCCAGGAACCTCCTAGACTGCTTCCTTTCTGCTGTATTGTACTTCCAGCAGATATCAGGAAGATTGAAGTCTCCCACAAGAACAAGAGGCATTGATCTAGAGATTAACCCCAGCTGTTTATAGAAGAGCTCATCAGCTGCTTCTCCTTGGCTGGGTGGTCTGTAACAGACTCCCATCACAAAATCTACCTTCTGGTGGGCTCCTCTGATTTTAACCCACAGGCACTCAATCTCCTCATCACCACAATCCATCTCAACAGAGTCCAAGTCCTCCCTTACAAAGAGGGCTACCCCACCTCCTCTCCTACCCTTCCTATCCTGCCTGAAGTGTTTGTACCCCAGGTTAGTTTGGCAAGACCTGCCTTTCATGAACCCGTGTTGACTGGTCCTGATCAACCGGTTGCCTTGCATGTGCTTCATGATAGCACTCAAGATCACCTGTTCCATGACTTTTCCTGGCACAGAGGTCAGACTGACAGGCCTGTAGTTCCCTGGGTCCTCCCTGTGACCCTTCTTGTAGATGGGCACGACATCAGCCAGCCTCCAGTCCAGTGGGACTTCCCCAGTCTTCCAGGACTGTTGGAAGATGATGGAAAGGGGTTTGGCCAGCACATCCGCCAGCTCCTTCAATACCCTTGGATGAATCCCATCCGGCCCCATAGACTTCTGGGTGTCTAGTCGGGCTAGCAAGGCTCTGACCACCTCCTCTTGGATCATGGGAGCCTCATTTTGCTCCTCTAGCTCCTGGGTTTGTACACAGATGGAACAACTTTCTTTACAATTAAAGACTGAGGCAAAGAAGGCATTAAGTACCTCAGCCTTTTCCTCATCCCCTGTTACTGTTGTTCCTTCTGCATCCAATAGGGACTGTATGGTCTCCCTAGTCCTCCTTTTATTATTTATATATTTATAGAAGGATTTTTTTGTTATCTTTCACAGACTTTGCCAATCTCATTTCTAGTTGAGCCTTAGCCCTTCTGATTTTTTTTCTACACAGTCTCGCTTCCCTCCTGTAGTCCTCCCAAGAGGCCTGTCCCCTCTTCCAGAGCCCATAAACATTTCTCTTCTTCTTGATATCACTCAAGATCTCTCTGTTCAACCAAGCTGCATTTCTCCTCTGCCGGCTTTTTTTCTGGAACATGGGGATGACTTTCTCTTGAGCTGCTAGGATTTCCTTTTTGAAGAGCTCCCAGCCCTCATGGGCTCCCTTGCCCTTGAGTACTGTCTCCCATGAGACTTTGCCAACCAGGCTTCTGAAGAGTTCAGAGTCTGCCCTCTGGAAATTTAATGCTACTGTCCTGCTAACCACCCTCTTCACTTCACCTAGAACAGAAAACCCTATCATCTCATGATCACTTTGTCCTAGGCGTCCACCTACTGCCACATCCCCCACAAGGCCTTATCTGTTCACAAACATCAGGTCCAGGAGGGCACGTTCCCTTGCTGGTTCATTCACCAGCTGTGCAAGGAAGTTGTCTTCCACGCACTCCAGGAACCTCCTAGACTGCTTCCTTTCTGCTGTATTGTACTTCCAGCAGATATCAGGAAGATTGAAGTCTCCCACAAGAACAAGAGGCATTGATCTAGAGATTAACCCCAGCTGTTTATAGAAGAGCTCATCAGCTGCTTCTCCTTGGCTGGGTGGTCTGTAACAGACTCCCATCACAAAATCTACCTTCTGGTGGGCTCCTCTGATTTTAACCCACAGGCACTCAATCTCCTCATCACCACAATCCATCTCAACAGAGTCCAAGTCCTCCCTTACAAAGAGGGCTACCCCACCTCCTCTCCTACCCTTCCTATCCTGCCTGAAGTGTTTGTACCCCAGGTTAGTTTGGCAAGACCTGCCTTTCATGAACCCGTGTTGACTGGTCCTGATCAACCGGTTGCCTTGCATGTGCTTCATGATAGCACTCAAGATCACCTGTTCCATGACTTTTCCTGGCACAGAGGTCAGACTGACAGGCCTGTATTTTCCCGGATCCTCCCTCTGATCCTTCCTGTAGATGAGCACATCAGCCAGCCTCCAGTCAAGTGGAACTTCCCCAGTCAGCCAGGACTTCTGGAAGATTATGGAAAGGGGTTTGGCAAGCACATCCACCAGCTCCCTCAACATTCTTAGGTGGATCCCATCTGGCCCCATAGACTTGTGAGTGTCTAATTGGGCAAGCAAGACTCTAACCACTTCTTCTTGGATCATGGGTGCTTTGTTCTGCTCCTCTAACTTCTGGGGATGTACACACAGGGAACAACTTTCCTTGCTATTAAAGACTGAGGCAAAGAAGGCATTAAGTACCTCAGCCTTGTCCTCATCCTTTGTCACAGTTGTTCCCTTTGCATCCAATAAGGACTAAATATTCTCCCTGGTCCTCCTTTTACTATTAATGTATTTATAGAAAGATTTTTTGCTATCTTTCACTGACTTGGCCAATCTGAGCTCTAATTGGGCTTTAGCCCTCCTGATCTTTCTTCTGCATGATCCCACTTCCCCTCTGTAGTCCACGCAAGATGCCTGTCCCTTCTTCCAAAGTTCATAGACATTCCTCTTCTTTTTGATGTTCACCCATATCTCCCTGTTCAACCAAGCTGTTTTTTTTCCCTGATGGCTCATTTTCAGTACATGAGGACAGCTTGCTCCTGAGCTGCCAGGATTTCCTTCTTGAAGAGTACCCAGCCCCCTTGGGCTCCCTTCCCCTTAAGGACTGTCTCCCATGGGACTTTATCAACCACCCTTCTGAACAGTCCCAAGTCTGCCCTGTGGAAGTTTAATGTGGCCGTTCTGCTAACCTCCCCTCGTCACCTCACCTAGAACTGAGAATTTTACCATCTCATGATCACTTTGCCCCAGGCATCCTCTAACCGCCACATCACCCACAAGGCCTTGTCTGTTCACAAACAGCAGGTCCAGGAGGGCGCGTTCCCTTGTTGGCTCTTTCACCAGTTGTGTGAGGAAGTTGTCATCCACACACTCCAGGAACCTCCTGGTAAAATGAATTACTATGAACAAGTTGCAGAAGAGCCTTATGTTCCCAAGTCCATGTCCTTACAGGGGACTTTACTACCTCAATACCTGCTGGAAGAACAACACAGCAGGGCACAGGTAATCCTGTTGCTAGAGTACAGAGATGACAAATTTATAACACAAGTGATGAAGTCAGTGAAAAGGGGAGATGCTCTGCTGAACCTCACAGTTACAAACAAGGTAAATGGGTCTGGGATGTGAACATTGGCAGTGGTCTTCCCTGCAGTACCTGCCATATGAGGAGAGGCTTGTGAGAGCTGGGACCATTTAGCCTGGAGAAGAGAAGACTCAGAGCAATCTGATCAATCAATATAAACAGAGGAAAGTAAAGAAGACAGAGCTGAACCCTTCTCAGTGGTGTTCAGTGAAAGAAGATGTAATGGGCACAAACTGAAATGCAGAAAATTCCATTTATACATAAAAAGCCTGTTTATCATAGGAATGGTCAAGCACTGGAGCAGGTTGCCCAAGGAGTCTCCATTCCTAGGGACAGTCAAAAGCCCATGACTCCAGTTGATCTGCCCTCCTTGGCTTTGCATTGAGCAGGGATTTGGTCTAGCTGATCTCTAGGGTCAATTTCAACCTCAACAATTCTTTTATTCTGTAGTAAGTAATTTCTCTTTCCAATTATGTACACAAAACTTTGTAAATCATTGTAGTTTTATTTCTATTCTGGATATATCCAGAATAAGAAAATTTGTAATTAGTATCTATTTCATTCCTCTTATTTCTATATTACTGGATTTCAGTGGGGAATTAAGAGAAAAGGAGAACTATTCTTTTCTGACAATGACACTATAGAACAATATTCTTAAAGATACTTCAGAAAGATAAATTTAAACACTTAAACATAGCAAATAATTCAACAGAAGTTCTAGAGATAACACGATACCAAGTTAGATACAGGACTGTTAAGTCTAGAATTGAAATGTGCTACTTCTCAGTCTCACAAAGCATGATTAGTGCGATGCTACTCTGCTGGTACCTGGTTCTAGCTTTCTGATTCAGGCACACTTGAGTGACATCTGAAATCATGCTCATGCTGTAATCTAAGTTGCTACTGCTCTTTCAGCAAAACTCTATCACCTTTATGCAGGTCTCTTAACAGCAACAAGATTAGAATCATAGTATCATAAAGCCATTTAGGCTGGAAAGGACCTTTAAGATCATGGAGTCCAACTGTTAACCTAATACTGCCAATTCTACCACTAAACCATGTCCCTAAGCACCATATCTGATTTAAAAGACTTCAAACACTTCCAGGTGTGACTCCACACTATCCTGGGTAGCCTGTTCTAGTGCTTGAAAACCTTTCAGTGAGAAAATTTTTCCTGATAGCCAATATAAAGCTCCCCTGGCACAATCTGAAGAGAAAAGCAATGGCACCATGCTTTTATGGTGCTTATTCCTATCCAACCTGTATTTTCTTTATAATATTAATGTAGATCTTATACTAGTGTTGTTCTTATGTTTTGGAATTATGAAATAACACAGTATTTCAATAACTCTCTTGAGGTTCAGAGGGATCATTTTCAAACTAACGTGAAAATTATAAGACATGGAAATGACAGGGCTGAATGCTGCACATGACATTTTGAAAGAACTCCATTATTTTTCTAGCTAGGCAAATTAAGTTTAAAAATTAATAAAGATAATCAATTATCACACATTTGAAGAATGACTTGAGGATCTGTGTGTAACAAGATTTGGATACATTATTGACAAGACTTTTGTTCTAGAATAAATGTAGCCTTCTTTACAATACCATCCATATAACAAAAAAATCTAATAAAATACTTCTATGTTAGTCTTCTATATTTAATGAAAAAATCCACATTACCTCGTACACAAAATAGTTTTCTAGTAAACAATCTATCTTCCACAGTAAAAATAAATACTTACTTCCAATAACAGGTTATTGTATAAACTTCTAAAGCAAAGAAAGAAAGAAAAACAATTCTTCAAGCATAATGTTTGCCATTTCTTTAGACTTGACTGTACAGCCTTAAATTTTTAATGACTTTTTAAATTATGTGGCTTGTATATATAAAAATTGTTCTTAACATGTCACTTATTTATCCAATATTCTGAGTAAAAGAAAATAATAATCTAACAAGTGCCTACACCATTTCACAGTTTCTACTGGCACTTTATGAATACCGCACCTCACCCATTCTCACAAAAAGATATATTAATTCTTTAGAAGCACTTATATTCAGTTGGGAAACAGCAGAATAAAAATTGTGCAAAAAAGCCCAAGGTTGCACTGGCAATTTCTTTTTTAAACTCTGAATTTTCAACTTCTGTATAAGTTTCTTAAACAACTGAATTAACTTTGATGCTCTAAGAATAATAGAACAGAATCAATACCTTTCAGTTCCACAAACAGCATGGGTGATATTCTGTTTTGGGCATCTTTCCCAGGGATACGTCTCATGCCAGCATATCCTGAAACTGTTTTAGTAAAATACTCTTTTGCTGAAAGCTGCCATACTCCAGGATTCTACAGTCCCTCCTCCCTACCTTCCATGATAAACAAAAGACAAACTGCAGCATAGAGCTTTTTAACTTTTTTGAGATTTTAATAGCAGTAACTATATTAAAAATTCATTCAGTTTTGTTAATTGTACTTCATGAATACACCTCTAGGTGATTTATACAAGTCCTCTGCAATTCTTTCAAAATCCTTCTGTTAGCATTTCCAAATAAAGAAAACTCAAGTAGAGGCTAAGTATCAACGTTTCTTATGAACATGTTCATTGTGTGCCATGTTCAGTTGTATAAGTAGAGTTTATGAATTCCTGATCTACCAAGCATGCAATCAAACTCCTTAATCATTGCTTCTGGGAGGAAAGAGTTTAAAATAAAATCTGAGTAAGCAGAGAGGAGGACTAAGGGAGAGTTGGGAAAACTGCTACTGATCAACTTTCCCTGTACTGCTGCAATTATTTTGATCTTTGCAGTGATCAAGTACTGAGCACTGAAGTACAGATACTATATAAACAGACTGAATTAACAGATTTGTGATAAGCTGAAAAAATAACTTGCTGAAGATTTGACATGAAAAAAAGAATTGCAAATCACCTCCTTGGAGGAAAAGCACATATTTGAATAGAGAAGTTGTTTCATCAATTTTCTCTGGGTAATTTAATTTCTATTAAATGGGGCCACCCCCAACAACCAACATTTCTGAACCAGAAGAGACAGAATAAGAATGTCAATACACAAATTCACCTAATAAAAGGGATGATTCCTAAAGGAAATTAACTCTGCTCTTAGAGAGTATTTTACTTCAGCCAACATATACATAGAAACAACAATCCCCATGTTGTTTTCTATAATCCGGTAGGAGAATGATCAAGGCAAGGATCAGAAATTACAAACAAACAATTCTACACAGCAAAATGTGCTATTTATCATGAAGGATGCATGTTACTAAAATAATTTAGTGTATTTCCTGAATCTTGTCTATACTTTAAATAAATTCTGAGTTAACTAGCAAAATGCCAGAAGACAAAGTATGGATATTGTTCCAAAAAGTAAGTTTGGCTCTTTGACCACTGGTAGGATTTGATAAGACTAATAGAATAAAAAGGAAAAAAAATAGAAATGGGAAAAGATATAGAAACACAAAGCAACAGAAAAGGGATTTTAACAGAAAAATAAGGTTCATTGGTAGTGGTTAAAATTGTGAAAATTCAAATGAGACAACCATAACACCCTAACTGTCAAAAACATTACTTAGGCATACTGAAGGGTCTGGAGAACAGGCCTTATGAGGAGAGGCTGAGAGAGCTGGGGTTGTTTAGCCTGGAGAAGAGGAGGCTGAGGGGAGACCTCACTGCTCTCTACAACTACCTGAAAGGAGTTGTGGAGAGGAGGGTGATGGCTTCTTCTTCCAAGTGACAGGGGACAGGACAAGAGGGAATGGCCTCAAGCTCCTCCAGGGGAGATTTAGGCTGGACATTAGGAAAAAATTTTTCACAGAAAGGGTCATTGGGCACTGGCAGAGGCTGCCCAGGGAGGTGGTTGATTCACTTTCCCTGGATGTGTTTAAGGCACGGGTGGACAAGGTGCTAAGGGGCATGGCTTAGTGTTTGATAAGAATGGTTGGACTCGATGATCCGGTGGGTCTCTTCCAACCTAGTTATTCTATGATTCTATGATATTCACTTACCCCTAGTGTCAAGAAATTTCAGATAAACAGCCTGTTGCGTGCAGATGCTCAGAAAAACTCCACAGATCTCAGAGTATTTATTGAGAAGTCCCTACTGTGGAAGTCTTCTACCACTTCTGGTGTCAGATCATTTGAGAATACACTTAAAATTATTCATCTAGTTTCTCTGAGAAACACAGAATATGATCAGCACCAAAGATCATGTAGTGAATAACATTTATGACTGTTAAGAAAAAGTGTATGCAATATTATTCTCTATTTCTTACTATAATAGAAACATCACTGGGCCTTGCTTTACTCAGTATAGACTGTGTGGGAGTTCCTTGTTCTTTGGATAATAATAGCTAACTCTCAATTTCTATTTTGTTGAGGAAAACTTCTTTGGTCTGTCCTGTACTTGAAATCAGTAATATACCCCTTGCCTGCAATTCAATAGGGAATTCATATAGGCACTTCTGTTACACTCCTCACTGAATTACTACATATATTTTAGACATTTGACCGAAGATTCTGGCTCAGAATTTCTTTCACATTTTATATTATTAAGGGGTTTTTTTTTATGTCCATGGCATTTGCTCATAGCTTTCTGCAATACTTTCTGCTGCACTCTCTCTGAAGTTTAGTTTCTGCATAACATTACCCTTTATTACAGACTGACTAAGTAGACGTGTCACCATTTGTATGAGTGTAAAGAGAGCAATGTCTGGCTGTTGGTTTGACTTAGTAGTAATGCTACAGCTGCTAATAAGTCTATGACCATGCAGCAGACCATCTCTTTTATCTTTCACCTTAAAGCAAACTGACAATAGAAAAAAAAAAAGAAACAGCAGATGCATAATATGTCATATTTGAGTGAATTCCATTGAAAAACTCAGATAAGAATTTGAAGAAAGATTTTCTAAGTCTATGAATATATTCAGTTCACTTGAAATGAAAAACAGTAGCTCTTGTCAGGTAGACATCTGTTGTTGCTTTTTCAGCTTGAGACAAATAACATTGGAAATAAAAGGTCAGAGCACTTGAAGTTATGGATTAATGAATTAGCAATTAGACTGAAAGGCAAAAAAAGCACAAGTGATATTTTCTGGCATATTATAAATTATCCTAATAAATTATCCTATATACCCTGGGACAGGTTTCACACAGAAATGACATACTACTCTAATGAGGAAAAGAAACCATGTAAATGACTAACTGGAATATAATACAAATATTTAAAATAATAAACAAACACATGAAAAATATGGTACAGGCACTTAATGATCAAAGAATTACAGACAGTTTTATGTGACACAGAATAACTGGAAGGAGTTGGGGTACTGTTTTAAAATATTAAATAATGTTAATTAGTAGTTTTGTTGAAAGAGGATTGTGCTGGAAAATTGCCAGCATAACTTAACAAATGTAACTAATTGAAATAATTGAAAAATAGCATAATTTCATGAGAAAACAGTTATATTCACATGTATAAACAAGGATAGGCATTCAGAAAAGTCTCAGTAGACTTTATTGAGAGAGGAACTTATCTACTCTGACAGCAATTTAAAAAACTAAAATGAACACTCAATGAATACTGTAGCAAGTATGGCACAAATATAATTTTGTAGACAGATTGTAACCTCACAGTTGCTTCAAGCAAGACCTAAGTGTTAGTTAACACCAAAAGGTAGACACCTGGGCTCTTATTTGGTGATATTCAATTGAATTTGGCAGTAAGGTAGCCAAGATGAACATCAAGTGAAGGTTTAGATGGAAAAAAATAAGATGGTGGGGAAAGGCAGATTTTTGATGAAATGTGAGTTCACTTCTGCATTATGATATGTTCCTATCTATTTTTATTTTCTAATACATCAATATGCAATCATGTGGTTAACCTATACTGTGAAATAATGGAAAATTTGTTAAAGAAGGATATTCTGGATATTAAATTATGATGTCTATAATATTTTTAAAGAAATACGAAATGAAAGACAGCTCAATGTCAGAAATACAGGCCACAAAGGAATAGAGAAAAAACACTGTGTCAAGGTCCTAAATTTTCCGGATACATATAAATAAAGCAAAACACGTTTCTAAAGTCACTGCTGATATTTTGCCTCTGATTTATTAATTAGGCTGTCCTTCAAGACATTCTTATATTTTAAACCTTGTGATGACAACTAGCACAGCAGCCCTTAGCAAAAATCTAAGGAGTCTTGTAAAACAACAAATAAGTCATTCTGAGAAATACAGAACAGAGAAGGCGATGTAACATTCTACTTGAAAAAAAGAAAATAAGAAAAAAAATTGTTAAATGAAGAAGTTACATTCCTGTGATCATCTATGGGGAAATATTTTGAAAATGGATGAATAATAATGTTAAAAATTAGCAGCATGTGAATTAAGTCTCAGTACATTAATTCAGGAGCATCATTTGAAAAAAAAACCAAACAAACAAAACAGTAGGAGTTAAGAGTTATACATAGCTTGAAAATGTTGATATCAGAACAGTGTTTCCATAAAGTAGATATGGAGCACTGACAGGTCACAGGTTTTATTGTCCAGTACGTACACAATTGCACATTGGTGCAAAAAGACAGAATTTTTGACGTTTCTTTTCCCTAAAAAGACTGTAACAGCCTGTGACTGTAAAATTCTATGAGGTTTTGATTTTGATTAATGAAAAAGTCATGGTTAAACTGTCCTACATTGTATTGAAAATCTCAACTGTTAGAGAAACTGTTGGAAGAAAAAAGAAAGAAAGAATGAAAAGAAGAAAGAAAAAAAGATAAGTGTCCCTAGAAACATTTTAAATTGATTACGTAATTATTTGAACTATTAAATAGTTTATTTTAAAATTCAGAATCTATTTGGTACTTCTTATCTTTACATAAATTGTGTATCTTTCTATACACATAATACATAGAAACTACCCGTTTTATTTATTCTTGAATTACAAAGTCTACAAACTACACTTGCAAATATATATACTACAGTATCTTTCTTTTCTGAACTTAAGTGACTGCTAAATTATAACAAGCAGATACAAATAAAATAAATTCAAAAATTATTTTTCCAGTAGATGTAATACCATAGCAACTTTCAGAACCCTTTCTAACACCTTGCCAAAGGAAACCATGATTGAGTTTAGTAAATTACTTCAAACAAGGTAAAACCTTTTTGACACCCTCAATAATGTTCTGTAAGGGAAAGGAAAGACTGAAAACTAAGCTAATGGGTCAAGTGAAGTACTAACCACGTGTAAATGCCAAATATGGTACCTGCCTATCTAGAATTCTCTTAATTCTTGTGCTTCAATTCTAAGGTCTGAAGTGTTGCTTGCTAATAAAAAGAACCAATATCATGCTAAGAAATAAAGGCCACTGATACATAAATAAATTACATGTTTTCAAATAGATTACAAAATAAGAATAATTAGAACCAGAGAAAATTTTAACAGAAAATTTTAAAAACTGAAAAATTGAGGATGACTAGTAAAAGTTATAATCCAGATTAAGAAGTTGCACTTCATCTTCAGTGATGCACCACACACAGTATCTAAATTTTTTTGACTCCTAAGTAAACATCATTTCAAAAACCAAAATAAATTTTAATCTAAGTTTAGTTATATGCTATCTATAGAAAAAAAGAACACATTCTATTCTGTGTTATCAAGAGGAAAGGATTGGGAAAGTTCCTTTGCCACATACTGCACTACTACAACTTCTTCAAATGCATTTTATGTCAAGATTAACTTAGTGAAAAGATTAGGAGGCCATACCAGTGCTTGTTCAAGAAATCTTTAGTGCTGGATAATAAAAGCATACTAAAATGTGGTTTTTCTTTGCTACTGATGAATTATACTTCCACAATACTCACCCCAGCTGTGGAAAACTAGTTCTAGATGATGATCCTAATCAACCATCACATCTAATAGCCATGCATGCATCTAATAGCTATGCATTGAAACACGTGTGAAAATATGCATGGAGAGAGAGACTAGATAAATATCAGTTAGCTTTCTATGTATGTACACTAGGTGTTATAGAGACACACATCTAAAGATAATATAAATACAATACTCCCATGCACTCTTCTTAAAAGTGTCAAGTTAGCCATAATCAACATCTGTTACAATGATAGCAAATTATTATTTACTGGAAAAGTACAAAGATAACAACTGTTCTAGTAAATATGAATATTTTGATTAACACTTATTGTGCCCATCTGTTGAGATTTTAAAGGAAATAGAAACAAGATTAGTGAATATTTTTCTTCATGTTATTCATGCAGTTTCTGCCATAATATAGAGGTTTCACCTGAATAAACTGTATGAGCCTCTCTTTCTTCCCATTTTAAGACAGTGATGTGCAGTATGTGTTTCATGTTTTCTTTAAACAAATGTCTGTATATTGAACATATCACTCAAATAAATGCAAAAATGGAAAATTACATAATTTTCAAGCAGACTAAAAATTGCCTAAGAGACTGAATTCAACTGACATGACCAACTGGGAGACTGGAAAGACATGATTTGAAGGACATGAAGTAATGCCTGCCTTGCTTATTTACAATTAATTGTAATAGTACCTGTTTTGACACATTGCATTTCTTTGCTGCTTCAGTATCTGTTGATATTTTTGTCTTATTTCTTGCACTTTTTTAATGTTTTAAGAATGAGTTTCCTTCTTTTTGTGTATGTCAAATAATTCATGTTTTTACACTACATACACAGAAATTTCTCTAAGACAAAATCTCAGATCCACTCTCAGAAGCAGAGGCCTGATTTCTATTGATTAATGAAGATATATGTTTTGCCACAAAAAGCCCATATATATGTTCCCAGTAATAAATTCTGACTACTATCTATTCCATATTTTGACTTGGGCATATATCACAGAAGAACCAACCAAAGCAGTTTGGCAGAAACAAGTACTACCTGCAGGGAATTAGATCCAGAATGGTCTTCATTAAACAAACAAATTCTACGTTACATTGATGTAAATCTACTTGCATTACTTGTTTAAATATCTGCATTTTTAAAATAGTAATATCCAAATGGTATTTCTTGAAAGTTCTACAATTAGTATAGGCATAATTGAAATCTAAAGGGATAGTAGAAAGCTTCCAAAAGCTAACTTACATGATCAATTAGTTCACGAACCATTCCATTCCACTGTCCACTGGCATCTTCCTGGGCTCCATATTTTCCGTCCTCCACCAATCTAATCTCATAGGAAAATCCAAGGATAGTAGACAGCTCCCTGAGGAGGTCAATGCAGTAACCTTCAAATCGATCATTTCCATACAAGGGTTTGTCAGACTTCTTGAACATAACATATGGCTCTTCCTGTAAACGTTAAAAAGACAGAATGGATAATGAGTGCTCCCACACCCTTCTTTTCTTTTCAACCTAAAGTAGTACACTGCCATGATACCTCTCTCTAAACAAAGAACTAAAATGAAAAGTAGAATCGTTTTTGGTTTTGGCTAGGTCCATCTAAAGTCTTCATTCATCTTCAAATTGAAGTTAAGCGGAAGACCCTCTTTCTCATTTTTTTTTGGAAAATAATGACATTATAAACAATCTAGACATATATCCAAAGAATTCATACAGACACTAATTTAAATGTGCTTCTTAACAAGTTACGTGACACATTAACATCAAATGCATTGTTTGGCTGGACATTGGAAGCCTCTTAAAATGCAGAAATAATGTTCTTCGGCAACTGAGAGGCAAAAATTAATTCAACTCCCAAATATCAGTCAAATGCTTTAAGTAACAGGATTTACAGTTTACCTTGCACAAGTAATTTAACTGGATTTTCAGTGCTTTGTTAGGTAAAGTGTGGAAAACCCACAGGGGGAGGAAAAGGTCAGTGAAATCACGTACTGTTCTGTTGCCTCATATTATAGGCTTGCATTTACAAGTCTGAAGCAAAATCAGAAAAAAGTTAACTCAAAAAGAAAATTCTGTGACATACAACCCATGAAAACTAAATTTATATTCTTTCAACATTTCTCTTCTTTTATTTAATTTAAATTACAATGTAACATTTTTGCATAACATTATGTGCAAACAGAACAGCAAACATTAAAATGATTGGTAGAGTATTCATAATTATATGAAGAAACAAAATTCAGCCAAACATAGGATTTTTACATGTGTTTCTCAATGTCAGATAACATTCCTCAAATACAAAGCAGAAGGCAAAAATACAAAATAACAAATAGTAGGATTTTCCACGATGATATGACACCAATATTCAAAATGTATATGATAGGTTAAACACATAACTCAGTCTTTGCTCATGTTTCACACAGGCTTTTCTTTCATTATTTACAATAAAAAAAAATAAACGCTACATAAGGTAAGATAAATGGTAGTGGATGCAATTACTGCACTGAACACAAGTCTCAGTGAATAATCAGATAAACTCTCCAGGGTAACTTAACAAAATTCATAGAGCCCTAAATCTCCACATCAGCACCCAAAGGGGTTAAACAAACTTCATTTTACAGGCATCTGACAACTTTAATAAGGATATGTCAGCATTCCTGATGTAAACATCTATCTTGAGACATGCCATGATTTAAGCATTGTATCTACATAAACCTGGAACTTTAGGATGTAAGACTTCACCCAAACTACAAAGGAAGAAGCAGGGAGATCCTTTGCTCTTAAAAACAGTGTGTTCAGAATATATCTGTTCCTTCGTTGCATTTTATATTTTTTTTCCTAAGTAAAACAAACTACTGAATCAAGACTGTTGAGATCCTATTTTTATATACTCTTTTTGAAATTAAAAAGGTTACAGCCGTATTTTTTAAAAAACACACCACTTATTTTCATATCATTAAGAAAGAATACAACACGAAATTAATTGTTTGGAGAAAATACTAGGATGTTTTGACAGAAGCTTTTCAAACAATATATAGGCAAATGGCTCACGGACTCAAGAGCTCTTCTAAATGCAGTATTAACAAGAATAAAGATCTGACTTAAAACATGAAATTTGAAAGCTACTTAAATTACAAGGATTGTTGAATAATTCTTGAGAAACAAAGACACTGACAGAATAGAAACTACATATGAAAACAGTCGTTAATAAATTCAGAGGACTGATATGAAATATCTCATAGAAAACAGTTGTAAGTAAAACAGGGTTTCAGGTGAGAGTTCCTTAAAGGAAGCATACTACTGGCCAAGCAAAAGCTATGCAAAGACAAAACACAGGAAAGGTAGAATAAAAAGAAAAAAGATTCAAACATGAATTCACAAATGAACTCAGAGAAGTATGTATGGAGGAAGTGAAATGTATCTCTGAACATGAAGGACAAACAGAAAAATAAAATCATTAGGAGAAAACTTAGGCAGGGACAAATGCATAAATGCTAAGAAAAAAAATACAATATAATTAGCAATCAATATTAAGGATAAAGAAACACCATTCTAGAAATAATGATAAAAGGTAATTCTAAGAACTAGTTCATCACTAGTTTCCCAGCAGAAATTCAAACCCATGAAATAACATTAGAAAGACAATCAGTTGGATGATATTCCTATGCCTATCTTCTCTGGAAAAAAAAGCTAATGTTCATCAGATAATGTACAAAAGTAACACAAGACATTGATGCAAGAGTGTTTAGATCACAGAAGGGAAAGATAATTTCAATGAGTCCTTGAACTTGGAAAAAAACAATATTTCCATCCTAATAAAATTATAAATCTCTTTCATTTATGTGAACCTAAAGCTAAAGAGAATATGGAAAAAAAAGATGCTGAAGAAAGTCATCATGACATGTTATATGCAAAGTGTTCCTGTTCTACCTGAAAACATAAAGAAAAATTGACTCTTTAGAAATATGTACTTCACTGAAAGATTCGTTATCAGCCTGGAAAGTTATAATATGTGATATTCCTTTATAGGGTACATTTAAGTATTTCCTCTTATCCTTGAACACAAATGATACTAATTGGATGTGTATTCACCCTTCAATGGGGCAGGATCAGAATTCAAAATCGTAAGTTTCAGAAAAACAGAAGAGTAATTTAAAAAATACCATTCAAAAGGAATTAATTAATATTTCCACACTTCAGATGAATAATAGAGGAAAGGAGCTAATTAGGTAGCAATTCTGTAAAATTAAAGCCTAGATATTATAAGGAATCGTGTACTGGACTAAACCATATTAAATCATTAACCAAGAAAAAAACAGACTGACCTGCTTGGATCTGCATTGAGCAGGAACTGGGACCGTAGGACCGGTAGTGGTCTCTTCCCACAGAAATTACTCTATAATTAAATATTTTTAACACTATTAATGTTTCAGTTGCTGTATTCCATCCAGTATTGAATACTGCAGTTCAAGAGAATCATGAACCAAGGTTTAAAAAATAAGATGAGGAAAGATTGATAGAATATAGGTTGTTTAAATTAAGGAAGAACAGACTAAGATGGAAGTGATAGAAGTCTTTAATACATACAAAGTTGCTCTGAAGAGCGAAGTGTTAACACCATTCTAGGTGTCTACTCATTATATATCTGTGATTCTTATCAGTGAGCTTTTTTTTCTAATTACCTATTTTCTTACATGAACCTGTAAGGGAAAAAAAAACCACATCAAGTTTTTCCCTGATAACACAAATACTGGGTGAACAGTAAGTAACAAGGAGGAGACAAACATTTTGCTTAGATGGATGGAAGAAATTACTTTATTTTTTAACATTTCAAAGGAAAGCTTTGAGAAACAGTAATGAAAATCATAGAGTTAAGAAAGAAATTTATCTTGAGCACCTGTGTTGGGAGCAATTACTTGCTTAGTTTCATCAACAAGTCAGCTTGCTACAAAACTTTAAGATCCAAGTAATCATTTAGTGCCTTAAAAGACTAAAGTATCTTCAATGAAGCTTGATACAAAAAAGCACCCTGTGCCCTCAAGCCAAATAATTACAAGAAGTGACAATACAGATAAACAAGTAAATGCAATGAAACATTGTTCTGAAAAAAATTACTGTGAAGTACCTAATTAAAACTACTGTAAATAAAGATGTGGACACAAGGAAGAGTAAAGACCAGGTTTGTGACTACCTCAGAAACCTGAACTTACATAAGTCTATGGAACCTTATGAGATGCATCCTAGAGTCCTGAGGGAAATGGCTGATGTGGTTACCAAGCCACTCTCTATGATAGTTGAAAAGTCACAGCAGTCAGAGGAAGTCCTTGCTGACTGGAAGAAGGGCAACATTATGCCCATTTTAAAAAAGGGTAGAAAACATGACCCAGGAACTACTGACCTGTCAACCTCACCTCTGTGCCTGGAAAGATTATGGAACAGATCCTCGCAGAACCTGTGCTAAAACTCATGGAGGACAAGAAGGTGATTTTCAAGACAGCCAGTATGGCTTCACCAAGGGCAAGTCCTAGCTGACCAATATAGTGGCTTTCTATGATGGAGTGACCACGTCAGCAAACACAGGAAAAGCAATGGATGTAATCTATCTGGAATTCTGTAAAGCCTTTGACACGGTCCCCCACAACATCCTTCTCTCTAAATTGCAGAGAGATGGATTTGATAGGTGGACTGTTTGGTGAATAGGGAATTGATTGGATGGTCACATTCAGAGATTAGTGGTCAACAGCTTGATGTCCATATGGAGATCCATGATAAGCGGTGTCCCTCAGGCGTCCATATGGGGACCGGTGCTGTTTAATATTTTCATCAATTACATAGGTGGCAAGATCAAGTGCACCCTCAGCAAGTTTGCAGATGACACCAAGCTGAGTGGTGTAGTTTTCAGACCTGAAGGATGGGATGTCATCCGGGGTACCTGGACAAGCTGGAAAAGTGGGCCTATGTGAACCACATGAGGTTCAACAAGGCCAATTGCAAGGTCCTACATCTGGGTCGGGGAAATCCGCAGTTTCAATAAAGGACAGGGGCACGATGTGATTAAAAGCAGTCCTATGGAGAAGGAATAGGGGGTACTGGTTGATGAGAAGCTTGACATGATCTGGCAATGTGCACTCGCAGCCCAGAAGACCAGCCTGTGATGCACCAAAAGAAACGTGTGAGCTACATCAAAATAAACGTGGCCAGCAGGTCGAGGAGGTGATTCTTCCCCCTCTACTCCACTCTCACAAGACCCCAGTTTGTATTACTGTGTCCTGTTCTGGAATCCCCACCATAAGATGGATATGAAACTGTTGGAATGGGTGCATAGGAGGGCTACTAAGATGATTGGAGGGCTGGAGCACCTCTGCTGTGAAGACAGGCTGAGACAGTTGGGTCCAAGCAGCCTGGAGAAGAAAAGGCTTCAAGGACACCCTGTAGTGGCCTTTCAGTACCTGAAGGGTGCCTGCAAGAAAGGTGGAGAGGGACTTCTACAAGGGTATGCAGTGATAGAACAAGGGAGAGTGACATTAAATTGGAAGGGGGAAGATTTAGATTAGACATTAGGAAGAAATTCTTCATGATGAGGGCAGAGAGACACTGGAAGAGGCTTCTCAGGGAAGTTGTGGATGCCTCATCCCTGGGATTGTTCAAGACCAGGTTGGATGAGGCCTTGAGAAGCCTGTCCTAGTGGGAACTACCCCTGCCCATGGCAGGGGGCATAGAACTAGATGATCTTTGAGGTCCTTTCCAACCCAAATAATTTTATTATTCTACGATTATTATTCTATACAACTACCTGAGAAGAGGATATAGTGAGGTGGTAATTGATCTCTTCTCACAATAAGCAATGGGACAAGGGGAAATAGCCTCAAACTGCTCCAGAGGAGATTTAGACTGGATATTAGGAAATATTTCTTCCCTGAAAAGGTTGTCTAGCATTGGAACAGGCTGCCTAGGAAAGCAGTTGAATCACCATCCCAGGAGGCAGTTAAAAGATACATAGATACAGTGCTTAGGGACCTGGTTAAGTGGCAGCTCAGCAGTGCTAGGTTAAGGGTTGGACTTGATTTTAAAGGTCTTTTCCAAGCTCAATGATTCTATGGTTCCAAGAAATTAAGGCCAGACAGAAGAAAATAACAAAGTTGCCAACCTCCGCTATACTATCTATAATTAAATTAATTATGAACATCCTCATTTGACATCTTTTAATATATTTCATGAAAGATCCCCTAGTACGACTTTTTGGGTCATAATATTCATAAATATGCTTTGATAAATCATGGTCTAAAGAACTCAAGCCCTATTTGCTGTTTTCCGCAGTTTCACTCCTTTTTGCCAGACTCCTAATATAAAAATTGGGGGGTTTATTCCATCACAACCTACTCTTAACTTTGCCAGACTTTAAAGTAATTCAGTTGCATCCCAAGAATGTGTGCTGTTTCCATTCCAGTAAAGCAAACCAGATAGGAGTGGATGCCTATTTCAAGCAGAAACACTTGACTCGATAACATAAAATCATTAAACTGTTGCAACACTTCATACTATACTAACCTGAATCATACTAAACTGGATCATACTGCCTTCATAATACCTGAAGAATATCAAAGATAGCATTAGGTCTTACTATGATGGAAAGCAAAACATTATTTTCTTACAATGTATCCTAAATTTTCAAAGGACTGTGGGGACAAGCAAACTAAAAATATGCAAATCCAAGGCACCCAACAAATAGAGAAAGCATTTTCCTAGACTGATGGCCCTGATGGTGTTCATAAATGCAAATCCTGAAGTGGAGTTATAAATTGATCCTTGCCAGCATGTGAAAGTATATTTTTATTACTAACATTCCAGTAGAAGGCAAGTGAAGCACTAGAGAATTATTTGTAAGAAGTTGTTTGAGATGATGCTGTAAACTTGGAATCCAAAGAAAGTATTTCTCAATATTTATCCGGAAATATAAATACATGGCCATCCTATCTTCTATTTGCACTCAGCCGGGAGAAAAATAGCTTTATTGACCTTCTTCTACTAAGTCAAACTTTAAGTTGTGCTGATCCCACTGCGCTCATTCATATACTATGACCCCCTTCAAACCTCATCATTTTTTTCTGATAAGCATCACTTACTTATATGTTCAAAATACAGACAAACACTGTTACCAAGCATACCTATGGATACCTTTCCAGTCTGAATGCCTCAATAGAAGTATACAGACATCGTGATGGATCTCAGGACAGGGGCGATTTTCAACTTAAACTCTTTTGAGCACGATAAACTATAAAGTAAACTAATTAACTTTTCTCAGTGGAAAAAAATCTGAAACACATTTAAGTAGTTTGCTTTACATTTCTGTTACATCTTGAGGAAATCAGTCAGTTTACAACTGCACTTGTAGCTGAAGACAGATGAGTGGAATTGAGGTAGGACTGGAATGAAGTTCAGGAAGGAATGTGCAGACTCTGGATTTTGAAGTGGGCATGGGAGGCCTGGGAGAGGCACTTAGGCACAAACTGATAATAATAGGAACGTGTATATAAGGGGGAATAAAAAAATTACCAAAACTAGAAGTAGGGGATTGCATGTTCCTTCAGCTTCCAAAGAAAAAAATTATCACATCTGAGTACACTAAAAAAAGAAAAACATCAAGTTTACAATTTTTCTGCAAAACAAGAAGAGATTCAATTATTTTATGGAAGTACACAAAATTAAAATAGATCTATGAAAAAGAAAGAGTAATCTAGGGCTATAACATTAGCATGAACAAAATAGTATCGAATTATTAATATTCCAAAATTTAGGTATTGCCTGACTCATTCCAGAAGGATGCACTAGTAATTATCAGAAAACACCTGCATCAGCTCTATTTCCTCTAAATATACCAAAAATATTAAAATTTAAACTATTACAAATCTGCAGTTCTGTGTACAAGAAATCAGTGACCAATCTTTATAAAGATAAAAAGTAGTTATTATTTTTAGGTATAAATTTAAAATAAAAGTATGCAAAATGAAAAATTATATCCCTAAAGAAAAATAATCAAAAGTTCTAAAACTCTGGGCTTTGCTTGATTTTTTATATCTTCAGTCTGAAAAAAAAGGCACTTATATAGCATCAGATTTCTACACATCTGAAAAAGCAGCATTAATAAATAAAACACAGCGTGGAGATATTATACTTTGAATAAATATAATAAGTATAATAAGAATAAAATTCTTTTGAAAATACATTACAATTATTCCTGATTCTAAAGTACTTGAACATTTTTTGGGGGATGTATAGTAAAAAAAAGTAATTTCACATTTCAAAGTTGAAGGAACAAAAACCTGCTATGTTTGAGATTATCACATACTTTTCATAATTTTCACGTATTTCTCAAAGAAAGCTTGACAGCTGTGAGCTTTTCAGAGTTTTGATCTAGGCAGATACAGAAAAGCACACAAAAGTGATAAGGGAAAAGAAAGAAAGGAACATCCATTTCAGCCAAACTGTAAAAAATAACCTGTATGATAAGATATACAGACTGGTAAGCAATTTAGCATAAACAAACAAATGCTAGGCATTTACATATATAAATATGAAAATTTAATTCCAGAGTTAAAAAGCTTCAAATGTAAAGGTAAAATATGTTCAAGAATAAAAATATTTAGGTATTTATATCTAAAAACTAAAGGAAAACAAAATCATGCCTCTGATATAGCTTGTAAATCATAAAATTATAAGATAATTTCAAATTATAAGAATGTCTTACTAATGAACTTGAAATGTTTTGTTTTTTCTTTTACATGGAATATTCAGAATGCAGAATTTTAATTTCAGAAGAAATTACCAAGTTCCAATGCAGTTGGCATTAAAATAAAATAAAGCAATAATGTCAAAAATATTGAGATAACCAAAGCTATGCTTATAATTGATACAAACAGAATTCTTTCTTAGTATTGTAATTTCTTCAAATGTTCCCCACCCTAAAAAGCTGATTAGACATGCTTTTTCACCAAAATTACGTGACAGTAGACTTCTCAGAAGTCTTGGAAACTCTGACCTCTTTTTGTAATAGAGCTACTGAATTGCTCATAAACCAAGGAATAATGTTTCGGATTATTATCTAGGACATGTATTACTGAGAATTCAAGATAAAAAAGATCACAAAGTTCCATCCTTACCTACACTAGATGAACTTATGAATAGTAGTTTATTATTTTGCCTGTTAATAGTTTTTCACCTGCAGTAGACTCAGCCACTACTGAAAACGCAGTGTACACTCACAGTTGAAGATCTTAATAATACATTACAAAGGAGGAAAAAGATATTCAGAATTTCAGAAGAGAGAATTAAATATGAAGGAAATACTGATATCTTTAAGGAAAAGTGAGTGTGAAAGCAAACTACAGAGTAAACTGGTCAAGATTCTATAGCTGGCATTATACTACAAACTATCATAGGGAATTGTTAAAGTGAAAAATCAGCATGGTAGAAAATACAAGACCAGTTTAAACAAGAGAATTGTCCTTTTTTTAAGTGGTATGTTCAAGACTGAAGAAAAGGAGAGAAAAGAAAAGCAATGAAGAAGAAAATATGGTTTTAGGAGCTGTAGTATTTTACGTTGTTCACAGATTACGAAATGGTAGGGGTTGGAAGGGATCTCTGCAGATCATCTAGTCACACCCTTTGGCTAAAGTAGGTTCGCCTAGAGCAGGTTGCACAGGAATATGTCCAGATGAGTTTTGAATATGTCTAGAGAAAGAGACTCCATGCCTCTCCTGGGCAGCCTGTTCCAATGCTCCATCACCCTCACAGTAAAGAAGTTTTTCCCCATCTTGAAGTTGAATTTCCCATGTTCCAGTTTGTATTCATTGCCCCTCATCTTGTCATTGAGCACCATTAAGAAAAGACTGGCCCCATCCCCC
The DNA here is from genome assembly GCF_032191515.1 of Phaenicophaeus curvirostris. NCBI lineage: Eukaryota > Metazoa > Chordata > Aves > Cuculiformes > Cuculidae > Phaenicophaeus > Phaenicophaeus curvirostris. Next base: position 3,122,547 of record NC_091393.1, read on the forward strand.
TTGACACCTGCCTCTTAGATAGTTACAAGCACCAATAAGGTTTCCTCTTAATTTTCTCTTTTCCAAGATAAACAGACCAAGTTCACTCAGACTCTCCTCGTAGAAGAGGTGTTCCAGTCCCCTGACCATCTCTGTGGTCCTCTGCTGGACTCTCTCCACTAGTTCCTTGTCTTTCTTGAAGTAGGGAGCCCAGAAATGGACACAGTACTCCAAATGGGGTCTCACTAGGGCAGAGTAAAGGGGAAGGATAACCTCCCTTGACCTGCTTGCTACATTATTCTTGATGCACCTGTGGATATTGCTGGCTTTCTTGTCCCAAAGGTATGTTGCTGGCTCATTGTTGTTTAACAGGACTTCCAGGTCCTTCTTCATAGATCTGCTTTCCGGTCAGTCGACCCGTAACTTGTACTGGTTGCTCCTCCTGAGGTGCAAAAGCCTACAATTTCCTTTTCTGAACTTCATTAGGTTCCATTGCATTGCTACAAAATGAATATTCAGTAATATTCTTTGTGTTCAACAGAAATGTATTTATTAAGCACAAAAACACCGAGCTACAAAAGTAAGCTAGTACACGTTTTTTGTACCAGATCAATTTTTGGTTCGTTCCAATATCTAAGTACCACTCTTGCAGTGCCTTCATAGCTGGAAGGAGTTATTGCAGTCACCAAAACTTTCACTGAACAGTAACAGATGTATAAAGAGCAGTTATAATAGAGCAACTTGTAACACCAATTGGAAGTCCTCATATTTCTTTTTTTATTTTATTTTACTTAGATATGTGCAAAAGGAACAGATGTTTATAAAACATGACTAAACACAAGTTATCCCTTAAGAGGCAAGGTATCCTTGATTACAGAACACAGCTGCTATCATAAGTTTCCAGAATCTACTTTTATGAGCTCCACCAATCCAAAAATCAGGGCTTATCAATAGCACTGCTATTTATATTTGTGCATTCTATCTTTTCTTCAGATCATTATTTCAAGAAAATCATGCAAGTGTAAGTATCACTATACAAAATCAATATGATACATACAACATCTGAACTCACACTTCATCAATGGATATATGTTCAAGCATAAATAAACTTGGAACAACCCAAGTTATTGAGTGTTTCTTATGAAATCTTGCAAGGATTGATCCTTGCCCCAGTATTGTTATCATGGATCTGGAAACAAGCATGCAGTGATTCCTAGTGAAGTATGCAGAGGCTACAAAGGCTAGTTGAGTATTGGGTAATTAAAGGAAAAGGTCACTAACAGAGTTAAGACTATATTCTGGAAAGCAGTAAACCTAGGAAGCAATTAGCAAGACTGTGAAACATAGTTGTAAATCAGTGGAATTCTTCAAGGAATATATTAGGCAGGATATGAGGATACAACATAACAGGAGTATAAGGGAGTCAACTAGAATTATTAATTAACATTTCTTTGTAATGCAGTAGCTCTTATATGCACAAAATTTGAAAATTTGTGAAGACCAGTGGGAAAGAAAAAGTCATACTATTACTCTAGAAAATATGTTGCTACTTTAAGGGACTGGAAGAGGTTTATTTATATTTCATAAAAAAGAAATCCATGAGATTATATATTTATAAACTGTAATTAATAGTACAAGAGAAAATGGTGGTAAAATTATGCTATTTTAGCAAAACTTGAGTTTATGTGTGAAAGTGAGTCAATCATTTTACAATTATGTATCACATATGCATTTTTTTCACTTAATGGTATAAAAGAATGAAAAAAATCAGAATTTTCTATAATTTTTAAATCCTCAAAACAGACAGTATAAATGAATAAAAAGTTATATTACATAAGATGTTAGAAGCGCACTGGCATTTGTATCTACGTACCTGTGAAAATTCATTCTAGCTTTATATGTCAAAATATATGTTGGTAAAATCTCCTTATTAGAGAAAAAACTGTTGGGAAATTAAATTTGTTTGATATCTGCCACCAATAATGGTGGCAGAAGACAAACACAGCAGACACATTTCTTGTAAGTATTTCATTCGTGTTGAAATTAATATTACTATTTCAAAATACTAGTGAGGAAATCAGAGAACATTTATTTTTACATAATTAAATAGATGTGATTATAAGTAAAAAATACCTCATTCCCCACTGTGAATTTGTCCACAACGGCAATGAAAAAGAAGTTATTTCTGATCTATTTGAAATGACATCTCAATTACATTTCTGTATAATTAAAAATTTCATCCTTAATAATCAAGTAATAACAATGATGAAAATAAACGTTAACTAGTGTGTACCTTCCTTAGAGGTAATATTATGGTGTTACATTAGGAATTGAAAGCTATAAATTAAGCTGGATAATATTGCCAGGATAATAGCAAAATCATTTTTTAAAACAAACATCTTTTGTTCTCTCATGTGATTCTGAACTAAATAGCTTTGTGAAGGAAGCAAAGATTTTGGTCAATAAGAAGGAAAGTGAAATTACTAACCAGCTGACGTAACTCTAAAATTGGGATAATTTACTTACTGTTTAGATGACAGTAAATATCCGTGACTATCTTAACAACTCAAATTCATTCATGACACAGTAGTTTCTAAGTAACTGTAACATATACTACTAAGTGTTCATTACTGTTCTAATTAGTATAGCATAATTCAAATGTAATTCCTTACCAAGATGGTAGTAACAATTAAAGAGCGATTGGACAGGGAATCTGTGACGTTTGCTGGTTTTCCTTTCTGATTCTCAGTCATGTTAAGACCACTCAATGGATCCCAAGTTCCAACCTATAAAACAGTAAAAAACTGTGTGAATTGACCATTAGTTATATTGTAGCATCAATAAAAAAATCAATTAAAAAAATAAATAGCTACAGGAAAAAAAAAAGATTGCTAATATGTGTTATTAAACCCCATTTCATTATTCTATCATGACAAGACTGCTTCTTTAAAACACAATTCAAAATATCTTAAAGTGTATTTTGTGAAGCATAACATTAAGAGTAAAAATGATGCATAGAATATCTAAAGCTACTCTGAATACTTAATTTTCCATTTAACTTTCATTCTTCAGGACAAACCACAGCTGAAGATAACTTAAAAGTTGGATGGAAAATCAGCAAAGAGCATTGTCTATAGAGAAGGATTTACCATTTTCTGTGGTCAGAGAGAACGGCAGAGCAAAAAGATGTTCTGGTGAAAATGCAATGGGGAAGTCTGAAAGTGGGTTAAATGTAGTAACTTAATTGATTTGCAGATAAATTTCAAGATGTAGCTCTTAAGACATTTTAGACATTGAAATTCTTATTCCAGTAAAGTGAACAGGATTTTTATCTAAGTTAGTAGTTCCAAGGTGATCCTTCAAGATTCAGGAGAAGAACAATCTCAGGTCCTAATTGATAAGGCTTATGATTACATCATTCGTCTGCAATTTCATCACTATAACTAAAATGTCAAGCAGTAAATATGACTATCTATTTTCAGATGTCAGTATGTTTGTACTACTCCACTGTCTAAAAATTCTCCACAAATATTTCTTGTTTGTTTTTAGAAAGGATTTTACACATCATTTCAAATACTGAGCGATATTTATAATATAAGGTAAAGATATTTTTAAATTAAATCTAGTAGGTAATTAAAGAGTTCTTTGAAGTTTTATTGCTCATATATATATAGGTAGGTATGTATAGATGTATATACATGAACATATACTTAAAAAAAAATAATCTTTCAAACTAATTCCTGAGAAAACATTCATAGACTTCTAAAGGATTTCCTGCAGTTTGGCTGCCAAGTAAGTTTGGGATACAATTCAGTATGGGTTAAATAAAAAGAGATTCATTTCTAAAACAGAGAATACAGCAGAAGCTGTAACAGAGCAAAGACAAGTTTGTTCTCTTTTTCTATGATTTTCTGTTCCACAAAAAAGCAACATTTTATCTTTCTTCATTGCATAACACTCAGTTCCAAGAAGTCTTTTAAATGGCTATGATTCTTTAATTTTAGACACTCAGTACCTTATAAACTGACAAAAGAAATCACAAAGAGAAGAAAGGAGAACAAGGATGTCTCAGAAATACAATAAATAACATCTAACACGTCATTTTAAAGTACTGAAACCAAAGCTTACTACCAAAAAAAAAATTCTGCAGTTACTCTTTTAGTACTATGTCATTTGGTAACTTAAAAGGTTTTTAGGAAATCTAAAATGTTCAGTCTTACAGTTTGACCATAATTAAGACATTGTAAAGGGATTGAGAACTTTTAGTTGTAATACTCTGTTAATTATGGTAATTATAGTGTTTACTTTACTTTGAAGAAAACCAAAGAAGAGGAGAATAATAAAAAGTGATAAAGACTGGAATTTAAGCCTGTCCCTGCTGTTTCTTCATGTAATTGAAACTGGATTGATCTCTTCCATGAGGTTCAGCTTCAGTACAAAAATATCACTAAAATTTCTAAGGTAACACTGTTACCTTATTTGATATTGTGAAAGAGTAATACTCTAGGAAAATAGTACTTGCCAAAAAATAAAAATGAAGTAAAAATATCAGACCTGTTAATCAGAATGGATAATAATTCAAAATCTGAATATGGAAAAATGCACATAGTTTATATGGACAATATTTTTTTAAAAAAAGTTCAGAGTTTCATATAGTAGAATATTTATCAATAATTATGATGCATCCTTGGACCTTTATCTAGGATGGAGAGTGCTGATTAGAGTAATTTTTCACCGAATATTTCAAAGTTCCCTCTTAAAAGACAGAAAATTGCCAGAATGAATCTTTTTTATTTCATCTTGTTTGAGGTAATTCTTCCTGAATTGGTAAGATTTAAAGAAAACACTAATACACATACCCACAGCTTCACACATGAGAACAGGCAATGTGATTGGAATCAACTAAAACTAAACAAATGATAGACTGAAGAATAAGTATATTAATGCACGACTCCAGGTCCATCTATTCACTCTTCCCCAGTCCTCTTGAATCTAAAAATGCGGCTAGAAGCACACAGCTAAGAGGCTATAAACTGTCAGAAATCAAGATAACAGCTTTTACTAGAAGACTTTGAAACAAGATATCAAGTTGAGAACAGGTAGATATTTTTTGTAATACATGAAATGTTACTAAAAAAAGAAAGCTACTGGTTCTAGGAGATGGGATTTGGGGTTTTTACCCCATCACTTTGAAGGTAAACATCTTACATACCTTTTCAAGACCTTCTTCCTTGAGGCTGATAACATCTAAATCAAAATCTGTCCTTAAGCCATTGGTTTTGTTAAAAGTTATCCTGCCTGTGAGGCCTTCCCAATGGGCCTATGGAGAAGGAAAAAAAAAAAAAAAAGCAATTTCTCTAAATAAATACCTCCACTTTTTTTTTTTTTTTTGCCCCAAATGAATGAATTTTACTTCTGTCAAAACAAGAACTTCAGTTATTCATTCTATCTAAATAATTTACCTAAAATGAGAAACAGTAGGAGTTACTTACAGTACAGGAGACTTGAATACTCTACCATGTTTACCTTTAGCATGTTAAATCTCCTAACTTTACTTTAAATCACTATCAGTATCTAAACAGCATACTAGGACACCAAGGCCACAAATATTAATTCATTGTAGCAAAAAAAAATATAAAAAAAATTAAAACCAGGTTCATTCTTGGCCCCTTTGAACTTATGCCAATATTTAGTTGCTGAGAATCATAGAATCATAGAATAACCAGGTTGGAAGAGACCCACCAGATCATCGAGTCCTACCATTCCTATCAAACACTAAACCATGCCCCTTAGCACCTTGCCCACCCATGCCTTAAACACCTCCAGGGAAGGTGAATCAACCACCTCCCTGGGCAGCCTCTGCCAGTGCCCAATGACCGCTTCTGTGAAAAATTTTTTCCTAATGTCCAGCCTAAATCTCCCCTGGCAGAGCTTGAGGCCATTCCCTCTTGTCCTGTCCCCTGTCACTTGGGAGAAGAAGCCATCACCCTCCTTTCCACAACCTCCTTTCAGGTAGTTGTAGAGAGCAATGAGGTCTCCCCTCAGCCTCCTCTTCTCCAGGCTACACAACCCCAGCTCTCTCAGCTGTTCCTCATAAGGCCTGTTCTCCAGCCCCTTCACCAGATTCATTGCTCTTCTCTGGACTCTGGAGAGTCTGAGGTTTGGGATTTCAGGGGTTTGGGGGTTATGTGAAAAAAGTTCCAACTGTCTACAAACAGAAGTTTTATTTCTTTTGTCCAACTAATACATCAGGAACCCGTTTTCAGATAAAACCGATGTCTTGCCTGCTCATCTTTTTACACATAGCAAGCTGGGAGATACTCATCTATTGAAAAAAAAAAAGGCAGAATTCAAGTAGAGTGGGAAAAGAAGAAAATGGAGTTGGAATAAAGGAAAGTAATAAGGCAGGAAACTTTATTAGTGACTTACCTCCTTAATGAGACTCATAAAGCGGGTCCCAAAGCGCCATGGTTTGTGGCGATTACACTGTAGTGAGCTGACAGTCATCTGTGGGAACTGCTGGACGGCCACTGACACCACATGAACTGCATCATACATTAGTGCTGCATCCGTCTGAAATTGGAATGAAATCAGAACCATGAATGCAAATTAAAAACATGTGACAGCATTAGGAGGCTATATAAATCACTGTATGAATATTTGATTGAAGCCATTTTTCCACGAGTGAGGTGAAATTAAAAACTGGTTAGCAAAGTAGCAAAACCTTACCTGTGAAGGAAAATGCACAGGGTAAGGATGTAATGTTTCTCTGGTTTGCGATTACAGGCTAGATACAGTCCCAAAGGTACCCAGCTGATTCATTAATAACATTTTATGGTGTCAGTTTAAATCCCTATGACAGGTCTAAGCGGTATCTGCTATAAATCAGAGGCAAATTATTATTGCAGTAAAATGCACGTTGTTTTTAATGGCTTTCATGTCCCACCCTAAATACATAGGCTGTTTAGATTTGGTATGTGTTCACTAATGTTGTATTAGCAAAGGGCCAAGACAGCCTCTCCGTACACACTGTCATGCAGTACAAGAAACTGACAATCTCTCCTGTTCTATTTGATAAACAGAGGCAAGCACTGGAACCAAAAGGAAAAAAAGAGAAAGAGAAAGGACCTTAGAGTTAGCTGGTGGAAATGAACACTATACAATCTGCTCGATATACCTTGGAGAAAAAAGACCTATTTCCCCTTCCCATTCACATAATTAGTGAGCTGTGAAATTAGTTCTTTAATGGATAGGAAACCTGGTGATTATTGCACTTGTCACAATACAATACAATACAATACAATACAATACAATGCAATTCAAAATGAGCTTATATAGTGCCTTTCATGCAAATGCATCCCAAGGCTCTTTACAATAAAACTAAACATAAAAATGCAAAAAGGCTCTACCATTATAGCTCACAGGCTACTGCTAAAGGGGAAAATATATGTTTACATTTAAATGGAACTCCCAAGGAGAGATCTCAAAATTCAAAGAGAAACAAATCCTAATTTTAAAATAGCTAGTCTAATAGGTTTGAATGATCTTAGACATCAAGTAGATTATGCAGGGTCCCCAAATCAGTCAGAAAACTTATTTTCTGCCAAATTGTTCATTGTCTTCAAGACATTAACATGCTTTTAAGGCAAAGTGATATTTAACAAGGAGGTAGCAACGCCAAAAATTTGGAATGACATGCTGAATAAGCATCATACAAAGCTTAATATTCTAGAAGCAGCAGTTGGCAGTAGTTGGAGTCTAGATAACAGTTATTTAAGTAAACTGTACAATAAGTACGACACATCAGTCTGGTTCAGAAATACAAACTATTTTTTTTTTATCTTTACTTCTAAAAATCTAGGTTTTCCATCAATGAAGGAAAACCGAAATTGCTGTCAGACTTCAGCAAAAGCAGCCCATTAAGAAGCAACCAGAAGTTCAAAAACAGCATTAATGGATTAATTAGATATGAGTTTGGACATGGAAATTGTAAGACTCAGCAGCAGGAATCAAATGGACATTATGCCAGATGCAGAGTAACATGGCTTTCTGTCAAATTCTGTAAGTCCCTGAGCTGGAAATCTGTAGGATGACAAAACAGTCAACTCCAGTGAAAGCATTAAGAAAGCCGCTGCTGTTTTAGAAGTAATTCAGATTCTGATAATATTCTTCATATCTGACTGGTGAATATTCCTTTAAATGCACACCACATAAACTAATCACTGGCTAGAAACTGAGTTCCCTATTTAATTTTTAGATTCTGAAAGATAAATCCCTCATTTACGTAGGATGAGATTCCACCATCCACCTTGTATCAGATAATTAAAGTTAAATGTTATCTTAAAATTTTATACTGAATAAAGACGGATAGAACCACATACTCAAAAAAATTATCAGTTTACTGATTCAATATAGCACTCATTGGGTGCAATTATTGATTTTATTGCAAAAGAATATACAGCACAGAACTCAAGAAAAGATATAATGCGTATAGTCCAATTGTGAGGTTAGGCTCTGCTCTTAGTTGGTCACATCACCATTCCTCTGAGAGAGAGCAGGAAGTTATAGCTATTGGCCTCACTCTCCACACTCATTCATTAGGCTTGATCAACTTTGTTTCACTGCCCTTTGTACATACCATTTTCTCTTCCTTAGGTCCCACTTTTGGAACTAAGGTTTGTGGTACAGGAAGTATTGCAGGTTTCAGCAAGAGACTATTTGGGGACCAGGGAAGAAATGTCCCAGGTTCAATTTGTAGGATTCTTTATTTCATCTAAACAGAGATTAGCAGTCTGGAAGGAAGAGGAGGTACAAACTTCAGAAGAAGAAATGGTTCTTGAATTTCAGATAGAAAATTCCTATAATGTTTCTTTTCAGTGAAGTACACGTAATACAAGAAAATAATTTTATTGAAAAATGAGATTAGTACTGTTACAGTCAACTTGTATAAATATTTTAATTATGTTGTATTTTACAAATGTGTCTTGATACAGCTTATGAACTATGGATTGTGGGTTTTTCTGGATTCACAATTCTTCTTAGTGTTTATGAATACTTGCTTGGATACAGACAAACTCATCTGAAATACTGCTCACGACACTGTCATTTATATTTCTACAACTACAAAATTAAAAAGAATATATAGAAGCTACAAAAATTTTCATTAAATTAAAATAGAATGAGCTTGACTTAGGGGATTAACATGTCAGGCAACAGACATCCGTGACCATAAGTCTATTTTGCAGTTGACTGTCAAATAACCAGAAAGCTCTTAGTACTCAGAGGCAGCACCTTAACCAGAGACATGGTTACAATCACAATATATCTCAAACAGAGAGAATGCACCATTCTGTGTTTAATCTTTATTTCAAACTCTGTTGGACACTATACATTTCTCCTCAGTACATTTCAGTCATTCTTAATGTTAATTCCAGCTGGAGGCCAGTCACAAGTGGTGTCCCTCAGGGCTTAGTGCTGGGTCCAGTCCTCTTCAATATCTTTATCAGTGACCTGGATGAAGGCATTAAGTGCACCCTTAGCAAGTTTGCAGACGACACTAAGCAGGGTAGAAGTGTAGATCTGCTGGGGGGTAGGAAGGCTCTACAAAGGTATCTAAACAGGTTGGACCGCTGGGCTGAGACCAATGACATGAGGTTCAACAAGGCACTTGGGGCACAACAACCCTATGCAGTGCTACAGGCTAGGGGAAGAGTGGCTAGAAAGCTGCCCAGAGGAAAAGGACCTGGGGATGTTGATTGACAGCTGACCTAACATGAGCCAGCAATGTGCCCAGGTGGGCAACAAGGCCAATGGCATCTTGGCTTGGATCAGAAACAGAGTGGCCAGCAGGTCCAGGGAGGTTATTCTCCCTCTGTACTCAGCCCTGGTGAGACTGCTTCTCGAATCCTGTTTTCAGTTCTGGGCCCCTCACCACAAGAAGGATGTTGAGGCTCTGAAGTGAGTCCAGAGAAGAGCAACAAAGCTGGTGAAGGGGCTGGAGAACAAGTCTTATGAGGAGCGGATGAGGGAACTGGGATTGTTTAGCCTTGAGAAGAGGAGGCTGAGGAGAGACTTTATTGCTCTCTACAGCTACCTGAAAGGAGGTTGAAGAGAGGAGGGTGCTGACCTCTTCTCCCAGGTGACAAGGGACAGGTCAAGAGGGAATGGTCTCAAGCTCCACCAGGGGAGGTTCAGAAAAGAATTTTTCACAGAAAGGGTCATCAGGCACTGGAACAAGCTGCCCAGAGAGGTGGTTGAGTCGCTGTCCCTGAAGGTATTTAAAAGATGGGTAGACAAGGTGCTCAGGGACGTGATTTAGTGGCAGATAAGAATGGTTGAACTCAATGATCCAATAGGTCTTTTCCAACCTGGTGATTCTATGATTCTCCCCAGTCCTCATCAGAGTGAAATAATCTTTTCAATCTCCTCCCCCAAACACATCCAAAGGTGTCAAGGCATGTGATTTTTGTCACACAGTTATTTATCCTGGTTAACCAATATTGTATGGGTGCGGGGGGAAAGTTCTGGGGACTTGGAGCTGGGGCAGGAGGCTGGGGTAGTGGTTTTTACTGGTTTCTAACATACAGTGGCAAAGCTAATACAGAAGAAACCTGCTACAGCTTGGTTCTCAGCCTAGAAGAAATCTTACCTATGTAATGGAACTGACAAACTGCTTCTCTGTCAAGTTTTTCTGCCCTTTCTATAACTTCTAAAAGGTATGGTTTTCAGTGATCTTCAGCACGATTAGCAGGTTAGATAAGAATCAGGTGAAAATCCTGAAATCAAGCAGGCTGTTTATGCATGACAGCTGCAACCTAAGATCTCGGTATGTATCTTAAGACCTTCTAAAAAAGTGAGAAATGGCTTGCACTCCAACATATAGATCAAATCCAAGCAAGCTAACAGAACAGAGGAATCATGGTCTTCATAACCATCTTCAGATTCACAGTACGTAATAGTTCATTGATGTCATTTGATAGCTGACTCCACAAATATACTGTTTTTGAAACACCTGTCCCTAATTAACTATAAAGGGTTAAAAAGAATGAAGATTCCACATTTAATGACATTGAATCATCATGGGATGTGTGCACTTTATTCGCGCATTAATGTTTTTATATGACATCTCTGTTCACCTCTGTTGTGGTTTAACCCTAGGCAGTAACTAAGCACACACAGCCACTCACTCACTCCTGAAGTTTAACATTTATTTAAGATGGATTGCTATGCTAATTCTGTTTCTTTATGAGCTGTATCAGAAATAGAATACTTCTCAAACATAATCTGGCATGATCTGGAATAACTTTCAATTACTAAAATACAGATGATTAGAAACACTTTGAATGCAGGAAAAAACCCTCAGGTATTCAATTAAATTTTAAATTAAACTAATGTGATTGTTTTTCCCCTTAATTAAATTTATTACTAATAAAATTCTATGAAGAAATATGCTCTTTCACTTAAAAGGTTCTCTGTGAAGTACTTGAAAACACCAAGGAATTTTCTACATTGAGTGACATATGAAAAATGTCAATGGAAAAGAGAAGCTTAAACAATCAACTTTTTATTCTTTAGCATTTGATCCAGCTGGACATCAGAAAAGGAAGAGAGATTTGTAATGTTAGTAGTTTATTTTCCCTAGATGAGAAGATTTTTACGTTTACAATCTGTGACGTACAAGATCTCTCAACTACCCTCTTCATTCTGCCATTTTTCTTCAGTGAATATAGGGAATTTTTTCTACAGAAAAGGAGTCATGAAAGTAAGAGGTGTTTGTTTTGGGTTTTTTTTGTTTTAAAAAAGGATTAGTTAGCTGACTACATTGTCCTCCTAACAATATAAGGATTATCGTTATGAGTATTAGGCTCCTTATTTATTTGCAAAATGATTTTATGCTAGGTATAAGATATTAATAAAGACAAGCTCCTTGCAAGTATGATATATACTTGTTTACAGTGGTCTGTATTTTGTGTTTGAACTTGAAGTTATTCATCCAAGTCATGTCTAGTAAAAGCATATTAATGTCCCTTTAACTCTGAAAGAAAGAAATAAAGGGGAAAAAAGTGAAAGTTTTTATGTAAAAGAAGGTCTTCAAAATGTGTCCCAGAATTAAATTCAGATATAACTCGTCAATAACACAACTTGAAACTCTCTAGACAATTTAAGGATTATCCACAATAAATTTTTCAATATTTGGTTCCGAAAAGATGCCAAAATATATTTTTTCAAAGAGAAAGCAGATGTGAAAGAAAATGCAACAGTGTAATATTCTATAACTCAGTTGACAAGCTGTGTCCTATTACAAGCTGGACATCTGAATCTGCCTTTACCAATCACTACTATAATTAGTATAACGTTACAACTATATCATAAATTATGTGTACTTAGATTTTTATGAAAAGACAAATACTTTGCTAATTTTTTATGCAGTTCTTTAGCAAACAAATTGTTTTATGCAAAACAAAACCGAACTAAAATTTAACCTTGAAACACAATATTCTGACTCTCTAGTCAATTCTGTGTTAAACTGAATTGATTCACTAACAATTTCAAGGGCATATGCTCATTTCAAGGGAAGATGTTCATTTGAAATACTGCATTGCATGAGCCAAGCATTTCCCTTTGATTAGTAGAGATGCGTATGCTTTTCTACTTTGTAGCTCTTATGCTATCTTTACCTGTATATTATCTGAATAAGTGCTACTACATTAAGCAGCATAACATTTTTCATATGCAGCTCATTATTCTCTTCAATATTATCTCTGTCTTCCTCTCTTTAGTCAGTCAAATTTTGCCCTTGTGAAATAAGTCAAACTACATTTAAAGGCCAAACTGTTCAGAGTTTTGCCTAGTGCCTGATGGTCACTATTGTGTCCTGAAGAATTTTGTGTTTTATATAAAATAAGGCCTGAATTATTTTTTTGAGGATTAATCCATTAGCTGCATCAAAAATTAAATAAAAATTAATGAAAATGGTTGCAAATGTGTATCTACATTTGTTTCCCAGGTGACCATAACAAAATTATCCAGATAAGTGCATAAAAGTGAAAGAACAGTTTCCATTTCCGTGGAAATGAGTTCTCTTGTTAAAAGCAATTCATGTCAAGTCTTTATTGCACTCTGAAAGTTATTTCATCATAAAATATCATTTTTTTACAGACTGAATTTCCATTAGCTACACAGGCAGCCATCTCAGAAAACAGTATGTTCTGAAACAAACCTAGTTCAGACCGACAGTGGTCACTGGTTTTACAAAGTGTTAACATGCTTATTTCATACTCCAGCAGGATTCTTTTGCTGAGCTTATATTTATGGTATGTGTCCTTGCAAGAGTTTAGAATGTAATGAGAATGTAATGTTCTCGTTTGGTAAAAGGACTCAATACATGAGGCAAGTTATGTCCCAGAAGGACTTAATTATCCATTGCCTCTTATAAGTTCCGTTTTATTTCTTACACAACTGTAATGTCTTGGATGGAACACTGGATGCAAAGTCAGGTTGTTGGTTTGGTTTTTTGGGGTTTTTTTCTCAACTCTCAATATATCCAGACTATTATTAGTTAGATTTATGAGGGATAGAGATACCTTTAAAAAGTACTGGTATGAACTACAGAAACTATGCCAGTGTACATATAAATGTAAGCTAAGATTACTTACAAAAATCTGCAGTTTCTTTGTTGTCGATTCTACTGTTGCCTGGTCAGAAAATTTTATCTTAGGACAATGTGATTTTAAGCCAGAAAACAGAAAAACTAGTAACACAAGAAAATTCTCATATAGTGTGGTGCTACATTGCTAACATTACCCAACCTGAAATCTGATTCACCCATACCCTTGATCAGCCACCTCCAAACTATAGGTAGCTACAAATCTACACAACAAAGTGATTTTCCAAGAAGGTCTAGAACCATAGATTAATATTGAGGAAAGCAACTTTTCTTTATTATTTTTTTTTTATATCAAATGTTTAGCAAAGAATGGTTGGATAAGAAGATGAAGAGAAAACACTGAACTATCCATGGCCTGTATGGTCTTATTTTAACCACTATGACCTGGAGTATTTTCCTGTTTTCAAAAATGATTTGTCAGAAAGGGTGCTAGAAGTATTACACAACTCCATGGATCTATTTACTGTTATTTTATTTGTTCTGATTACAGTCTAAGGCTAATGGGACAGATATATATTCCATTGCTTCCAGTCGGTGTTTGAAATGCAGTTCCTAAAATTTTACATTATTTTCTGTTCTATGCATACACATATATGAGGGATGTTTTTCTATATGAGTTACTGTAATAATAAAGTAAAAAATAATCATGTTTAGAAACTTCTACAAGGTTCTGGTCATATACATAGCAAGACAGCATAGGTGGAAATTGCACCACAAAGATAAAGCAGTCAAAAGTTTAGATTGAACAGATAAAAGGATAAAAGGGTTTGTGTTTAATCACATAGCGAAATATACATCAAGACAAATGAAACCTAAAGAACAGTCTGAAGGAGATATTCATATAAGAAGTATATCCAATAACATGAACTATTTGTTATCGCACAGGTCTGTAAAAGGCACAAGACTATGTTATCTCTCTTTGTATACATATATTGCAGGAAAATTTGAATATCAAAGTAAATATATGTTAAGTTTATACCCTTTACTACTTCTCTATGCACTGTGTGATAAATTTTTTAAAAGACGGTTTTGCATTGCAATAAAATCATGCCATACTATACTCATTTTACAACCACAAAGCAATTGTCATCATGCTTGTCCTTGCTTAAAATAAATAAGCATGACACATATATTGGTGAAATGGAAAAAATTAATAGGAGTAATTTTATCTTACAGACAGACTCTTAAGTTGCATTAGATTTAAAAATCTTTAACAATCATTAAAAGAATTGCTGCATAAGACCACCAGCAGAAGATATTTCAGTTAGATGATGCTTGAAAAATGTAGTAGTATGCACCCAAACTCCGGAGACCAAACATACTACTGCTACTCACAGAAAGCTCTCCTATTCAAGGCAATTATAATGAGTGAATGAAATTAAGAAGAAATGGCTTGCAAAACTAGTTCCTCCCCTCCTCGGGTAATAAAATCTATTGCCCCTGAAATAATTTCACTTAATTCTCATTTGCTAACACATCCCACAGAACAATTTTGCTGAGTGAGATTTAATAAATCTCTCACCCTGGGATTAAATTTTACTGTTTTATGAACTGTTAAATTGCATTGTATGCTTATTAAAGCTGATGTTTTCTTACTTCTTGACACATTCCCAACTCCACCCTGGAGTACAATTAAGCAAACAGCAGAGATTTTTTTTTTACCCCCGAAAAAGCATTCCAGCTGGGAACAAGATATAACCATCAGCAAGCTATAAACAGCGTTCATCTAACATTCTTAAAAATCAAAAAAACAGTTAGCATAAACTTTTTTCTAAAAATATTATTGAACACACTGTATTACTTAAAGAGGTCTTAAAACTAAAATTTTTTTTTCTTTAAAATCTATAAAAAGTCGAACTTACACAGAAAGAGAAAGTGAAAGATTTTACTCTTTTGCCTCAGAGATATGGCAAAGTGGAGTCTACAACAATTACAGATTTTGAGAATATGTCAAGAGAATGTCAAGGAAAAGCCCTCAAAAGGATAATGATGTGGTTGGCACATTTCTTGTCATTACATTGTCATTACATAAGAAATAATATATATTTTTTAATTGACAGAATGAAACCATATTTCCCAGTATAAAAGTTTGAAGTAGTAGTAATTCTTCCATCTCACAAAACAATCTCAGATAATCAAGGGGTTTGATAGAATATTTATGATGCTAATAACCTTGAAGTATCTGAAAACTAGTTAGGCGCGTAGCCACTTATTATGGATTAATTTTAACTTATTGGAGGTGAAATTTTCAGACAAGTTGAAATTTTGCCAGCAATTAACACACGAGATGTAGTTAGCAAGTAGCTTTCAGACAGGTTTTTTGAAATAAGAACAGCAGCAGTATTTCTCTCATCTGCTTGAACCTTGATTCGGGATCTGAATTTCATTTCAGCAAACAAAAAACTAAAGATTTACAATACACACTGTAGTACACAGGAAAATTTTAAATTATGTTTTCTGAAAAGGATTTCTTGCATTCTTGTGAGGTAAATGTTTAAATCTTAAGTACAAGGAAAAAATTCAGTTAAGGGAATAAGTATAAAGAGTCTGAGGATATATAGAAATGCATCTTTTGCTTCAATTGTTTATATTTGATTGGATGAGTCTAATTTCAAATCTAGCCTCTCTATGCAAGCTTTGCTATTCTAATATAATGTTAAGCTGTGATTAATTTCCTGAACTTTCAGATCAGCTTTTAATTGTCACTTATTTCTAAATTAATCATTTATTGGAGAGGTTATCTGTCACTACCCTGTAAAGTGTTCAGAGTGGTTTACTTCTTTCCAACCACAGAAAGAAAAAACTTCCCAATATAAATTATTCATCCTATATGGTCATCTACATTTATCTGGAATAAACACTTTTAACTGTATGAAAAAGATAAAGAAAAAAATATATATACATATAATGCTATTTTTTAGAAAAGTAATTTGTGCCATTTTCTATTTTCTGGCTAACCAAACCATTGAATCATATCGAGTTCATAAGACCCTGTAAATGACCCATCATGTCATAAACTCTGGTAATCCAAGAAAAAATTTGAGTGTACTCTGTGCAATAACAAATACTGTCTGACTGCATAAGCCCTTGAAGATTTCTGCTTATAGTATACAGTTAGGAACGATATGTTAGGACGTTAGGTTTCTGTATATCCTGGAAAATAAATGTAAAATTTCCAGGTGAAAGTTATCCTGAAGTACTTTCTCAACCTTTCTTCTGAACTTTAAACATTATATGTGCTATAACACATTTTGCAATTAAAAAAAAATCACAGTCTTCTATATAACTTAAGGGCTGATAGAAAAAACCTAATTAGCAGGAACAATGGGTTATTATTTGATCTTTGGTAGTCTATTTCCTTTCATCTGTTCTCCTGCTCAAAAATCGATATGATTGTGATCACTACAACTCTATAGCCAATGCATAATAAAGAGTTGGCTGTTACTGTTATATTAGCTCAGTATTCAAGACTTATCACACCACATGAAAAGTCCTTCTGCATGAGCAATTCATAATTACAGAAAGATCATACTCCGCATACACACTGAACATCTTTGTAACCATGTGCAGCAAAAAAGTATACCTGAGAATGCAAACAAGAGGCACAGCTAGAATAATCCAGAAAGCAAACGCAAATCTGATGTATAATGGGAAGAATTCTGAAGAATGAAACTACATATTCTGGTTTCCTATGCCATAAAAGTTTCACAATGTCTGAGGACCTCAGAGCTTTCACACTTCCAAATTTTTAAGTAAAATTAAAAAAAAAATGCATATCTATGACTGTGAAATGCAGATACAAAACAGCTCTGAGTTTTGGTAATAAATTACCTTCTCCTGCTTTCACCAAGCTTCATTTACATTTCTCTCCATTTAGAAAGAACAGATTTCAATATCCTCAGTGAAAAAAAAAATTCCATGTGCAGCCTTGCAAAGTTAATATTTGCAGGAGAACACAAAATGTTTAGCAGTATAAAGTATAACTAGCTCATGGAAGAGTGTATGTTTGTTTCAAAAAAGAATGCTGCTTTACATCAATCTTCTGTAATTCCTTTATTAAGTTATGTCCTACAGGCTTACTAATAAGAACAACTCAAAATAATTTTTCTATCCTGTTAGACATAGCTGCTCTTTTTGTCAGCATAAGAACCAATCACAATCTTCATAGTCATCAGATTTTTTTCAATTAATATATATGAATCTTGGTATGTCTTGTAGCAATGTATAAAATCAAAATTCACTCAGTGATCTTTTCCCAGAACTTTGGAACACACTTTCTCTAAACATAGTTCACTTTCAAAAGGGTATTTATATCATAAAGCCAAATGATAGTATATAATTATCATAATTACTAAACTAAAAATAGGAATTGAAAACTGAATATACTTCCAGCTTTTTCAATACTCCATCAGGATGCCATCGTCAGAATAACAGTCAAATTTCTGCACATCTACATTTAAAAATAATAAAAGACTTCTGCCCAAGCTGAGGCAGAAGCTAAAAAAAAAATCATATCTCTTACTAATCTGATTAATATATATTGTTCCTGAAGTGTACAAATATTTGTTTTCTATGGTTTAACAAGCTTTAAAAAAAAAATTCTTAACATTCATGTTATTTTTAGAGATGTTAATCCCTTATATTTCAGAAGACTCTCCATATCACAGAATCACAGAATCACAGAATAACCAGGTTGGAAGAGACCCACCGGATCACCGAGTAGAGGGAAGAAAGAAGGAAGGAGAGAGAAAAAATAGAGGAAATATACAAGTATACACTGCTGTAACCACAGAAACACTAGGATTTCTAAACTTTTTTTCATGCTAACTAACAGTTCTACCAGCCAAAGAACCTTCAACAGAAAAAAATAGAAGGAAAAATAAATAGGGTCAGATATAATAAGCCCCATCAACTATTCCAAATCTTTAGACTTTGTCACTTCCGTACAGCTTCTGAGATTTCTAAGACAGAACAGCGGGTAGATCATTCATAATCCCTTTCCTATTAGGAGCATAAAAGTATGAGTATTCATAGCAACTGTAAGAAAATTTCACAGAATTATATTCCTTCATATATCTTTAAAGAAAGTATGATCAAAAGTAGTGTTACTAGTTTAAAATGCACAAGTTTTCAGTTCACTGCTACTACTCAGCTCATTTCTGTGAATTCTAATCCTCAAGTCATCTCCCAGTTTAGCTATGTCAGGACTACTCAATACACTGTCCTTTAGAGGTGTCCTCATTTGTACTGTCAGTCTTGTGTACTCTCTCTTGTCTGAAATAGCTCAAAGACTCACAAAATCTTTTAGGTTGGAAAATTTCTTTAAGAACATTAAATCTAACTGTAAAACTAACACTACCAAGTCCATCACTAAATTATGTCCCTAAGTGACAGTACAAATAGGACAGACCAAAATCTTGCTCCATGAGGATTAAACAAGTGCATTTGCATCAGATGCAATAAAAAGCTTCTAAATGGTGGAGGCAACATAAAATTCATTGATGCTCTTCACAGAATTCTGAGTTTTTACTTTAACATAGGGAATTCTCGCACTTTTCTAGGGAAAGCTTGCAAAAAAAAAAAAGGTGCTGGAAATGTAACATTTCTGCCCCACTTCTCTAGCATGAACTGGCTAATATAATTTAGCAGAAATTTTCTCAAAATACTTATCCAAAGAAATACATCTGCTTAGAAAACATGTAAATGTAGTGTGACAAAACTCTAAAAAATTGAAAGAAGGTTGTATTTGGAACTCTCTGTTATTGATATTAAGTAATACACTAGTCCTGCCTATAAAACTAAGTAGAAGTGATTGTTGACCAGGAATAGGAAAAGAATATGTTGTTTGTATGTCCCTAAGAAATGGAACAAACTCAAAATACAGTACCATGAAATTAAAATCACAATGAATCATATTTAACCTTGATGCCTAATGTTATGGTCATAATGAAACATTCTTTTACAAAGAATCCCAAAGAGAAGCAAGTTCAATCAGGTTAACAATTTATCATCTTATATTCTTCATCCATTACTTCCTAGACAAACTTTCATGGACAGTGGAGAGATAAACATTCATAGAAGGAAAACTATTTTTCCTCAAGTATTTAATCCATGTTGTTACCTTCTGCCCTTGATGAAGAATTTTTTGGATATCACATTGTGCAGGAAATGTCATTGTTGTTTAAGAAAACAATTCCTGAATGGTCATAAATGGTTTGAGGCAGCAGGCAACATACAAATGAGGCCTATAAGTCGGTAGCTTCTTCTTTTTAACATGATTACCTATCGAATCTCGTCTTTTAACAAAATGGGGAAGGTCTGAGTAATATAAAGCTCAAAAGATAGATACTTCAGTCTCTCAAATTTCTTAGCAGAAATTCCTTTATGAATTCTTGTTTAATATTAAATTTAAAAAATTCTTGTCTAATACTTAATTAAAAATTGAATGAAAATAATCTAGTTACAGAAATGACAAGTAGCCACTGTGTTCCAGAAAGGTACAAATATTTGCAGATTCACCAGAAAGAAAGAGATGGAACAGAATTTTTTCTGCAGATAATTTCTGTGAGAGCCTTTTATTTTAAGAGATGTGAGAATATCCTCTTTATCTATGTACTCTATTTACTGAGGAATCTCACTTTACAGATCTCTAGGTCACCGCAAACATTGACACAAGAATAGCTAAACTTAATGCCAGAGCCGTTAGCAGGAGAGGACTGCTTAAGTGTAGTCCTGAAGTGCTTCTTAAGCACTTCTCAGTTCTCATCATTTATAATATTTTGCAAAGAACGGCCTACTCTCTAGATATGGAACTGTTTTCCTTTTGCAGGTGTTTCCACAAATGACTTGATGTATAAGAGTCTAGTTCCACAAACATTTAGACATATTAATGTGATTCAAAAGCAAATGCTTTCAACAGGCTTGTTTTGCTACTTTAAACAAGTATTAAGACTATATTGTTTACTTTCCATTCTGTCTTTAGCATTTCCTATGTCTATTTCTGGTTTAGTCTGCTACCAAAACAAAAACAATACTTGTCCACTCATTTTCCTTTCATTTGTATTTGTTTTATAAATAATTTTGTAAGGCTTCATTTCTCTGAAATGTCTATCACAGATTTTATTTTCAATCAGCTTTTGAAGTTACTCTCCTGATAGTTCCAGTGTTCTGATTCACATCATGGATCAGTCTCATATTGCATGAAGAACCAGGCTCTTTTAAGATAAATTTCACTGATCTAGGGCTGCGCTTTATGTGCTCCGTCTGCTAATTGGCTTAGTCTAAATGAATGGACCAGAGATAATCTGAAGCAAAATAGTTGAAAATAGAATAGTATGAAATCAGAATAGTCAGGCTTTTGACATCAATAGTTTTGCTTTATGGGGATGCCTTCACTTGGGGGAGCCTCTTCACTTGCTATGGTATCCATATTGTAGCTAAATTCCAGTGAACACTTGAGAAAATCTGGTGCCATCTTCAAGTTGTTTCCACTTCATTATAATATTGAAAGTATTAATCTTACATTTACTTCATCTCTAACTTCAGGTTACAATTCCTTATGCTGTTTACTCAAAGAAAGAAAAAAAAACACCTCTGTCCTCAAATACAGAACAACAAAAAAACCCTTCTGCTCCAAAAACGTCAGCTACTACTTTCGAAGTATGATGAACTGAAAAACTAAGCATTTTCAGCTATACAGATATGAAGAAGTGGGGAGAAGCAGCATTTATGGCATTTATTTATGGTAGATAGTAGCTTTTCACAGTGGTCAATAGAGGCTTAGGTTGAAAGCCATTTGTCAGACTGCACACATATACATAAACAGGAGTTGAGAACGGTTGCCTTTGGCTCTAACTGCTAAAAACCAGTTATCAATCTTCATCTAATTCTTCAAGGAGCTGCTCTCAGTGAGCAATCAATATTGTATTTGCCACAATAGCTCATTTAATTATTTTCATCCTATATATCCTGTCAGCAGGTGGAAAGTCTTCTTGATTTTAATTAATTTTGAGATCATTGATTCTTTGCCTTTTCCTTTCCTGTGGTTACACATGCAGACACAAATGCACAGACATACACTTTTAGCCTGCAGGCTATGTAAGATGTATGACAAGTCCTTGGTGAAAACCCTCCATATTACTGAAGTATACCTAGATGACATGCAGCTTTACTTTTAAATCTTTAACCATCAACTGCTGCAAACGAGCCCCTGGCACCTAAACATAGTTGGGCAAAAAGTAAATTGAAAACTGTGTTTCCTGAATAGTTTTCAATTACATAGTCCTTAAATCAATAGGCAGTAGGATATCACAACCACAAGCCTGCTATAAGTTACCAGAGAAACAGAAAGACAGAAAATGGAAATCAGAGAACCAGAAAATGGTAGTGGAAATCATGAACTTATATTACATTTTAAAAATAAATACAAATCTTAGACTGATGGAAATCTTTATCACCCAAAGTGAAAATGCATTAGGTTGTACAATGCCGTGTCACATTTCCTCTATGTAAAGTACTAGGAATAAAACACAATGCAGATCTCTCAGTAAGGAGAGTTGAATATTTGTAAAAGACAAACTCTCAACAGAAGTGCAATAGAAAAGGCTTAGTCTAGATACCCTAAGAGAATTATGCATATTCAAGAAACCTTGCTTCTCATTTTAGGAGAAAATTGTTAACCCTGTTGATCCCTACGTTGCAAATTGGCAAGCCGACTGCTCTCAGGGTCTCCTTGTAATCTGATTTGTACCATTTCCACAGTTTCAGGGAAAGGGTTCTGGGAGGTGGAATAAATAAATAAAAACAACCTATGGTAAATAAATTTACAAGTACGATAATGAAGACTGATTAAAACCTACATACATTCTAGAGTGCTTTAAAAACCTCTTCAGTCATAGCTCCGCTGCCAGAGATGACATTTGCTTTGTAACTACTAATAAAGCAGCTATATATGATCATTCTCACTTAACATGACATGGAATAATCATGAAGTTACTTAGTTTTATAGCAAGAATGTAAGTCTACCAGATGTCATTGCATTAAAAACAAGGTGAAACTACACATTTCATTTTAACGCCACTATACAAGGGATAGTGTTCACTGGATCAACCTTTGTCAGAAAAGATACAGTATCGGTGAGGAGAATTCAGAGAAACATTAATGGGATACAGAGCATATCTTTAGACTGTTTCTAGTTGCATGGGAATCCTGAAAAGGGCAGCGGCTGCCCTAGATAAAGCAGCCAGTTTCATATATTTTCTATTAGCATTCTCAGCTTAGACCTTGAACAGTATTTCCATGTGCAGTTCTTGATCACAACATGCTTTTCTCCACTTTCTTCCACTGGAAATGGTAAAAAAATGCCTCCAGACTGAAAACAGTAGTCTAACATTTTGTAACTTTATGCAATCTAACATAAATGTAACTTCAATACGTCTAGTTTAAATTTCATAAGCAAGGGCATTCCATTGCTTTTTTCTTTACAAAGTAAACAAAATAAACATTTAACATTATTTCAGTTAGGTAAAATCCAAACCAAATCATCATATTGGAATACTGGTAAAATATCATCACTAGGTGCTCCTTGGATAAACTATACCTGCTTAAATAGTTATATATTAAAATTCTGAGAAAGCCACCATCTGTGCCACGATCCATTAAGCAGTATATAGTGTTAACACAACAGAAAGAATTTAGAAAGCAGGATTTCACTTATAAAATAAAACCAGGAAGCAGTTCTGTACTTCAGAGACAAATACAGTTCCTCTCGCAGACATTCCTCAGGGAAATAGACAGCAGCAGCAAGGCCAAGTCAAGAAATCTCTCTGAGATGCAAAGCAAGATTGTAAAGTATTCTACCACATGCCCACATTCCTTTGGGAATAGTTATCCTGCTGAAACAAATCCAGCTCACTAAAACTGACAGTAGTGCATTGTTCTTTTTTCTTAAGGGATTAACATTAGGCAAAAAAATATGAAATAAAAGTATCTTTCAAGAAGCAAATTGAGAGACTATCTAATCACTGCTGCTAAAGGAGGGAGTATATGTAGAGGCTGCAGTCTACTTTTCTTGCCTATGAGTAGCAAGAGATCTGCTGAGAGACATTTATTTCAAGATGTTTTACATTCTTAAATAGAAGAGGGAATAAAGAAAACTGAACCACCAAACTATCCTTAGAGAGCGGTAGATATGTGGAAAAACCTCTTAAAGACTGAAAACACCTCTTACGATATACATTTCTGAAGAATTTCAGAGCTATTATTTGGATGTATGTAATACACACGTGGCTTTGTGTATGAATATTTTCCAAATGTACTGTCTTTTAAACCATTTGATCCTGGTGAACTGTAGCTTTACCAAACTAGAAAAAAGCCTGATTCATCACATAAAAAAGGAGCCTTAAAAAACATTTGAGACAGAATTCATTTACCTAATTTCAGCCATCTAAAAACTACCAAGAGAGACTTGAATTAAAAACATGATTCACCTGGTTATCCTGAGTTTAGAGACAGCCTAGACATTTAGCTTACATTGCATACATTACTTTAAGAGAAAGATTCTCTTGATAAACTTCAAACATTTCAAACGTTAAAACCTGAAATCTGAGTGGAAAGAATACTCTGCAATTTTTGTAGTACAAATCAAACTTCATTATATAGTTGTAATAAGCTCTAATTCGAACAGTTGAAACTAAGGAAGCAAATTGTTTCATTAGATAATACTGTACTCATTTTAAAAGTTAGACAGCGTGAGTCACAGCTGTGGTGATCCACAAATATAAATTCCTTTCTCTGCTAAAGAAATTGTTCTCTATATAAGCTGCAGCAGGTTCTCTACTTCTTAAAGGGTTGAAAATTCATATTGCTTCTTTTAGAAGGTGATTTCAGAGGTATAAATGGAAAATAACAGATCAAACAATACTACAAAGAAACTACTGTGAAGAAGTAGCAGCTGAACGGAGTACTAGTTTTCTTAATCCTGACCACTCTTTAGTGTGAGAAGTGGGAAAGGGAAAAGGAGATGTCCAGCATTTGTCAAAAGCACTTGAATAATAAATAAAACAACTTATGTTAATTGTAACAGAGCAGGCAGAGTAGAAATTACACTTAAGCTTATTACTGTAATTCAAGTAGTAGAAGCTAAACTAACATTATTTTGCTTCAAAAGCTTCGTGTTTTCCTATTTACTTCAAGACTATGCAAAACAAAAGAGGATGCAGGACATATCTTCAGAAAAGTAGAAGATAATTATAATAGATTTCTAAAAATGATAATGCAAAACCCATTGAGATGTCCTACATTTGGTTATAATAATTTCCATTTGTAATAGGAGCTAGACAGAAGGCTGTATTTCACAGCCTTAGTACGTACATTTCCTCATCAGCTGTAAACTCATTCAGTAGAAGACAAATCTTACAAGGGAACTGGGGCTGTTTAGTCTGGAGAAAAGGAGGCTGATGGGAGTCCTTGTTGCTCTCTAGAACTACAAGAAAGGAGGTTGTAGCAAGGAGGTTGTTTGTCTTTTTTCCCAAGTAACAAGCAGTAGGATGAGATGAAATGGACACAAGCTGCACCCGGGAAGGCTTAGACTGAATATTAGGATATGACTTCACTTAAAAGAGTTGTCAGGCATTGGAATCGACTGTTAAGGGAAGTGATTGAGACATATCCCTGGAGGTATTTGAAAGATGTGCAGATCCCTGCCCATGGCAGAGGGGTTGGAACTAGATGATTTTTAAGGTTCCTTCCAACCAAACCGCTCTATGATTCTATGTTGTGCTTAGGATCATGGTTTAGTGGTGGCTGGGCAGTGCCAGACTTACAGTTGGACTCAATGATCTTAAAGGTCTTTTCCAACCTAAACAATTCAATGATTCCGTGATTCTATATTCCTTGCACTCACCCAAAGTATGACAAAAATGAGCTTTTCCACATTTTGTAAGTGTATTTTACGCTCCTGACACCCTCTATTCTAGAGTCAGCAGTCCAGATTGTCCCTGTCCTGTCCTGTAATTCAAAGCACTCCACAGCACTTTATTTAGAAATTTTAGCAATGTTTAAAAATTACCATCTTTACAGAGGTTGTTTCCATTAATATTTTTTCATGTATTTACTTAAGCTCACCCCTTTAGCCTTTAACTAGAAGGAGCTTGCCACTAGGATCACGTAGAAACCTAAACGTGAGAGGTAACTGTCTCAGGAAGTAGATATTTGGCAGATTCACAGGTGCTAGAGACCTTTGGAACAACTGATTGAGTATGATGTACAAAGGTAAAGCAGAAGAGAAAAAAAAATTTCATGGGGAGGGCCACAATAAGTCCATCATCTCTGCTTTCAGTGCAGATGGACTTGTCTGGCCAAATATGAAAAATCAGTAGTTCATGCTTAGCAATTTTAAAAAAGAGAGGGAAAAAAAATCAACAAATTCTCTAGATTATATTTACTAACTGAAAGACTACAAAAAGAGTTAACCACTGAGGATTAGAAAAGCAAAATTGTATGTGTAATACGTAGAGAGAGAAGGAACTCTCAGTATTGCAACTTAAATGAAACGGGTCCCAGCTATGCAAAACAAAATGTATGATATCAATGCACACATTGATACAGGTATAAATAAAGCGGTAGAATAAATGATTTTTTGATTATGGAAATTTCAGTCTGGATAAAACACATAAACACGTAACACTGGTGAAACACAAATGCATACAGCATTATATTTTGTTATATCTAGCTTATCAAGTTCATAGATAATACAGATATTAAGCACCACAAGAAAGGTAATAAATTAAACCATTCAAGTTCTTCCAAAACATTACACAGGAGGAATTTTGTAAATCCAGATTACAAAGGAAAAAAAAAGCTTGCATTTTCTAATTAAATGCATAATCATGGATATAGATCCATGTTAGGAATGCTAAATGTCTTCTGCTTTAATAAGGCATTTGCAATGAAATGGTTGCCTGCAATTAGACATCTGCAGTCCAAGGACAACAAGCCAAATACGTGGTATGGCTGCCAGAATTACAGTTGCATTCCTCAGCAGGACAATGAGGAGAATGGATAATTGTAATTATAACATATACATGCCTTACTATTCTGTGGCTGAAAGAGTGTGAACAAGGGCTCTTAATACATTTAATTGCTGGCTGCTAATAAAGGGTTGTAAAAACTGAGAATAATTTTTAAAGTGCATTCCAATTCCATTAAATATCACAAACCAAGGTCACTAACAAACCACCTGAGGACTAATCTCCAAGGACACTGCCTCTTAGACCTGGTAAGTATCTAGTCAAACAGGCTTCGTGTTCAGGAGGAGACAGGGAGACAGCAAAAACATTATTCTAGAGGATTTGGTATATGCTGTAACTTCTCTACCACCATTTACTTTGTAAAGACTCTTTGCAAGCTTTTTTTGACATTAAAACTTGAACAAAGATCCTAATTACATTTTAGATTAGAGTATTACTGTCTCTTTCCTTGCACACTTAATATATCAGAATATTTCATGTACCAAAATGGTTCCATTCCCTCACAGGAATAAGAGAAAAAAGTAATTGAACCTTAGCTATTCAAACTCAGTGCAAAAATCATAGCTACATTCTCCGGCAGTCCACTTCCCTCACATGGCCAAAGCATAAATAAAGTAAAAGAGGACTTAATCGCCTTCAGATTTTATCTTTCATTCAGTGATTCTCAACTTTGTAATTAATGGTGAGTATTCATATAATCATAGAATGGTTTGAGTTGGAAGGAACCTTAAAGATCACCTAATTCCACGCCCCCTACCATGGGCAGGAACACCTCCCACCAGTCCAGGCTGCTCAAGACCCCATCCAACCTGGCCTTGAACACTTTCAGGGATGGGGCAGCCACAGCTTCCCTGAGCAACCTGTGTCAATGTCTCACCATCCTCATTGTGAAGAATTTCCTCCTAATGTCTAGTCTAAATCTTCACCTCTCGAATTTATAGCCATTCCCTCTACTCCTATCACTGCATGCCTTGGGAAAAAGTCCCTCACAACTTTCTTGCATGCAGCCTTCAAGTGTTGCAAGGTTACTGTAAGGTCTCTTCTTCAGGCTGAACAACCCCTACTCTCTCAGCCTGTACTCATATGGAAGGTGCTCCAGCCCTCTGATCATCCTTGTAGACCTTCTCTGGACCCATTCCAACAGCTCCATGTGCTTCTTATGTTGAGGGTTCCAGAAATGGACACAATACTCCAGGTGGGTCTCACAAGAGTGGAATAGAGGGGCAGAATCATCTCTCTTGACCTGCTTGCTATGCTTCTTTTGATGCAGCCCAGGGCATGGTTGTCCTTCTGGACTGCGAGCACGCATTGCCAGGTCATGTCAAGCTTCTCATCAATCAGCACCCTAAAGTCCTTCCCTGCAGGGCTGGTTTCAACCACATCATGCCCTATCCTGTATTGAAATGGATTGCTTTTAACCAGGTGTATGAACTTGCCCTTGGCCTTGTTGAACCTCATGAGTTTAACACAGGCCTACCTCTCCCGTGTTCACTGATGTGGTCACCCCATAATAGATAGCCACTAGGCTGGTCATACAGGACTTGCCCTTGGCGAAGCCATGCTAGCTGCCTCTAATCACCTCCCCATCCTCCATGTGCTTTAGCATAGCTTCTAGGAGGATCTGTTCCATGATCTTCCCAGGCACGGAGGTGAGGCTGATGGGTTGGTAGTTCCAAGGGTCAACTTTTCTACCCTTTTTAAAATTGGGGACAATGTTACCCCTCTTCCAGTCACCCAGGACTTCTCCTGATTGCTGTGACTTTTCAACTATCATGGACAGTGGCTTTGTAACCACATTGGCCAATTCCCTCATGACTCTGGGATGCATCTTATCACATCCCATATACTTATATATGTTCATGTTCCTCAGGTGGTCATGAACTTGGTCCTCCCCTACATTGGAAGCGGTTTTACACACCTGGTTCCCATCTTGTTGTCCATGGACCCAGGACAGGTGTGGAGGGCAGTTTTCAGTGAAAACTGAGATAAAGAAGTTGTTGAGTACCTCAGCCTTTTCCTCGTCTATTGAAACAAGATCACCATTTTCATCTATTAGTGAGGTTACATTTTCTTTAACCCCCCTTTTCTGATTCACATACCTGTAATACATCTGGGACTGAGCATTATTGCGCTTTATGCAAATCATACTTAAATATTTGTCAGCTCTTTTCTGCTCCCTTGTCCACGAGGACCATATCGCAGTGGGTCCTACTGACTAATTCTTTGAAGAGTTGGAAGCCTGCTTTCCTGAAATTTAGGGTTCTGACTACACTCCTTGCTTGTCCTCTGTCCTTCAAGACCTTGAACTCCACCAGCACATGATCACTGCAGCCCAGGTTTCCTCCAATCTTTGTCACTGATGAGCTCATTTGTATTAGTGATCATGAGGTCTAGTATTTCATCCTCTCAGGTAGGGGTGTCTATTAGCTGGGTTATTTATCTTCAATACACTTTAAGAATCTCCTGGATTGCCTACAATGTGTTGTAGGCACACATTGCTGTGTTACTTTTCCAGCATATGTCAGGTCTTTTCCAGGTCTTGCAATTTTACCTTTTTCCCCAACAGTTGAGGGATGAAAATAGAAGAAGGACATCTACAGCTTTGCAGGTGAAAAGCTAACTGCATTTAAAAATGCCAAATGTAAAACACCATGCTAGGCATAACCCACTAAAAACATTTACATAATTATATGTTCTGCTTAAACTCACTGATCAGAAATGCCAGAATAATTTCTGTAAATTGACTATTTATTACCTTCAACGTTAATTTTCACCAGCTGAAAATCTCTTACCTTCATTTGAGGGTGCTTCAGCCATCACCATAAACTGCCTGTGATTCTCCTGCTGTCTACATAAGCAACTATGAATGTTTACATGCTATACTGTCTTGCTTCATTCTTTATTTGTATGCTTGTATGAACTGCATATTTATTATCAAAATAAATACAGGGGACAGGACAAGAGGGAATGGCCTCAAGCTCCGCCAGGGGAGATTTAGGCTAGACGTTAGGAAAAAATTCTTTACAGAAAGGGTCATTGGGCAATGGAACAGGCTGCCCAGGGAGGTGGTTGAGTCACCTTCCCTGGAGGTGTTTAAGGCACGGGTGGACGAGGTGCTGAGGGATATGGTTTAGTGTTTGGTAGGAACGGTTGGACTCGGTGATCCGGTGGGTCTCTTCCAACCTGGTTATTCTGTGATTCTGTGATTCTGTGAAAATACACTTCCAACCAGATTATAAGGTGATAATGCAGCTAGTTCTTTTTAAAGTATAAAAAATGAAGCACCACTTACTGAAGCTATCCCTTTTCATCAACTTTCATTAACTGCTGGAATATTGCTGACATATGGCTACAAAGTAACAGACAGTGTATTTCACATAGTTGTTCTTCATTTCCTATTAAAAATACAGTGCAGCCAACTAGAACTACATTTAATGAGGACCGGATGCCTTCTTTGGACATTGTTTTCATAAGGGGTCATTCAGCTTACAACAGTTATTTCTTGAATCTCTCCATGGAGGAGAAAAATGCTGTAATTAGTAAAGAAATTCTGCTCTTGGCTCAAAGTAAAATACTTTCTTCTGAGTAAAGTAGAATAAGAAAAACAATATTCTCAAAAATTAAAAACTAAACAGATAGTATGAAAGTTGTTTGTTTTGGGTTGGTTTCCCTCCCCTCCCCAGCATTCATTAGTTTTCATCAGAATGGGGAACAGGAGAAAAATTTAAAAATCTAATTTCCAATTGCAATTTTGTCTATAAAAAGCTTTCTACTTTCCTAATATTAATTAAATGAATTTTTCATATATCAGATGGAAAAATATTACTGCAAAGATGTTTTTAATAAGATCATATTATATTTTTACTGAGGCTGTTAATAGAAAAAACCCAGCAAGACTGAACTTTTCCTTTAATATGTCTGCCAGACACACAGTGTTTAGCTCTATCCTTAACTATGTTCAAATTATTGGATAAACATTCCTGATTATACAGTAGTGGAAACTTTTGTATTTACATTGTTATATATTAGAACAGAACTGTTGCTGATCTATGAACAGTATTCATCATTTTTAATGTATTTACATCTGTACCAGATAGCTATCTAAAAAAACTGTTGAAAAAGGTAAATCATTTAATCACACAGAACACTGATCTAAGAGAGTAGGTTGCAATATCCTTTGCTGAAACAAGGTAGATAATGCTTTAGACTAGATCCAAAGTTATTCCATAAGAATGCATGAAATTAAACCTTTGTCCTTTTGAAAAGGATATTGCCAGGTGCATAGCTTCAGCTGTCTTTGATTTTTCAAAGCTCAAATCCAAGAACAAAACTATGAGACTATTAAAAAATCCCACGTTCTATGATTCTGTTAGATATTCACTTTATGTTTAGACATAATTTTACATAGTTTTAAGTAACAGCTTTATACACAGTCTTAAGTGGGGGTTGTGTCTTTAGGGGATAGCTGACTTCTATTAGTAATTTGCAATTTAATGGTTGCAATTAAATAAACAAATGAAAATTCCACATATGAATAATATATGTTCTCCACTAAATTCTATCTGTACTGTCATAAAAGCACTCTTTTCTTCTACTTCTTTCCCATCTCTTCCAGGTAAAATTACATTTAAATAATATTTTATTTAGGTCTGTTGCAAAAATAATTTAAAGCATCTTCTTAACATTTATAAATTAACTAGTGTTTCAGTTTTGCAGCCCACATCACAAATGATGGGAACGGTTGGACTCGATGATCCAGTGGGTCTCTTCCAACCTGGTTATTCTGTGATTCTGTGATTCTGTGAAATACAATTATAGATGGTTTTATAAACAATCTACAAAAAAAAGATCATTTAAAATTCAGAGGTTGTTAACTTGTGCCTAAACAACCAAGTAGGTCTCTGGACCTTTTGCATAGCCATAAGGCACATCCAAGTATACAGTAACCAGAGTTATTTCAGAAAAAATAAATCTTAAAAAACTAGAACACCCAGTCCTAGATTTGTCACATCTCAATATTTTATCACACTCCAGAAATCCACCAATTCTTGAAGTTTGTCTACTCAAGTTATTCTGTCAATTATCAGTTCCTATTTTTTAAAATATATTTCTCAGAAATATAGGGTAAAACCTGAAAATATATATATAACATAATCTTACAAAAATGGACATAAATTCTAATGTAGATTAAACATATAGATGAATTCCTACACATAATTATCACTGCATTTCAAATTTTTGTTGAAGCACATTTTAAGTATATAAAAGTGTATTCTTCAAATTGACATTATTCTGTCAATTTGCCAGCCGTTGCTTCTCTCCTTTATGATTTCCATAATTGCCAGATTATTTAGGACAGAGTAAGTAAGAATCATACAATAGTCTGGAAGGGATCTTTAAACATCAGCTAGTCCAACACCCTGTAATGAATAAGAACATGTTCCACTAGATCAGGTTGCTTAGAGTCCCATCCAACCCGTCACTGAACGCATCCAGGGATGGGGCTTCTACCACTTCTCTAGGCAACCTGTTTCACTATTTCGCCATCCTCATGGTAAAAATCAATTTCCTTATACCTAGTGTAAAATTACCCTCTTTTAGCTTAAAAACATTACCCTTGCCTTATTGCAACAGGCCCTGTTAAAATGTTTGTCCACATCTTTCTTACAAGCCCCCTTTAAGTATTGAAAGACAGCAATAAAGTCTCCTGGGAGATTCCTCTTCTCCAGGCTGAATAACCCCCGACTATTTCAGTCTTTCCTCACAGGAGAGGCATTTCATCCCTCATCTTCATGACCCTCTTCTGGACCTGCTCCAACAGGTCCACGTCCATCTTGTGCTGAGGGCTCCAGCGCTGGACACAGTTGAGGTCCCACCAAAGGGTAGTATAAGGGCAGAACCACCTCCCTCAAGCTACTGGCCATGCCTCTTTTGATATAGCACAGGATATGGTTGGCCTTCTGGGCTGTGAGCATACATTGTTGGCTCACATTCAGCTTTTCATCCATCAGTACACCCACATCCTTCTCCAGAGGGCTGCTCTCAATTCCTTCATTTCCCAGCCTGTATTGATACCCAGGGTTGCCTCAACCCATGTGCAGGACCTTGCATTTGGTCTTGTTGAACCTCCATGAGGTTCACATGTGCTCACTTCTCAAGCTTGGCCAGGTCCTTCTGGATGGTATCCCATCCCTCAGGCATATCAACCACATCACTCTGCTCAGCATTGTCTGCAAACCTGCTGAGGTTGCGCTTGATCTCGCTATGTCTTTGATGAAGATATTGAACAGTACTGGTCCCAGTATGGACCCTGAGGGACACCATTTATCACCAATTTCCATTTGGACATTGAGCAATTGACCGCTGCCCTCTAGATATAAACACCCAAGTGATTTCTGATCTGCTGAACAGTCCATTCATCCATATCTGTCCAATACAGAGAGATGGATATTGTGGAGGACCATGTCAGAGGCCTTGCAGTCCAAATAGGTGATATCCGTAGCTTTTGCCTTGTCCACTGGTGCGGTTGCTCCATCATAGAAGGCCACTACGTTAGTCATGCAGGACTCACCCTTGGTGAACCAAAGTTGGCTGTCTCAAATCACCTCCCTGTTCTCCGTGTGCCTTAGCATAGCTTCTAAGAGGATCTGTTCCACGATCTTCCTAGTACAGCGGAGAGGCTGACAGACAGGACGTTCTCAGAGTCCTCTTTTCTACTCTCTCTAAAAATTAGTGCAAAAATTGGTTTCCTTTTTTTTCCAGTCACCAAGGACCTCAACTACTTGCTGTGACTTTCTTGTTTAGCCATCAATTGTTTGTGAGTTCATAAGTATACATTGTTCTTCTACTAGCATAACAAATCTGATCCTACAAAGGCAGGTTTCTTCAAATTATGACATGCTGGAAAGCATCCCTCTCCTCTTCTAAGTCAGTTTCTGAGAAGTCCAGTTTCATATATAATTTTAAGACTGCATCTACAGATCATGTCTGTGTAGTCATGTTTATACCACTTTTCGCATGATCTGTGATTCGATTTTATATTCAGCAATCACACACTGAAGGAGGTTATAAGTTCACAGCAAACAAGGGAGCTGGATGGCACATTATGAATATCGAAGAAAACAGTTTCATAACCAATGAGAATTAAATAGTCAGTTGAATAAATTAAGTAGAAAAATATGCTAATTAGGTTTTGTATGTTTGCGTTCTGGAGGGGTAGGTGTGTTTTATTTTCATTAACAAAAATATCCAAATTTGAAAGGGAGACATCGCCCTTCTAACCATTAAGTGCTGCATGAAACATCATAAATTAAGCAAAAAAACAGTGATAGAAGACATGGAGTTTATTAACAGAAATGTTACAACTCTAATTTTTAAGTGAACTGAAATTTTAAACATGTCTCTAGTGTTTAATAGTCTGCAAGAAACTAATTATTCCTCAGTACTTATATCATAGATCAACAATTACAGCACCATGACTATCAGTTACAGCAAATTTGCCAAGGACTGAAATTATAGTCGGGTTTTGTGATAGTTATACATACTATTTCTGAGTGATTACTGGGATCATTTGCAAGACTGTGAGTGAATATATAAAGTAATACTAACACGAAACCTCTGGTAGCTGTTAGGAAATACACAACACTATTAAAAGAATGTTTTCGAGTCACAAAAGTCTAGAAGAGATCTTTGTAAATGGAGGAATATGGAAAGCACCAGTACAAATTCTTACGTGAGCAAATGATAACTTGCATACATTCTGCTATGACTTTAGTTTATTACTGTAATTACCAACAGTAATCCAGCTGAAAAGAGAAATTTATGAGATGGAAGGGAATGGCAGCAGGTTCCTGCCTGGCACAGCAGGCATGTCTCACCTGTGTCAACTTCAGCTTCCCAGATTCCCTTGCACAATAGATATGAAGCTCTGCAAATGGAATCAAACATCAATGAGGATGATGTGTCTCATAGCCTAGAAATGTTCCCTAGGTTAAGGTATCCTAAGCCGTCCATCAAAACCACTTCTGGTAGGAAGAAAGACAGGTTATTGTCGTAGGGGACTCCCTTCTGAAGGGAACAGAAGGTCTGAACCCACTAAATAATAAGACCAGACCCACTAAATAGAGAAGTCTGCTGCCTACCCTGGGGCCTTGATTAAAGATGTGAAAAAACCCTCCCAACTCTGATCAGGCCTATGGATTATTACCCTCTATAGATTTTCCAAGTAGGCAGTAACAAAATCCAAACAAGAAATCTGAGGGCAATTAAAAGGGACTTCAGGGCCTTGGGTTATATCATGAAGGGATCAGGAGCACAGGTAGTGTTCTCATCTGTCTTTCCAACTACAGGGAATGATGAGCAGAGGAGTAGGAAGAGTGATGAAATAAATACCTGGCTCTGAACCTGGTGCGAGGATCAAAATTTTGGGTTATTTGATCATGGGCTGGCCTACACAGCACGAGGCTTTCTGTGTAAGGATGGGGTACACTTGTCCCCAAGAGGCAAAAGAATAATTACCAAGAAGCTAGCATGGCTCATTAATAGAGCTTTAAACTAGATGTGAAGGGGGAGGGAGTCATGACCAGGCTTGACAGAAAAAAAGCCTGGGAATGGCACTTCAGTGTCTGGGGAATGGTATACTGGCAAAGATCTTTGGTCTGCCATCACAGAGGATGTGGGGGATAACACTTCAAAGGGCAGCACAGATGTAAAGAGTGCAGATGGTTTAGAAAATCCAGTGAGTAGTCACTTATGAACAGAGACTATTCCCGTTAGGAGTGTAGCAGGATCAACAGTCCAGCTGAAGTGCATCTACACGAATGCACACAGCATGGACAATAAACTAGAGGAACTAGAAGTGACTGCAAGGCAAGAAGACTACAATACAATTGTTCTTACAGAAACATGATGGGATGACTTGCATAACTGGAGTGCTGCTATGGCTGGCTATAAACTCTTCAGGCAGAATAGGTGAGGAAAGAAAGGCAGTGGGGTATTCATCTATGTTAGTGTTTTGATACCATAGAGCATAATGATGGTAATGATAGGGTTGAGTGCATATGGGTAAAAATCAGTGGAGCACCTAATAAGGCAGATACCACAGTGGGAGTCTGTTATAGATCAGCCAGCCAGGAGGAAGAGGCTGATTCTACAAGCAAGTAGGAGAAATCTCATAATCACTAGCCCTTGTCCTTGTAGGAGACTTCAGCTTACCAGATGTCTGCTGGAAGTATAATACAGCAGAGAGGAAAGAGTCTAGGAGGTTCTTGGAATGTGTGGAAGACAACTTCCTGATACAACAGGTGAGTGAGCCAGATAGGGAAGGTGCCCCGCCGGACCTGCTGCTTGTGAACAGAGTAGGCCTTGTAGGAGATGTTATGGTTTGAGGACATCTGGAGCACAGCAATCACAAGATGATAGAACTCTCCGTTTTAGGAGAAGTAAGGAGGGGGGTCAGTAGAACAGCCACCTTGGACTTCAGGAGGGCAGACTTTGGACTGTTCAGAAGGCTGGTTGATAAAGTTCCATGGGAGACAGTCCTTAAGGGCAAAGAAGCCCAGGAGAGCTAGATGCTCTTTAAGAAAGAAATCCAGATGGTGCAGGAGCAGGCCATCCCCATGTGCCAGAATATGGGCCGGTGTGGGACAAGACCGGCTCGGCTGAACAGAGAGATCTGGGTAGATATCCAAAAAAGGAGGAAAATATATGAGCTTTGGAAGAAGGGGCAGGCATCTCAGGAATACTAAACAGATGAAGTGAGATCAAGTCGAGAGAAAATCAGAAGGCTGAAGCCCAACTAGAACTTAGAGTGGGCAATTCTGTGAAAGATAATAAAATATCTTTCTACAAATGTATTAACAACAAAAGGAGGGTCAAGGAGAATCTCCATTCTTTACTGGATGCAGGGGGAATAATAGTGACAAAAGATGAGGAAAAGGCCGAGATACTTAATACCTTCTTTGCATCAGTCTTTAGCAGTAAGGTAAGATGTTCTCTGGGTACTCAGCCTCATAAGCCAGAAGGCAAGAAAGGAGAGCAGAACAAAGCTCCCATGATCAATGAGGAAATGGTTAAAGACCTGCTCAGCCAATTAAATATTCACAGATCTATGGGGACAGATGGGATCCACCGAAAGGAATTTAGGGAGTTGGTGGAGGCGCTTGCCAAACCCCTTTCCACCATTTACCAGCAGTCCTGGTTGACTGCAGAAGTTCCATTTGACTGGAGGCTGCAGATGTTACACTCATTTAGAAGAAGGTCTGGAGAGATGATCTGGGAAACTGTAGTCATGTCAGGTTGACCTCAGTGAGTGGAAGGTCACGGAACAGGTCATCTTGAGTGCTACCACACAGCGCATGAAAGACAAGAGAGCAATCAGGCCTACTAAGCATGTGTTTATGAAAGGCAGGTCCTGCCAAACTGACCTGATCACCTTCTATGACAAAGTGACCCTCCTACTGGATGAGGGAAAGGCTGTAGATGTAGTCTTCTTGGACTTCAGTAAAGCCTTTGACACAGTTTCTCACAGTATTCTACTTAAGAAACTGTCTTCCACTGACCTGGACAGGCATACGCTCTACTGGGTTAAAAACTGGCTGGATGGCCAGGCCCAAAGAGTAACTGTAACTAAATCCAGATGGAGGCCAGTCAGAAGAGATGTCTCCCAGGGCTTAGTGCTGGGTCCAGTTCTGTCAATGCCTTTATCAGTGACTTGGATGAAGGAACTGAGTATACCTTTAGTAAGTTTGCAGATAACACTAAGTTGGGAGGAAGTGTTGATCTGCTTGTGGGCAGGGAGGCTCCAAAGGGATCTGAACAGGCTGGATCAATGGGCTGAGACCAGTGGGCTGAGGTTTAACAAGGGCAAGTACAGAGTCCTGCACTTGGGACACAAAACCCCTGTGCAGTGCTCCAGGCTTGAAGAAGAGTTGGAAAGCTGCCTGGCAGAGAAAGACCTGGGGTGTCGGTTGACAGCCAACTGAACATGAGCCAACAGTGTGCCCAGGTGGCCAAGAAGGCCAATAGCATCTTGGCTTGTATCAGAAACAGTGCGATCCGCAGGACCAAGGAGGTGATTGTGTCCCTGTACTCATCACTGGTGAGGCCACACCTTGAATACTGTGTTCAGTTTTGGGCCCCTCACTACAGGAAAGACATTGAGGTCCTGGAGTGCATCCAGAGAAGGGCAACAAAGCTAGTTGAAGGGACTGGAAAACAAGTCTTATGAGGAACTGGGGTTGTTTAGCCTAGAGAAGAGGAGGCTGAGGGGACACCTAATCACTATTTACTACTACCTGAAAGGAGATAATAGAGAGGTGGATGTTGGTCTCTTCACCCAAATGACAGGTGATAGGACATAAGGGCATGGCCTCAAGCTGCATTAGGGGAGGTTGAGATTGGACATTAGGAAAATATTCTTCATTGAAGTGTTTATCAAGCACTGGAGCAGGCTGCCCAGGGTGGTGGTTCAGTCACCTTCCCTGGAGATATTTAAAAGTCAGGTAGATGAAATGGCTATGGATATGATTTAGTAGTGGAGAGGTATGGCTGGACTTGATGATCTCAAAGGTCTTTCCCAACCTAGGGATTCTATGTTTCCATGATATGCTTTTCTGAATAATTTTAATACTGCATGCTTTTATTTTACCTAAAGTATCACCAGTGAACAGAAGAAAATTCCTCAGTGAGAATGTATCTTAATGCTTCATTAAAAAAAGTTCTTTCACAGACAACATTGAGCTGAAACTGTTTGTTGCTTTATTTCTATTATTATTATTATTATTATTACATAGATATGAATTTCCTGTGAGAAGTTTTACTTAGTCAGATGAAAGGGACTCACTGAGGCATTAGAAACTCCTTTCAATGACTAGTGATACTGATGAAAGCTCAGATCATCTCTGGTGTTATGTTAACATCTATAGGGATATTTCCTGTGGCAGTCAAAGCAATATTGCTCAGAGGGCAACTCACTATAGGAAATGCCTAAAACAGAATTCTGTCACCTCTATCTGCCAGGTGACCAGCAGAGAGTGTAAAGTTAACTCTGTCTGGTTTATTTCTTTATCTTCTCTTTATCTCATGAGAAACAGCTGCCTTTGTTAAGAATTCTTTCTTGTTTGTAAAGAACAGGACTCTGAATAGAAGCCAAAACAACTATTAGTAGTAGAAGCATTTAAGTCCAAAAAATCTGGTGAAACTCAACTCTCTAAGGAGGAATAGTACATGTGCTATATCAGAGTGCCTTGCTCTTTAATTCCTTTGCTTAAGTGTATGAAGCTATTCTTAAATCTACCAGTATTTTAGCCATTTTCTGAAATATTAGTGTCTAGAAAAGAACTGATTATCTCAGTTTCATGAAAATAATCTTTTTTAACAAATCAATAAATGACCATAAATCCTACGAGAAGCCAAGTCAGCAATCCCAGCAAAAGAAAGAATTTTTTTCAAGTAAAGTGGATTAAATAGTAAATTAACTCTAATTCTTTATTTGGTCAACACTTTTTCATTAGAGTTCCATGAATAACTATTGCTTTATGGTCACGTAAGTATGAATTATCTTACTTCTCTGCACAAGTTTTGTATTTATCAGACAGAAATAGTTTATCTGCTAATCAGATATTCCCAAATTATTCCAGTTACCCAATTAAAATCACTAGCTCACACAAGAACCAAATGCTAAGAATGTGGTCATAAAACCAGCAGTAATGTAACTGAAGACTTCTAATAAGAAGTCTATTTTCCTAATGAATATTTTCCTTTGTGAAAACAGTTCACTCATAATACCTTCAGTGCTACATTAAATCATCAAATCAACACTGTCAAAGAGCCAGGTATTACCAGCTCAGTACAGATGATAATCCTCAAAAACCTATTTCCAAGTATTCAAATTGCATTTTTTAAAGGAGGCATAGCCTAAAACTAGAATTAAATATTTGTGCTAGAAACATATTAAAAAGTTAGGGTAGGAGAAAAGTAATGTAGGTATTAAAGGAGATAATTATTTTAGTGAGTTTGCAAGACCCAGATAGAGAAGCATCTCAAATGAAACACTGAAAATAAAAAGGAAGCTATGCAGGTTGTATTTTCCCTTATTCTATAATATAGTCGTATGTTCCGCAGTTATTTCGCTTTAGCAAGAATTTTGCTGTCAAAAAGTAGCTGTGCACCTGCTATTTCTTGCTCTCATTGGTCCAGTTTACTAAAATTATATTATATATTTTTTAAATTATATATATCAGCTCACCATACACTATAAATACTAGTAATTCTTACTAGGTGTCAGAAGCAACATTACTGCATTTATCCTTCTAAAATCTTAATAATTAATCACAAAAGAACACTATGAAGGGCTTTGTAGCAGAGCCATACAGTAGAACTACCCAGGAAATACTAAATGTTTGGAGACACAAATGGATATTAGAAGGTACTGAACTTTATACTGAAGATGGTGGTATTTTTGGATGGCAAACTAAATAAAACAGGCTTATGTATTATGGAATATTTATTCAGGCACAGTAGTAAAAGTCCAACCAAATCAAAACTTTTTCTAACAACAAAGAAGTATCTTCCCAAGCCATGCCAAAACAGCTTGATCTTCATTATGAAGTGAAAATAAAGACCACAACCGTCATGGCAGAGTCAATGACTCTCGGAGGAAAGCCAATGGACTATTAAATAGAAAATCATCTGCTTTCAGATTTCACTTCATCACTATTACATTCCTCCAGTGAGCCATTATCTGGTAGAGGGGGCCTTCATTTTCTGGTGAAAATTCCCATGTGTTTAGCATAGCTATTCATATCATAATGTGCTATCACCCCCTCATAAGAAATTCCAACTGATATGTATGCTTTCCCAGCATGGTACCTCCATTAACACATCCAACTGCCTAGTGAACTCAGAAGACTTAATGTTATTCCATTACTGACTGTTGAAGGCCTCATTATCTAATCTGGGCCTACTTGATGGCTCATACTTACTCAGAATTTTTTTTTTTCCTCTCCTAGCTTGTCCTCCCACAGGACACTACTCAACTGGAGAAGTCATAAGCAGATATACATAACTGATATTATCTTACTAGTCAGTGTCCTCCAGGTCACACGAATTGTTGGATTAGCACTAAATTGTACTTGAAAACAAGAAAAACATCTAAAACAACCCTCAGATTCTTGCTATTATCCAGACAATGAAGATAAGACACATTTAAAGAATAGCATCACAATAACTTAACCCATGGAGATTTGGCTTAATAGCTTCTGTGGTGAAGCCTCTGGCTAATCTGAAAATGCTATGGAACCTCAAACATTTTTAGAGCATTATGTAATTAGGATCTTGTCAAAAGAAAAGAGCTGGAGATTTATCTACTTTTATTACATACAGAACTGCTATACCTATTCAAAGAATTTAAACTCCTTCTTTCCTTCCTCCCTTTCTCCATCCCTAGCAAGAACTAAACTGTGTTCACAGACTGAAATATGAGATCATTTCATCGAGTTTCTGTAAGATACCCATGTGTTTGTTTAGACAGATAAGGAGTGAGATTCTTCACTAAAGAAGCAGAATGCTATAGTTCCTGACACAATTATTAGCTTTTCTACCCAAGGCCTATCCAATGAGACTAATTGTTAAAAAGTGCCTTCAGGCAGTAAAATCTGCAAGTGTCTACAACAATTAAAACAGAATGCACTGCTGGAAAAATTGAGACAATACTGACAACTGACATTCTGGGATCAGTCTTCAAAGCAACAATGTTTTTGTGTTTTAGGGAAACACAGAACAAGCAATCTTATTTCTTTATAACTTCTACTGCATTGATATTAAATTTTTAGCTAGTTTATCAAAATATGTCATCACCTTGGTGTTCATGGAGTCACTGATTCAAGATGCAGCATCGAAGTAACATAGACCATATTAAAGAATACATGTCTCCTTAGAGCTGCAGGCAAGGTAGATTAGGACTGTAAACACATCATCAAAAGTCAAAGAACAATAAAATAAAAGTGGAGGGATGGGGGAAGTGTCTGTATGTATAAAACCGACATACATCAGAAAGGAATTATTTCATTTAAGTTTAGTCATCTAAAACTGGCCAGCCAATTATCTTGGCTCTCTATAGACAACTCATCAGTAATACAGTCTATGCAGCTTTTTTAGAACTAATTTTCATATTATTCCCTTACTGACGGCAAAAGAAAGGCAATTACTAGACATCTGAATTTTACACAAATTACATTAGCAGAGGTGAATTCCACACA
Source organism: Phaenicophaeus curvirostris (assembly GCF_032191515.1). Lineage (NCBI taxonomy): Eukaryota > Metazoa > Chordata > Aves > Cuculiformes > Cuculidae > Phaenicophaeus > Phaenicophaeus curvirostris. The sequence goes on from NC_091393.1 coordinate 3,164,477, forward strand.
TACTGTTAAGGCATCTTCTTCATTAGGAGGTATGTATGTACTGTTCACTCTGAAGCACAGGTAAAGGATATTAAACTTGTTCTCTGGGCAGTTTATCTGCAACAGAAACAAATTAAGCCGAAGACATGGCCACCACCATGAAAGAATATGCCAAGCCACTGCTGGATGACTAGCAGACCGCAAGCCATTCCTGGAAAAGCTCTATGGTATTTGCCCCCAGACCTCCCGCAAGGCTTCCTGTTTAAGACCTACATAGATTGGAGAGGCTGATTAACTACTATGCCTATGACTGTATAGTGTAGACAAGTGTAGCTCATTATTCTTCTTTCATTAAAACAAGCTAGCCAGCCAAGCTTTGGGCAGAACATGGAGCTATTAGATTTCTCGTTGTTCCTTTTTATGGTGTGCTCATCATTTCAAATATTGGATCCTTTGAAATTCTCAGTACTTTTAAAGTTAATTTGTTTGGGACATAATTATGTCTTTGTGGCTGAATAGCTGTAATAATCAGTGACTTTGACAATCTTACAAAGATCACCACCATGTCTTATAAACAGTAACACAAGCACATTTTAGTTTCTTCCAGCAAAGATGCAATAATCCCTATAGAATTTCTTTTACTGAATGAATTCACTAAGCATTTTAACATTAACATTAGTCAAATAGTAACACAATTGATATATTATAACACATCTTCTATGGTTTTAAAAGCTTCAAAAAGTCTGTTTGAGACCACAGTATATTTAATGCAGTTTTGCTGTAATCTGAGAAATTCACATGCCTGTTAGGATTAAAATATGTGCAAAACAGGAAGTGATGGAGATTCTCCTCCCCAAGCAGAAGGGAAACTTCTGGAAGAAAAGGAAGAACTGTTACTCTGACTTAACAGGTGATGTGTGATTATGCTACAATTCTTCATGAATATCAGAATAGCTTTCAGTTTCATGGCTCTAACACTTGCTGGTTTTGGAGAGATTCCTCAGATCAAGTAGTGCTCTACAGAGGTACTAGAGATGTATTTTTCAGAAGACAGCCATGAGTAGTTGTTATGTATAAATTAAAGGCCATAAAATAATTTAATTTGAAGAGACCTCAACCCCTTGCTCAAATAAAGGTCACTTCTGAGGTCAGACCATTTTGCTCAGAAATTTATCCTGCAAGGATGGAGACTACACAACCTCTCTGAGCAATCTGTTCTACTACTTTACTTTCGTCACGGTGAAAATGTTTCTCCTTATATCCAGTCTAAATTTCTCTTCTTTGAGTTTATGCCTTTAGTCTTATGCTCACACCAGGCACTGCCGGGAGTAGCTTAGCTCTGTCTTGATAACCTCCTTGCAGATGTTAGGGGACTGCTGTTAAATCATGACAAAGCTTTCTTTTCCCCAGGCTAACTCCCTCAGCCTCTCCTCATAGTGAAAGTGCTCCAGTCCTTCATCCCCTGACAATCTGAGTGGCCCTCCACTGAACATGCTCTACTTTATAGAGGTCTTTCTTATATGAAGAAGTTACTGTACATGTTCTGCTTATGCTTCCAAATATAGTACTCAGAATCCTTTAGTGAATTTAAGTACTCATTTGATTACTTCAGTACATTCAATTCAGTTTGAGTACTGAAGTATTTTTGGTCAATCCTCTATTACCTTTAGGAAAAACAATTGCTTTTTTTTGTTGTTTTATGTGCTAGAACTGCTAAACGTAATTAAAAGACAAAGCTTAGAGAAGTGGGGAGGATGACACCACAGATCTAAATATCACTCTAAGAATCCATTTTTAAGGGCATAAAGCCACATTAAGGAAGCCTACCTGACCACATCACTGTATGATGTGCAAAGGGTTACTCCCAGTGATGTTTCTATCACATACACACAAAAAAATGTAAAAAATGCTTGCATTGAAATTCACTTCACTGAGTTGTCTACCTGTAATAATGCAAACTGTTTCAAAAATTAGTTGTAGCATTTCAACATTATCACAACTTATGGGAAACAAAGAAAACAATACTTCAGCAGTTCTAGAAAGTTTAACATGTTTGCAAATTAAGAGATGGGAACCCATCTTCTCAGGGATCAGCAAATTCTTCAATAGCAAATCATTAGTAAATCTTGTGTTAGATCTGTTGGGCTAGTTTGCTAATTTATATATCCAGAAAAGACCTTCAGTATTTTTCTGTAACAAATGTGATACCTAGTATTCAGTTAGTAATTATTCTTGATAGTACTTTAACTCTCACTGCTCTATTGATGGACTTTCTCCCTTGATCTTAAACATAAAACAATACACATCCTTGACATTTTGATTCCAGCTAACAACATTAAATAAAGTTCAAATAGATCATCTAAACAGTTTGATTCCCAAGACTATTCTGACCAAAAAGTAAAAGGAACCTATGCTACTATCCACAAGATAAAGAAAAACAATAAAAAATAACTACAGAAAGGTTTGAAAATCTGCTTGCAATTTTCACTGCTTAAATCCCGTCTCGTCTGATCTTTCATTCATCAATACATTTTATTCAAGAATCATCCTTATGAATCTCTTGATTCACAGCTTTTTGAAAGGAGTACGATCTTTGCCTCAGAGAATTGCTACCAATGGTATTAACAAAACTCACTAATTTTCTAACTGATGTGTTTTTTCTGAATTTGATTATGTGCAAGCTAACCTGCAGTACCTATACACTTTGTTGTAGTGTTTCACATTTTACAGTTTTACTTTATTCAACTTTCATGTTTGTATTTTTTAAGTATATTCCATGTGGGTTTTTTTTAGGAATGAACCCTAAATGATAATCTGATCTCATCAAATGCAGAATAACTTCAGTAAAATTGACAAGTACCTTTATTCTTAACCTAGTACACCTGGTTTCATTAATGAACACAGGCATTTTATCTGGGTGTACAAAAGAAGTCTTTTTTTCTGTGTTTTTCTCCAGACAGCTTGCAACCACTAAATCCACTACAATGTCGTCCAGTATTCTACATCCATGTCTAAAAGACCAAATCAAGATTGACTTCTATTTATATTATTACATTTAAAAACATGTAACAAATGCTTATAAATGCTAATAAAACATTTCTTCATAATCAAAGTAAACTTAAAGTTTATATTCAACTTTGCAAACCTACATATAAAGCTCGTTCTGTTGAAATCTATAAACAAAACAAACAGAAGTTTGCTTTATATGGGAGCTGTTCTTGAGATTATATGACATACATTTCATTTAAAGATAACTTCTTTCAAAGTCTTCACATTTAAATACCCTTAAATTGTTTTCAAAAAAATTCCTAACATTGCTGGTGTCTGTTCCTAAGTGATGACCTTAATCTAAGACAAGTATTTAGTCAATGTACAGGCTGTACGTGGAACAAAAAAGTCAAAGAAACCTAATCATGTTCAAAGCCAAAAGAAACATGAAGACAATGCTCTGATGTAAATTGACATAAATTTCAAGAAAAGGTATATTTCTTTTTATATTTAGGATTTTCATCTAGAATACTGTCTCAGGACTAAACCCAGCAAATGAACATAAAGAATCCCACATATGTTAACAATAGTAGAGGAATATTCCATTTTAAAGAAGAAGTTTGTGTTAGTATTTTCTTTGTGAATAGCAAAACTGTGGCAAATTTAATCAAAATCATTAAGCACATCTTTGCATTGTACAAACATATGAAGATCTAATAATGCTAAAGAACAAAGAAAAATTTTAAATTGCTCCCAAATGTTGCTATAAATCTTTAAATTGAAACCAGAATTATTAAATTTGTCATCATGCAATGAACTTCAGGCTGAGAGCCTTACATATACGACAGTGCTCTTCGAACAGAGAGTGATATGTCAGCATTTACATCTCCATATTCAAATAGAAGTTGAAAACAAACATATCCAACTCTATGGCAGATATTCCTATGTGCTTGATTTTTTTTTTCAAGGAAAAAAAAAGAAAATTTAGGAATAGAAAACATCTTCAATGGCAGAAACAGAGTACATATATTCATAGGGGACACAGAAGTTGTGAAGACCACAGAAGTATGTTCTTCTGTGCTTCATAGATGTATACTCTATTAATGACAAAATAAATCCAGCATTAAACCAATCCTCTAATAAACTTACTGCTCAGAGGATAAAGAAATGTTTCTGCACTTTCTTCTTCAAAGTACCATTACTAAAAAGGTTCCTATGTAATTTTATATACTTTGTGTTGGTGTATGTATCAACAACAGACTTTGAAGTATATATGTAAGTATATTGCTAAATTAATTCCCTTCCTGCCTCTATATATAGCCATGAACCAACAGAATCTGGTCCTCTTAAGTGCTTTCAATTGCCTAGAAATTTGTTTGGAAAACATCACAACAGCAAACAAGTCATCCATCAGGTTCCTGGAATGCATCGAGGACTGCTTCCTGCTACAGCTGCTGGGCATGACAACAAAGAACAGTACGTTGCTACATTTATTGCCCACAAACTGAGATGACTTACTTGGCAATGTAACTACCAATGGCAATCTTGGATACAGAAATCATAACATCGGGGAGTTTAAGCTCCTGCTGAGCACAACAAAGACCTGGATTTCATAAGAGCTGGCTTCAATATGCTTAGTGTCCAGCTATGAGGAATTCAATGGGAAGCATGCATGGACAGGAAAGGAGCTTGCACGTGCTAGGAGTTAGTCAAGAGCAGTCTCCTGGAAACACAAGAACAGACCATCCCCTAAAAAATAAAAGGAAGGCAACACAATGGAAGACCAACCTGGCTTAACAATGAGCTTTTGGGTGTGTTTAAAAGCATGAAGAAGCCTACCAGCTATGGAAAGGTGGCCAAATACCTATCGAGGACTGCAAGAACCTTGCTATGGTATGCAGAGATTCAGTCAGGAAGGCTAAGGCTTGACTAGAACAGTAATTGGCCAAAGGCATCAGGAACAAGAAGAAAGCATTCTTCAGATATGTGACCAGCAAGCAAGCAGAAGCACAGGGAAGATGTAGAGCCATTGCTAAACAGTTTGCTGATGACACTAAACTGGGTTGTATGGGGACATTTCAAAAGGGAAAGCCATCTTACAAATAGATCAGGATAGTCTAACAAGAACTGCATGCAGTTTAAAAAAGACAAGTGCAAAGATGACAGATCAAAAGAGTGCAGTACAGACCAAGATCCGTATGGCTGGGGAGCAGCCTTGCTGAAAAGGACTTGGGGGTCCTGGTAGAAAACCAGCTGAACATGGGTCAGCTGTGAGCCACTGCAGGAACAAAGGAAAATCAGATCCTTGGCTGCACCAACATGGCTATCAGTAACAGAGATAGAGATGTGATCATCCTACTCCACACTTGTCAGGCCACATCTGAAGTAGTCTGTACAGCTGTGGCCTCTACAAATCAAGAGAGACACACATACACTGCAAAGATGATCAAAGGGCTGGAAAACCAGACATCTAAGGAAAGACTGAAGAGAATGCTCAAGGGGGACCACCTCATAGTATTCCAGTACTTAAAAAGTAGCTACACAGAGGATGGAGGCTCTCACTTCCCAAGGAGTCACATGAGGAAGACAAAGGGTAATGGATACAAGATATACCAGAAAAGGTTTCATCTTGATAAATTTTTTAGAGTGAGAAAAATTGCTGGAACAACCTCCCAGGGGACGTGGTGTAGTCCTCAGCACTGGAGGCTTTCAAAACACACTTGGACAGGGTGCAAGATAGTCTCATCTTGGTTCTTTCTCCCATGAAAGGCTAGACAAGGTGATCTTCCAACCTGGGCTGTTCTACGATTGTTTAAAACCCACCACTGGCCAAAGCAAGTCTATAGGTACGCCAGTTTTCTCCAAGGAGTCAAGGACAATCCAGTCAGAAAATTTTGTGGACATCAGCTTCTAAATTAGTCTATCATCTTCATGAAATAACTGGCCAGTGGTCCTCCAGCTGCTAGCATGATATTTCCTAGCTTCAGTTCTAGATATGCACTGCTGTAAAATCACCTGCTTGGAAGACCTCCCTCCTACTTCCAGTATTCATGTTAACATGAATAATACTGTTAGAAGCACCCTAGAGACTATGATGGAAATGATGAGCACTGTAACAAAAAAGGGGTTTTGCGTTTTTCTCAGTTTGAAGAAGAATAAATGAAAAAATATATACCTATTTTCAGCAATCTTGCAGGCAGGAATATCCTTTCAGATAAAAGTTATTTTTGTTTAGATTCTAACTGCAGTTTTGCTCAAACTTTGTAACTACAACAGAATAAGTATCTGGTATTTTAAGCAACTAGAAGGCTAAAAAATGAAAAACAATCTAAAGCTAATATTGTTTTTCTTTTACTTAAAAAGCATTGAGAACAATAGCACTATTAGGTATGTACAGTTTGCAAAGTGGTCTTTCCTGTATTATGTCATGTAGCATGAAAAAAATGAAAAAGGATTGCCCCCTGTCCTCAGAAATATGTTGAAATTATCTCTCAGTCTTTGCTCAAAAGACAGTGAAGGAGTGTAACAAAGTAACTTACATAAAATATTTTTTTTAAAATGTGAGAGATCTTCAAACACCCATTTAAACAAATTCTGTACTTCATAGTAAGAGCCAAAATAGTCCAGTTGACCCCAAGCTGACTTCTGTATTGCTTTTTCAGCAAAAAAGCACGTTGAACATTTTGGTGAACTGAGGCCTTAATCAATGGATGTTACATATGTCATTGTAACATATGAAAAAAAGAGATAAAATGAGCCTTTGTTTTTATAAACAATATTAAGACAATCTATAAGCACAAAATATCTTTTACAAAATAATACTTTGTCAGTACCATTTCACCACTGTGCTTGAATACATGATACTATAGAATCAAAATAAGATGGTTTTTTTATTATTTATTAATTCCAGGATATTACATAGCTTCTCATTATCAGAAATAGAATACAGTCTTATGCCTGCTATTAACGGACTTTACATGTACTCAGGCCTTGGGTAGTGGGAGTATGAAAAGCCTAACAACTGTAATATCTGGAATATCTGTTCCGCATCATAATGATACTTCTTTTTCATGCATTCAGTATGTTATTTTTTCACCTATTTATCATGGAATCATAGAGTCATTTAGGCTGGAAAAGACATTTAAAATTTTGAGTCCAACCCTTAACATAGCACTACCAAGTCTACCAGTAAACTAAGTCCCTAAACACATCTACACATCCTTTTAATACCTCCAGGAATGGTCACTGAACCACATCCCTTAGCAGGTTGATTCTTAAACTTTCCTAGGCATTGTTTAATAGTTCTGTATGTGTGCTTTTGGTGACTGCATTCATACAAGTCTGTTTAAGTGGATGTTCACTGCTATAATTCTAGTTAGAACCTTGATTAAGTAGCCTAAATGCATGTATATAGTACCATTTGAAAGATTCAAAGATATGTTAAACATGCACAGAATGTGGACAGATATGACTTTGAGCTTATGGGAGACCTGTGGTCTTCTAGAGGGGCAGGTGAAAGCCAGGTATAGTATCCTGTGGCATCCGCAAAGCATTAAAATCGAGTCCACGGTTTTCTTGACAGGAAACAGTATTATCCCTTATGAAAATGAATTCAAGCAGTAACTATATATCCAATCTGGATGGAAGTCACAGTGAAGTCTACATGCACTGTATGAATCCATTTAAAATTAGAAATGGTGTGCTGTAGCTTAAAGAGATACACAAAAAAATGTTTTATAAGCAGAAGTAATATATTTTATTAGACAAAACTATATGCATCTGGAAATTGAAAAAAATGTAGAACATTCAAGCACACATTCCTTCCAGTCTTTAGCAGAGAGGATAGCATGCCCAGAATCTTGTTTATTTCTACCAGCTATGTCAATCGGTCTAGTAATTAGTATTAATTAGCAACAGAAATACCACATCCTTGTTTTTCACAAAAAAAACCCTGAAAAACAGTTAGAGCTTACTAGCTTCAACCATATTTACCACCTGAATATTCAGAGACAAATATTTACAGATCATTTTCACTCTTTTTCACCCCATTATAGTATGTAGTATTTAATACTCCATCAAGAAAAAAAAAAAAGAAAAATCTACTTTTCAGTTCATCTGCATTGCCATATCTAAGCCTGGCACACATGTAGCAAACTAGGGACCAGCCAAATTACACGTATATATTGATTTCCAAAGGGCCATGATTTTGCCCAGAAAATACTTTTAAACCTCACTATTGAGTACCCTCCAGCTCTAACAGATAGTGCCACTGTGAAGCTGAGAAGCACATAAAATGGGCTACACTGATAGTCCATTCTCTCCAAATATTGCATGATTTACATTGCTGCATAGCCTAGCACAGCTGCACTGTCACCTTGCTACATCCTACAACTGTAGCTACATTGATTGCTAGTTGTTCATTCCTGCAATTGTTTGCTGATTACCAACTCTGATTGTGCTGCTCCTAAAGACAACATCCTTTACTTGTAACAGAAGAGATACAGAACAGAAGGAATCTTGCTTTTTTTTTCACTTTTCCTGGTACATAAGAATTAATACAGTGTATCAATTAACTCTTAGAATGAATATCACACTATATACCCTGAAAGAATTATGTTCTTTGACAAATTATGGTATATCGTCTTACAGTCCTCAGACTTTAAATTTCACACAGCACAGACACTTGCATATTTCCCAAGTAAAGTAAGTTCCTATTTCAAAAAACAACCTATAATTCAGCTAATCTTCCAAACAGCATAGGAGCTTTTTGTAGGCTGCACCAAGCTCTGTCATTTCTGTACTTGCACCGAGTTCCCTTTATTACTTTGTAAAGATGTAGCAGCAGAGTTCTAACATGAAAGCATTATATAAATTCTTGTTCATCTTACTATATCTAAAAATATGTACATACATTCTAAAACCACATCTGGCAGAATTCTATGAAGAGAGAGGCTGCAGTTTCTGCTAAATGCTATACAACACTCGGCATATATTTCCTTCAGGATAGGATCACAGGTTTCTCATAGATCCTGTCTCCTAAAATACTAGGAAAGAATGCATACATGAGTCAAATATTTAATAATGTTATTAATTCTCAGAACAGCTGACATGTCATTTTTAAAACATCTTACAGCATGAAATCCTTCATAGTCCCTAAACTCATGAAGTTAAGTGTGCCTAGGGGAGATTCCTAGCTTGTAATGCAGTAATAACTAATTGTTTAGTATTTCCTTTGAAGTACACATTTGCTGCTACAGTGTTTTACTAAACACATCTCATCAGCAAATCCAGAAAATTCCTTTTGCTAAAGGGATAATTATAAAGCTGTCTATATAACAAGCTATCCTCTTTGAAGCTCTAAATCAGAATCCAAGGCTGTGTTTCTATAATGAGTATTTTTTTTTAATTTTTATGTATCTTTTCACCCTCAGGAGTTTTAATAGTACCTTTTTCTCATCCAATCCTTCTATCCGTATTTAACTATCTATCTCAAGTATAATTGTCATTTCTGTATTGTTGGGTAGAGATAAGAAATGACAGTTTCCCATATATCATTCTACTGTTAACAGAACTAAATGACTAATTTATAGCAAGTTATTCAACAAATTTGAAGTCTTATCTTCTATAAGATAGCTTCATTGCTAAATTAAAGAAATTACCATTTCAAATCAAGAATGTAAGAAATCTCAAAAAAAAAGTTATTTTTAAAAAATAAAACCATACTCAAAGGAATTATCAGGAAGTAAAGCAGCTGTAGATTCTGTCAACACCACAAGATAAGCACCTGAACTTCATTAGTGCACTAGTTGAACAACTCTAAAATGCTATATATACAATGAATGTATTCTTTTTTAGCCTCAAGTAACAATAAAAGTCTGTCTGCCTAAAAGAAAATAACAATAAATTTTAGAACTTTCTATCTCAGTGCAGAATTTAGACACAGTGTAATAACCTCACTATCTATATCAGTTTGCACAGTTTTTGAAAAATCTGACATCAAGGATGATTAGAATAAGTCAGGCTCCAGAAGTGTGATGAAAGAAAATTCTGGATAGTAGTATATTTTTTTAGCTTCTTTTGGGAGGAAAGAAAATCAGTGAATCTGGAGAACACTGCACAAGAAACTAAGAAATTGAGGTACACAACAAAATTAGATTACAAAATAAATTGAACAGAATATACAAAATGCTAGTATTGCTAATAGAGTGTATTTTTAATTTTGCATATCCCTGATTTCTTCAGTCAGTAGTCAGGACCTTAATTTTAACACAGGTTAAAATCTATAATCTCTTCCTTTACTGCTACTGTATTTTTTTATTCACACTTTTTCTTGCCTCATGCTGCTCAATTAACCATGATTAGAATGGATCAAACACATCTAGACTCAAATTCTTGTGGTTGGTTGAGGTCTTTCTTTTGGAGGGGTGTGGTATGAGGGATTTTCTTTGTTTAGGGGCTTGAGTAGAGTATTGAACCTGGGAAATATATATTTGTCTTTCACAGCAGTCGTTTGCTGAAAAATATTAAGTATCACGGAGAGCACCTGAGTTTGGAAAGCACACTATGCCCAGAAAAAAAAGAGAAATTTTAAAAAATACATCAAAAAAGCCAAATGAGTATTAAAAGTGGAAAGAGAAACCATAAAACTAATTAATTCTCTGTTCTGATAGGCAGCCTACAAAACACATGTTTTTTCTGAGGAAATACTTTCATATCAGCCTTAACTACAGTATTCATCAACTTCCCTGCACCTGGTATGTACAGCTACTAAACTGAACATTAAAGAACATAATGAATAGTAAAAAATATTAAAAAGTGCACCCTTTTCTATGTAAAATAAAAGTAGATATCTAAATCAGATGATAGGCAAAAGCAAATAGTAAGAAAACTATATGTTAATGAAGCAGCAGAGCTTGTTAGGTCACCTGAATTATGCATGCTAGAGTTCTGACTTGAGGCACAGAAAATTGGAAGATTAACTGTAGTAGACTAAAAGAATTCTGAACTCATAACACTTAATTCATGCTCTGCTTTGCTTGGTCTGAATAATCTTTTGCATATGTAGGCACGTGTCCATTTAGTCACAGAGTTTGGGGGATTTTTTTCCCCTCTTTCTGTATGCTACTTGTCCAGATTTAAAAATAAAAAGTCAAGTATACTAAAGTTTCTCAAATTAGTATATTACTCCTTTGTTTTCCAGAATACCTTTCTGTTAATGCAGAAAGTCCATCTGACAATAATGTAAGAATTCAACAAAAACATTCAGTCATCATAATTAAGTAGTTCTTCCATCTTACAGGAAAATCCAAGGTTCAATTTTTTGCTCCAGCCTAAATCAGGACAAATTCTTGCAATTTGAAACTCTTTTACAAAACAAAAGCTAAATTTACATAAACTAAATATTTTTGTTTCATTTAGTGTTTGGTTTGGGTTTTTTTTACTTACACAATTAATTCATTTTTCAAGAAGAAATCTTATTCTGGGTGGAAAATAGTGCATTTTTTTAATGTGAAGTAATTTTGCTCAAGTGGTTGCTGAGTAATAACCATTTTTCAAATTTCAGAATTCAGTATAAAGTTAGTGAAATAATCAGTGATCAGTATATCATATATCAGATCATTGTTTAAAGATCCTCAGTCTAGTTAGAAGTAGAATGAACATAAAGAATTCCCATAAAATATTCATCACAGTCTGTACAAACACTTGCTTCCACTTAAATTTACCAAGAGGGCTCTTAAGGGTCCAGAAGAGAAAAAAGTGTGGTTTTCATGCAATTCTTTACTATTTCCCATCCTGAGGCAAAGTAGTGGTGTAAAGTATGGTCTTACATAGTCATACACCAGTCATAATAGGTTTCCACCTCACACCAGAAGCTTTTCTGACAGTGGCATTTTATTTACAGCACCACAAAATAAGAAACACATTTGATTGGCCCACAGAACTCTATTTCAATATGTATTATTCTACAATTTTATTGTCCATGGCCCTATGTTCTGATAAAGTACCTGCTACTACTGATCTTAATAACCAGCCAAAGGTTTAAGATCAATCATATCATTGATCAAAGCATAAAATATTTAGCTACAATGAGTGAGATGAACCATGACAAATTTTAGATTGAAAACATTAAAAATAAAAGAGTGAAAATATTAACACAAAGAAGGAAGCTTTAAACAATGACTTACAATAATAGGCAGTAGCTATATGTAAACCATGTGCATACTTCACACATTTCTAAAATTGCGAGGTGTTCATTTGATTATTTGAAATTATTTGGACATAACCACATAACTTTACTTATCCCATCATCTAGTACAGTGCAGCACAAGAGATCTATTAAATAAACTAAATTTAAAATGTTTCCAATTATCATGTCCAAGACACTATATAAAACAAAAACAAACAAAAAAAGAAGTATTTTTCTTTAAAAGAGGGTAATTTTAAAAAGCAACACAAGAAAAGGAAATTAACTTTTTTGAAATATTGATTACCATTTAGAATCAATGGGCATAAAACTTTAAATCTTATCAGTGGAAAAAATTGTTCAAAAGATTAGTTATGTTCTGTGGCCCATTTAACATTATCTAGATAACTGATAGATATATAACATACTAATCAAGAAACAGAATTTGCTATTTTTCAATCTCAAGAACACTGGAAACACGTTACCAATTACTTCAGGCCAAAGTGGAAAATTAGATCTTTCAACAGATTTGAAAACTAAAGAGGTCTTTCTGACATTCTAAATATAGATGCAATTCCAACTAATGAGCAGAAACTCACTGAAAACCTAAAATGTGTGAATTATTATGAGTCTTACAAACTGAAGTGAGGCCAGAGAATAATGGCAAAGGAAGGAAAAAAAACACAGACCATCAAACTGTGTGAAGGCTTAGAAACCAGAAAAACATAGCAAGAAGGTGTTATTTATAATATTCCTAAAATGCACTAATGTAATAATAACAAAATAGGAATTAAATAATATAACATAATCTGATATATTAGTAGAAACTAAATAATTTCATTATTATTATTTCATTCATTATTAATGAAGGAATTTTAAATTAATAAGACACAAAGCACAGAGAAAGAGATAACTGTGATTTAGCTTGATTTTTATCATGATTGGACATGTTCCCGTATTTTCATAAACAAAAGTAAAGAAATATGGATGAGATTAATTAGATGTTTACAACGTGGCATTATCATTTAGAAAAAAAGAGAGTATGTGCAATTTTGAAAGAAAGTTAATATGGCCATGTATTTAGTCTACAGAATACTAGCTGAAACACTGCAGTTACTCTCTGACTCATGTTTACAATACTATTCGGGTTTACACCTCCAAGTAATTTTAGCAACAGACAAAAAAGTCAAAGTTTCTTTAGCATCACAAATTTATACTAAAAAGAAAGTACTCATTGATATTCATACCGTCATAAATCCATCCAGTAAACCTGAATCAGGCTTAGGAGGTGCTTGCAATCTCTCCATAGACCACTTTTCAATGATAGATGACACCTGGGTATTTTCGGTGTTCAGAATTCTGAATCCAGTCATATTAACACCACTATACCGATAAGGTTCCACATCCAAGGCAAATAGATCCTGAAAAAAAATTACCATCATGTAAATTTCTTAATGGACTGCAATTCCTAATATGTTAAATCACCTCCCTAAATAAGACTGCTAAAGTTTGTACTGGAATACTATATGTGGAGGAAGTATGTTCTTTTTATCTCAGAGCCTGTGTCTATGAGCAAGCAACTCAGATAAGACTATAGTAAGAGCAATCCAAATGACAGAGAAATAACTTTATAAAACACTAAGTCCAGTTGCAGAACCGTATCAACTACTAGTTAGGCTGAAGTGCTGGAATATGCTTAAATATTATTAACCACTACTTCTTTGGCTTACCAGAATAGACTTCAAACCATAAATTAAACAGAAAAAGAGTTTCCTTGTACTTTCATTCCCTATGAAGCATGAACACATTGATCTTTAGATGATAAATGGGGAGGGTGGGGAATGGAAGGTGTTGGAACAGAAGGGAAATGTACATGGCTTTAAATATAACCAAAAGGATTTTTCACAGCTATCAGTCATACTTCCAAATATGTACATATTTTTGATTAGGAATTTATTTTTGCAAGAATAACCTTCAATGATTAATACATTTTCAGTACATTTGTATGTATATGTGTGTATATTTAGCCCCCCAAATACACAGAGAAGGAAATATAAATTAATAAATATAACAGAAACAAATTGTAGATCAAACAAGTCGACTCAAAATTATCCCAATCTTCTGATAGGATCCTTAGAAACAATGTAGAATCAGTACTGGACTTTAGGAAACTGAAGTCCAAGACCACATTTTGAACATGGAGGGCTGTTGAGGGTGGAAATTAAGTTGATAAAGAAAACAGTGGTGACCCACTAGGCCTAGCTATGTGCATCATAAACAAACTTTCATTTAATTTACTTTCTGTTTCCTTTCTGTGTCCTTTTTTTAAGTGACATAACCAAGGTTACACATAAAATGTTACTGTTCTAAAACATGATTTTACTTTTATGGAACATAGATGTTCTCCACATAATTCATGCTTAGTTGTTTATCTAATTTTTCATTTATCTTTTTCTGGCAGTTTAATATATTATTAATTTCTATGAATTTGTACAGTTAGGTGCTATACTTCCCTGAATCAATTTTGTTTACTGGCCAGAGTTGAAGAAGATTAAATATTGTGCTATGGAAAACCAGGATATAATTCATTATTCATTGCTAAAATAACTAAGCCTATGAAAACTTTAACCAGTTATCAATGATAAAATATATTTAATCATAGCTAGTAATTATGATACCATATAGAACACGTAAGATATACAGGTGCTAAAATTCCTAAAGGAATAAAATATTTTATCGCAAAGGAAAGGTTGAAAATAACTAGAACTGTGCTACAACTTTTGTTTTAAAAATTCTTCATATTTTTACTGTGAAAGAAATCAGAACCTCAGATATAATTACTTGATCCAAGCACATTCATGCTTACAATGGAATATAATACACAACGATAATACGCACATATTACAAATACACACAGGTCAGTGTATGAGTCAATGAGATACTGCCTCAGATCCTGAATCAATCAAGAGAAGAATACACAGAAGACTGCTATAAAGATTGTGACTGGAAAATTTATTTGACAGGACTTTCACTATGTCAAGTAAAATCAACTAATATATCAAAACAACCAAATTCTGATTTAAGTTCCAGAGCTACATAGTAAAATCAAAATCTATCATCCATTCATACTCATTAAATTATCTTTTGATAGCTCCAAGTCAATATAACACCTGTCTCTCTTAAAAAAAGGCTAATGTTTTAATAAGGAAATAAGAGTGACAGAAAATTCTAATTTTTAAACATAGCTCTAAGAATAAAATTAAATGGCAATGGACAGCATACCAGTCAAAGAAGCAATTTTCACCAAAAGCAAGATGAAAATTTTAAAAATAAAATATCCCTTTTACATGTCTAGAATCCATTTTGATAGAGATGTTAGGGAAATTCTGTTACATGCAATTCTAAATTTGTAAGTGATAGAACAACTTACTCTTCTAAAATAAGAAAAGTACTTCTTCAGGCTTTTTTGCCTTTACAGTTCTAATGAATTTCGCAAATTATTTTGCATTCATGTTTCCATGAGAATAATTTCTAGAGTACTACCAGCTATGAAACTTTTTCTTAGGTTTTGCTGAGCAGCCAAAAAGTTCTATACATATATGTTTGTAATGTTTTGTAACATCATTCACATTTTAAATGTTCATTTATTGCAAATGATGATCTGATGGTTCCAAGAATGACCAAATTCCTTTTTACTTAGTTTTGCCATGGACACCAAAGAATACTGCATAACTCATGTGCCTAAAATGCTCATGTGGGCTGCTAAATAAATTACTGCTAACATTCATACCAAATTATTCAAGAATCACATGGCAGTGAAGAATTACCATGTAAAATGTTGGATTAAAACTATGGAATAGATGAGTTAAAATAGATGAGATTTAAAATGGTTTAACCTTCATATACAAGTATCTAAAAGAAGAAAAGGACACAATTCACAATATAAATAATCAATTATGAATTATGTACTTAACCTTGCATGAAAGCTGAAACCTGCAGTGCTAAGAGGCAGATGATTTTTTTTGTCTATCAGTTTCCAGGGTACACTGTTGAACAATAATTAAAACATCTTGATGACTTTTCACTGAATGTAAGAAAACTCAACAGAAAAAACATCTTGTACTCACACCCCATTCCAGAGAGACCTTTTTCACTTTGTCAAGTAATATAATTAAGGAAAGTAACATCTTTGTTAGATATCATCACTGTGTTTTTATAAGCCACTTACCAGTGTGGTAAAGATATAGTGATAGTATTCTGTCATCATTCCCATAGCTAAAGCCTTGAAAAAATAAACAAAAGATTAATGTTGCTGAGGTCACATAATACATTTTTATCATACTTACATGGCAAATGAAAAGCTGCAAAAGAATACTACTGGGATAAGACTACAGGGTTGGAATTATACTAAAATTAGGTCAAGCGAGTCATTTCCTTGCAGTTAGAGCATATTACTGACTATTAAAGGAATTTATGAACCAGATCTTCAGATAGAAAGAATATTATTAGACTGTTTAGTGCAGTAAATGTGAAAGAGGCTTATAGTTTTACATACTAATGAGTGCACTAAGTTGCCACACAAAATTTGTCGACAATATTTTCATTCATTATTGAACCTTCCTCTTAAAATGAATAACCTAATAAGAAAGATATTTTTTTTCTATTTTGATGAACAATGCTAAGTATTTAAAAGGACTCAAGATTATATTATATGTATGTACATTTTTCCAGCCATGGAAGAAAACACTTGAGACAAGTTTTTAACAGCGAGATATATATTACTTAAGTAAAATGAAGAACAAATATTCATAGAATTACTTTAAATTCACATAAGTATCAAGAACCTTCATCTGTCCTGCTAACTACATGATACCAACCAGTTTTTGATCAGCTGTCCATTTGGAAGTGTTCATACTTTCATACTTGACACTAGACTAATATGATTTATTCAATTGTTTCAATATCTACAGTGATTTTTACCTACTGCAGCACTGTAAAAAAAGCTACAAAAGTAAGCAATATTTCCTTCTTCTTCAAGAATCATCAAACTAATTCTTTGTCAAATCAGAACCAGCTACACCTCCTTAAACACACTGAGACAACAATTATATTATTTTCATAATACTAGAATCCAAAACAATTAACAGAGTTCTGAAGGCTGTGGGAGCCTTTTATTTGTGGCATTTTCTGAAAAATGATGAAATTACAAGTCTATATGTTCTCTTTCAAAGAAAAGTTAGAATAAAACATGGATTCAAAATATGAGTTGCAGATCAGTTTTTACAATATTTTAAACAAGGCTTTGACAAAAACTGCAACAACGCTTTCCCAAAGGATGCCTAAACTCATGTATTTAGAATTCCACAGTATTTATAACCACAGTATTGTGTGCCAATAGCAATTTAAACTCTCTTAAGCACAGGAAAAAATCTGTCTTATGATAAGTATAATAACTTCATTAGAAGCTGTATAAGCATAAACACGGTTAGATTTTTTAAGAACTTTTTGTTGGTTTTAAATAAAGGCAAGGTATCTCCCTCTATATGCATAACACATTTGTAGTTACCTACATCATAACTGTTTATAATCAGAACTGTCATACTCTACAGAATCTCTATCCTAGAACATCATACGCATGCTCCTGATTCTGTCTTGTGCTGGTGTCTGTTTTCAAGGTCTTCTTTCTCTCCCTTTCCTCACTTCTCAAAAGATCTCATTCCTTTTTCCTTTTCAAAACATTGTCACTCCTGTGCTGTTATTGTTCCTAATGCTTCCTTAGCCCTTTGAATCACATCTGCTTTCCCTGGTTTCTCAGATTTGCCTTAATTTAATCATGCTTATGTGAATGATGGGGTTTGGTTTTTTTCCTTTTCATTATGTATTTTTGGTCAGAGAAAACAATATTTGTCATTTCGCTGACATCGGCATACATTGTTTTCATTATTTCTAGCTCATTTTCTCTTCCACTAACTTCATCGTTAATTTTTCTTCTCAAGAAGAAACTCCTTGTCTTGCCTCCTCAAGTTCACCCCTCCATTACAAGAAAAAATTGGTTAATTAATACTTCACAAATGAATATTTAAAGATTTGGTTTTATTATTTTTCAATCCAAATCATTCTATGATTCTATGATACTTTGTGTCAATTTTGACAGCAAGAGCTCACATTCATCTGGAGAATTATAGATTTATGACAGATTTAAAACATTGCAATATTGGAGCAGAATGGAAAGCAATGGAAACCATATAAAGATCTAAACATTCATGAAATAATTGTTTCTGTATCTTCCTTCTGTAATCTTTAGAATGAGCAAGGTAGTTTGATAAAATAGTTTACAATTTAATTTGAAAAGGTTGAATACTGCCTCTTGGGTCCTGGGACATGATTAAAGATATAATGTTTTCAATTTTCTTCACATTTCCCACTAGTCATATGCTTTTCACCATGTTGTATACCCTGAAAGAAAAGTTTCCTTTCACCTAAAAGCTACTAGGTACAATATAAATCATGTCCTTGATGGAGTTATAGCTAGTACTGCAGTTTTTTATTGCCATCAACACATTTTCCATCTGAATATTTAAGATGTTAAAATAACTGAATATACATTTAATGATTTGTGCTAAACAGACTAACTAGGCTGGCTTATGCTCAACAAAGTGTCAATAACACCACCAGAGGTTTAAAATTACTAGGAATTAGAAAAAGCCTTTTAATCAATGAATAATAAAGCTAAGAAAGGGCAGTATACATGCATATTTACTAGCAATTTTAATTGTACCCACAACAATAGCAGTAAGTACCTTTATTGAGAGACATATTTTCAAATCTTAAATATATTTTGTTTTCAATTTAAACTATACAGTCTGCTAGAAAACATAACATAAACATGAATTAAAGTCACTAAAAGCTCTGCATTAGAAATGTTGAATATTGTTTCCAATTAGGTATTTAATTGAACTATGTAAGCCATAGTTCAATTAAAAAACTATGGGTAAAATAGCCTCTGAGCATAAGGAATTCCCAGTTTTTGGAATTACCTCATTAAACTAAAGAAGACACACAAAGGCATGTCTTCTATGTATACTTCAGGTTTACAGTATGATTTTTTTATGAGCAGCTCCTTTTGTGTACTGCTATACTGTTACCCTCTCTTGGAAGACATCACTGGAATGCGCTTCTGTAATATAAAGCCAGTTAAATATTTGGTATTCTGCTCTATCTTACCTTCTCACCTTACTTGTGCAGAACAAAACAAACACTTTCATAACACCTTCCCAAATGTATTCAGGTGTTTTGTAGTCCTATCAGTATTGCAAGAATGTGGCTCTAAAAGATATTTATTTATTCTGTCATCTCAGTGGGACACATTAGTGGGATCTGTTGGTAACATACTATTCATATATCACTATCCGATTAAGAGTACACAAATTGGATGCTTCGATTTAAAAAAGAAAGAAAACAAAACTAAAACAAAACCAAAAAAAACTAAATACCTTTGTAATAAACCAGGCTAACCAGGCATTTAAAACCCTGTTTAAAGCATCGATTCTCCAAAGGACTAATTCTTCCTAGTGGAAAGACTGATATACCTCTTCCAGTGTACATGAACTGATTAATATATTTCCTTTAAAAAACAATGAAACAGCTATTGTTAGAGTCACCAGTAAAATTATCCCTGAAATCATTGGCTGATTTTTAATTAGGCCTCAGTAAACTGACATGCAGTTCTTCTTGCTTTCTAAATGCTACTACATCTGGATATTACTTGTATTATTAGGGATGAAAAAGATTAGGCCATCTAAACCAAAATGGAGATTACCTGTTTCAAGATGCTTGCTGCCATTTCATGGCTGCAGTCAAAGATTACATGGAATTCTTTGCCTCTTTTCATCTCCTTTAGCAATGGCTTTGCATCTTTTGTGTCAGCTGGTAACTGACGGATTTTTAGTCTCAGGTTGTATCGTGATGGAGCCTTGATGAGCTCTTGTAATCGAATAAGGCCTTAAAGAAAACAGAGGAGCCAAAAGAAAAGAAAATTATCAAAACAAGATCCTCAACTGCTAGCAGGAAAGCTTTCTGTTAACCTTCAGAGTTTCCTAAATCTTTCTCCCTTTGGTGTATGTTGCAACTGATACACAAAAATTTTATTAAAAAAAAAAGTGTCTATACTCCCAGTACTTTAATATCACAAGTCCTTTTTCTTCCTTAATGTTAATAGGCAGCAAGGAGCCCCAGTTAGGATTACCTTAAGACAGACAAATCCTCTTCTAGCATTATCATGCAACTATGACGTTCCCCTTCAAAGAATGTATATAGCTAGTCTAATTCAATTAAAGCAATATCCCAGACTAATAGTTTTTAATCTGAGTAGCCAGTCTCCTACCTACTCTATCAGGTTTACATGCAGAGTTGTGAATCATTTCAGCACTGCAGAACACTCACATAATTCGCATGAGTATTATTTTTTTCTTGAACATATAGGTAACAAAACATGCAGCATCAAAGAGGTTGAATAAATGACTCATGACATCGCACTCATCTTCAATACTCTACAATTCATTTTGAATTACTTTACTTTTACTATGGAATTAGACACAGAAATGTTTTTCCAAAATCTTGTTGTTCACATAACAATTGTTGGCATAACAGTGTGTGTTGTGGTTTACAGATGACTGATTGGTCTGTGACCAATATTAAATATTAAGTTGTTTAACTGTATTAAAATAGTAGGGCAAAACCAGGTCTCCTATAAGTAGAGGTTTATTTCTGTGTTAGCAAAAAAAAAACAAAAACACAAACATATTTTGCCATGCTAATTTCCTTCTTGCATTGGAGCATAATCCATTCAATGGCAGGAACAATTGTTACTCTCCATCACTATGTTTTGAGTGCACAAATATAACACATCCAACTGACAAAAACTGCAAACTCTGCTTAGGATTTCAGTTACAGCAGGACCCAGGCATAAATGAACTGCTTCTGAAATCTGAAGTAGCTCACTTCACTATATCAAAAATATTAAAGGAAATCATGAACTATTATTTGTAATCATCACAGGCAGCACGGTCTAGTATTAAAAAGCAGTGGTATCTTATTTCATCCCTAAATATTCTTCCTGGTTACAACTTGATGTCAAAGCTGTCTTGATTTCAGGAAATTATGTTGTCATAATGTAACTTGGAACTAAACTTCAGCATCAGTAACAAATTGTGATAACCTCTGACAGAGGATTTAGTAAAGTCTTTTCCCAACACACATTGTTCTTTTAATAACATAATGCTGAGAATTTTTAGTATCATAGTGTTGTTGTAATTTTTTTGCTATGAGGCTTTTAAATTAAAAAAACTTAACTCTAGTCATTTCCGGCAGAAGATGACCAGTAGATAAAACAGTACGTTTAGAAACTAATTCACATACTAAAAATGGCATATTTACCCCGAATGCTATAATGATATTTACATTCCATGAATTAAAGTAATCAATGGAAGCTTAAATGCATTTAATACATGATTTCTAAATAATCTTGAGCAAATAAACTTAAAAGCTATATAGTAGCGCTGTTTTTCCTAACTTAAAAACTTCTGTGTCTACTGCATATGACTATCATTTTCACATGATGTGGGACAAGTGTATGAAAATAAAGCTTTGAAATGATTGGCCATTAACCACCTTATAAAAATAACAGATTATAACACATCAATAAAAACACTTTACATTGTCCCCAAGTCTTTCCCATTCCCTCAAGACTAAGAAAAGTAAAGCAAGTAGAGTGTATGCCCTTGTAGCCAAAAAAATTAGATGATTTTACGTTAACGGAAAGACCATACTTTGAAGCAGAGCCTTTCTCACAGGCAAAGTCCTGTCAGTTGCTATCTTACTCTGATATCTGTGCACTTCCACTTAATAATTACAAATCACAAGAGTGGCAGTATGGGACAGGTAGTATGACACACCCTTCTGAAAGAAAAAGAAATTCTGGCTTTTGGTGCTTGAGACTAAAATATAACTGAGAAGACAGAACGACAATCTCCTTAAATAGCCACATTACTTCACATCAGATAGTGCTGCAAAATGTGTTGCCATATAATAGACAACAGTATCCAAAGTTGATATATGAGCTGTCAGTATGTGAACTATAGATGTGCATCTATATGGACCACTTACACCACACTTAAGAGCGAGAAGAAGAAACTACTATGAGTAGAGGAGATTAAGACAATACGAAACTCTTAAACACTGCATTATGTCACAGTTATGTAGTACAAAGGGATTATAATTAGTTCCACAAACCAAGTACTGATCTCCCAGTGCAAGAGCACTAATTAAACTGCTAAAGACAAGAAGTTCACGATTTGCTGAAGAAATCATATTCATGAGATAGACCAAAAAACTGAAAGCTTTTTTAAAAAATAGACGCCATTGGTAAAAATATGGTAAAAGCGATTGAAGACTGCTTTTTGAGTCAGAAATGAAAGCAATGATTACAAAATATGCATCTACTCAAAATGAGCAAAATTGAAACTGTCTCACCCATGCGGTTGGTTTTGGATAATAGCATGGAGAGTTTTCCCTCAGGACTTTTGGCCTTTTTCCAAAGGAATCAAATTTTATTTTATTCAGGAGATGAGTAATGAGTAAAGCGCACTGTTATCCCAATATGCAGATGGTATTACTCAGTAGGAAACAAATAGACACTTGTTAGTATGATGGTTATGACAGTCATTTGAGAAAGGAAACACCTGGGCTTTCGTCTCTGTTCTCATATTTCTGTGCTGAAACACTTTTCAAAAACAGCAAGAGACAAAAGCATTACTCAAGAAGGTGAATAAAGTGTGCACCACTTCATGCTCTCCTCAAGAGCCTAAGTAGGTTGTTCAAAAATTAAAAAAATAAAGTGATTTTCATAAAACTTGTCATGATTGGGCTACCTTAGAGAAAGAAAAAATCCCACCAAGATTTGAAATTGAAGATTTACAGATGCAGGAACTAACACCATTGCAATTAAAAACTACCAAGAATAAGAACAATGCCTCATTCAGGCATTGGTGGGAACTGAGATCGAGTAAAGACTTTCCAGGTCTGTATCAGATTTCAAAAGCAGACTCTTTCAAATATAAATCAAAGGCTGAAACTTTCCTTCCACAATGTACCTAGCATTTGTGATGTAGTATTTGTGTTATATAAAGTGTGTAAAGAGCAGCCTAGTTTTCCTAGAGAACAAACCCTACCAAATTAATTCCCTGAGCAAAAATGGCATGGTTATCTGAGAAAAAAAAAAAACAAACTTGAAGCCTCACACAAAATCACAAAAATACATCATTCTCTTTACCCTTTCCTTTTCATTATGACTGGATGAAGGCACTGAAGTTGAAATATATTGGAGATTATCACCTGTGAAAGGCACAAGAGGGACGTCATGACATGCCCAGCACTGGTCACAGCCAGTTCCAGTCAGCAATGAGCCAACATGAACAGCACTGAAAAAAAAAACCCACTAGGCACTGAAGGGAAGCAGCTCTGCTCAGAGGTATCAAAGACAGACACTGACTGCCATGCAGGATAGGAGATACCCTCCTCAAGGCACAGCACAAGGGTAGGCAGCTCTGACCCTGAGTGTCTCACACCAGGGCAGGGACAACCTGAGGAGTTGAGGTCCAGAATGACAGGAAAAGCCATTAAACACAATAGTCCACACTCTTTGCTCCCCAGGCACCTCCCAGGGTAACACTGGTGGACAGTGAACAAAAAGAGCAGTGTTTTCTTTCTTCCTGTAGAGGAAAAGGTTGTGTGTATATATATAACTGCATCCTTTTTCTCAATAAAAACGTAAGTGATCAGAAGCTTGCATTTTACAGAAATTAAGTAAAAACCCTGATTCTGGATTGTTTTGCCTGCAGTGTTTTCCAACCATTTTGAGTAGTTTAATTCCTATGACCACCATCTTTCCTCCCTCTTTATGTTAAATATTGAAGAGTGGATCACTATTTGACATCAAAGGAAAAATTAAGCACTGAAAAGATATAGCCTAAAAGAACAGCTCCTACATGTAAATTACAGCACTGATCTTCTCTTCCTCACCACACCTTTACATCCTCATTTCCACATGAAGAGTAGGCACAATGGCCAAAAAAATGGTCCAGGAGATCAAAACATTGCACAGTTGAGAACTAACCAGGAAATCCACATATGATATGAATAAATTCTACCACTATCTTTATAGTAATAATCTGCCTTTGTAATTCAATTTTTCACAGCTGTAAGACAACATATATTTAAAGCTTTTTGCAATAAAACTAATGTCTTCCATTAACCAAAAAAAATCTCTACATTATTTAGTCTCAAATTCATTGGTTGCTTTTATTTTTAGATTTGCCCCAATTTGTTCTGTCTGTATCTTCACATTTTCCTAATACCGTCATGGCCCATTTGGGTAAGTGAGACTCCCAAGAAGAGATTCTCAGAAAAAACTGCTTTTTCCTACTGTGTTCGGTTTGTATGCGGGACTCAATTTCTACCCTTCTACCCTCTGTGCCTATGGCTAAGGGCCAAGGGAATTTTAGACCAAAAAAGCATGGAGTATTTATACATTAACTCTAAGTTTCTGAGCTACTGTTAATCCCAAAGTAACTTTTGTTGCTGTTGTCTGACATTAGAGGAAATGGATGAGCTGGTTATTCAAGAGCAAAGTAGCGAGCTGTCATGCACTGAGAAATGAAGCCTGAAGCCTCTAGATGAACAAGAGAGAGTTTCTAAAGGGCACATGTGTAGCTAATCAGAAAAAAAAAGGTACCAGAGCCTCCAGTGCAGGGACGAACATAAAATGAGAACTACAAGGATGGTGAAGTGCAGAACAAAGCAAGTCCCTTCTTCATCATGATTTTGAGACAATATTTGTCAAAGCAAAAGCATAGTTTTCAGCCTAGAATATTTTTAAAACAACTGATTTACAACATAAAATTGAATACAGCTCTCAGATTAAATGTTTATCTGTTATTTTATTAGTATTTCAGAATCCCAAATGTAATGTAAAAAAAAAAAAGATAAAAAATAAACACAACCATTTGTGCGGACAAGCCCATAAAAAAAAAAAAATCTATTTTACAACAGTATAGGAATAATAGCTGCATTTTGGGAATGTACTTCCTGCAGTTTCTTTCATCAGGGACACCTTTTTCCTGTCCCTTTAAACTCTCAATTCCTTCTCTTAGCAGCCACTGTGATAGAGTCTTACCTCTGAATGGCCGGGAAGAATGTGGTGTGAGTAACTCTTTTCAGAAGCTGCCATCAATTCATCTTTAAGGAGAGTCCTGAAGGAGCAGTTTGTGAGCTCTCCAGCTGGCATCTTCCTCCAAAGAGATCAATCACATTACCTCCGCGACATGTTCAACTTCAACCATTCCAGGAAGTACGAGCCCCAAGTTTGTTTTAAAACCTGTGTCTCCAGCTCAGCAGTCTTGCAAGCCATTGCTATGCCACCTGGCCTGCTCATCAAACTATTTATCATTTCTGTTAATGCTGCCTTTGTGCTGCACAGGAAGAATGCAGGCAAATGCACTTTGCAATAGGCCGAACACATGAACCTTTTTCTGTACAAAAGAACACTAATGCTCTTTTAAAGGCTACTCCTATCTCCAGAATCTCAAAAACTTCAATAATAATAATATATTGCTTTGTGGAACTACCAGAATAGTTTTCCTATTTTCAGTAAGTTGCTTCACACCTCTCTACTCTTATCCTTCCCTGACAGCCCCCTGCCCAGTTTTTCTGGATATGCCTGAGAAAAAACATTGAGTATTGGGCTTTGGAATAGGTAAGTGTAAAAGGGAAGAGAATGCCAGTTTATCAGGCATTGATGGAATGCTTCACAGCAGCTGGAATAGTCCATTGCTATAAAATGATTCACAGATATTAAACATCCTAAACAAATAACCCATGCACTCTCTCACAAGATCAGTTGTATCATCAATGTCCTATATTTAAAAAACACCTCCAGTGAAAGAATTAATAAAAAAAAAAAACAAACAAAAAAAAGAAATTGCACTTGCTAGCAGGGCTACTTAAACAGTGGGCTGTTCAGTGTTCTTCGGACATAACAGCATAATACAGAAACACCTTGAAGACATATACAGCGAAAATATAGATGAAGGGGAAAGACAGTTTGATGTCCCTCTCTCATTTATTCATATTTAGCCTTTTTACTACGCTAAGATAATTTTTCCCAATTGTGGCAGCATAAACTATCCTTAAAATTGTAGTCATTTATATTTAAACCCATTTAAATACAGTACCAAAATGAGGTAAACTGTCTTTAAAGAAGAAATACCTTTAAGATACATAATCCAGCTAAATTTATCTTCTTACTGTAAATATAATTAATACAGCTTCTTATTATCAGCTTTAGAGCCCAACACTTTAGCAGCGTTTTTCAGTCTTGTAGTTGAAGCCTTGGAGAGTATTCAGAACATTATGTGTTTATGTATATAAGTATTTTACTACATCAGAGCTTTATGCCACCTGCAATCTGCAATATTAAAAATGCACTGCAGTTAGTGGAGATGGCATGAAAAGGAATTCCAAGGTATCTATTATTATTATTCTATCATTAATCTTGATTCTTACTATAAAAATTATACCCCTATATCAGTAAAAAGAAGGAAAAATATTTGGTACCTGACTTCAGCATATGTTCTGCCAAAACAACTAATATTTAACAAGTCCTTTGTCAAGAAATATAGCTACTCTGTTTAAAATAACTTCAGCTGAAATTTTAAAAATTAGATTGATTAGGGCAAGCCAAGATACACTAGTCACCCAAAATAATAATAATAGCTTTTGCCAGAATGAAGTCTGAAGGTCTACTTGGATGATAGAAGTTCCATCTGGTGGAAAAAGTGTAGATGTATAGAGGCTCTAAAATGACAAGCTACCTGTAATGATGTACTTATCTCCTTATCGAAGTATATAGTAGAGACCTACTACCCTGACTCTTCTTCATATATACAGAAGAAAAACTGTTCATAAAGCAGAACACCCTTAGACTATGCTGACATGTTCTATTCTATGTGACTGAAATAATTCCAAAATTCATTCTTTCCATATGTAGACTTTCAGCTATACAAATACACTTAAAGAAGGTAAAGTGCTTCAAAACCAGTGGTTTATGTTGTTAGAAAAAATAAATTTATCATGTGGGCTTTTTTCTTTTTTTTGGAGAAGGAGGGAAGGAGACTTGTTGTTGCTTTGAAGAAATGTATTTCTTGTGAGAATATTACTAAAAAAAAAGTTTGTCATGCTGAAAAGCTGGTTCTGGCTCACCAAGTATGAGAGGACAAATTAAAATTACATTATTTCCAACTGAAAATATTTTTTCAAATACTTTTTCTAGGATGATAACCATGCCAGACTTAATTGTCTGCTGAAACAAGATTTCTAGGGGTAAGAACTATGCCTCTTTCTGAAATTCTCCATAGTTGTGGTTATTATGCAGTCTCTCAACACTCATCTTGCCTTCATGCCGAAATTTTGAGGAGTGTGTCCACAAAGTTGGACATATACAAAGATAATCAGATAGTTTTGCATGAACTCCAAAGCTCAGTATTTAGAAGCATACAACAGAAAAGTTTGAAGTTTATTTTAATTTTAAAGGCTACACAGTTTTATTTATTAAAATATAATCTAATTTAAAAATAGATTGTGTATGAGAAGGAGGGAAAAAATTGAATGCCTTTCATTCCAAAATTTAATCTGAGCTTTGAAAGTCCACAATTAGAGACCTGATACCTTATTTGCCCTCCTATTCACTGCATGCTCAGGTATAGTAATTGACACCTTCTGGGCACGCTAGGAGAGAAAGTCCACTCCTCACACTTCAAACAATCCTTACTTTGTATGTGGAAGGATGGACCTTACTCAAGAATTTTAAACTTTATCTCCTGCAGTCTTACCCATTTTTGGTCAATATCTGTTCAACAAATAAAGGCTACTTTGTTGACAGACCTAGGATCAACAGTGATTGTACAAATGGTATGAGTATTAGTCACCAGACTGAGGGAACTTTTCTTTCACTCCATGACCTGCACTTCCGCAGAATGACACTGATATAATCAGTGTACTTCAGCAGGACTTAGAGCACATTAATACTAATATCTGATAAAAATACTCCTTTCTAAAACAAACAAAAAATGTAGGACTATGTTCTTATCTAGATGTTTGTATGCACATACCTATATGTATTTGAAATACAAACATCGCTATGAAAGACTTAAAATTGTCTAGCCTAGAGATGGAAAAAAGTCTTTTATTTTGGAATAAAAAAAATTATATTTTAAAATAATTATTTAGTACAGGAAAGCAGAAGTGTTTAAATTCATAATTACTATTGAAGCTGAGATTACTAAAATGTCACATATAGGAGACACTAGCTTTAGGGTTAAAAAAATCACTGAACAAAAAAATCTAGGATCCAGGTTTAACCTCATGGTTAGATTTCCAATCTGATACTGTGTATATCCTAATTTTTCTGGGTCTTAGGTCTTAGCATCTGAATGTTAAATCAATTTTATTGATGATTCAACATAACCAGATGTAATTGAAGTGCAAGGCAATAATCAGTTTTATTATTTTCCTTAAATATGCTAAGTGAGCAGATCATAGTATGGGTGCAAATTTTGTTTATAGTTAGTTTCAAATAGTCAATCCCTGTTCAGCCTATTTCCAGTAACACGTCTTTTCACTGCAGTGAAAAAAGCTATCTAATCCATTCCCACAGGGAATCAATGTGCTGCTTAAGTTCAGAAAAGGCCTTTAGCTCATGGAAAGGTTTTGATCTTGAAGATCACCATAACAAGATGAAGAAAATAAGATTTTTTTTTATACCACACAAGTACTTATCAGCTGCAGCACACAGCAGTGAGGAAAAAAAAAACAAAACCAAACAACTCGTTTCCCCCAGAACTTCCCTTACCTCTGCTCATAGTATGTGAAAATATAAGGAAAAGAAACAAAATATTTGAAGAAAGTGTTGAAAATTAAGAAAATATTAAGATTTTGTATTGGATTTGCCATGTTTTTCGCATCTCCAGCAATATGTGACATCCTTTTTCAAATGTGGCTCTATTACAGTATGCTTGACTTGAAATACAGTTATTATTCATTTTTCTGAACACATTTCTTGGACTTTTTCAGAAAGCTTTGTCTTTAATTCAGTGTGATCATACTGACAGCAATGACAATTAACAGTCCTGGGCATTTCAAAAGAATTCATGCAACATTGTGAAGTATGATCTCTCAAGTGTCTGACATCTATGAGCAGTGCAGTTTAATGAGGGTGAAGGGGAAGAAAGAGATCTACTACAGTTTAAGAACAAAACAACTTTTGTCAAAGCTATCAGAATCAATGTTAAAAGAAGTAGTAGAACAAGTAAGCAGTTTCTAGCCATATCATAGATGTATCACTATTTTGGCAAACTATACAAAACTAAATAAAAACATAATATCTACTAAAAATTAAAATTGATTTAGTAGGAAAAGAAATATAAATGAACATTCTAAACTGGCATTTACACTGTGCAATCACAGTTACCCTTAAAAACAAAAGCAGCTATATTTTCCCTAAAAAATTTTAAGAGTGCAAGAAAGAAGAAATATCTGGAATTGAACCTAAAATGTATTAAGATGAGAATATTTGAGCTGAGCCTAATGCCCTCACAAAGGTTATTGCAAGTGTATTTCACAATTTTCTCCAAGCAGAGAACAAAATACATAATACTAAAGCAGAAATAAAAGCAGAATAAATTTTGGATAGATTAAGTTTAAATTTATGCCCCATGCGAGATGGGATACTGATTATGTCTCTATTTTCCTATTTTCATTTTTCACTTAAATAGTTTTTCCACCACATTTTTCTGTATTTGAAAATAGTGAATAAAGTTTTCCAGTCTTCATGAAATAAAGAACTATATTGATCATAACTTTCCTAACCAATTTTCTATAGGATTTATATTCTTAAGTTTATTTAAACCCACAAAAGCAAAAGAATTTTAAAGTCCCATTAAGAATATGTTCATTATTAACGCAATAATTTCTGGAAATATTACCTACATCTCTGTTCCTCAAGCTTATACCAAAATTCTATATGTATATTATGTATTTATTCTATTTTTACTTTAAATCTTCTGTTCTCTTTTTATAATGCCATGTCTTGTTGCAGGAAGTCCAAATTCAATTCTTGTCCAAAGACAGGGACAGGGCTGTGGTACATGTTTTCCTAAAAGATGGGCCAGACTCATGCCTTCTATTTAACTTGATGATGTTTATTTAAAAAAAAAAATACTTAATAAAATCTCTATAGAATTATTCTCAAAGAACAAATGCAGATAACCCTCCCAGCCCCTTCAAGAACAAGCAGTACTGTGATTTCTGCATTTGCTTCATAGAACTAGAATAAATGCTAGTTAAAATTGCACAAGTCATAATAGCATAAATATACAAAAATATACACATATGGATATTTGTCATCTAACTGACATCTAATAAATCAAATTTGAGAAATCACTTTCTATTCAATAACTTAGTAGTAGTCTATAATTTAGTATATCTGCACATTGATAGAGACCTGGTAGGTAACAGTCCTGATGATAGTGACCCAATTAAAAAAAACCCCAGAAATACTAAACAATCCACCAAACCTTGAGAGGTGAGTTTTCATGGCTTTTCAAGGATACCTGTTCTTTGATTCGAAAATAAATGTTTCTAAATAAATAATTTGCTACAATTTTAAACAAATCTAACAATTCATTTAACATGGAGGATAGTTTGTTTCCTTTTGTGAGACCTTTTTGTTCACCTCCCCTAGACTAAACCAACACTCTTTTAGTGTCTCTTCCTAGGTCATATTTTCCTAAGCCTCTGATCTGAAGAACCCTCATCTTCCCTGAGATCTACTGCAAAGAGCAAGGTAATATGGTGTGAAGTCTTTCTTACGCAGATTAAATTGGAATTACCTACGAATTTCTTAGACATGAAATTTCAGGTTATACATCTAAGTATAATGTCATACCTTTTATTATTTTTAATACTGGGTTTGGCTTATCCACAACTAACACACCTTACATCTGATAGATAACCGTGAAAATACTTAACACAAAGAGTATTTTCTAGACTGTTGTAATTTCTGAGTTTACCACCTATAAATGTAATTTTTATTCTCTTCATATGAGAAGATGAACTTTGCAAGCATATCTTTTTAGTTTTGCTGTAAGCCATGACCAGTCTATTTACACCTTATTGCTCTTTTTTTGCACCTATTTGACAACAATTTCAAGAAGAATCTATTTATCTCATTTGCATATAAGAATGTCACCTTGAACAGCATGATTTCAACTTAATATTTATCACATCTACTGCATTTTCCTTACCCACAAGGTGCATTGACCCCTCAAAGGCATACGTTTTACATTATTTGCTTTCAATAAAACAAACTTGACAGTTACTCTACTTGTAAACACTTAAAAAGTCTCAAAGTTATGATAGTTTATTTGTCCAGCACTTTTCCAGGAACACAAATTCAGCTGACTGGTCTATTTAAAAAAAAAAAAAATTAAAAAAAAAAAGGAAAAAAACCCACCTCATACAACAACTTCACCTTATGCTACCCAGCTTTCAGCAGGTTCCAAGTTAGGAAGATAGTTACTGAGAATAGGTGGATGTTTTATATGTCAAGTGAACTTAAGGAACCAGGAAAAATGAACTTCAAAATTTGGACAAGATTACTTCATTTCAAAGGTTTTCAAAAGTCTCTTACTTAAGTGATTTTTTGAAAACTTAGTTCCCTTGGCAACAGTTGCATTGTTTTATTCAATTTCAGTATTATTTAAGAAATCATTAACTCATCTAAATCTTCTTTGTTTTGACTCCAATTCTGCTGGCAGAAATTCCAGTTTTAACAACATCCACTTTAATAAATTCTGTTCAGTATATTTTGCTGGTTTGCACTTCCATAATAATAAACCATTATTTTCCATTCCAAGCATTTCTTCACTATCAGAAATACTGCAAGAACATCTTATAGATTCAGTATTTTCAGTACTGAAAAAGTCAACATACATTATAAGAGCTTGAAACATCTCTCTGAGAATATTGTAAAAACTGTGTCCTATATTCATTTACCCAGTCAATACATAGTTAGAGGTATTAGTTGATATTAAAACCTTACCTTCGGTTAGCTTTGCTAGATGATATTAAAAAGAATGAGAAGAAAAAACTTTGTCCACTTAATTTGCATCTTCAGGGGTTTGTTTTGGATCTTATTGCACAGCAATGCAAATCACAATAACAATACTCCTTCATGCTTTTTATAATTGCACTGTTGGTTCCAGCAGATGTCTCTTCCTGTACTGTGGACCAAGCATCTCTTATCTTTAAACAATTACTCTCTATTTCTGCCTGTCATCTATTCTTGAACAAACTTTACCCTTCCATATCAAAATCTCTAACCTGCAATATGTTCCACTGCATGCCAGACATGTCAGTTCATAGTTTTCTGTTATAGAACATCAAAATTGAAGTCACAAAATCACTAGGTTGGAAAAGACCCACAGGATCATCGAGTCCAACCATTCCTATCAATCATTAAACCATGCCCCTCAGCACCTCATTCACCTGTCCTTTAAATACTTCCAGGGAAGGTGACTCAATCACCTCCCTGGGCAGCCTGTTCCAGTGCCCAATGACCTTTCCAAGAATTTTTTTCTAATGTCAAGCCTGAACCTCCCCTGGCGGAGCTTGAGGCCATTCCCCCTTGTCCTGTCTCCTGTCACTTGGGAGAAAGAGCTAGTTCCCTCCTCTCCCCAACCTCCTTTCTGGTAGCTGTAGAGAGCAATAAGGTCTCCCCTCAGCCTCCTCTTCTCAAGGCTAAACAATCCCAGTTCCCTCAGCCGCTCCTCATAAGACTTGTTCTCCAGCCCCCTCACCAGCTTTGTTGCTCTTCTCTGGACTCGTTCCAGAGCCTCAACATCCTTCTTGTGGTGAGGGGCCCAGAAATGAACACAGGATTCGAGGAACGGTCTCACCAGTGCCGAGTACAGAGGGAGAATAACCTCCCTGGACCTGCTGGTCACGCCGTTTCTGATCCAAGCCAAGATGCCATTGGCCTTCTTGGCCACCTGGGCACACTGCTGGCTCATGTTCAGTCGCTGTCAAACAACACCCCCAGGTCCTTCTCCTCCAGGCAGCTTTCTAGCCAGTCTTCCGCTAGTCTGTAGCACTGCATAGGGTTGCTGCACCCCAAGTGCAGGACCCAGCATTTGGCCTTGTTAAACTTAATGCCATTGGACTCAGCCCAGTGGTCCAGTCTGTCCAGATCCCTTTGCAGAGCCTCTCTACCCTCCAGCAGATCGACACTTGCACCCAGCTTAGTGTCGTCTGCAAATTTGCTAAGGGTGCACTCAATGCTTTCATCCAGGCCATTGATAAAGACATTGAACAGGGCTGGACCCAGCACTGAGCCCTGGGGAACCCCACTTGTCACTGGCCTCCAGATGGAGATAACTCCATTTACCACCGCTTTCTGGGCGCCGCCATACAACCAGTTTTCCACCCAGGAGAGTGTTGTCAACCAGGAGAGTCCTGTTGTCTAAACTCAGGTGAAATGCACTGTTACAATATCAATTGTCAAATGTTCAAGTACAGCATTTGCGGCTCCTTTCACTCCTTCTCTCTTATTCTGCTGAGTAGAACCTAGTTATACAGATGTGTTTAAAAAGGAGAACAGCTTTTCACATAAACTGAGATGCTGTTAAATTCACTTGCAGTAAAACAGAGACAAGCAGTATTTTTCAGACCGTCTAATTTTCTTTCTTCCTCAGTTGCCTGTTCTCTAGTATTTCTTGAATACCTTTTCTCATCTTCATATTGAACTGTGTATATTCTCCTTAAAGAAAAATCTTCCCCCTACTCAAGATTTACTTTGAATCACCTACAAGAATTTTTTCCTTAATCCTTTAGCAGTGTTCCCTACCTGCTATCACCACACGCCCATTTTGCCCCCAAGGTATTTAATTCCTCCCAGTATACAGTTATATCAACTGCAAAGGTGAGTATACTTTTTATTAATACTGTGAGGAAAGAAGAAAAACAAAAAAAACACATCAACACAACAAACCACATTGGGAGGTTTAGGCTGGACATTAGGAAAAAATTTTTCACAGAAAGGGTCATCGGGCACTGGAACAGGCTGCCCAGGGAGGTGGTTGAGTCACCTTCCCTGGAGGTGTTTAAGGCACGGGTGGACGAGGTGCTAAGGGGCATGGTTTAGTGTTTGATAGGAGTGGTTGGATTCAATGATCCGGTGGGTCTCTTCCAACCTGGTTATTCTATGATTCTATGATTCTATAATTCACATGATGTAAGGTATCTGAAAATAGCATGTGACAAAGAATAGTTCAGTTGGAAGGGGCCTACAACCATCCTCTTGTCCAACTGCCTGACCAGTTCAGGGCTGTCCAAATTAAAGCACGTTATTAAGGACATTGCCCAAGTGCCTCTTAAACAATGATGGGCTTAGGATGTAGAATGTCTGTCTAGGAAGCCTGTTCCAGTGTTTGACCACTCTTGTTATGAAGAAATGCTTCCTAATGTCAAGTCTGAACCTCTGATGCACCTTTAAGCCATTCCAGTATGTCCTGTCACTGGATATCAGAGCGAAAAGATCACCACCTCCCTCTCCACTTCCCCTCCTCAAGAAGGTGTAAAGACTAATGAGGTCACCCTTCAGCCTCCTTTTCTCCAAACTAGACGAGACCCTAGTCCCTAGCTGCTCCTCACAGGATATGCCTTCAGCCCTTTCACCAGCCTTGTTCCCTCCCTCTGGACACATTCAGCTACCATAACAATTTTTTTAAATTACGCAGAAGAGAATTGCACACAACACTCAAGGTGAGGAGACAACAATGTTAAATACAGTGAAGATAAGATTATGTGGATTTTAATACTGGTACCAAGAAATAAATTGTAGTTTTATTTACAAGCCAATGTTATATGTATACTACAGTAAACATAGCAACAAAATGACATCTTACTTTTTCCTTCATTCAAATTAAAGCATAGGGTTCAGTGCTGGAGAGCAACAGAAACATTTTTTATTTCTGAAGCCATTTTTTCCAGCTTTTCTTTGGCTCCTGTTCATAGATGCAACAGATTTTTGGTGTTTATACTTATTCACCCAAGACCAAAACAAATGTTAATTAAGAAAAAACACCAGAGCTCTGTTTATATCAATTTGATCTGCATAAAGCATTAGTTGGCAATACAAGTGCCAGTATGATTTAAAAGCCCCTGCATCTAACTGTTTATATATTTTTTGTTTTGAATTCTCCAAGATTCACAAACTTAAATAGAATTTATGTAGTCTGTTTTCTTTAGCACAGAGATTAGACAATTTACTTGAAATTAAGTTACTGTTTTGAGACCAATTAAAACCATTAGGACATGCAGCTGATGAGCATGCTGCAGTTTTCCCACTTTTATTTCTTAAAGACAATTGGCTGTAGCAAATCTGTAAATCTGAAAGGAGTTAATTAGTGTCCAGGGATAGTTTAGTGGTGTTTAATTAACAAAGAAGCAATAAATTACTTTCAGAAAAGAAAGAACACCCAGAGTAACCAACCACTCATTACATCCTGCTAGGTTCTTTTCTTAATGGGAAATTCTAGTCAGAAGGAATATACCTTCCCATTTAGAATGGCCACAGGAAGAAATATTCAGGTTCAGGAAAAAAAGATGTTCTAGAGATCCTTTCCAATTTTTTGTCTGTACACTGGATGGACTACATTAAAAAAAAATGTCTTGAGAGCTAAAATAAGTCATAGAAGGAAGCAGAATATAGCTATTGTTTAAAGGAAAAAAGTCTGATACAGGAGTATTCAAACACAGATTCAGAGAAAAAGTCCACAAATATTATTTCTTCCCTGAAAGAACAGGCTTATCTACCTACTGTCACAATTTCCATCCCATAAAATACTATCAGGGCAGAAGGCTTTATTATAATATTAAAACTTTTGTATACTCTGTGCTCATTTTTGTTTCTGTCACCTTGCCCTCACTGTTACAGACTGCATATCTTCTTACTGAGACAAGACAAAATCAAGCTTTCTTGTTTATTAATACTCTTAATCCTACTTGTAGATCCTTACCTCTTCCTTATTACCATGTTCAACCTGATCTTTGCTTTTTCCAGTGTTATTGATCATATAGTGATTGATAGGAATGGTTGGACTTGATGATCCGGTGGGTCTTTTCCAACCTGGTGATTCTATGATTCTATGGTTCTATATACCTTTAGAAATATCTCTGTCAGCATGACACACCTTACATTCTCTCCTGTGGCAATTTGTCCTGCTTTCCTCATTACAACCTCCTGAACACAAGGCAAGTCTCATCAGCATAGAAAATACCAGTGTTCTGAAGTCCAGACTGACATGAGGAGCAATAGACAGACTCCATAGGTTAATCTTCTTCAACTTAGCCATTTACACATCATAAAGTTGTAGATGATTTGGGATAGGATCTTGTTGCTAATCATAGTGCAAAAAAGGCTATTTTTTTATTGTCATTTCTCAAATTAGTAGCAAGATATACAGCTATTTCTCCTAGAAAATACAGAGAGAACACTTCAACCCAGAAATGACTGTTATTTGCGGTAATCTTTTAGGTGTGCAGATATTCCTTATTGCAAAGGGAGCCTGGAATCCCAATTTCTCTTATTTAAAACAGTGTTCTAAACATGGACTAACTTCCTCTTTATGACCTTCATACCACATAATCTTTGATTAAACTGCATCCAGATCAAATACAAGTGGTGGCAGTCTCTGTTGCACATCTCATTATATGGTCATTGTGGAGGTAGGTACACAAAGGATTGAAAGACATACAAAAATACTATGGAAGTCCATCTACACTTATGTGAAGTGCCTTGTGTAGCATCAGGAGAATGCTCTGCTGTCTATTATAGTCAGATAACTGATTTTTCTTCCAATAAAACAGGAGCACAGGAGACTGCATACAACAGGACACAATGGTGCTGTCAAGAAGGAGCTGAAGTGTGCACCTGAAATATCAATCTCCGGTGCATTCCTAAGAGTGACAGCTAGAGTTAACAGAGACTTTTACTGACTGTAGAGCATCAGATAACCACACAGTTTTTCCCATTTTTGTTTGCTCAGGAAGAGATATCCCATACTGAAGGAATAAAGAACATGGACAGAATTGTTATTAGAATGC
Organism: Phaenicophaeus curvirostris; assembly: GCF_032191515.1. NCBI lineage: Eukaryota > Metazoa > Chordata > Aves > Cuculiformes > Cuculidae > Phaenicophaeus > Phaenicophaeus curvirostris. The sequence continues at coordinate 3,201,903 of NC_091393.1, forward strand.
TTTGAAGTGGATGAGGTATCTCTCCTTTATTAGATAAAAAAATTCTTTAGAGAAGTCATAAAATTGAGCCCTAACAAGATAAAAAGACTTCTTTTAAAATAATAATTTAAAAAAACAATTACTTTCCCTCAGAATGGACCTACCATCTTCCAAGGTTTTGGCATATGGGCAACTCTCCATAATTTATCTTGAGAAGAATCCACGTGTGTTATGCATGTTTTCTACCTTTTCTTCCTGTCTATAGTAAAGCCATTATCTCCCTTCATATCCATGTTTATAAAGTAATAGCAGAAATAGGTAAACTTGTCCCCCCAAAAGTATTAATTTTAGCAATTAAAAGAATTATCACTGTAACAAAGTATGATTGTCTTAATGAAGGTGTTCTTCTGGGAGTTGTCCATTCAGATAAAGGAAATCCATTACACTAAAATTATCATAAAATAAGCCATACATTATCATCCTAAATAACTTGTCAGTAAAGGAGTGTAAAATATGGGTGATTGAAAGAGAAACAAAGGAGGGGGAAATAAGAATGACATCCATCTTACATTAAGAAATCACTGGCCTAGTGGAAGAAAGATATAAACATTTGATAAGTGGTTGTCTCCACCGCCTTTATTTTAATGGATTTAAAATTAAGTCTTAAATGATAAGAAGAGTCTTCAACACAGTTTCTAAATGTTAGCTGAAATGATCATATTCAGCTTCGGTTCTAGGTTCACAACTGAATATTTATCTTATCCTGTGGCAGGAGATAACCTCTTCCTCAGCTGAAGTAACCAGCTTGCAGTTGAGCTGTAAGAATATCTAAACTCCGCTCCCTTAAGACTGACAGTCGATCATAGCTAAGAATTGTTCCTGTATGTACTTCAAAGGCAAGTGAAGCTGCGGACTTCCCAGTAGTGTGTTCTGCTCTTGAAGAATTTGAATAATCTACAGGAGATTCTACTAACAAAGAGAAATTGACAATCTAAAAAAACAAAGTAGAGATTATATATACATAGAGCAAAGGCCACAAAAATGAGACAGGTTTACCTATTTAAAACTGATTATTTTTTCTGTCTCTTCAAAAAGCAACAGTTTTCAAGGAAAGAAAGATATACTAGCAGGAATTACTACAATATTTATCAGCAGGAGCAAGGGTCTAGCCACCCCCGAAAGAAAAATAAATTAGAAGTTAATATTTCCTCAAGGAATTCATGTGTTTTAAACAAGCTAAATTCCTGAATCGCCTTATTCATTGTCAAATCTATTTAAAACCTATTGTAGAAAAGCTCACATTCGTTTTTTTCTATTAAATGCTTACAGTAGTCACATGTAGATCAAGTAGCCCATAGCACAAGAAAAACTTCTTTTCAGTCTTCATTCCTATTCTACTTACATCCTGACTTCAAAACATACTTTGTGAAAAGATCAGGTTTAGCATGACTATTAAGAACATATGCCTTTCAGAAAGTCTCGAGTTCAGAGAGACCCTTAACCTGAAATACTTCTTTTGGTTAGTTTCTGGTTCTGTGGAAGGGGAGAAAATCACTTTAAAATATTGACAAACCAGTTTCAAGGTGTTAAAACACATAACCTTTCTAATGGAAAGGCATGTTTTTAAAGGCAAACTGTTTATTGCAAAAGTACTGATACTTAGTCTCCAAATGATTTAAAACAGAGAAATCTTTTCAATTTAAGTAAACATAGGCCTGTAACTGTTTCATTGAACAAATTACTTTTTTCAGTTACCATTAGATTAAAACATGATGCCTTTTTAACTTCCTATCCTGTTTCAGAATGATAATTCAAAAAATATCAATAACATTAATAAAAAAGTTACACATTTCTTGCTAAACTTGAAATCAGACATTTTGATTACCTGAGGTTTTTGATGGCATCAGCCAGCAAACTTTTAGGAATGCAGCCTCTAAACTTCACTGCCTTCCTTTATTTTAAAAGACTTGAAGACAAAAAATCAGTTAGAAATTATTCCCTGGTTGTTTTCTTTTCACCTTTTGATAACTATACACAACATCTTTTTTGACCTTAATAAGTAGGCATTCTGTCCTGCTGTTTATCTATCACAGCTTGTCTCCACTACGGTTAACCACACGTATAATAGGTATTATTTCTTGTTCTTTTTTTCTTTGTTTGTTTTATTTCAGATTTAGATAGATAGTAGCACTACTCAAAAAGGGTATCAACAGTCTTCTAGTTCACTGAACTGTGAGAAGGATTTGATTTTCATCTCATGCCAACAACTCTCCAACCATCATGGAATTTATCATCATTTCCAAGAAAAATAAATATAACTCATTTGGCTAAGTACCTTCATTGTACTTTCCATTACAATCAGATATACAACCAGACCTCTTACCAAGGTCTTAGTTTTGACTGCCAACAGACAGACCTCTAATGCAACTTAAGATTTTAGAACAATTTTCAAAGATGTCACTGTCAAGGCAATCAAGAAGGGCAAAGAAAATTGTAGGGATGAGGTAAGGGAAAGATAGCAAACTGGTATATTTCTGCTGGAAATCAGGACTTCACTTTAACTAATGTAACACATCTGCAAAACAACCCTCCAAACTTACTCTGGTTTCTATTCCTAGGAGCTAAACCCATGGCTTCTTCTGCAATTCTATCTCAAAAAAGGCAGATACTGAAACTCCAAACAAATATAGCATCTGTTTTCTAAATTGACTAATGCCAGAAGCAGTGCCAGAATTAAGGTCTTCTATTTCATCAGGCGCACTAGTATATCTTTCAAGTTACCATATTTTTCTTCAAAATTTAAGTTTTAACTGGAATCAAGAGACATAGCTGTTAGCAACTGTTAAGACACTGCAGAAAAAGCAAATAGAGCATGACTGATTTATTGACAGCTGTGAGCTCAAACACACAGCATTTAACAACTGAAACACACTTGTGAGAATACTTATGCTGATAAATACACACTACTTGTTATACACCACTGGCAACACAAATTCATGTAATTTAGTTGAGATTTCTTAAGAAATATGACTAGTGAATCCCCTCCTCCCTCTCCTTGTAAATGTACATATCTGCCCATAGTCAAATGCTTTAGCCTTACCAGTGCTGTCGTCATAAACAACAGTAACTGTTTTCCATTTGAAGAACTGCACAAGGTCAAGGATGGCACGGCTGAGTGAAGAGAAATCTGGATAGAGGCTGACATAGAAAGAGTCCTTGTTGTCTGACACCTGATGTTTCCAGCGGGTCTGGATATGTGGAACACCCAAAGCGTTGCAGATGGATTGCACAGCATTAGCCGAGGAGCTATGGGATGGTCCAAAGATGGCAGCCACCCCAAGGGACAGCTGATCACAGGCTGAAGAGGAGACAGAAGTCTGTCAATGACGAGAGGAAAGAAGGCAGTGTGCCAGAAGGTATTAAACAATTCATATTAAATAAAAGGCACTCCATGAAACCTTATTGCTGACAGAGCTCATTTATTGTGTAACACTATCATTTACACAGATTTTAACTTGAGATTACGTTTCTAAACTTTCACTATGAGCTCACAAGTAGCAACCCTTAACACTGAAAGAGCATTCAGCTACATTTAATAAAGACTTCTATATCAGTGGAAGTCAGAAAGGCCAGCAACTCTGTGTTTTTCAAAAAGCACTGACCAGAGAAGAGATTTATGCTCATCTTGATCTCACATTTAGAAAAGGGTTATATGGGACAGTATTCTAACCTAGGCTGTTTAAGTGTTAACTTCTTCCTCAATCAAGCAGCATTATTTCTACTGAGATCCTAATTACTCAGAAATTTTATATGTTAAGTGGATTCTAGTTAACTATCAGGCATTCTAGATTAATTCCATCAAAATGGACAGTTAAAATTTTATATCTTAAAAAGCAGGCATGTTGACAAGAAAAATTTAATGGTCAATATTTTCCCTAAAAGAAAATTAAATTGTTACCTTCTAGCGAAAAAATCCAACAGAGTGTACTTTCTTAAATACTGGGAACATTCAGGTTTGCTACATCTGTATCAATAATGTTTTTAACTGAGAGTAACTGACACTGCATTCAAGAGTCTTAGCTCTCCTTTTTCCAAAATAGACTAGCTCTTCCTATACTGTGCCTTAGCAGTTTCTGGACTGCATTATCTCCCGCGGTAAGCTCCAGCATTATCTTATAGTACAATAGTTGGGACATGCCAAAAAGAAGACATGAAAACTGGTTAATACTGTAGATCAGTGTTACAGCCCATGCCATCCTCCTGTTTAGATAACTATCATAGATGCAACGTCTATGACTATGCAGTTCTGAAAACCAACAGATTCTGTCTTCCAAGAAAACATCCAACTTGGTAGGGAGAAGTAACAAAAAGTATCTCCCTAATGCAATCTAGACACAAGTATTTGTATGAGGCTTGATATATTAATATTGCCACTCCACTACCAATGTTTCTGACAGCTGAGGAAACAAGCAGCAGAAAAACATCTTGCTGCATTACTTCTCTCAGCAATTCAAAATTATTTGTTTTATTATGCACATCCTTTTCAACCTGAAGAAAATATTGTTAAGTCTTTCAAGTGCATTCCAGAAAATATGCTGGCACACCTTTTTATTACTGCTGAGGACTGGTGGTTTAAATTAACTTCTCATATATGCACAGGATCTCCACTGCATTTCTGAGCATCGGATCAGGGCCTAAATGACTAGCTTGATAAAAAAACATTTATGCTAATATTGCCCTTCCTAAGACTAATCAACAAGCTTTATGCAAATGTCAGTAAATGGGATCACTAAAAACAGCAATAGCTACCAGATGGCTTTTCAATGGGCTTTTTTTCCCCTGTTTCTGAGATTTGAATAATGCAAAGCTTTCACACGTGATTTAATATGGCCCTGGCTCTATCAAATGCATACCAATTTTTCTAGTGCATTGAAGGATATTTCGTTTGCATCTGCATTATTCTTCACTGAAATAGTATCTTGGGAATAACTTCTTGCCTTCAGGTTGCTCTTTCATATAGTACCTTTAAAAACCCATAAATATTTTATCTATATTCAACTTCAAAAATATGTCTTACTAAGAGGTCTAAACAGGCAATTTATGATGCAATGCCTGCCTGCTTACTAATGGGCATAATCATGAACCACAAAATGAGTCAAATGTTTAAACCTCATTGTTAAAATTCTGCTTTGGAGCCATCATAATAAAATGAACCATTTTATGTTAACCTTTAGCCTTTGTTTCTGAACTAAAGCACCTGTCAGCACAAATGTAGCTGGCTGTACTGTGAAACGATGAAACAAAAAGCTGTTAGCACTGGAAGATTACACAGATTTTGATACAGCCTGACCAGCTACAAATAAAGAGTTGCATTCTCATCCAAGATGCAAGTAGGAACTATGAATATATACAATCTATTCAATATGTTCAGTCAATGGCATGTTGCCATACTAACTTCAGCTATTACAGGCTAGCAAGAATTAGCGAGGTAATATTCAGGCTAGCGTGCACCTTCAGGAAAACTCCAAGTAAGTGGGGAATGTAGTTATGTTGTCTCAGGAAAGGCTTAAAGAATTAAAGATCACGAAACAAACTTCTCTGCTTTCTACATCCTCCCTCAGGAACAGAAAGAAATTGTTCCATTAAATTTCACAGGATAATATATGCTGTAATCAGGAAGCAGATGAATTTGTGAGATGAGGAGGAAAGGAGAAAGAAGAGGCCGGAATTAAGGATCAGTCCATTCATTCACTACTGGCCAAGATGGAAAGGGAAGAGTAGTCTCTCGGAACCTGCTTTGATGCATCATCCGAAACATCAGAATAAGAACTCAAAAAATGCTTTGTTGAAAGTGTTGTTGGCCTCTTTCTTCTTCCTCATGCTCCCCTCTGCAAAGAAATAATCTTGCTAGGCATAAATATTTAGTCCATAAAATTTTTCATAAATCATAGTATCTCAAAATGACCAAACAGTATTTCTGTACAAATATGGATATTGTCTATTTTCGTGCCTAAAAATTTCTACTAGAAATGTTTATTTCGCAAATAAGCAGTGAAAAGAGGTTGGCAAGATTAATTCTGTATGATACAGAAAAATAATTGCCATAATTTCTAAACTGATTATATTACACTTTTAAGATATACTTCGTGTACATTCATTCTGACACAATAACTTTTTCCTATGCAGCATTTCTACTGTACCATCAAATATTTTTATTCATCTCAGCCCACTATAAGACCAAAAATCCTTATTGTCTAAAGGTTTCAATCTGCAACACTTGGGAGCGCCCTGTTGGGACCAAATGACTTGACAGTTTTAAGCTACTACCTCTCTTAAGAAATACAGGTTGACCTCTGATTCTTTCACCTGTCTTATTTTCTTGTTAAGGACAATATTCATATGAAATTAGCTCTTCAATTTATAAAAAAAGTATTTTAAAATAACATTTAATATAGTGCAAAATTCAGTCCTGCTGAGTTCTGACACCAGAGTTTATATTTTTTATATATATATTTTATAAATTTTTTCTAGTAGGTAAACTAAGTGAGTCTAGGTTTCTCATTAAAAAAAAATGAATATGAGAAAGTTTACCTTTTTTTGATGCTTCAAAACTGTCGTAGAGATTTATCTTTTGGGTGTCATATGTTAATGTGGTGTTTGGCAGAAGAGTTCTGTTTCTGTTGATTGTGTTCACAGCAAATCTGAAGGCTAGCTCTTCTGCTCCCATTGGACCAGATTCCACACACTCAAAAATGCCTCCTGGTAGTGGGAGAAAGAAGACAGAAACAAAACAAACTACTAGTAAGCCAAAATGGCAGACAAAAACATCTTTAATAATCAGCTTGGGAAAAGATTTATCAGCCTGAAATTTTTAATCTAATAAACCTGATACAGCAGAACTGACGAAATCACTTTAACTTGATTGAGTTTTTTTCCATACATCATTAAATTCATTATTGTGGATAAAAAGTGTGGCAATATAAATTGACCACACTATTTTGATGCAATATAGGAGAGGAATGAAGAGTATGTAATTATTATTTTACATAAATAAACTTGAAATTATTACATTTACCTCTTCCAGATAAATCGCTACCTATGCGTGTGACAAGGGAGAGAGAGATTTCTCAATTTTCTTTTTTTTTTACTCTTCTAAACTCATGACACAGCTATAGTAAACTGGAAAGTTCATTGAATGCAATACAGAACTGAGCGTAGAACTGGGATGCCTTGAACTGCCTCCAGAAATGAAGACGTATAGTTATTTTAGCATCATTGTGACCCTGAATTGATAAATATCTTGAGCAAAGGGTTCAAAATTTGCTCTTTTGCACTGAGCTGCATGTTTGTGCTAACCTTATTCTCATCAAATACACAAATCTAAGCTGCCATAGGCTCTATCATGCGCTAAAAACATCCTCAGACAAAGGGTAATGCCAGAGTAGGATATGCCTCAAATGACAGGCAATTTCTAGAATGCCTTTTAGCCAGCCTTAGTCTTGAATGAAACAAACTGTGAAACTGTGCAGTACTTCAGCAATACTTTTCTCACTAGTGAGATATCATTGTCCATTGTTTGGTATAACACCGTTTATTCTTGGTTCTAGAAAGGCCAAGCTTGGATCCAGGGACAATAAAATTAATTTGAAGATACATCCTTACTATGGTGACATGAATCTCTCAGGAAAACAATCAAAATCCATATGGTTTCTTCAGTTCTCATATTAATAGCATCTGTCTATGCTGGTAGGCAAAAAATGGCTGTCATGTGAACACCACTAATTATAAGCTAGGCACTGTATCTGTGCAAGAAACTTTTTAAATTCACTTTCTCCTAGGTTGTGCTTACTCATTTCCAAAGTAATGTTGCTATCTGGCTTTGTATTGTCTAAAAATATTTATTCAACAGTACACTGCTTTCTCAGCAAGCAGTTCTTTGCATCTGAATGTACAGGACCTGAATCAGACTAAACTTCACAAACTACAATCATTTTGTAAACAGCAGCCAAGTACGTTGAACATTTCTAAAGCAAAAAGAACATGTATTTAGTTGTCAACTCTTTCCCTGTTAGATATTATTAAACATGAAAAGGCTTTTTAATTTTGTCAACCTCCTGCCTCTTCAAACCTGGCTGCAGGATGGAGGTGTTAACATCTTTCCCGAAGATGAGCCCTTAAATTGCTGGTGAGAGCCCTAGGGGCAGGTGCTGAAGTATTAATTTAAAAGAATAAGCACTAACCACTGAGATGATATGCAACTAAAGATTGCTAAATATTAGTCATTTAAAACTGAGAATGAGACACTGATGGGAAAGGAAGATGCTCAAGAAAAATTTAGATACCTGGGGAAATGATCCAACCTGATCGAGCACAGAATGTATACATAATCAGTAATAAATTTTAATGATAATTCAGAAGCTAAAGCAGAAGAAACTTGAATAATATTTAGGTCAACATAACACAGTCTAAACAAAATACAGTTTAAAACAAAAATAAATGCCATGCTTATTTGCATAACAATGTAATATTAACATGAAATGAAATCTACTGTTCTTGAAATTTATGAAGTTCTCTGTTCAGGAAATAGTCTGATAGGCAAGATTTTTTGCTGCTTAAGATTTACAGGATCCGACATTACAAAGTCACACTGAGATGTATAGAAGGATCTTATTTTGATTTGGAGAAAGATTTTAAAGTTGCTTCAGAAAGCTAAAAATTAATGAATAAATGATAAGTATAGATATAAGAGACAAGAAAAATAAAAAGATAGTTCCATGAATGTAATGAAAGTTAAGAAAGATTATGTAGGCATTTCTAAGTCATCTGGAAAGCAGTTATGCTAGTGTATTTAAATAAAGCAGTTTCACACAAACAGTTATTTTTAAAAAAAAAGATTGTATCTCCTAAGAAACAATGGATTCCTAAAGAGAACTAAGCATTAAAATGCATCTTCCTTCTTACTGAAATTTTTGCATTGGAAGTTTTCTTCTAAAATTTCAATGTGTCTGAAGACCAATAAAACATTCCTTCTTTATTCCTGTATTTTTCATTCTGCTCATTTCAAAATTGTTGGCATGGGAAAATCCTTGTCAGAGATGCAGCCACTACTCTCAGCATAAGATAAAATGAAAATAAAAACTAATTTTGACCTCTCATATCTGGGTAATACCTGGTAGTAGTGACAGTCCATCACATGATAACACAATTTTATAAATATGACAAAGTCTCTGTCCCTTGTGAGTGGTAATGTTGTGTAATTTCCCACATGCACCATTCAGTGGTTTGTTCCCTCACTTACATATCCTACCCCTGTGATAAATGCATCCCCTGCATCCCCCTGTCCGCCTCGAGGTAAATTTCCATTCACAAGGAAAACATAGGTAGAGTAATCTTTTTCCTATTGTCCTTTGATTAGGATATTTTTCTTGGAAGAAGGAAAACAGGCTTTTGATTCCTGCTTCTGAATATTTTCATATTTTACACTAGATAGACATTGAATTAAAAATAAGAATTCTAGAGGAATATAGATTAAACCACATATTTGCAGTTTCCTAACTTTTTTCTAACCTGTAGGATGTCACACTTTCCCTGGGCTCCTTTCACTTCCGTTTATGCTACTTCGGTATCTGTCTGTTCAAGCAGTGGGGGAGGAACATCCTGTAATTAAATATTATGGATGCTGGCAGGTGTAGGTTGATCTTAACTTTCACACTAAAAGGGACATTCAAATCAACAGGTTCTCACAATGCGACATGTCCTATTAACATGTAAAATGCCTGAAAATGCTAGGCTCCTCTGCGGATAATAATATCTCTTAGCTCTGCCAACATAATACTGCACACACAAGCCACCACCGTTCTTAAACTGAACTTCTAAGCAGTTGAAGTTGAATTCACACGCTAAGTAGAGCAGGAGATTGGGCAGACACACAGCAGCATTCTGGATATCAGAATATAGCCACAAAACAGCTGCTCATTCTCCTGATGAGAGCCCTTTTAAGCATGCATGAAAGTCTTTATTTCAAATCACTCAGCAAAGGCACAGAAATGAGTTCAGGCATTGATTGGAATGGTAAGCTTTAAATGACACTTTCTCCATTGCTGCATAAGATGTAAGCAGAAACTTGTTTGGTAACTTTAAACTGCCTTGACCCTATTGTTATGTTCCTATATTTGTTACTGAGCCAGCAAATGATAGCAAAAAACTTTGAGTATTTTTAAAGAAAATGTTATGTAAATCCACCAACTTAATACTGGGAGACAAGCCACAAATTACACTGCATTTTTTTTATAAAATGGGAAGGAAGTTAATAAAAAGGATTGGCTTCCCACTTTAGGTACACTCAGTCATACAAGTATAGTGGTTTCCAGAAGCTGTTGTAATGTACTGAGCCATGTTGTTCCCTTCTGAGCAGGCTGCTCTTTACTGCTGTTGTACCTTCTATTCAGGATAGCCTTATTAATAATCAAATTGAGGAATTCACTGCATGATTTAAGAAAAGCAGACAGAGGAGTCATAAATCTTGCCATTGATATGCGGACAAGCAGCCAAACCAATGCTTGTCTCTGTTTAACAGCTTGAAAAATGCAGGTGCTGGGGTTTATCTTATTTTTAACACAGCTTATAGACCCATAATAGGCAGAAACACCAGTTTTCATATAGAACCAAGAGCACATCCTGGAGGAAATATCTGAATTGTCATTGCTACCTCAAATCAGAGACAGAGAACTTAAAAGAAGTGGTAAAATGTATATTTAATGCTTAGCTTGCTTTAATGGTCTCATATATGACTTTTTAATTTACAATGTTAATGCTGTGGCAGTTCATCTCTGCCCTCTGACAATAACACTAGAGAATACAGCATCATGTAACTACAGCTCAATCAGTAGCTCATGAAGATTTATTGACTGTGTACAGTAGGTGTCTGCTGTGTAGCTGAATGCTTCTTCAAGGTTTTTACTGCCATGATAACCACCTAGCAAAACCTCACAAGATTTTAGTAGCAATTGAAGAATCACAGGGATGAGGAATGTTTAAGATAGGCCAGACCACACCAAATATACAAGAATAATTGTAAAACAGTGTTTAAATGTCGTATCTTATCAAACATATCCAGGATAATACAGATCTCCTGTTAATCTTGATATACTAAAGCTGCTTTTACTGAACCTGAAATCCACTACGATTTTTCATCACAGTTGTCACTACTGAAAAAAACATTTATATAACCAAGTTATTTTATCATAATAAATAGGGAAAATCCAGTCAATGTAATACTGATGCAGTAACAGTTTCTTCAGAAACAGAAACTACTTGAAAAAATTATAGTAATATTTTGTCAGAAATGATTAAAACCGTACTACTAATGTAGAAGTCAAAAAAAATCTTTTCTAAAACTGTTCAAATGAAAAAGTCTGTATTTTCCACTAAAAACAGTTGAAGAATTGTCACATTTAGTTTATAAGCCATCTATTTTTCTCCAATTTTCAATTAATTTTCACAAATACAACATCCAGAGGAAAAAAATAATAAGTTGCCTTGTTACCTATCTTGGCAAAAATTACGAAAATATTGGTCTTGCTCTTAACTACCTGATTTCACAGATAATGGGATAAGCATTTTAATAATTCAACTTTTCATTTCTATTATGCAAAGAGGTCACAGGCATTTTTCTCCCCAGAAACATCCCACTTTGAGGATCATTTTCTTGTGTGTTTTGCATTATCATCTCCATCACATCAGAAAGTACAAAAGTGCTTAACTACATAAAAAACACTAGATGAATACAAGTGCCAGAACAAGTTATTCATAAATCTCTTTTACACATGGAGAACTTTTGAAACAGATGTATGCCATAAAACCTGAGCTACTGTTGCTTACTTGAAGTAATTCACATACAAGCAAGCTTCAAAAGTATCTGAGTACAAGTGCAAAACAAACAAAACAGCAAACCTGGGTGATACTAAATCAAAGATTTTCTCCTTTGTTCCTCGTACAGTTCCAGGTTTGTTTCAGAACAAACAAATGCTATGTAATTACAATAGCTGTGGGCTATATTGCAATGTGTGCGCTCTGAAGACTTAAACCTCTATATATGTAACAGGAGGCGACATAACCTCACATCATAATCTGACAAATCATTTGAAATTAAGTCTACAGACCACTTCAAAGTACTGAATCTAAAATAATTCTTTCTCAATATAATTACAAGTATATCAACAATATACACCAAGTTAAAGCCCCCATGGCCTGACAACATGAGAAATATTCCAGACTAATTTTCAAATGTGAAATCAAGAGAGAAAAATTTAAACACAAGCTCATTCTAATATAACATTCCTGACATTAACAATCATAGAATCATAGAATCATAGAATAACCAGGTTGGAAGAGACCCACCGGATCATCGAGTCCAACCATTCAATGTTATGGAATCAATAACTTTAGTTATAATTTCAATTGTACTAGTGATTTCCTTGTATGGAGATGTAAGATGAAGTTTCATTCTTTTCTAATATCTAAACAGCTTGATTAAGATCTCACAGATACACACACTACATATTAATAGCTATAATTTTTCAACATTATAGCCATATTATCATTACTGTGCACTAATCTGCACAAATTTACCTAAAGCTAAGAAGAACAAGGTCTTTATTAATACATTATAAAAAGTAACTTCAGTCACATTGTGGCATGAGCACATTTTTTTTAACTATACAGTAACTTCTGAAATATAATAATGTAAACTTGTATCCTAAGTATCATTAAAAAGCTGACTGAGATCCTGAAAAAAAATTGATTTTAAAAACAATTTATCTTAGCCTGTAACATGTCCTCCCATTATTTCACTTTAAAAACATACAAATATGTTTAAATTTTACTAATGTGAGGAAAAAAACTTTGGGTTCTTTGATCATGGGTTGACAAGCCAATCACCATGCTTGATACCCAATGATGGGGTACACCTGTCCCCAAGGGGAAAAAAAGGCACTCACCAAGAAGATAGCAGGGCTCATTAATAGAGCTTTAAACTAGATGTGAAGGGGGAGGGGTACATAATCAGGCTTGATCAAACAAAGCCTGGGAAAGGCACTCTGGTTTCTGATGGATGGTGTTCTGGCAAGGATCCTTACTCTGTTACCTCACAGGAAGTGAGGAATAGCACTTCAAATGACACCACAAAGGGTTAGATAATTCAGTGAGTAGTCACTTAAGAGTTAAGGCTATTCCTCTTAGGATCGTAACGGGATCAACAACCCAGCTGAAGTGTTTCTACACCAATGAATGCAGAATGGGCAATAAAAAAGAGGAAATAGAAGTTATTGTAAGGCAGGATGACTATGATATAATTGCCATTGTGGAAATGCGGTGTGATGACTCACATAACTGGAGTGCTAAAATGGCTGACTACAGACCCTTCAGGTGGGATAGGTGAGGAAAGAGAAGAAGTGGGATAGACCTGCGTGTTAGAGAGGGTTTTGACAGCCTCGAACTCATTGCTGGTGATGATAGGGTTGAATGTCTGTCTATAGGTGCAACTCAGAAGTGCACCTAATAAGGCAGATATCGTGGTGGGAGTCTGCTATAGACTACCCACCCACAATGAGGAGGCTGACGAGTTATTCAGTAAGCAGCTGGCAGAAGTCTCACAATTGCTAGTCCTTTTCTTTTTGGAAGACTTCAACTACCAGATGTCTGCTGAAAGTATAACACAGCAGTGAGGAAATAGCCTCGGAGGTATCTGGAGTGTGCGGAAAATAACTTTCTAACGCAGCCGGTGAGCAAGCCAACTAGGGAAGTCGCCTCGCTGGATCTGCTGTTAGCGAACAGTGTAGGACTAATGGGAGATGTGACTGTTGGAGGACGTCTAGGACATAGCAATCATGATATGATAGAATTCTCAGTTCTAGGAGAAGAAAGGGGGTGGGAGGTCTGTAAAATGGCCACCTTGGACTTCAGGAGGGTAGACTTTGGTCTGTTCAGAAGCGTGGTCAACAGAGTTCCATGGGAGACAGTCCTTAAGGACAAAGGAGCCCAGGAGGGCTGGATGATCTTTAAGAAGGAAATCCTGGCAGCACAAAAGCAAGCTGTCCCCTTGTGCCAGAATATGAGCTGATGGGTAAGAAAACTAGCTTGGCTGAGCAGAGAGCTGTGGGTGCAAATCAGGAAAAGAGGAAATATACAAACTTTGGAAGAAGGGACAAGCATCTTGAGAGGACTACAGGGATGAAATGAGATCACGTAGAGAGAAAATCAGAAGGTCTAAATACCGATTAGAACTTAGATTGGCCCATTCTCTGAAAGGTAATAAAAAAATCCTACAAATACATCAACAACAAAAGAAACATCTCCATCCTTTACTGGAATCAAGGGGAACAACAGTGACAAAGATGAAGATGAGTGAAGTACTTAATGCCTTCTTTGCCTCAATCTCTATTAGTAAGGTAAGATGTTCCCTGGGTACTCAACCTCCTGTGGCAGAAGACAGGGAGGAGGAGCAGAACAAAGCTTTCTTGATTTAAGAGTACATGGTTAGAGACCTGCTAGGCAAATTGGATATTCATAAGTCAATGGGGCCAGATGGGATCCACCCAAGGGTATTATGGGAGCTGGCGGAGGTGCTTGCCAAACCTCTTTCCATCATCTACCAGAAGTCCTGGCTGATTAGGGAAGTTCCTTTGGGCTGGAAGCTGGCAGATGCTATACCCATTTACCAGAAGGGCCAGAGAGAGGCCCCAACTACAACTGGATCCTCTACGGATCTGTCAGTCTGACTTCATTGCCAGGAAAGGTCATGCAGCATGTCATCTTGAATGCTATCACACAGCACACACAGAACAACCAGTAATCAAGCCCAGTCAGCATGGGTTTATGAAAGGCAGGTCCTGCCAAACTAACCATATCACCTTCTATGGCAAGGTGATCCACTTACTAGATGAGTAAAAGGCTGTGGATATAGTGCACCTGGACGTTAGTAAAGATTGTGACACAATTTCCCACAGTAGTTTACTTGAGAAACTGGCTTCCACTGGCCTGGACAGGCCTATCCTCTACTAGGTGAAAAACTGGCTGGATGGCCGGGCCCAAAGGGTGGTGGCGAATGGAGTTAAATATAGTTGGAGGCCAGTCACAAGTGGTGTTCCCCAGGGCCCATTGCTGGGTCCAGCCCTGTTCAATATCTTAACCAATGACCTGGACGAGAAGATTGAGTGCACTTTTAGAAAGTTTGTGGACAACACTAAAATGGGAAGAAGTGTTAATCTGCTTGAAAGTTGGGAGGTTCTCCAAAGGGATCCAAATAGGCTGGATCGATGGTCTGAGGCCAATGGGATGAGGTTTAAAAAGGCCAAGCACAGAGTCCTGCATTTCGGACACAAAACCCCTGTGCAGTGCTGCAGGCTTGGGGAAGAGTGGCTGGAGAGCTGCCTGGCAGAGAAAGACCTGGGGTGTTGGTTGACAGATGACTGAACATGAGCCAACAGTGTTCCCAGGTGGCCAAGAACGTCAATAGCATCTTGGCTTGCACGAGAAATGGTGTAATGAGCAAGATCAGGGAAGTGATTGTGCCCCTGAATACTGTCTTCAGTTTTGAGCCTCGCACTACAAGAAAGACATTGAGGTCCTGGAGCATGTCCAGAGAAGAGCAATCAAGTTGGTGAAGGGGCTGGAGAACAAGTATTATGAGGAGCAGCTGAGGGAACTGGGGTTGTTTAGCTTAGAGAAGAGGAGGCTGAGGGGAGACCTTATCATTGTCCACAACTACCTAAAAGGATGTTGTAGAGGTGGGTGTCGGTCTCTTCGCCCAAGTCATAGGTGATAGGACATGAGTGAATGGCTTCAAGCTGCAAGAGGAGACATTCAGATTGGACATTAGGAAAATATTCTTCATTGAAGGGTTTATCAAGCACTAGAACAGGCTGCCCAGGGAAGTGGTTGAGTCACCATCCCTGAAGGTATTTAAAAGGTGCGCAGATGAAGTGCTTAGAAATATGATTTACCAGTGGACAGGTACAGACAGAATTGATGATCTCAAAAGTCTTTTCCAATCTAATGATTCTATGTTTCTATGATTCTAATATACTTATATGAAGTCATTTAGGAATTAAATTATTTTGTTTCTTATTTCTCACCCCATGTCAGTACTTAGAATACAAGTTAACCATATTTTATATGCCCAGATAAACAGACAAATAGAAATGTCTTATTCTCACATTATTTCCCATTCAGAAAACATGAAGTCTAAGATAATTATTATTTAATTAGCCTCAAAAAATGGGAGAAAGGAGTAATGGGTATCTGTGATAAACAACTTCTCTAAGAAGGGTTTAAAGAGAGAATCAAGCAAGTCTATCAGATATTATACGATTAAAATATCTGCTTATATCTGCTGTGCTCCAATTTTGAAATTGGCCATTTCTTTACTGGAGGCAATAGCTATGTTTTTTTCTTAAATGCAAGGAAAAGCTTATTTATGTTAAAAACTGTTGAAAAATATTTTTGAAGTTGAATACATACAAATGATAACTATTTTTAAAATAGCATTATAAATATAATTTGATGCATTCAAAGCATCTTTTTCTAATTCAGATCAGAAACATACCTTTCATCAGCACAATTTCAAATACACTTTGAAAATTCATAAATAAAATGATACTAAAAAATTTTACTAGACTGGAATATAATACTCAAAATACTGCATCTGATAACATCTCTTTTCACGGATATTACTTCTTTCAGTCAGAATATAAATGGAGCATGGCTAAAGATGACAGGCAAAATAAGCACACCTAAACACATTCATCTGCAGTGTTACATTGTACAATCCATAAGATTTCTTCCACTCTAAGGATATGCATTAGCTTCTTCTGACATGCTAAGCAATCTATTACAGAATACACACGGTAATTTAAATGTAATTATCACATTAGGTAATATTTAATCTCTCATGACTAGCATTAACAAAAGGAAGCAAAACACTAAATTAAATGTGACTACAAAAATAGCCTAAGGAGATTTTTCTAGAATGTGCTTTTCACTACTTTGGCTAACAAAATGTTTTAAATTGTCTTAAAGCAATGCACGTTTGTTTACTTCCAGTTTTTCTAAAGAGCAAACTTAAATGGTTAAGTTTTACACTACTACTTTCACAAGGACGAATGCAGAAGACTTACACCTGTTTATAGCCTCCTTATTGGGCAGCTACAGCTGTGAATCTTCCTTGCCTTTAGGTGCAAAGATACACAAATCTTCGATGATTTCATTTTTTTCTAGAAAGTGTCATAAAATATATTAGAACACTGAGAAAAATAGTTCCTTAACCACCTGGTACAGACCACAGATAACTGTTAACAATGTAGCATTAGACCAGGATTTTTTCTTTCCATCAGGCTGGATGCTACTCATCCATCTTCTCAAGTATATCAAGTCAAATATCAAGGGTCTGGAATCACATTTGGAAGACAAATTATACACAGACCATGAAAGAAATTTTATCTAGATTTTCACTTGCTTTTAAATTCAAAGTGGCTAATTCATGAAAGATAAGTAGACATTAAATAGAATGGGTATTTTGAACTTAACTCATATTTTAACTCATATTAACTCAATATTTTGCTAGTTGATACCAATACGTCCGCATCATATGGCCTCAAGCTCCGCCAGGGGAGGTTTAGGCTGGACATTAGGAAAAAATTCTTTACAGAAAGGGTCATTGGGCACTGGAACAGGCTTCCCAGGGAGGTGGTTGAGTCACCTTCCCTGGAGGTGTTTAAGGCACAGGTGGATGAGGTGCTGAGGGATATGGTTTAGTGTTTGATAGGAACGGTTGGACTCGATGATCCGGTGGGTCTCTTCCAACCTGGTTATTCTGTGATTCTGTGATATGCAAAATCTGGAACAAAAGTAGCTTTTTTCTCTTTTTTTTTGTTTCTACTTTGTTTTAATAAGATAAAAACAAGTCACATAAGAACATAAGACTCTGTCAGATCTTGCTGTAATTTTTCAAGCAGGCCTTAGAAAAGACACACACCTAATTTCTCCAAAGATGTTTACAGAGCCTATGGTTCAGCAGTTACTAGAAATCACTTGACAGTTCTGTGGAAAGAAGTGAAAAGTTTGCCAGGAACTGTAGGCATCCAAGCATGTAGAAAAATGCTGCAGTGTAAGAAGCTTATGCTAGGATCCCTCAACATATAAAGACAATATAGAAAAATGCCTAAACTTCGCAGAAGTTAGAAGGGTCTTAATTAGAGGAAGCTCAAAGCAGAGCTTACATGGAAAGGTATCTTCAGTGAAATATACTCCTTGTGACTATAGGGTTATTACTATTTTTTCATGTAACAACATGTTAAAGTACTTTCCTATAACTCAGAAAACAGATTCCATCATACACTGAATTCTAAGCCCACGTCTTTCACAGCTGAAACAAAGCTTAACCAGCAGGCAATATACTGATATATTTCAAAATTTTCAACTTTGATTGAATATCGACTGCCATATAAACAGGATTTTTCAGTCTGCAAGATCCAGAAAACAAGAGCAAGTCTGAAGTCATCATATATCTCTCTGTTAAATACGAGATAGGAGCCAGCACATGATTTCTAGAAAATTTGATTTTATCCAATGAATTTCCTGTCGAAAAAATTTAAATAGAAGACAAAATCAGGGTCAGGACACAGGTTTTCTTTCTGAGTACATTCCCTGCCTGTAGCTTCCAACTTGCTTTCTTATTTACTCCTAAGCATCCTTCTGCAATACCAGCGCACATTACTTGACTGGTCTTAAACAGTCAGGTCGTCTTCAGTTGCTCTTTCTGATCAAGTAATTCCTAATATATCTTCAACATCAAATATCAGCATACACTAGCCAGAAGTACCTTCAAATTCAGCTCCTAGTTATCCAGATAATTTGACTCACCTTTTAAGACCTACCAGCTAATTTAAAAGCAACAAGGCAAATGCTGCAGAATCAAGCAAATAAGAATTGCATAATATGCACTATCATTTTTTCTGAAGAAAAAAAATTCTCACACTTAAGGCCTATATAAATCTTCAAAATAAATAAATCTTCAAAATAAATAAATCTTCAAAATAAATAACATCCATATCCTTCTTCCAAAAATATCAAGAAAGAAGAACTTTATTTAAACTACACATGAAAGCTTAAAATTACAATAACATGTCATAAAAGATCTTAAAATAAACAATAAGAGTACTCATTCTCATGGATTTGGACAACATAAAAGATCAGTAAAAGTTTGTTTGTAATCACAAAAGTATACCTAACCCCTGCTGAACATCATGACCTATGTTAAAGTAAGTGAAATTTGGGCATTTGGATCCCTGACTAGAAATCCTTCCAGAAACAAAATGTATAAATTATCACTAGCTCAGATTTTTTTAAATTTATTTTTAATAGTTAATATTTTAATGTTCAGGAGTTTGTAGATATTTAAGTGATTTAAGCAAATTCAAAAATTGCAATTTCATACTTTTTCTTCCTTCTGTCAAGATTTTCACAAATAGAATCCATCAGTAAGCTGAAAAAAAAATCTTATGAAATGCCTTACCTAATTTAAGAGGCGAAGAGAGAAAAGGCATACCAAGGCTTCATATATATCTATATGCACATACATGTGCATAACAGAAGAGATGCAGAATATTTATTTCTGTATTTGTATATGTATCTATCATGCCATGCAGTAAGTAGTAATCTCATTATTTTCAAATCCAATTAAGTCACTGATTAGTTGATAATAGCACATATATTGAATGATTGTTAATTATATTGTTAATCAATTGATAATCAAGTGTTAACAGGAACTTAGCAATATTTCTTCAATATATTCTAAATTGCTGCTAAATGAAATTTTCATAAATTCCTATCCATGACACCATAGTGATCTTATTTAGTGAAATACTTCCCTTCCACAGGCATTTCATACAAAAGAGAGAGCTATGGTATTATTGCCGTGCATAGGCAAAGTAAACTCCCAAGACTATGCAAAAACTTGTTTCTTAATGGAAAAAAAAGTAGAACTCTACAAGTACTCCTCTGTGATCCCAGAATAATCATAAGTAAGAACTGGTAAATCCACTTATTTAGCAGGGAATAAAAGCAGTACGGTTTTGGTTTCTAAGCACTGCATCTATGAGATATGAAATAAAAGGTACTTGGCCTGCATATGGCATTGTAAAGTGAGAAAAATGAAGTTTTTCAGTAATTTTTACACTTCAGGAAAATATTTTCAAGTTTTAGTTTACTCCATCATGCTTTGCATTACTTCATGGTCACAAATTACTGCTTCCTAACACTGCCATGTTACAGTGCATTAACTGAAAGAGTTTATACTTTCCATTTTATCTTTAAAGCCATTAAAAGATAGCTTAGAGCATTTAATCATCTTTTCAAAGTGTTTCCTGACTGTATTACAATTAAGCAGTTTGAAATCACTGCTACAGAAATGCTGTGAAATAGCAGGAAAAGTTACAATAGTCATAAAAGATTTAAAAAATAAACTTCAAAATCAGACTGATGGAAATGTTTTAAATGTGACATACAAGTTTTGCTATTGCATTTAATGATGTTTCACTTCAGTACACAAATGTTCAATTTCTAAAAATGTTTGAATTAAAGTTGCTTAGATTTTAAGTCATTATCTTTTCATCTTAGTAACACTGCCATCAAAATCACGTTCACCATAAGTACTGCTACCCTTAGTGAAATATGGTATCTGGTGCTGCAGGGTTATTGTTTAAATATTCAAAGCAATTTTCAGAAGACTAAAGTGGGTTATTGCATATTATTTGGAAAAAATCTTCACTGTTCCTGTCCCTTAATATACCAGCTGCATGGTTTGCATAGGAATTGTATTCTGTATTCTCTCAATGACTCCCTTTTTGAGTCATCAGCCATGGGAGGAAAAAAAAAGAGAAAAAGGTGATGTGTGTGAGTATAGAAACAAGAAAACAGTATGAGCAAACAATACTAGGAGGTGGGCAAAAACGTTGTACAGATGTAGAAGGTAAAAACATTTATCTCATGCACAGATATACTAAATACTTCACACTACTCACTGATTTGCAGTATATTTGACTGCCATTTGTTTCTCATAGTAATTACCCAATTATCTTTTCCATTAGAGGGAAGGTGTTTATATTGATAATGACTGAAATGTGCTCTAGATGTGCACAGTATATCTTTTCACTTTGATTCATCTCTATCTCAGAATTCAGCACTAGAGACTGATCATCAATTATATGCAGATATTTTGTTCTATTAAGAGTCTAAATGTTAAGAGGTTATTAGCTAACATGTTAATTATGATCTAAAAATTAATTCATTAATTTGTTTTATTTACTAATTTAGAAGCCTCTTGGGAAAAATCAAAAAGTTGTTTTGGCAGGAAAGCAGGAGTTACACATTCTACCTTAACTAAATCCTAACGATGGATTAGATATTAACTTCCATAAAGCAACGCTTCTTTTTTATTCTCGCTTCTATTTACTTACAAGGACATACATCTAATATACTTTAAACTACTTCGTCCACAATGAGGTCTTATTTGTAACAACAGAAAACTAGACAGTAAATTAGCCCACATTTTTCTTCTAATGTATAAGGTTTAATAAGAATTTTTTTTTTTTCAACAAGTATGATCAGTTTCTCCCCATGCTGCGGCTGTTTTTTAAATACCTCTGCAAGGAAGATAATCTTTTTCTGGAGGAAAAATATGTTCCGTGAATCATAGGCATCATATAAAATGTTTTCTCAAGGAACAGTAACTTCACTGAAGACCATTCTGCTTTAAGCATGTAAAAAAGGCTATCTAGCCACCTTTTTCACAAAACCTTACCTCTGTAGCCTTTGTTTGCAAGTATTCAAAAAGGAAAACATACCTAGCAAGGAGGTAGGATATTTACAGAATCATTCAAACTATTTCCATTATGAGAACAGTCTAGAAATGTCAAAAAAACAGAGGGGGTCAGGGAGGGGAAGGTTTAAAACACGAAGATAAATTCTGCAGTACTGTCTAATGTGGAAGCTCTACTTTCATGCCAACATCTTGCACGTTGCACATAGTTTTAATTCCCTCGGGATGTGCTAGGAGTCCAAGTTCCCATTGTATTCAGTGGATCTTGGAGAACTGTTCAGTTCACCAGAGCACAGTCATCTAAGACTCAAGGCACATGTCTGCAGGTGGGCTACTTGATGGGGGCAAACCTATCCCTCCTTGTCTCTAGTAGAGAAAAGGAATGTGTCCTTCCGAGGTCTCATGTCTTACCTACACAGGCAGCTATGAAACAGTCACAAATTTAATTAGGCCTTTTGCAGCTGGTCTGTTCAGCTCATGCATTTCCTCTGCTAATTCCCACTGACTCAAACAGACATTTGAGTACTTGGCACAGGGTATCTGAACCTTGATCCCAATCCTACTCATTTCAAAAATTATATAAAAAATCTGGAAGAGCTAAAGAGAAAGGTAGCAAAGTATTTAACAAATTTCACACGAGGAATGAATGAGAAGGCATAATTCATCCTGGAAAAGAGACATTTTAGAGTAAGATAGAGTTATGCAAAAACATGTATGTTGTGCAAATGGTAGATACAGTTATCTTGTTCACTGTTTCTGCCTACACAAGAACTAGAGGATCATATTTGAAGGTAATTATAAAATATTCAGTGCTAATTTCCACACTTAGCTGAGATATGTTAGGTAAATGTAAATCAAAGAAGAAAGAGATTTCAGTGTAGCAGATAGTGGACATAGGCTTCCATCGCCTTAGATGCCTTAAAATCCAGTCATGTAACAAGACAAAATAGGTCAAAAAACCATATCCTTATGCATACACCTGGCCATTTAGGCTGGTCTTGCAACATGAAGAGCTCTACCTCTACCTTCTGGAGCTGGGGAATGTTGCCTCTTTCTGATGGTGTGAAGCTGTGATACTTGCAGTAGATAACTTTAGGTAATATAGGTTTATCTAATAGGTGTATGCTGAAAGAAAACATTTTTGAAATTGTTATCTGAATTGTCTCCATTTCACGTTTATGGTGGAGAGGTGCATTTGTTCACTAGAAGTAACAGTTTATTGAGAAAATTTAGTATTTCTCAAGCACATCTGACAGATAAAAGTCTTAATAAATTTCCCTTTTGTGACACAATAGAATTGAAATATGTTATTAAAATTTATGAAATGGAAAGGTCAGAAACAATTATATTTAATATTTTGATGATGTCAAAACACATCTTCTTTTTTTACGAGTTTTTAGACTCCTAACAATTTTCTCCTCTATTAAAAAGAAATGTGATTGACTTTCTTTTTTTTTTTCTCCATTTAGGCCTTTATAGTAGTATGAATTTTGCTGTGTGGAAGCACTAACTTTTTAAACATGGAAAAACTTGAACTCATTTTTATATTTGAACAAAGCAACAGATTATTTGAGGTTATGATATTAGATGTCATTTTACAGAGACAAGTGATCAAAGCTTCATTATTTAATCAGTTTTGCAATGTAAGTTTTGGGTAGTATTCAAGACAAAAAAACACCAGCTTTTCAAGTATTTAAGTCTTGTGTGACTGTTGGTGATGATTCAGGAATTACACTGACCTAAGGATATAAGACTTTGTTACCTCCACACTTTGTGTGGCAAGGAAGGGCTTAAATTAAACACAGATACCAAATACAGCCATTTTTAACTTTAAAAAAATGTTCATTTAGCTTTTTCTAGTCTCTAAAGATTCATATCTGCCACCAATAAAGCCTCAGTGACAATTCTGAGCCAGAAGATTAGTTATGTTGTGCTGGTTTCAATGTTATTTACTGTTGTTGTTGGGGTTTTGGTTTGGTTTTAATTATCTTGTGCTCACCAGCCCAGCAATTTAAGTTTATTTGCAATTGCAATCAATACTTTTATGTTGCGTTGTAAAGAATAATTTTGAGGAGGCACAAAGCGAGATCCTATTGCTTCAAAACAGGCATCTACTGTCTCTTCAGACTGACTTTAGAGGCTGGTAGATATGTCAAAGGACTCACTGGAGTTGCAAGTACTTCTGTAACTGTGGCTAGAAGAAATGTGTTTCACGGCACCTACATTACGGCAACCAAATCCCATTCACTGAGTTGGATACAATTCCACCTACTCTTAGTCTTCTATAAGGTGAATGGCCTTTCTGAGTTGGTTATTGTAAGCAAACTTTATAGACTTTCTTAAAATGAGATTAATGGTATCCTGAAAGTACTATTTAAAAGAAGTCAGAAGAATTTTCCGCAGTTCCTTGTTGACCATGCAAATACAACAGTTGTAAATATTCTTGCATAGCCCTCAATAATTTACTGCAGGTGAATCTCATTAACTGTTTTTCACTAGAGAAAAATTAAAATTTTATTTTAGCATCCTTCTGAGGATGATGCATTAAACAGGTGCATGCAAAGTAATATTAGCCAGTTTCAGGTACACCAATCCTCATCTGTGTCAAAAAATGGAAAAAGTAAGCTTTGTCTGAATTAGCCACCTTTCAGACACTTAAGACACTAAAGCATTGATACTTGACAATGACTGTTCAAAAAACCAACAAAAACCAAGTTACATAGAAGTGGTCACCTTCTGATCCAGATACACAGAATTTATTCCCTGAATCAGAAATTCATTTTCCTTAAGCCAGTACAGATGCATTGATAAAATTAGAATTACTTATGTAAAAATAATTATCTGGTCTTTTGATGTTGAAATAAGCTGTAAAGATAGTTTACCTACTAAAAATTATACAGCTGATACAAAATACACTTAGGTGTACACAATTCATCCTAGAAGATAGTTGAAGTTAATATGACAGCTCGCACTCTAGTAAAAGAAAGCAAGGCATGTGCAGAAACTGATTCAGATAACTGAAAGGCCCTTGGCACATGTCCTTTTATTTCCTGGTCAGTACATAGTTTAGATAAGAATTAAAGCTCATCCTTTGGGCCTCTTTCCCTCTGGTTCCTGTCCATATGTATATATGTGAATATAAGTATAGGAGATACCTGCGCATGATGGCAACTGTATGAAGTCCTACAGCAAAAGCTTTCTGGCAGAGTACACTTGTATATTCATAATTAATAGCATATTTACGCTCCAGTGCATTTATTTCTTATTATTTACTAGTCGTCCTTTGTCACCACATTGATATTTAACAAAGATATAAATATTTATTCTGATACAGAATATTATTTTGGTTGTTATTGTGATTTAATTATTAAATGTTAACTGTGCTTTGAAACAGATAACTGTCAGAAAACATCTTTAGCCTTTTATGAAGGTCCTTCCTTACAGCTGTTTTCTGTCAATAATTGAAAATGAAAGCATCCATTCAGTGATTTTCCCATTAATAGGATAATATGAATAGTAAAAATGTGCTCACAAATTATGGCTTTCCATACCCAGTAAGTAGCATGGATTTCTTTAGAATTAACACAGGTAGAAGCATACTATCCACGGCGGGGGAGGGGGGGTGGTGGGAAGAGCAGGAATATATTGTCATACATATAAAGATATAATGTAAATTGGGTTTAAATAACAATGTAATAAATTATCAGCCTATCACTGCTAGTGACCACTTTTAAGAAAAACAGGTTTTGTAGCCTTTCATAGTGACTTATGTAAACCAATGGCCTCAATGCCTTTATAATTCAAATCTGTAATAAGTCAGATCTGTCGAAAGGCCTGTTCAGGATGAGCAGTGACAACTTATTTGAAATGCTGCTCATGCCATGGAAACAATGAAGTGCGACATTTTGTCTTTTACATCTGACAACAAGTTTACTGGGAAAAAGTAAAAACCATTCATTCTATTTTTTAGGAAGATAGCAATTCAGGTAGAAGAACTAAACAAACACGCTGGGGGAGGGTAGACTATTTCCTTGCATTTTCACAGATGTATTTTGCTGTTTTCTAAATTTATTTAGTACCTTGAATATTCATTTATTTTTCCTGCATTAAAATCTATAGATAACCATTTCTGAAAAGCTTCTGTGACATTTAAGATACTCCTTCAAAAAATTTTTTTCTTCAGTCAAAGCCTAATCTCCAAAATGCACCTGTCATTTTGCCTGTTTTGTGGTATTTTCCAAAGAATAAAAGAAACTAGAAGCATGTAAAGAAAACAGGGCAACTGTTTCAAAATCTTCAGTGACTCCAGGTTTTTCTGTCATAAAAATTAATCTAGAGTGAAGAGTTGTGAATTAATAAAAATTTAAAAAATACAGCTTAATACTAATATGATATTAAACATTAATTTTTACCCATGCTAGTTTGTTATTAAAATAATATCCTTACACCAGTAATTTATGCATCCACTTTCCAGGAAGATTTTAATCTCTAACTCAGATTTCCCTAAGCCCTATTATGTTTGTTTATTTTTTTTGGTGCTGTTTTCTACAACATCATGTAGAGCTGTGGGAATTAAAATTTCTCATTATTAATGGGTAATTTTAGTCTAGCTGTAATCTTTCATTCTAATTTTTTACACCATTGATTAAAAAGACACTTCCAAGGACTTAAAGTCAAGTTCAGTCTTCCCTCGGCTGCCTGGTATAATATTTCATTAGACACAGGGCAATATATGTACCTCTCTCTTCTACTGAGGTCTGCCTGCAGGTCTGTTCCTTCAGCAGGCAAATAAAGTGCAATAATTTAATACTACATGGAATGCAGTATCGCTCATGCTAGAAAGCAGGCAGGCAGGCAGTGTACTGCAGAAATAATGTAGAAATGAATAACCAAACCACTGATCCAAAATAAACAAGGAATATGGATATATCAGCTAGTCACCCAAGCCTAAAAGAAGAGTCCTGGCTCTAATCCTCGCTTATACAAGCTGTTTCTAGACCCTTCAGAAACAACATAACTGGATAGTTTTAAGTTTATGGATCTTCAGAAGCAACAAAATGCATTCTAAGTATATTCGACTTCTCCATTTTGACTGGTTCAGCTCAAAGATCCAGGCTAGAAATTCGCTTGTTGATTATGTCTTGTATGTCTTTAGCAAATGACAGGTGACCGTAATCAGAAAGGACTCTAATCATCAGGATTTTCATATGTAATATCCTTTATGCACTCTATTTTAGGTAGTTACTGCTGCTAGGAATAAACAATACTTCAAATAAAATCTGTTACCTTCTTGCTCAGCTATTCAATTACATATACAAAAAATATAAGAAATGTTTTAGACTTTGGTGATGTTTTATTGTGTGCTTATTTTATTTTTTCAAAATACAGATTCGATATCTGTAAGGCATTTGTAATGTGAGCAAATTATGCTAAACATTTTATTTTGTAAAAGAATTTGTGGAGGGGGTTAATTACATTTCAGATTTTAACAATTCCACTTTTGCTCAGGTTCTTTCACATTTTATCAACTTTCAATTGCCCTTTAACAAAAAGTGAAAAAAAATAGAATTTCAAACTGAAACTTCAAAATATTATCAAATATAAGAAGACATGAAAAACTACATTAGTAGTCTCAAAGTATTCTTTGCCAGCGTTCAATACTGCAACGAAAAAATGATAAATATACAGGATTTTTCAGTTATTCTATGTGCAAAGGAAAGCATTCAAATGTTTAGAAATAAAGTAAAAATATGCTTTAGAAATAAAGTAAATGAATAGCTTAGAAAAATGAATGTATCTCTAAGTATAATTAGTGATGATCTTTTCTTCATTTCCAACTTACTGGTTCTATGCCATTTCACTTGCTTTTCATTAGTAGCTGATTAACTTCTCTGTTCCTCACACACTGATATTCCTTGCTTCAGTATGTTGCCAATATCCATTATTATCTTTGTCTGTGTATCTGAAAAATTGTTTTAAGAACTGTTCATTTGGTCCTAAAGCCTGGAAGATATTTGTTCAATCTTTTTGGAAGTAAACATTTTCCTTGGATAATGCTGATTAATTTTTTTATACTTCTGAAACCCCAAATGACTTAAAAAATTATAGATGTAGAGGGAAATCAAAGACAGAGCCAGAATTAATCAAAATCTGTATCAGCTTTTCTGACTTCACTGCTATAATTGTATTTGCAGGAGAGTATAGAAAGTCTGCATAGTCATAGGCCAAATCACTTTCTGTTCAGCCAAACCTATGATTTTAATCAAAACAAAGATGAGATGTGCAAAGAACTTTCTGGAAACCATTTTTGCAGCATTATGATCAGAGCATTACTTTTGCCTTTATTCAGTAATGATACATATCACAATTAACTCAACACTTGTCCCGGAACTCCCAACTTGCCCTTTGGTTTCAGATCCCCCAATAGCACTAGAACACTGTATTCCATTCCAGAAACATTGTTTGCTCACAGCATCAAGCTATAGATAAGGCTTGTTATCAGGAGTTCTTCCACACACAAGATTAGAGCAGGATGAATTGGTGCCCACCATGTGTGTATTACTAAAAATGTGCATTTGACAAAAGATTTCCCAAATATGCATTTAAAAATTAATTCAATTTTTCTGGGACATGAGCACTTTTGCCAACAGAAGGGCTATTAACAAAGGGCAGTAAAAGGCAAGCATAATACCTGTCCTGAGAATACCTGTAAGGTTCGACTCTAAATTAGTTCAGAATGAGGGTAAAAGCAAATTAATTACATTAGCACGACACCTGCACTGGAAGGTTTATCAACAGAACAGAATCCATTAAACAAAAAAGTGTGTGAGTGGGAGTGAAAGTAAGGCAAGGCATTATCAAAGATATTTCAATTAAATCATTATAAAAAAATGCAAAAATCTAGGTGTGATGTTTACAAATCTGCAATGTAATATGTCAGAGTTGAGGCATCACACCAAAGCCCACAGAGGTTATGGCTGTAAGAAGAATGTATCTGAAGCAGTGTGCAAAACTAAATGGTTAAGAGGAGAGCAGAGAGTAAGGAGGAGAAAATTTGGCCCAGGAAGACATTATGAAGAGCATCAAAATAAGCAAAACCTAGGAAAGGCAAGATGATCTCCAAAATTCGTGATTCCACAGAAGTAATGTAGTATTTCCAAAAACTCTCAGAGCACATTCTCTTCATTGAAGTGCACAGAATTTGCCTCACAGATGCAAATAGGGAAAATACTTGGAGGGTTAATCTTTTTTTTTGTTTTGTGGGGTTTTTTTAATAAAAAACCTCTCTCCTGATACTCAATAGAATGGAGTAGAAAGGCCAAATACCTGAGCTCAAAGCTACAAGCAGAAGGGATTTCCTTCACACATATACAAACAAGTTCCTTCCTCTGTGTTTCATTCAATTATTGCACTTACAATTTATTGCCCCCTATTTCTCATGCCAATGAAATTAAGATGCTTGCAGCCTTTTATTAAACTCGTCCTGCTTACCTCTAAAGGACAGTTAATACTTGCCAACTAATCTCTGCTAGCTACTTGACCCTGTTGGTGTCTGCTTAGTTCCCTCACTGCATTAAATCCTTATACTTATGTCCCGAAACTTTTGACTCAGAATACCCACTCCATTTCATATGCATCCCAGCTTTCACATTATTCTGCACACACAGAATCCAGCACTGCCTTTTCTAGAGCCAGAGGCAATAGTTCCAAGTAGTCCCACAGCGGCAGAGTCAACCCACATTAGATGATGTCTGGGGATAACCACCATCTCCACTCAAGGTCACGTACATGTTAGACAGCCTATTTATCTTGTGTCAAGGTAAGAATAGTACAGCAAGACCATCTATAGCCCATAGGTCATGTAGGCCGTTCAACAATACCATTCACAATATTGTGTTATTTAGGAATAACTTATTATAAGCAGAAATGAAAACTTATATCAAGTTGGTAAGCAATGTTTCTCAGCCTTTAGGAGCCCAACCCAGACAAAGACAAAGCCACTAATAAGATGAAGAAAGAAAAAATGAAATAGACAGTTCAGAAGAGACTAAGTAGAAATCTTTAAATCTCTTACGGAACAGCCCTAGTCAATAACTTCTATACAAACGTAGCAATACCATGGCATTCTGTGAAACTTCTGTCATATATTTTCTTCATTACTCTTAGCTCTAAAACACACATCAAGCACTGAAGAATGAGTTACTACTGGAAAGATTATGATACATATTGTGATGGCAGACTACAGTCCTAAAAGCAAATATTTACCCCATGCCCTAGGTTTGCCCAGATTTTACAGAAGAGGAGAGAAATATTCATCTCAGATAATATAAACTAGTTTTTATAAGTACTGCAAGGCCAGACTTCACATTTACAGAGAAGTTAGCATCTCCTCTCACTAACTTTCTCTTGTATGGTAGAACAGTCATTACCTTGTATATTTTCAGGGGGTTTTTGCTTGTTTTAATAACAATAAGATCCATATTTTATTATCTCTTAAAAGAAAACTCCCAAAATGTAAACTATATGGACTTGGGCTAAAAGCTTTTAATAAAAAAAAATGGAAGAAATGAACATATCTTGTCATTCTAATGTCTTAAAAGCAGATACAAATTAACTTTGCTGTTTCATTCTCTGTGTGCTTTGAATTTATCTACACTAATAATCTATGATTACTGACCTTCTGTCCCTGCTTAGCCCAGTTTAACTCCCATAAAATCTCCCCTTCTTTGAAAAGTAGAGAAATATTCTCACACAAAACAAACGTTTCTATAAATGCAGACCTGTGGCTCTATAACTGGGCTCAGGAAATACCTTCCAATCAGTGTTTGGACGGAAAGGAGGCCATCAAGATATTAATAAGGAGGTAACAATAGGTAAGAAAACTACCATTTATGAATGTTCTGTCTATCAAATTTTCAAGCTCGGAACCAGATTTAAGCTCAAATTCAGGTTTCATGTCCCAAAGCAAAGAAATAAAATGGCCTGACTGCTTT
Source organism: Phaenicophaeus curvirostris (assembly GCF_032191515.1). Classification (NCBI taxonomy): domain Eukaryota; kingdom Metazoa; phylum Chordata; class Aves; order Cuculiformes; family Cuculidae; genus Phaenicophaeus; species Phaenicophaeus curvirostris. The sequence goes on from NC_091393.1 coordinate 3,232,749, forward strand.
TGCATTGATTATAAAAAAATAAATTAAAGATAGCACTGATATGTGCTCTTTACAAAAACAGCAGTTGATAATATGGTAGAAATTGTTGCGATAAAATTAGTTTGAATGATATGTTACATAACTAGAGGGTAGATAAATGTCAAAAGAGATTATATGAGAGGGCATATATTCTACTAAGATATAAAATACTTTTACTGTGTGCAGAACCTCTGATATTTAGTCCTACAGTTGCTTAGATAGGTGATTAAGTTGTTGTAATTTCCTCACTTCTGTGTTAAAAATTAAATTGATTAATGGCTTCTGTATTCCACACCTTTCCAGCTCTCTCTACTATTCCTAAGCTAATCTCCTAATGGTTTATTCTAAATTTATTTTCAGTATCATAAGAGAAGAACGTTCAAGCAGATATTTAGTTTCACTAAAGTGCTCAAGTATTTCTTCTGTATATCAGTATTACAAAATTTTATGAATCTTATATGGATAAAGGGAAAATTTACCCAGAGGAAAAAAAACTATTAAATTCTTCATAACGGTATCAGTTCATCACAAAGTGCAGCATACCTTACTCAGCTAGGAAGACTTATTGGTTACCATTTTTGCAAACAGTAGCTGTATGCCGTAAGAAGTGTATTTCAGTTTCATAAACCACCCACAAACCCCCTCAGTATTTCAATACTTCCTTTATATTCTGGACATTTTTTTATACATCAGATATTGTTAACATATTCTTTTTTAAATTTGCTTACCACAGCATATTGGAATCAGAAAGTGACTTGGTGAGGGAAAATTTGCAGTGCAAAGCACACTGTTTATGCAAGATGATTGTGATGAACTCTAGTGCTATGGCTCACTGCCATTTTATTAAATAATGCATCTTTAGCATGTTCCTTATTGATTATTAGCAACAGTGACATACAGTATCCTAAGGCATTTGTCTGAGGAAGCTTTTTAATAAATGGTAAACATATTTCTCTGAATATATCTTACAGTGTGCTCAGTATATAGCATTATTTAATTCCTCATCATAACAGCAGTTTGACATTCTAGATTTAGACAGCATAGAATCATAGAGTCATAGAATAATTAAATCTTCAACTAGATTAGGCTGCTCAGAGCCTCATCCAACCTTGAATATTCCCTGGGATGGGGCATCTGCCACCTCTCTGGGCAACATATTCAGTGTCCCACTCGGAACATGTTTCAACTGCAGCAGTTAGAAGCTAGAGGTAAACACATTGCAATACAAATATCATCATTGTTAGAGCCCCATTATCAAATAACAAGAGAACTAATTACTTAATATGTGGTTTCTCCCTCCTCCTCTTTTTATGCCCTTGGGAAAACTGGAGTGCTAGTGACTCAGCTCTTTAAAAACAGAATTTATGAGCTACATCAGGGCATCTCTACCTGAATATAAGATATTCTTTTTTTTGTTGAAGTATAGATAGTCACTGAATACAGTAATTGTTAAGTACTAACAGAAAATACACAGCCTCTACCTAATCTCAAGTCCTACTACAGTTCAACAAGGTTAGAAAGAATGAAGGAGAGCAGATAGTTCTATTTGATTTAAAACCAAGTGAAAAAGTTAATACGAGCACTTTCTTCTCAATACAGTAGCTAAAGCAAGTAATAACAACTTCCTAATGGTTGCTGAGTAGCATTGAATTTTTTGCTAATCTGCCTTTCTGATTAGTGCGATCAAACAGCTTCTGCCCAAGGAAGTTCTCCTTCCTATGGGTGTTATTTCCTTTCTCAGCTAAATGACAAATTTTCCCTGGGAAAAGCAACTATCAGTGTAAGGCATAAACCTAATCCGTACACAGTGACTTTCACCTTAGTCTCGTTGGGCCCTGTACAGCAGTGGTCGGGAGCCCCTAAATCAGAAAATTTTTTCTACCAAGATCTGCAGCTCTCATGACTTCCCAACTTTTGCAATGTTCTCCTTTTTAATGTTAGACTTGCGAAGCACTGTCTTCACCCAGAGGACACTCTGTCCTCCTCCATCACACTTGTGATGCCACAGAGTCTCTCAGTGACTTCTGTCTCTGTCTGTTGGACAGAATACTACCACCTCCTGTAGGCAATATTTCTTAAAATTCAGTTCCTGGTTCAAAATGCTTCTTGTAAATAAATATAAACATAATTTAAAACCAAACCTGAATGGTGACTTAGTTCCTAGTGTTTAAATGAATAATGCAGTTAAATATTTTAATCATTAAAGACAAGCTCACCATTCTTTCAGCAAAATAATAGTATAGCAATTCTCTCCACTAATGCTTTTTTTACGACTGCGATGATCCTAAAATAAAATGGATGGGTGTCATACAGTTGTATGATACAGGTTCTAGGAAATAAGAAAAAAACATGTCTGAGGACACTAACTTTCTGCAAACCTCTTTATCTGCTAGAGTACATAAGCTGATAGACAAAAGTGACAAAAGCATCAGTCAACTAGGGATTCAGATAATATCTTGTAAAAAACTACCCTCTGTCAGATTAAAGATCTATGTAGTTCAATAACCTGTACCCAGCAATGGTCACTCATGACTGCTTAGGAAGAAAGAACGCAAGGGGATGCATGTAGGGATAATTTTACCATTCTTACAGCTTTTTAGTAAATCCTTGACATGAACCAGTGGTTAAGTTTGCTGAACAAGAGGTTTCTCTGGGCAAATCTATGGAATAAAGATCCATTAGATGCAGTTACACAAGAACTTCTAGTACCTACAATGTTTTGTTGCAGGAATTGCCACTGAACCTACTGCCTGTTAGAGTTTTTTGATGTCTCATGGTTCTTGTATTGGAAGAAAGGGTGAACAGCCATTCTATAGTAACCTTTATATTCACCTTCTCCACACTACTCATTATTTTACAATCCTCTGTTGCAAACCCATTCAGCTATCTCTTTTATTGTAGGTTAAGAGAAGCGTCCTACTGAATTATTTCTTACCTGGAAGCCACAGAGTATCTTTGATCATTATTTTCTGAAGCTTTTCAGAAATAATATACTTCAAATAGATATTAAAACTATCTAAACTATATAATTAAACTATAGAACTATAAAGACATTTGAGCCTTTTTGAGAAATGCACGCAACAGGAAAACACTAGGGTCACAAGGTAGACTTATACAAAGGCATAAAGACCCAGGTACCCATGGAGTGATGTCTACCTAGTTCTTACCCTGCCTGTACATGTTCCAAGCACAACCTTAAGGGAACATTTACAACACAGTCAATACTCTTACTACTTTAAACTTTTTGACCTTTTTGTTTCTCCTGTAATAGGTAGAGATTTTTCTGCCACTGCTGCTAAACCCACCATTCCAGCATCTACCAGGCTTAGTGCACCAAAAGGCATACCTGGCCTCAAGTCCCTGACAATAATTATAAGAAAACAAATACTGGAAAATCTATTAACAGATGTGAGCAACACTAGTAGAAGAATTGATAGCTGTACATAGTACAATAAAATTCCATATATTTGTGTAATGAAGAACAAACAGATTGCTAAGATGATCAATCACCAGTTACTTCCTACTGTAAAGTCAGAGAACTCCAGATGACACAGATACAAATTATGTGGCTGTATAGTTTTAGGGTGTGCATCTTGTGATTACCCATTAGTTAATTCTCCTGCTAACTTCAACTCCTGCTATCAGCTTTTTATTTTTTTAATAGCGACAGATGATTATTTTTCCAGGAACAAGACAAATCCAATTTTTCCTGACAACCTACAGATTCCTCTTTCAAAGGAAAGAAAGGAAAATAAAGGCTACAAAGCAACTCATTGCCCTTTACACTGTTGTGATCATTGACAATTTTGTACTGTTTTATTATTAATTAAAAATTTCTACCTTTAGTATTTTCCTCTGTTTAAATTCTGTTTACAATCCCCAGCAATGAAGACTTAAGGTGCTATACTTTTGAACAGTTTCTATCAATTTGCCTGTCATCTGGGAGAAGGGAGGGATTGTTTATACACCTGAGCAGAAGCCATTGTTCAGGAAAAGAAATTGCTGCTTGTAAAAGCCTCTGTAGAAACAATCCTCTTGCTATGTCAGCCATGCATGTAGGCTTGCTCTTTATTGATCTGGAAGTATTTATATAGGTCATTTTCCAATGCAATTTATCCAGTGGTCTCAGACTCAGCAGTGTGTATTGAGAAAGAAAGACATTAAATTATAAAACTTGTAGCCTTATTCTTTATGTAAGATTTGTGTAGGCAATGGTGAAAATGTGCATTGGTGGAAATGAAGAGGTAAGTGATCAAATGTGGCTTAAAGTTAACAAGAGTAACTGTGAGAGATACAGCTGGCAATCATCTCTCTTTTTGCATTCTTGCAAACGTGGTTTTTATAATAAAAACAGTATCCTACAGAAGTAAGACGACTTCCATTCCTAACAGAATGGTAAACATTGAGAAAAAAATAAGATCTATGAAAAGGACATTTCAGTATGAAAAACTCAGAAAACACTTCTGCACATGCAGGGCTCAAGCTGTTGGAGCATCGGTTTAGCATTGGGTCAAATATAAGTTTTACATTAAGACTAAACAAAAAAAGAAAGATCTTGGTACTAACATACAAATAATTCATTCTAAATTTATCAAAATATTACTAGAAAAATTGAATAATTTTTTTAAAACATATTGATACTGTGATACTAAGTAACAGTTACTGAGAAAAGTACTCACACTCTTAAGCAGACCTTTAAATGCCTCACTGAATGACTGACGCTAGTTTTTAGGCATCCCTTGAAAAGCCTCTGCAGAATTCCTTAAATGTTATCATCCCTTAAATTTTAGCCTGGGATATTGTGGACTTACTTGTCTAGAACCTGCTAACACTAGAATTATTAAAGAAATATATAACTAAACATAAACATCACTTAACAGATAGTTTACCTGCAAGAAGGATGCTTTCGGTTTGTATGTTATTAATGTAAGAGTGAAAATGGATTTCCAGCTTCAAAGATACAATGCTGTAACTGTTGAATACACATGGCTTGTACCGCTCATGAAATCACTCAATTAACTTAAAATAAATATTTTTCTTTTATAGATTGAAGCATTTCAATAAGGAAAAAATTCTGTGTCATTATCTTGATCTTCAGACAAATGTTAAAAAAATTCTGAAAAAACATAGAGCATTATCTATAGGGTTTTTTTTTTACCCATAGAACAACTTCCTTCAGATATTTTATTGCTTGTAATAATATAAAAATATTAAGAGCCACATATAGAATGAAAAACTAAATATATCTATTCGCATTCAAAATATAATTGTTGAATGTAGATTTAAACTCTATGGAATACGCTATTATTATTTATTAAGTTTTGCCTGAGACAGAAGAAAGCCCAGAAATGACATTGTTTGCATAGATGCATAACATCTACAATCGACACAAATAAAGACAAATAAGAGCAGCCTCTATCTAGATTTAGGCATGGTACCAATATTAAAATTCTAATCACATTTTCTTATTTGTTTAAAAGTGGAAAACTTTCTTCCAAATCATAACTTGAATTGTCACTGTCAGCAAGAATTTGACTGGTCCTCTGGCAGAGTCACAAAGTGGAATAATGCTAAGGCTGAAAATCCTGGATTCGCAGATAATCAAAATTACCATCAGCAACACTGGACTCTGTACAAAACAGCCATTTCTATGAAAATAATTGAGGGATTTTTTTTGGACTGACCACTGATGATCATATTGCCTGGGATGTGGATTCCAAGTCACGATTGATGTAAGAGGGTTAAGATCCATATTTCTTGTTTTATGGGAACACTACATCTTGGAAGATGATCTAGGCTAGGAATACACATGAGCAGAGTCCTCCTCATTGTGACACAGCTTCTATAGGAGGATGGAATAAACATGGCCAATGAGGTATTTAAGCACAGGTTTCCTAACCTATTCATTAGCTCATTCAGCTGAGAAGGAAGAAGCAAATCCAACTACTGGCCCCTGTTTCCAGAAAAGCTCCTGCAAACTTATCTCATTTTCTAAAGGTATGATGTCTTACTGAATCATAGGAGAGTTTCAGGCTGTTGAATCCAATCTGACATAAATCCTTTGAGCCAGTATGTTAGAGGATGGCAAATTAAAACAACCACCTCTGCGAAAGCTGATTTTCACCTTTCTTTCATGCTTCTTAATTAACATGACAAATTTTGTAAATATGAACTGTAGCACTTAATATTTATGAGCATGGTTGTGTTGTTGCAGAGGTTCTGGAGGTATAAGCATCAGATAAGAGGAGAGACTCTCAAAAGTACAAAGAAAAAACACTAGAGGTTAGTTCTAAGGAGTTAGACACTAAGGAGTGCAGCTGTGAGAGCTGGTAAAAATTATTTTAGATTTTAAAAAAGAACAAAGAACACATATCCAACAGAGGGAAAATAAGTATCACAAATGAATAAGGGGGATAAATAAAGAATGTAGTGCCAATATGAACAGTGGAAAATAGGAAAAATACGCAGGAATTGCCACATTTTCTTCTCATCTTGAAGATGCTGCACCATATAAACACAACTTTTTGAAAGAGAGAATTTGATAGAGTGCTGCGTTTTTATTTACCTTGTACCTAGCACGACTAGAGAGTCATGCAGTACAGAATAAGTTAGGTAAATCAGAATTCAGAAGCATTGTGAGCCTGTGTGTTTTCTGCTACAACCTTCCCACAACAAGGTGATCGATACTGCAATACCAAGTCTAAGTCATCTTAGGTCCACCCCCTCAGGCCCCAAGGCAGTGTTGTATGGAACAGATTTTGCTACACTTGGTATTCATCCTGAACCTGAATTCATCCAAGTACACTAGACATTCTTTACTCCAACAACTAAATATCAGAAGTTATTCTTAATTTAGTAAAAGCAGTAAGAAATAATAGAGCTTTTTTAACAAGTATGAAAATTCACACAAAAAAATGTGTAATAATGCCTGGTTGTAATCTTCTGTACATAATGAAAATCCTATTCTTGATCATCCACATATGTTTGATGTCTTAGCTGAAACTGAAATTCAGGCAAGAGTTAAAACACAAACCGACAACCTGACTATACAGAAAACATAACAAAAAGACAGACAGAGTACACAAATTCATCTTCATGATTGCAAATTCAAGGACATAATATAGCATCTTACTATTAGATTTTGCAGTGCAAAGCAGCAGGAACATACTTCATATGCCTGTTTAACTTAGCAAATTAAAACAGTGTTCCGAATCACACAGGAGATCTATGCAAAAGTGGAAAATCAAACCAGGAAACACTGCTGTAAGTCACTGTCCCCATGATTTCATCAGTGAAGTGATTTGATAAAGCAGCAAGGAGACTGAACAGCACGCAAAAGCCCCTGCAGATGGTGGATTATAATGTATCTTTCACAAAGTCAGTTTCTTACAACTGATTAAGTAATCACACACTTTTGTTTGCTTGATCATCTGTGAAAATAGGAAGTTTCACGACAATACAAGTATGTTATGCTTCTGGTGAAGCTGCTGTAAATCTCTGCTACTTGTCTGGCCAACTACGAGGCACTTTTCCTCAAAACGTATTTTTAGATTCGCCTGTAGCAGCACCAAAATGCAAGTCTGCCAGTGAAGTAAGTCACTTTAAAGACTTTAAGTTGTGTTCATTAAGAAATGTTCAACCAACTTTTGCCTGTTAGAATATACGGTTATGCACCTGCAGATGTCAAACAGTGTTATGCTCCCAACTTGTAAACTCAGAAGATTAGATCAACATGGACATGCTAGTATGTTTTACAGATGCTGAAGATTCTTAATAACAGAGAAAAAAAATTAGGAAAAAATGTTATTTCTTGGCTAAAAGGCTAAAAAATACAGACAGTGCAGATCTAGCACTTTGATTCATATCTAGCAATAGTTTAGCCTGTACATAATTACTATTCAAAAAAATCCTAGAATATTTTCACAAAGTGAGAATCTATCTCAAAGAGGAGAGGGGTGTGGAAAAGCATAGCTCAAATACTTCTCTGTCTAGTTTTTCAATTAAGATTAATGAAAAACAGAAACACAAAACCCCATGGAAAAAGTGCTGATTTTTTAAAAATTAAAGTGTTGTTACTTCAAGTTTTTCATGCAGTGGTGAAATCAAAATAATTTCATTTATGTAGCACTAGCTTTTAATAGCAGAACACATTAACTAAGCTAATATTTTTTTTCTAATTCTGTACAGCACGTATTGAGAAAAGGGTGAAAAACTTCTGTTTGACTAGCAACAAATAAATAATCTACATATACAGTAAAAAGTAACTGCCAATGAAATCATTGAGATGTGAAAATTTTACTCTACAGGAAATACGGAGAAATTGATATTTTATCAATACATTTACACAATAATTGTATTGACTCTCCGTGCCCAGGCACTGGCAGTAGTGTGGATTCAGGAGAGGCCTCTGTGAGGAGAAAAAACAAATTGAGAGGAAAATAAAACTATGAACAAGGTGAGAGCAGAAGGAGTGGAGGAGATGCCCTGAATTTCAGAGCAGAGTTCCTCATGCAGCACAGGGAGGATCACATGCCAAAGCAGGTGGATATTACCTGAAATAACTGTGGCCCATGGAGCAGTTTGTGAAGGACAGATACTTTGGGAAAGACTCACACTGGACCAAGGAAAAGCATGAGGAGGAAAGAGCAGCAGAGAAAAACTGCTGCAAACTACCTACAACCCCCCTTTCTCCATCCTCCAATGGAAAAAATTAATTTCTTTCCACTGATTTTTGTCAGACTTGTGTTCAACACAGAACAAGGATTTAGTTTTGATGAAGAATCCACCTTCCAAATTTGTGAATTTAAACAAAATTTCCCTAATTCATCTGCCTTGGAAAAAATCTCAGGTGCTGATGGTTCTTTTGATCTTGTGTTTAAACATCACACTTGGTTGGTCAGTGGAAAAATTTATGTATGTGGAATGTTCAATTGAAAAACTATTAATCAACCAAGATGACAGACTGCCATCTTTAATCACAAGTAACTTCTTATTCAATTGTTAATTGCGGTCTTAATTGTTGACAATTAATCCCAACACAGCTGAAGATAAAATTTAACAAGGAGAAGAATGGCAACATATGATCCATAATGTGTTATAAAAACAGAAAACTCAGTCTGACCAAACATTCCTCAAGGATATGAAGAAGATTAAAAAGAAGGTAGAGATAAATACAAAAGAATAGGGGAATTGTCTAAGATCATTGATAATATAATGATGAATCTGTGATACGTGAATTAAAATCAGTTCCCCTGTTCCATGTTTTTCTCTCTCTCAGCAGGAGGTAAAGTAAAACTTTCAAAGCAAATGCATGATTTACAAATACATCTATGGATATAGATCTTAAAACATTATAAAAATAAACTCATTGGTAAAAGTCCATCAACCCAATAAAAAAAAATTCTACACAGGGGTCCAGTGTTTCTGGTCACTCAAAGCTACTTTGCACTTCTGTTAGCTGCTTTCTTTTTCAGTAAAAATAATCATATATAGGCAAAAAAGAGATTATATCTACAACTTGAACTTACTTTTCATTTTCATGTGATGAAAGCAGGTAACTATTAATATTTGTCTTTAACTGATGAGTCCTGAATTGCTACAATGCTGAGATAGTCTGTGTTTAAGCCTATTACATGAATGTTGCTCATATTATGCAAGATATCGAGATTAAATAAGTCTATGGCATTTTCTTCCTTCACTTTTTACATAGACTTTAGTGCTACATTTTACTACTTCAATGCAATTTCTATTTTATCATGCTGCAACATTAACTATATTCTCTCAGCAAAATCTACATCATTTCTTTAACAGAGAAAATGCAGGTTATTACAATACAAGAGTGAAAGTATTTCAGATTCAGTCATGAGCAATATGTTAATGATGTAGTACAGAGCACAGTGAAATAATGTCAACATTATCTGCAATCTGCACAGCAAAAATGAAATGTCAGCCAATTCCACCAAATGGCAAATGGTTTTACTGTTCAAGGAACTGGATTATAAATCTGGTAGTTCAGACAAGATGACATAAAATAGGAAATCAGAAACTTGGGAAGGGGGGAAAAAAAGAAAAGAAATATCAGTAGGGCTACTACTGTAATACTTCTACGGTAAATTGTAGGGTTTTGTGAGTGCTATTTTTTTGGTAGTAGACTTGATCAGCCTAATGGGTACAAAGGCAGAAGAATCAATATAGTTCAAATATTTAGAGAAAACTATTCTAAGATAAAGTTGTTTACTTTTTTGCATAAATGCAACCTACTTATATGCAAAGTAAGGCCTGCAATCATTTTTAAGATCAGGAGGTTTCCTCTATAATCTCCATCTTTCATATATAATAGCAGCAGGGCATACAGCTGGATAGGTTTGTGTCTCATCCAATCTGCTTGGTGTAGGAGTTGTAGAGGATTTACCTCCTATAATATAATAGCAAATATGACTGAGTTGTTTGGATAGAAAGCAGCATTTACATATATAGGTGAATTCTCTCTCTCTCTTAAACAGATATTTCCCTAAAAATAATACTGACTTTCACCAGTTATGAAGCGTCATTCACTTTAGCTGCAACTGTTACTAGGAAGTGTAGATAATTTCCTTCAAAATCCATAATGGAGTTCTAAACCATCAGATTTTCAAGCTCAGTTGATGAGCCTTGTTTGATAGTTTAGGTAAGGAGGCAGAAATGATCAACCGTTACATAAAGCAGAAAAATTGTCATTAGATAACACTCTTAATATTAATTTGAAGTAATACATGTTGGTTAGCTCAGCTGAAAAACATAGCTTAGGCTGTAAATTTCAACAGGCAGAAGAACTAGTTTTTGCACTATATACAGTCTGTGACTGATGCAGTTCTCAAAATCTCACCTAATAATGTCACAAGTAATGAAATGTAAAATATTATTTTTTAAAATAAATTGAGCCATTTTGTGGAACAGAGAAAAAAGATTTTCTGGAAAGATTCAATAGATTCAATAGCATTTTTCCTTATTCAGTCGAATCTCTTAATCAGAGCAAAGAAAACCAGTCTGTAGTGTTGGAAAGTTTTTATTTTAGAGTGTTTTGTTTTAGGGTTATTGCATCCTGAGAGAAAGAATAAAGCACAAACTTTACATTACAACCTTGCCAGTTTACCTCTTGGCAAAACTGAAGTGACTTGCCTTTGCAGTGTTTTCACAGTGCTGTTGGATGGCTAACGAATTTTTCTATCTGAAGGTGGAAAATGTGTTCCTATTTAGCAGTTAAAATAAGGGCTCAGTCAGGAGAGTCTCTTCTTTAGAACTGATTTAAGGTCAAAATACAGAGCATGAGAGAAATATTGCCATAAAATACAAAGGGGAAGAATATTTACCCTGGAGTATAACCATCCTTGTACAGCTGCAGCTAAACCACTACCATCCTTAACATATTTTCTGCCACTCAGCTGCTACACCAGCTGCTATGAATTAACTCAGAGCCATACTCATTTATAACAGCTGAGAAAGTGTCTTGTCTTTCTCCAGTGAGAAGTTGTCCATCTTCCACCAAACATTTTTTCAAAAAAAGGGATGATCTGGATCACATCTTGCTTTACTTGCCCAAGCCTAAAATGTAGGCTACCAGAAATTCTAATTTATCTGCTAATTCTGGAGGCATTTTCTTTTCAAGGATAAAGCTTTTTTAAATGCCTGAGCACTTCTTGAGCTTGCCAGCTTGTCTCACACTTCTGGACTCTAAGGGTTCATACAAAACATTACATGAAGACATGAGCAGCCATTCTTAAAGAACACTTTAAACCATTTGCCAAAGGAGGAGGATTAGTGCTTGGATTTTTAACCAGTATTTTCATATTGCCTAAGCGATATAGACTAAATTCCCTCTTACACCAGTAAAAACTGGAATTCATTTCCCCAGCACCAGCAGAGTGTATATTACTAAGGGACAGGCTGTGTTAAAATGATATCCCTCATACTTAGATGCAGAAAATACTCAAGTACTTTAGTTACCATCACCACTGTCTTTCTGCCCCTTTTTCTGGTATAAACAAATGCTTGTCCTTCCGCAAATACTGGACTTTCTGCACCATATGATTGTTGTAAAATTCCCCCAGGCATTGAAGCTTATGCACTTATTTTGGAACAGTAAGCATTATAACACTCAGTACTGTGATATTTCAATACTTTTATACTTATGTTCTTTTATATATCTATCTTTAAATCCATAACAAGATACCATACAGAGCTCTGAATTCACAGAAGTAAGGCTTAGGAAAAGAGAAAAAAATAATTGACCAAAGCCCACCCATTTCCCCAAGAATCCCAAAATACTCAGTAGGGAAGAAAACAAATACAGATACAAAGGAACTGAGGTACTACTGAAAATTAGAAGATAAGTACAATGCTCATTGGCTTTTCAGAAAGAAATGTTTAACTGTCTTTTTTAAAAAATGAGCAAGGGTTCTGCTTATGGCTTATATATTTCCCAAGATTACCATCCAGACCTTCACAGCCATTGAGTAAACAACAGCAGATGTTGAGCTGTAAGACCACATCATTCAGCAACGATTAGATATTTAATAAAAAAAAAAAGACTCGCTTGACACAATCTTGCCTTTAGTTTACTAAAGCTATACTGAAGGGGGAGAAGGAAGCTGTTCTCAGAAGCATACTGCTCATTGTCTTTTCAAACCTAAAACATTATGTACCCATCTGTAATTATTGTTGTAAACAGTATGTGTCAGATGTTCCAGATCTTATCTGCAAGCAGCAGTTTTATCCAATAATGGATAAAAAAGTTGCCAGATGGAATAAGTCCTTGAGAACCACCTTCTGTTACTGTTTGTATTAAAATTATTTTAAAAGTAGGAAAAGAGTAAATATTTCTAAAGGATGACAAAAGTACATTTATAAATCAATTATAAATCAATTTTTTGTCATCTTTTTTATTACTTCCTTGCAGGTATTAATTAAAAAAACATTGTTAGACCTTTCTTGGGTTTTTGTGAACTGTGAATCTCCAAAATGAAGCACGGAAGCTGAGTGAATACAGTTTGTCCAGGACTGATGTGGGCACAGAGTAACATGAAATGCATTTATCAGTCCTACTACTACAACAAAAACAAGATAAAATAACCAAAAAATTAGCTTCATTCCTAGTCAGCAAAACTGCATTTCATATTCTGAGATCTTTAATGTAGGAAGAATTTTATAAAGAGACCTGAAGTCCAGCTTGGGTCAATACAGCTCATCGGTGTGAATAGGCATGTTTAGAAAAATTAAAACTAAAACAGGAAAAAATAGGACAGAATAAATGCATTTTTGTGTGTATTTGAGAAATTTAAGTCAGAAGGATATACCAGTTCTTCTGGGATTTCACTTAAGTGTTCCACAGTAACTAGCTCTAAGAAAATACAAAATCCAAGACCTCAGTGTATTCAGGAACACATGCAGTACTGGTAGACAGGCAAAATGAACCTCCACAGCTGCCCAAATAACAAACACATGAAATGGAGACAAACAGAAGTCATAGCTTCTTGTAGTTCCAACTAAGCAGAGGAATAAAGCAATTTTTCTTAACACTCTTCCTAAAGAGAATGGGAATTGGGATAAAATATTTGTGAAAAATCATAAACTTAAAAGGTTAGATCTCACTGCACTTCTGAAACTTATTTAGAGTTTAAGCAATACGTAAAGTACAACAGACTGAACTTAGCTGATAAGTATCTACCAACACACATCTGCTAGTTAAAGACATCTAGAACTTCGTAGCTATCCCAAAATTAAGAAATAAAATAAAAAATTGCCACGTTAATAATAAGCTTATCCCCTAAGTTGAGAGATTCATTCAAAACTGAAATTCATATACAATGAATAGTATATTACAAAGCTTGTAAATAACAATCAGCTTCATAAAAGGTAATGTTCCAAAGGCACTCATGTGTGAAAAGTCAGCTCCTGACTTCCTGCTTCCCACTTCAGACTCTGTAGTCTATCCAATAGCTGCGTAGTATTGAATATAAACAGTCTTTCGAGAAGAGCTGGAATTCAAATGGGTGCTTTATCCATGTAAGATATCTCAATTGTTTAAAATTACATTATTCAAGAATGAAACTTCTTAAGAAAAAAACCAGAATTGAAACACACACACATCCCTCTTTGCTTCCCCTTAAATAAGCCAAATAGCTGCATGTCTCCTTTTGGACACTCTCTAGCATTACTGGGGATTTGGCTTCTCAGAACAGAGGAGCTCAAATGTGCAGTCCATTGCCAAATTGCTAAAAGTAATTACTAATTACTAAAGTATTTAATGCAATCTACTAAATAGAAGTGGCATTAAGGCAAAAAATCTTTTATCCTATCTGTAAATTTGGTGCAATGACCAATCCAATAATTTTTCTATGGTACTAGGAACAGAGGAGCTTAATGTCCAGCCAACATTCAGCACCAAAAGTAAACTTATCGTGAACTCCTGAGCCCATACAGAATATAACCATACCACCGGAAATGAAACTACTTAGTCTGCTCCATCCGTTGGCAGCACTTGGAGAAAGTCTAACAAAAGAGTAAAATAGATAATCCCTGACTGTCAGTATAAACTGATACTTATTCCAGTATTATACAGCACATACACAGATCCTAGCTTTCATCTGGAAACAATACAAATTTTTCAGCAGAATGCCACTGTTACACTGCTATATTGTTTTCAACCTCAAATACCTCAGGCACCACGGCGACAGTCTTCTGGATTAGCGTACAAATGGCAAAATCAAGTATCTCTGCATTCAAAGTTATTTTGTGCCCTCAATAAACTTGAATCATTCTAAATTCTCACCTTTACATCCTTAAGGTAGCAAAACTATGACCTACTATACACATCAGAAAATTCAAGCTAGACTCTAAGTTGTACTAAAAGAAAGAACCCCTGAACCATTAGTCGTTGACTTCAAAGGATGTAAAATCCAATCACAGGCAAAAGAAAAGTCTAGCATGATACACTTCATATCGACAAACATATGAGTTATTTTTTAATATTAATTCCACTATGTCTTACTATATTTTTGTCACAGTGTAAGACTAAGTAGGAGTTATTTAGAAGTAATTAACAGATTCCCCACTTGTACCACTATTTGAACAACACTTACTTTGCTAAACTATTCAGCTCGAATATTTAGTGACTGTCTATTTTTCCAAACAATGAAAGATAAATCTATCCCTATAAAGCAATTAGAGAAGCAATTAATGAATGCTAGATCTTACAAAAACAAAACAATTTTCTTTGAGGTATGCAAGAAAGGGACTATTTATTTTAAACATTTCTCAAAATGTCATCAAAAAAAACCAGGCAAAACTGTTTAACTGACTATATCTCATTTGTAAGGTATGTATAGGATTGCCAAAGTCAATTTTATGTTCATTGAACAGAATTACTGAACTATTGTCACATATTTATCCTTTTATTCACATACAAAAGAAATAATTCAAGACATTTCTCAAAAATTTTTGTAGCTTAAGTAAAATTCTAATTGTTGACTGTTTGACAATTTTATGATAAGCACAATTGCCTTATAAACCCATAGCTACAGCTATTTAAACCAAAATCCTTCTTTTTATTAATTTTATCTGGTGATACTAAATTTTTTTTAAATAAAAACTAAATTTCAATATTAAATATATCATTTAAAACCTAATATAAGAGGAGGCTGAGGGGAGACCTTATTGCTGTCTACGACTACCTGAAAGGAGGTTGTGGAGAGGAGGGAGTTGGCCTCTTCTCCCAAGTGACAGGGGGCAGGACAAGGGGGAATGGCCTCAAGATCCACCAGGGGAGGTTCAGGCTTGATATCAGGAAAAAATTTTTCATGGAAAGGGTCATTGGGCACTGGCAGAGGCTGCCCAGGGAAGTGGTTGAATCACCTTCCCTGGAGATGTTTAAGAGATGGGTGGATGAGCTGCTCAGGGATATGGTTTAGTGACTAATGGGAATGGTTGGACTCAATGATCCAGTGGGTCCTTTCCAACCTAGTGATTCTGTGATTTAAAATGGTTTTAAACTAGGACATAGGAAGAGTGTGTGCAATTTATGCATTTCCTATGAAACTACTTTCTTTTCTAAATGAAATGAAAAGTAGAATATGTAATGATATATTTGTTACTAGGAATTTTATAGATATTAAACTTTTGAGCAATATACTTTATTTCATATCATTAATGACCTTATTTTCATAATGTTTAGTACCTTTATTCTAGAATCATGTTAATCTTTGAAAATTGACATATATAAAATTGCTAGTCCCCTTTCAACAATTTAGGTGCAATTTAAAACCATGCACATGTATTGACTCTTTAAATTCCTGTATTTTTTTCATGATCTCTATTTATTTCCTCTAATGGAGGAAATTAAATTGGCAAGGAAAATATTTTGCTCAAGTATTTACGACTATTACAATGGTTTCTTCGGTAGCAGTGACTCAAGCGACTTAGCTTTCAGTTATTGACTTATTTTTTTGGAAAAGGACAAAATGACACCGTTTCAACAGGGAAACCAATGAGTGCATAGAAAGCAAATCCATATAGAAACCACAGGCTGCTGCTTCTGCTTTGCTGCTTCACTGGTGAGTAACATGTGGCACATGAGAGTTTTAATCAGTGAGGCAATTAGTTATGAAGCTTTATGCTGAAAGTGATAAATGTGGTGAAGAATCAGATGCAGGAAAGGACACTAATTTATCCATGACTTTGTATAATTTACTAGAAAAATATACATAGTGTGGACATGTAGGATTTTACTGAATTTGTGAAAGTAGACCTCATTGAGCCATGAATTTTAACAACTTATTCCTACATCTTCTGTATTGTGAAAATACATATATTTTAAGAACTGACTGAGAAACCTTTGCTTCAGTTATACAGCATTTTTTTCTTTTCAGCTGTAAAGACAAAATAGGGGATGATTTAACATCCAGTTGAAGCCAATGGGGAGAAAATACCTGATCTTCAGCAAATATTACTTTTATCCTTGTAGCAACCATACTGTGGAACGGCACATGATTAGATGATGTTCTCCAAGACCAATGTTCATATCAGTTTAAACTCAGTGTTCCTTCATGAACAATGAAGAAAGTTTCTCTAAAGAGTTATTCAGAACAGGATTCTTTGGCCCAAAAGAGGAATATATCCTTTTGCTCCCACATTGGACTGAAAAAAAACATAGGAAGTTTAGCCTCAGCATCAGTTCCAGCTAGTAAAATATACCTTTGGTTGTTTTCATATGTCTCTCAATTGTAGAAGTCTGTGCAATAAAGTATATTCTTTTTTATATAATTTTATTCATCCATTGCTTCTGATACATATTCTTTTTGCCAAACCTTTACTTTCAAAATTAGTACAGCAAAGGAAAGCCCAATTTTGAAAAATTATCCATTTAAACACATAATAATATAACCAGAAACAGGCTTTAAATCAAATCATCAACAATGGAAGACATTGTTCAAAAAACAATTTTATTTAAACTGCCACGTACTAAGTATGATTACACCATAAAGAAAATCTATAACAATTATTATGTATTTGACAGTGTGCAAAAAAAAGTTAAAACAATATAGTATAAGCGTGTTCAAATCCAAGAAAAGGAAAATATATCAATAATTACTTTCTTTGATTTTCTGCAACAATTATTTCCTTGAAAGCAATCCTTTCATTATTACTACGAAAAATATTAATAGACAGAAATCTAGCAATTATGATGAAGGCCTCAAAAGAACAAGAAAGTCATATGTCTGATTTAGCAAATGACACAGTAGAACCAATGCCCCACAAGTGCATATCAAATCTATGTTGACATAATTAGATTTTGTTAAAAATACTTTAGATGACTTTAATAACATTTAATAGCAGGTTTCATAATCTACATAAAATCAGATATAACTATTTTTACACATGCAATATTTAAATGGCTCTCGTTTGTTAATTGTTTGCCCTTAGTAGCTACAACTACTTCAAAACTGTTACTTTTTATATAACAAATAGCCTGATGGGGTTTAGTGTTCTTGGGGCCTCTGTCACTACCAAAATCTAAATATTAATTCTGCCTTTGGCTTTGTAATGTATCTTACTAGCAATAAGGCACAGATTTGGATAAACTCAGTGCTGCTAAATTTTATCTCCATTGTTGCTTACCTCACTCAAAGCAAAGACCACTTCCACACCACCAAAATCACAGAATCATAGAATCCTTAAAGTTGGAAAAGACCTCTAAGATCACCTGGTCCAACCATCAGCCCAACACCACCATGCCTACTAAATCATGTCACAATGAAAGGATAAAAGTCCATGTTTGCCCTTTTCATGATAGAGGTAAATCTTATTCTACTTTATTTCTGTCATCCTGGAACAGAATTATTCTGAAGAGATCATATTATACAATCTGAAAAACATTTTTACCATTGTTCTTAACAAATTTATATATTTTGCTGTCAGTTACTTATGACATTTTGGTGATGAAGAATTACCAAAATTTTTGTCCTACTTTGGCTTGCAGTTAGGCTTCAAGCCACCCTATGGGTAAATACATATCATTATTCCTGTACTTCAAGATTTAAATATAAATTTAGTTCTTAAAAAAACCCAGCATGTTGTAGAGCCTAGCAATTCTTTTCCTTTTTTTTTTTTTTTTGTTGCAAGTGGAAATATTATAGAATGATTGGACACAAGAAAGCTGAAAGATAAAAAGGTCACAGCACATACCACTCTTTTATCAGTATGTCTACTATCCACAGTGAAACAACTTTCCAGAGTAATTTTATGAGGTATATAAATTGTGCATTATTGCTGTCAGGTGTAGGTACAGAAAGAACTCTCAACAAATTTTTGTCCCTTTAGTAGGCACAGAGGAGATGCTAGTAGGTAAATTTTGTATTCAATCAGAGTGCATTGGCTTAAAATTAACACACTTGGGAGGTGGAGGCAAATGTTATGGATGGTTTGGGGTGAAGGTTTTTTCAGTTTTGCATTTGGGAAGGAGGTTTTTTCTTTTTTAAGTAGTCACTGCTCTGTTTTTCAGGTATACCCAAATTTCCAGGTTCTGTTCAGAGCCAAGTTTTAATAGTGTCACTTTGAGTACTTTCACTCAAAAAAATGTATACTTATGAGTTGCTACAATGTGGAAATAAAATACACTGTTTCATCAGCATATACACTGATGGATGGTATCATAAAATGATGGAAATTCTGATCAGTGTTCCTATGTTTGAATTGGAAAGTGAATCACTTTGAGCCATCGCTGCACTGCTCCTATGGAAATCCAACACTGATCTTAACAAGAC
The DNA here is from genome assembly GCF_032191515.1 of Phaenicophaeus curvirostris. Taxonomy (NCBI): domain Eukaryota; kingdom Metazoa; phylum Chordata; class Aves; order Cuculiformes; family Cuculidae; genus Phaenicophaeus; species Phaenicophaeus curvirostris. The sequence continues at coordinate 3,252,062 of NC_091393.1, forward strand.
TAAATAATATCCAAGTATGATTTTCATGTTCAGTTGGACATGTTTTCATAACCTTGAATAGCACTCTGAACCAGCTATCAGTACTGACATTTTACTGGCAACTTGGAAGTAAGAGAAATCTTGAGAACTGGCACAATGAATTTTGGTTCAGCGACACAAGAAGAAATATGTTCATACATATTCAAGTAAAGGCTGAGGGAAAGAGTAGACATGTGAAAGAGTGAGGTTGGTAGATTGAGGGAGAAATGTCTGCAGAGAAGTAGGCATTACGGCTGCAGCTGAACAGGGAAAGAACAAATCTATGGTCATAAGGCTTCAGTGTAAATTGTGATCTGAAACTGATGATCATTTTGATTTAAACAGTAAAAAACACTGTCATGCACAGTAATTACCACAAAGTAAAAAGTGTTTAGGAACTACAGATACATGGAAATGCTTAAAAATCAGCTGTAGTGGCTGGCTGATTAGAGGAGTTCTTAGAGACGTGAAATGAAGCCAAAGCAATAGCTGTCCTTAAAAAATATACACGTCTATGACAGATACAATGTAATGATGTTTTTCAATCAGAAGTGAAGAGAATGGTATAACTACAAACTCTTGCAGAGGTACTTAAGCTAGTTTTATATTAATTTTTGTTTCACTTACACAGTACTCATGCATCTCAGAAAACTTCCAAGAAACCTAAATAACTTAGATGACTAATGTGCACTGATATTTGCGTCCAAGTTTACAAGCTTGAAGTTGTTTTGACTGAGCTCATGCATGGTATTACAGCAGTGTAGTGAGAAGATAACCTGACAAAATGTGATGGCATCTATTAGATACGGAGCTACTCTTTCACCAAATCAGAATTTTATTTAAAATAAAGATACCACTGATTTCCAATGTAATTGTTCTTTGGGACCATTGCCTAGGAAAGCAACAAGCTAGGAAAATTAACAAAACATTTTCAGGAGAGAGTTTTTGTTTATGATTTTTGTTCTGATTTTCCCATCATCATCAAAAAGGTTTTTGAGAACATAATCTACTTATTTCATGTAATGTAACTGGCATCTATTTCCAACCAAGTCATATAAATAGGATCAGGTTGCAAGTGAAAGGCGCTATCACTTGCATTATACATTGACAAATACCTGAAAAGTTCCCCCCCCACAAGTTATGTATGTTGTATTTTAGAGCAATATAGAAGTTAATAGTAATTTTCTTTGTAAAAATATCATTACTAAGTATTTTACAGTGTCATAACATAACAAAATAATTCAAAAATGGCAACACACCAATTCAAAATTTTCCTTGGAAAATATCACTAGAGAAACTTAATTATTCTAGTAAAAAATGTCAAGCTATGTCCATTCAGAAAAATATTTTATTTCTACACTTAGAAAATAAACTTTAAAGTTATATATCCATGAGCTCTATTAAAATTTACATACATCTTTAAAGACAATCAGTGTTTCTAAGAGAAGATTAATATAATCCTTTGAGAAAATAAACCCAGTAAAAATTCAAAAACTTATGCAAGTGACATAGATTTTGATACATAACTGAATTTGCTCAATTAAAACTAAAAGAGATTGTATAACTTATTTTTACTCATTGTTACATTTTAAAAAAAGACATTTTAGAATGTAGTCATATGTAAGGTTTTTTGTTAATTTTGCCTTTTCAAACACCTGTGCCATTTCAGAAGGTAATAAATTCCTCTTTGAAGCAATGTTAAAAAGTAATGTCTTTCCAAACATTGTCATAAAACAGACTAATCAAGAACTGCAAGCTTATCAGTTTATAACATTCACATCCATGTTAATGACTATAAATGTTATAAGTGCAAAACCTCAAGAAACAGTTTAATGATTAGCGTACTACATGATTTTGTTCCAACCTTCATTTCATAGAAAGAAGGAAAGACTGCACACAAGAAATGGTCAGAAACTATATATACCAGCCCAAAATCACAGTTCAGCTCAAGCCTATTCAAATCACACACAAACTCTTTCTGTAGATTCATCAGAAGACTGAAGCTGGTCTTGCCAAGATTTTAGTTCCATTGCAAACTTTTCTTTTACTTATATGGGAAATCCAAAATCATGATATTCATGTCTAATTTAAGATCTTCAACAATCATACAAGTTCTAATCAACAATCTTTCTTTTTCTTTACTACCTCTACATATCATAGAATCATAGACCAGTTTGGGTTGGAAGGGACCTTAAAGATCACCTAGTTCCAACCCCCCTGCCATGGGCAGGGACACATCCCACTAGACCAGGCTGTCCAACATACATTTTGTAAGGAACAGATATCTATAGCCACAACTATGTAGAAGCAAGTGTTTTTCAGGCTACATAACTGAAAACATTTCCAGGAGAAAAATATCAAACAGCAGTTGGTCTCATCAGTATGGCATTCAGTTAATAGACTGACAGCCACTGAAAACAATCAAGGAAGACTTCAAAACTGCCCTTTGCAAAAAAATCATGTGTTGATCAAAGGTGAATTTTACTGCTCCAGCTAAGATTTTGACCTAGATCTGCCACAGATAACACTTTGCATTCATATAGCACCTGTCACCTTTCATCCCTAAGGATTTCAGAGCACTTTTCAATAAGGCAATACTGCTAGAATAAGGAATCATCAAGACATTTTAAGAAGTATTCTCCAAATGGAACCTTTGACACTAACCAGACTAATTTTATTTTCAAAACTCTTGGATAAGAGCTGGAAAAAAAATTCCTCCAAGGAAAATTCTAAAAATAAAGCAGCCACTGAAATTCAGTATATGCATAATTACTCCTTCTAATAGTCAGTCTGTAGCCCTGTAAAGTATTGTAATAAAAACTTTGTATTTAATGAGGATATTTATTTTATTTAATATGAGGACATTAATTTTTAAAGGATAACACTATAAAATCCCATATTACTTTGAACAAAAGGTATAAAAGCATGGCTATGATGAGCTCATCTTTCAGCTCTCAGTAAAATCTGTTTTTTCAGAGATATATAGGTAGAATAACATGGGTCTTACTTTATGAATCATCTTTGAATTATATAGATTAGATCATAGGGTGTTCATCTACAGATTAATACGTGTACATGTGCCATGCCTGTGGATGCTGACAAATTTGTGCACCCCAGCTTTGGCTGCAAGGTTCTTCCTAGGTTATCAACATAACAGTCCTTGCATTCACCTGGGAGATGAAGTTCACAGTAACCCAAGCAGGGGTTGAAAATGCTCCCTTGTCCTTCCACACCACCAAAGACGTGCTGTGTCCAGACTTATCAACAGACAAGGCATCTTTCAACGTTTTTTGTCCCATAGGAACTTGTGGTATGCTCACCATAACTAGCCCAGCACACACTCTGTCACAGAGCTATGCAGAAGGCATTCCTTTTTACAGTAACTTCCTTAAAAGTAGCAAAAGGTGGTGGTGAAGTGTGAGCAAGGAGCTTGGCACATAGGCCAGGTACTTTCCAACTTGGTCTGTGATGGTCATCTACATCAGTATCTGCTGATGTTTTGTCCTCCAAAATACCTTCATGGAGCCAGATATTCCCATATCTATCTCAGAGCCTTACAACTCCTAGAGATATGTGGACTTCTTTAAAACACTTATGTGGCAAAAGGTTATTTTTATTCTTGGAGACAGGCTACAGGGTAGACCTAGTGTCAATAGTGTTCACTAGCATCCAAGGAAACAGCATAGGTCGAAGGGAACTGGAAATACTTATTCATAGTATATAGCTTATCTTTTATCTTCCAAAAGTAAGAAAAAGTGTGCATTAAAATTCTCTGAAGTCAGGCTGAGGTCAGGAGTTGACATGAAGACCAAAGAGAGACGTCCTTGCTTTTCAGTGTTAACAATATCCACATGGATTTCAGTCTCATAAGATTTGAGTTAACTTTGTCCGTGTACCAGCAGCTTACAGATCCGTCAATCTAAACTACATCAACACCCTATCCGTTCAATCTGACCTCCAAGTAAAGACTTATGGCTGCCTAACATTCAGGTAGCTGATTTGTACCAAGCAACAAAAAAAGCTCCTTGATAAAATAACAGTGCACCAGCCCCTTCACAAAACACAACTTATCCAGAATAGTTGCTTTCAAACATTTGAGACCTTGGACCCTAAAGGCTGGATTTATTCTGAGTTTGCTGCAGAAATATTGTTCCTCAAACACAGCTATTTACAGTACAACAGGAACCTTCCCTAGAGTTACTAATAATTATATCCAACACAGCTGATCTCAGACCTATTCTTAGATTCAAAACACCTGCCTCCACAGAGCACGAGAACTTTTTTGATTGTTTCTACTATGATTTCTGTTTGTATGCTTACCTTCCTCACACAGGAGAAAGGCACAGATACAGAAGGCATGGACATGCGCAAAAATTTCCTATGCTCCTAAGCATGATCTTAGTCAAAGTGACTTCTTATGTATGTAAATATGCATAAATTATAAATTTATTCATAACATCTTCCCCATTCATGAAACTGTCCTGTGATGAGCAATTAGAATAGATATGGCAGCAAAATGAGAAAATCAACTCTTGCCATTCATTCATTTTTGCTATTAAGTCTGGATAGACAGTATTCAGCAACACTTAATATAATAGTTCTTTACTTATGAGGTTTTTTACCTCAGCTCAGTAAGAGCTTAGACTTTAAATTTCTGAATCAGTGAAGTTGCTTTTGCTTTACACAACTATGACCAAGAGACGATTGTAATGTCTAGTTCTTTCACTTAGAGATTTAAATCAGACCTTTTGACATTAAAAGGGTCGATAAACACAACAAATGCCAAGAACTGCCTTCAATGGAAATGGGCAGGTATAGCAGGTGTCTATCAGCTGTCAGGAGCTGATGTTGCCTGTAGGGCAAAAGTTACTCAGGAAAAAAAACGGTCTTTGAAACAGAATGAGACATTTCATAATTTCCAAATAACTGTTTGTAATGAAATACACTTGCAAGCAGAAATAAAGCTTAAATCTCAAGCAATGTTCTTCTACCTTGATGGAGCAAAACTGATATTCTCTTTTTATTGCAAAAGTTACACCAGAGCTTATAGGGGAAGGGACTGTGGCTTGGGGGTTTGTTTTGTTTTTCCTTCTAATATTTTGGGTTTGGCAACCAGACCCTATAGTAGATTTGAAGCTTCCCTGCATAGTGAGCAAGAAGTTGTACAGCTTAGCAAAAACTGTGCTCTGAATTTAATTCTAATGTTATGTTTTAGATAGTATTTTTTTCTAAATGAGTCTTTCACACAGTGTATTAACTGGCATTGAATAGATATCCAGCTGAACTGACAAAACATAAGACAGGAATCAGTATCCTGTAGTTTATGGTTAAAGGCTCTGGCATGCCATTCTATGGGAAAATACCATTAGTGTCTGCTGGCATCGATTTAATTAATTACTAATCATGAGCCATGCCAACTGCTTGGCACAAGTTAGGGTCAGAGTCAATTGTTTGCGGACACATGCTTAACCATCTGCACGTCAACATTTTTTTTGCCCTCAGGTAAATGAACAGAATGTCAGCTCCTTCATAGTTTATGAGTGAGGAGGCAGATAGGGGGACAAAATGGGAAGTAAAGGGTTGGTTTCCAAATTATTTTACAGCATTTGAAAATAACAGCTACTATAGTAGTCTCTAAAAACTTCATCAAGGTCACAACTTCACTGTTTAGAAAATGCATAAACATAAATAAATATTTCCTTTCAGCCTTTGGAGAGAGCACAGTTTTTAAGGGGAATTCAGCAGCAAAAATTTTCGGCAAAGGTGCCTTGTTTCTGCCACTTATGCTATAAACAAGTTCAAGTTCCTTTAATTTGAACTCAATATGCCAATTGCAGCTGGTTTCCACTGCTACAGTGCCAGAACTTTGTCTTCCTCATCTTTTTTACTCTGGTCCTCCCTACCCAAGCAAAAAGTGAAAGATATTGCCTTTGCAAATTTTTATCACTTTTTTCTTGTTATCACTGTAACAGTCAAGTTAATCAGATGTGAGATTTTGGGTTTTTTCACTGTTTCTCCTTATTGATTGATTTTTGTCAAGTTTTCAAAGTGGAATGTGAAGGTAGAAAGTTGTATTTAATAAAAACTTATAACAATAAAGAAGAGGTATAGAGATGTAATGAGCGCAAAAGCAAGAGATCCAAGCCAATTTCCATCTCTAATGAAGGTATGGAGGTACTTTCTGCCTTTATAACACACAGAAGTGTTATTAAAGGCAGTAGTATGTTAAGTGACAGTTCTCTCAGCAAGCACTTGTAGTAACATTTTGAAACTGTATTGACAACGTTTGCCCTTACAAAGGACGAATACTTTGATCTACACTGTCGTTCACTATCAAGGTTGCAGATGGGTATTCCAGAACTCTCATATTATACTAGAGTATTACTTTGAATATGCTTGTTAATAAAAAGTTGACTTAAAATCACATTGAAGTACCTGGACCATAAGTGCCAATACTTAAATCTAGAATATTAGGATTAGGATGCACTTTATTGTGGAAGTAAATAGCAGAAAATATTTTAATATTTAGATCTTCATTGACTAGGGAAAGAATAAAAGCCACTTGTGTTACATTAACAGTAGCTGGACACCCAGAGCTGACATTTTTCCTAAGAAGTGAATGAAATTATTAGACCAACGGTTCATATATGAATCCTACCAAAACATCCAGCATGTAAACCAACAGTTCTGTAATCAGACTAATTACAAAAAGTATTATTTCTGTTGAAAAATACATATCTGTGCTCAAGTGACCAAAAATTATACATGTGCTTGGGATTTAAGGCTGTGCTGAATGGTGTAGGTTTGTTTGGTGATTAGCAAGAAATCTGAGACTTTATAATACAGAGTCTAAAATACAGCAATAAATTTATTAACACATACTAGAATAAAAAGATCAAAGAATAGAGGTGCTTTAGATTTAATTCCGTCCAAAACCAAAGATCTCTAAGCTCAATCAATTCAGCACAACTGTCCTGAACACTTATCCTTAAATTCGCCGAAGATTTAAGCAAGGTGCTAGGGCTAACTTGATGACAAGAACTAATGTCCGCTATGCTTGTTCCATACCATCTTTATGGCACTTCATAGTATGGAAATATCCCAGACTCAGATCTGGTTCCTGGTTTTGGTTAAGAGCAGCATTTCCTCACATTATACTTGATGGACAAATATTGTTTAATGTTAAATAATACTTCCTTTCTGACTAACATAATGCCTTCCAAATGGCCTGGAACTGAAAATGCACACATACACGTATTGGCATGAAAGATAGTCTGCTTAGACAATAGCCATTGTATATCATATGCAAATTTTGAATTTGCAAGAAAAAAAGAAAAGCTAGTATTTGTTTCTATATAAATGAAATCTAAAATATGAAGTAAAGATATATGTAATAGTGTGGTTTCTGATCAACTTTCATTTCTCCTTTATGAGCTGACTACATAATTTAAGATCAGGAGCTCATGATTTCTTTATAAAACCCTATAAAAATGAAAACACATGTTGATAATTTATTTTTTAGATTCTTTGCAACATATTTCCTTTTATACTTGACAAAATTCTGAATAGATTCATGGCTATGGATAGTAATAGAGAGAAACATTGCTTATGATCTATTCTCACAAAGACTGGGTGTAAGAAGAATCCTTTTTTCAGTGCTATACCCTGAAGTGTCTTTCAAACCAATTTCTCAATTGTAACAGTTTTTATGAGACTATTACACATAAGACAATACTATGGATGGAAATAGTTTGTACTAAAGTGAAAATCTGCAACTAAAGCGCTGACAAAACAAAATGTATGTTTTAAATCAGTACTGCTGTAATACAAACTAGCTATTTAAGGAATCATTGATCAATTTTCTTCTTCAGCTTTGAATTTTGAAGTGTGAATTTCCTAGCTCTTTACTATTTTAATGCCTACCTGATACATTATCTTTCTCAAATGTGTCTTGCATAGATATTTATGGGGTAAGAGAATGAACATGATCTTTGTAATAAATTGTACATGTATATTCTGCTATGGCTGAAATTAGCTTGTGATCCATTATATTTAACTTAAAGGGAAAAAAAATCTGTCCTGAGGTACAGTTAAGGGTAAATAAACATAGTGCTCTGAACAAAGAAGACACACTACTCTGAGCAAAGAGGAGATACTCAACTAAACAGAGTTTTAAGACCCTGTTATTTCTTTCTGACATATTACAAATCCAGATGTAGAACCTGTCATACCAACTTTTGTTTAATATTGTAGAGATTACTAAAACCTGAAAGCAAGGATACCTTTTAGTTCTTCTTATTTCATAACTGCCTCTTTTCAACAGCAAATCAAAATTTATATCATAATTATAATGAGAAAAATGATTGCAAAGGCTACTGTTACAGCCCAGCAATATGATTTTTATTAGTAGGTAATAGCATTACACATACATCAGCTACTACTGAGTATAGGTTCCTGCGAGTAAGTGTCAATTTAAATATCTTTGTCCTAAAACAAGTAGTGAGTTAAATGCTCATAATTCTTCTAATGACAGAGCTAGAAATAGGATTCCCATTCTTTTCCTGAATGCCTGGATGAAAGTTTAATGGTGGCAGGTAATTTTTCATATGCATTTATATGTAGCAGTGACACCCAGTGAACAGGTAACTTGAAAAAAAAAAGATTTCAAGTGATGGGTTTCTATAAAAAAAGAGATTACACATTTTGTCAACGTAAAGGTATTCAGTTGAAGTAGATGTGGAATTAATGGTCTCAGAAAATAATCTCACTAGTTCAGTACTTAAAATTCATGTTTAGTTGATATGCTAAATATTTGCCTTCTGGCTAACCTTGGGAAAGGTAACCATTATCTTGTTCCATAAAGACATGGAATGTGGATGTAGTGTTCTTGGACTTCAGTAAAGCCTTTGACACAGTTTCTCACAGCATTCTGCCACTGGGCAGAGTCCAATGGCATGAAGTTTAACAAGGCCAAATGCCGGGTCCTGCACTTGGGGCACAACAACCCTATGCAGTGCTACAGACTAGGAGAAGTCTGTCTAGAAAGCTGCCTGGAGGAGAGGGACCTGGGGGTGTTGGTCAACAGCCGACTGAACATGAGCCAGCAGTGTGCCCAGGTGGCCAAGAAGGCCAATGGCATCTTGGCTTGTATCAGAAATGGTGTGACCAGCAGGTCCAGGGAGGTTATTCTCCCTCTGTACTAGGCACTGGTGAGACCACTCCTTGAATCCTGTGTTCAGTTCTGGGCCCCTCACCACAAGAAGGATGTTGAGGCTCTGGAGTGAGTTCAGAGAAGAGTGATGAAGCTGGTGAAGGGGCTGGAGAACAGGCCTTATGAGGAACGCTGAGGGAGCTGGGGTTGTTCAGCCTGGAGAAGAGGAGGCTGAGGGGAGACCTTATTGCTCTCTACAACTACCTGAAAGGAGGTTGTGGAGGGGAAGGAGCTGGCCTTTTCTCCCAAGTGACAGGAGACAGGACAAGAGGGAATGGCCTCAAGCTCCACCAGGGGAGGTTCAGGCTTGACATCAGGAAAAAAATCTTAATGGAAAGGGTCATTGGGCACTGGCAGAGGCTTCCCAGGGAGGTGGTTGAGTCACCTTCCCTGGAGGTGTGTAAAGGGTGGGTGAATGAGGTGCTGAGGGGCATGGTTTAGTCATTGATAGGAATGGTTGGACTCGATGACCCCGTGGGTCTTTTCCAATTTAGTGATTCTGTGATTCTGTGACAGTATAATATTTAATATTTTCTGTTCAATACGTGTTTCTAAATAGTGGTAGAGCTTATCCTAGTCTATTGGTATGTTGTTAGAACTAACAAGTAGAATTCTTGAGTCCATTAGGTTCCTAGTCACTTGCTTCCTAAGTCCTGAGACATTCAAAATATCTTGCACATATCAGACAAACACCAGTGGAAAAAGTCTACCATTGCGTAGATGAGGAATAGATTTTCCTAGCTGATTAAATGGGACAAGAGCAGTGAGACTGGACACTGCTCTCATCTGTCAAAGGCTCTGAATGAGATTTAGGACTCTAAAGAGAGGAGTTTTCAGTGCTCTGTCTGGGAAGCAAGGAGCTTCCCAGAAAACAAAAGAAATAAAGTTATTTGAATGAAGTAAATATATATTTCTATTGCAGCTACACTGCTGCAAAATTAAGAAGAAACATAAGGCATGGAATTACAAGCCACTACTCACAGAAATAGTTTTCATTCCCAAAGGCAGCTGAACTGAAGTTAAGCTGGTTTTGTTTCCAGATAATATACGCATTGAAGAACAATGGAAAACATCTCTGATACAGAAAGAACAAAAGAAAAACCTCGTAATATTTTCTGTGGATATGCATTTAGCTCAGCAATGGAGTTTTCTGAGCCACAAGTTAGAAAATAGCAGCTAACAAATTGTCCACTGTAAACTACCAAAACCTGCTGCTTTCTCTCCACTAAACTATGTTAGATATGCATGTCTAATGTGCCTGTCCACAAAAGTTACAAGAAACGCGATGTAACAAAAAGTCGATGGTTTGACTCCCTTTCACCATCTATTTTACATGCTTCTTCTTGAAACTGCAACATATCAAGAGACACTTTTGATTGTAATACACTTGCCGTAATTCCTACAATAAAAAATAAGCACACAAGCTGCTCAAATTGAACATGAGCCAGCAGTATGCCCTGGCAGCCAAGAGGGCCAACTGTGTCCTGAGGTGTATCAAGCACGACATTGCTAGTCAGTCAAGGAAGATGATTGCCCTGCTCTACTCTGCTCTAGTGCAGCCTCATCTTAAGTACTGTGTGCAGTTTTGGGCACCACAGTATAAAAAGGATGTAAAGCCACTGGAGAGTGTCAGGAGGGCCACAAAGTTGGTGAAGGGTTTAGAGGGGAAGCCATATGAGAAGCAGCTAAAGCCATTTGGTCTGTTCAGCCTGGAAAAGAGGAAGCTGTGGGAAGACCTCATTGAAGTTCTTCAACTATCTCAGAGATCCAAGTACCGTAACCAAGCACCAGCAGACAGCATACAGATGTATAAATTTCAAGTTTTTGTAACACTAATACAACTACTGTATAATTTCCCTAATCTTGTGTAGTTGTATGTAATTTCTGTTTAATAAATATTGATGTATTGTTCTCTATAAGTAAAAATGTTACATCGTATACAGAAAATCTTCTGTTGAAATATGTAACAATGAAAACCATTTACATAAAATGCTGCGATATTTCAAATTCTTGCCTGTAGAATGGAAAGTATCTTTCTTTTTCACTTAAAACACGTAACAAGGCCCACATTACTCTGAAGCAGTAAAAATGAATTTTCCCTCCCACTTCATTTTGAAATGCAGCTCATCAGTGGGATTCAGGTTACCCATCAAAGTATGGCAACATTAAAAGCAGGGGAAAATGTTGCTGTCTGGACATCTTGAATACTTTTCTTTCTGGGCTATTTAAATTCATGATTTACATCTGACAAAAACAGAATTTGAAGTACCAAAGGAAAAAAATTCCTTGTTACAAACTCACATTTCTACCTTTTCTTGCCCCCATATCCACTTTGCTAGCTTTTTGCTTTTTTTCCCCTAACTATAAAAAAAAACAAACAACAAGAAGAAAATTTAATCATATGAAAGTACACATTTTTAAAATTTTACCCCTTTAAAAAAGACAGAACATAGCCATATCAGTTTATTCACTACATTAGTAGGGATATAAACAGAGTTGCAACTTCCATAGTCATAGCTCAGAAAATGTGACCCCTTCTTTCCCTCAATGCTTGTATTTTCCCCCTTATTAAATAACAAATTTGTCTACTGAAAAAGAAAAACTCAAAAAGACAAAATTAAAAATTTATTTTATTTCCTTAAAGAAAAAAATACCCTAATTCAGTATTCATTTTGGCATCCTCTTAAGATAGTCTGCACATTTAAGATGTTTTTAAGGTATTTCAAATTATCTTAAATAAATTTTAACCTACTGTTTGACAATACTAGTGCTTCTTCATTTCTCATTTTGTTCATGCAAAATCAACTCTTTCACAGTATGCAAAGTATTTTGAAAACTAATCTAAGGTCTTTATGAATAGGATTTATCTCAATCAAACTCAGCTTCTAGATGTTTGACATCAAATCTCAGCTAGATATTTACATCTTTTTCTGAAAGTCAGAAAACTACTTCCCCCATTTCTTATTTTAGAGAGAAGTCTTAAAATGAGGTCTTTAACAGCTTCTGAGAAAGCATAGAACTTTGTTTATAGTTGATGATGAGCTTTACAGTGGTGTGATCTAAGTAAATAAATCTCACCCTGTGTTTCTGAATGACTGATAAATATGTACTGGTCTTATAGACATACCTACTGTACCTATCCATTCATTTTATTCATTCTAATGCACACATATTTTGAGTAAACATAGTTCAGGAATGTCATAAGCAGCAAAAGTTAAAAATCATGGCAAGTTCTACCATAGTCATTTTTGTCATCCTGTAAAACCAATTTGGGCAAGATTTGAAAGTAGCATATTAAAAGTCAAGATCACTGGTTCATCATGAAAGTTTTAGTGAAAATACTGGTGATTTCTTGTCAAGAATTGAGATCAAAAGTATAAGATAACTCTTGAGACATGAAATATTTTCATGTATGAAAACAATTTAGACAATAAAGCCAAATCAGTGGTTGCTTCCTATTTAGCATGTGAATTGGAAACCAAACAGCTTTCATCTGACAGATAGAGAAAAAGATGTAGAAAAGTTTGCCTTATCCCTGAAGTAAGAGCCATCCACATTTCTATGATGTGGTTTCATGCTGCTGACTTACTGAATGGCCTCAATGCATTTAATAGAACAAAATCCAGATTTTTATAATGCAACTCCTTCAGCAAGGCAGAAAAAAGAATCACCAGGGAATCCTTCCTCCAGAAAAGATAAGCATCATGATTTTTATAAAAGAACAAAGAAGGCAATTTGAAAGGAAATGTGATGCTACCAATATGATAATACACCACATTGCTGCATTATATACTGTGCCTAAAAATGAATGAAGCAGAATACATTTACTTACTTACTGCAACTAAATAGGTTACACATAGTTGCATCCATTTTGTGAGCTAAATGAGTACAATGAAACTCATTTTAAATTATAACCGAAGGGACTGGCAAATGTCACTAGACTAACAGAGACGATCTTTAACTGCAAGTCAAATGAAGCTTGTAATAAAAACCTTAGAGGTTCTTTAAAATATACTTGTCAGTTGTAGTTGTAAAAGTAGGCCTTAGCAATGTTTTTGTTTCATGTATTTGCATATTTCTTATTTAAGCAGTGACATCATGACAATACGGAGATTGCTTCATAACAGCAGTTGCAGGATCACCGCTATCAGCTCCAACACTGTAAAGACAAAAATCTCCTACATGTAAAGCTCCCCATTATGTTTTCTTTTACTGTCATCTGAATATTTCAGTTATGCACCGTGAGTACAAACACAATATATGTATTTAGCCCATCTAACTTCTCTAATATATTGCTTATTCAGTGATTGTTCTTATGAATAATTATGAATAATAATGTTTTCACACATGTATTTTTCCTTCTCTTTTTAAGGCAGAAATTTAATGTCTTTTCTTCACAAGAAGCCATACGCAATAATGATTAGAGTTTTAAGACTTCAGCAGGTATTATTACAAAGTGATACTTAGGAAAAATTGCATTGGGATAAATTTTTGTTTTCCCTGCTTGCACAACAAAGCAAACATAAACAAGGTAATCTAGGGGAAAATTCTGGCATTATTGGAGGTGGCGCTCACCAGCTATCATCGCGCTCAGGGACTTCAACCACCCCGACATATGCTGGAAAATTAGCATGGCAAGCTGTAGGTAATCCAGGAGACTCTTGGAGCACATTGAGAATAACTTCTTAGTCCAGCTGATAGAGATTGCCACACAAGGAGAAGCAATACTGGACCTTATGGTCACCAATACAAGTAAACTCATCAGTGACATTAGGATTGGAGGCAGCCCGGGCTGCAGTGATCATGCACAGGTGGAGTTCAAGGTCCAGAGGTGAGGAGTATAGTCAGGACCCTAAATTTCAGGAATGCAGACTGACAGCTCTTCAAGGAATTACTCAGTAGGATCCCCTAGGACATGGTCCTCCAAAACAAGGGAGCGGAACAGGATGCTTTCCATAAAGCGTAAGAGCGCTCAGTCCCCGTAAGTAGAAAATCAGGCAGGGAAAGGAAGAGACCAGCGTGGCTGAGTCAAGACCTGCTGGTTAAACTAAAGAAGAAGAGGGAACTGCACAGGCAGTGCAAGCAAGGGCAGGTAACCTGGGGCGTGTAAAGGGACGCTGCCCAGTTGTGTAGGGATGAAGTCAGGATGGCCAAGGCACTGGAGCTGAGCTGGAGCTCAGCTGGAGCTGAACTTGGCAAGGGAAGTAAAGACTTACAAGAAGGACTTCTACAGGTACAACAATCAAAAAACGAAAGTCAAAGAGAACGTACCCCCACTGATGGTTGGAAATGGTGATCACGTATCAATAGATGAGGAGAAGGCTGAGATGCTTAACAACATTTTTGCTGATAACTGTTCTCTTCCCCCATCCCGGGTCATGGGACAGCAAGATGGTGACCAGGGGGGTAAACCCCCTCCCACTGTAGAGAAGGATCGGGTGGTGACCACCTGAGGAACCTGAACATATATGTCTATGGGACCTGATGAGATGCATCCCAGAGGCCTGAGGGAAATTGGCAGATGTGGTTGCCAAACCACTCCCCATGATATTTGAAAAGTCATGGTAATCAGGAGAAGTCCCAGGTGACTGGAAAAAGGGTAACGTTGTGCCCATTTTTAAAAAGGGCAGAAAAATCGACCCTGAGAACTACCGACCTGTCAGCCTCACCTCTGTGCCTGGGAAGATCATGGAACAGATCCTCCTAGAAGCTATGCTAAAGCACATGGAGGACGTGGAGGTGATTGATGGCAGCCAGCATGACTTCACCAGGGGAAAATTTTTTATGACCAACTTAGTGGCTTTCTATGATGGGGTAACCACAGCAATCGACATGGGTAAACCAACAGATGTGATCTATCTAGACTTCTGACACAGTCCACCACAACATCCTCCTCCCTACATTGGAGAAATATGGATTTGATGGGTGGAACATTCAGTGGATAAGAAACTGGTTGGATGGTCACATTCAAAGAGTAGTGCTCAATGGCTTGAAGTCCAAATGGAGATCCATGACAAGTGGTGTCCCTTTGCTGTTTAATATCCTCATCAATGATCTTGGCAGTGAGATTGAGTGCACTCTCAGCAAGTTCGCACATGACACCAAGCTGAGTGGTGTAGTTGACACACTGGAAGGATGCGATGTCATCCAGGGGGACCTGGATAGGCTGGAGAAGTGGGCCAGTGAGAACATCATGAGGTTCAACTGGGCCAAGCGCAAAGTCCTACACCTGGGTCAGGGCAATCCCCCTTTTCAGTACACAATGGGGGATGATATGATTGAGAGCTGCCCTGCAGAGAAGGACTTGGCGGTGCTGATTGATGAGAAGCACAACATGAGCCAGCAATCTGCACTCGCAGAAGGCCAACCGTATCCTGGGCTACATCAAAAGAAACATGCCCAGCAGGTTGAGGGAAGTGATTCTGCCCCTCTATTGTGAGACCTCATCTGGAGCACTGTGTCCAGTTCTGGAATCCTCAACATAAGAAGGACATGGAACTGTTGGAACGGGTCCAGAGAAGGGCTACGAAGATGATCCGAGGGCTAGGGCATTTTCCATATGAGGACAGGCTGAGAGAGTTGGTCTTGTTCAGCCTGGAGAAGAGAAAGCTCCAAGGAGATCTTATAACGACCTTCCAGTACCTGAAAGAAGCCTACAAGAAAGCTGGAGAGGAACCATTCATAAAGGTGTGTAGTGATAGGGGGAAAGATTCCCCCTTCATAAAGGGGGAATGTGATGGGTATAAACTGGAGAAGGGCAGATTTAGACTAGACATTGGTAAGAATTTCTTCACCACAAGCATGGTGAGACACTGGCACAAGTTGCCAAGGGAAGTTGTGGATGCCCCATCCCTGGAGGTGTTTAAGGACTTGGACGGGGCCTTGGACAGCCTGACCTAGTGGGAGGAGTCCCTGCCCATGGTAGGGGGGTTGGAACTAGATGATCTTTAAGGTCCCTTCCAACCCTAACTATTTTGTGATTCTATGATTCTATGGATAAAATGCCGTTTAACCTCAAACACTATGTAAGCAAGTTTATCTGCTGAATACTTGATATAGTAATGGGCTAATTAACTCTCCTACACACTCTCTGAGGCACTCTTAATATACTAACCTTACGAAGAGTAAAAACATGCCAGGGAAGATCACTGACATGGCAGGGTCATTGGTAACATCCTTGCCAGACATCAAAAATGAACTGCCTTCTGTCCGGTGCTTAGATCATGTAACTCAATAATGAAAGTCTGTCAAAAAATAATTTTACATCCACAGCATATGGTGCATCATAACAATTGTCTGCAGCAGTTCCTGAACGCTATTTGGAAAAAAAGTTGTTGCACAGGGTGAAGGCAGGTAGGGATTGAGGGGGAAGAGTACGCACGTATGCGCGTGCACACACCCCCTCCCCCAGATATAGTGACAGAGAAAGAAAGCAACCCATTTTGCCTAAAATTATTAATATTATCATCCTGGGTTTATATAATACCTTTAGCAGGAAGGATGCTAAAATATTTAGCAAACAAAAGGCCTGGCACAAGGCAAGGGACAGTAAAGTAATACTATAGAACTGCAGGTGGTTGCAGCTAACAAAATTACATAGCATATTACTTCTAGTCATCTATGCTGTCAGCCCAAGACATATCCAAGCAAGCACTTAAGTAGTCTGAACAGTTTTGGAAGATGACACCTGAAAATTCTGCACATAGGTAGGCAGAAACAGAATAGATGTTTTTCATGTCTGTCAGTTATTACATTTTGAACTAATACAGACAGAAAACCTACAGGACTTTCTTAGGGACCTGAGGCTTTCCCTGAACTTGTAAGTCCCAACAGAACAGTGGTGTCAGAAAAGAGACTGAGACTTGGTACTTGGCCACACAGCATTAACAACGCACAAAGCCAGTTGCCCTTTTTCCTCAGCTCTTGTTCAGGGAACTATATTTATTTTACTTACATGGATATAAATGTGTCTTTACAAAGAATCAATGCATATTATTAAAGGTAAGTGGCAAAGAACTCCATATCCATTAGAGAACTGCTGTTATTCAAACTAGAGATTAGCCACACCACTGGATTCAACCCTTTAGCTGTCATAGCCTCTTTAATTTATGTACCAGTCTGCATGTCTGAGCATCAGATAATTCTTCATCCAAAAGGTGCTGCTTCTTATCCTATGCTAGAGCACAGACTAATGTGGGATATAAGGCTGAATGCTGGAATAAAAGCTAAGTACGGGAATGGGGCTGAATGTGGGGAGAAATGGGACTGGGTGCTTCCACCTCTCTTCCTTTCCTCCCCTTGCCCTCCCAACCTTCCCTCCTTGCCATGGGCTCAGTACAAGGCCTTCAACAGAAAGGAATGTATCAAGGTCCTATCAGCATCTGAAGTGGGGGATGAGTTGTCTGGGAACAGGCACAGTCAACACCTGCTACAAGAGCAAGGCTCCGGCAAGGACAAGAGCTTAATTATTTTCTAAGAATGTGGATTGCAGTTGCTGTCCTGACAACTTGGCCTACAGATGACTTGTGCTCATCATTGTAATATCATTATAACACCAAAACACTCCTCCGCATCTAAGGTTACCCACCTCCTCCCCACCTATGAAGCAAAGAACTCCCATGGACCTGCGTAGTTAAGTTTTGGCACACAAAGCGAGAATTTTCTCCACCAATCAATAATCAATATAGTGAATACATTCACTCAAGCTTTTCCGCCCCTAGATGTAAACTTACTATAAACAGTGTAAACAGAGGAAAATTTTTGGCAAGTGGGCAGGTGTGAAGAAAACAAAAATGTCACCAAAACTCTAGGGATCAGCTGATGGGTTGAACTCCATCTCCCCCCTGGCCTCCAGGGTAAGCAAGAGAGTGGAGGGGAAAATGAGATCGAAACTTTTTGGGATCAGCCGACAAACTGGATCCCATTCCCTTTCATTCCCCCTCCCCAGATTCTACTGGGGCAAGCACTTCATGTAGATGTGATAAGTATACTTCTTAACATCAAGCTAATTCTTAACATCTCTCACTACTCTAACGTTATGTACATGTTATCTTTACCTGTGTCTGATTGTTATTGCTCCGCGTATATCATTGCTTGTCACATGCTTGTGCATGTTTGGATGTAGTATCATAAGCTAGGTTTTCAATGTATTTGCGCAAACATTACCTTCTCCACAGTTATTAACAAACATTATTAAGTCATGGGCTTTTATTCTGAATAAAATTGAGTTGTTTGTAGAAGTCTCTGCATTGGGGGCCGCCGGGGCTGAGCGGGGCTGCGCGCGCGCAGTGGCGGGGGAGGTGGGTGATGGTGGGGGCCAGTGCGCTCATCCTGGGGATAGACTCATAGAATCCTAGAATCCTGAGATCGTAGACTCATAGGGCCGTTCACTCGCAGCGTGGCAGGTTGGAAGGGACCTCAAGGATCACCTGGTCCAACCTTTCTGGGTGATCTGTCGTTTAAATGACAGAATGAGCTGAGTTGGAGGGGACCCACAGTGGTCATCAAGGGCCCCACAGGGGTCATCAAGGGACCCACAGGGGTCATCGAGTCCAGCTCCTGTCCCTGCACAGGACACCCCGGCACTCACACCACCTGCCTGTCCAAGTGCTGCTGGAATATTGTCAGCCTGGAGAAGAGGAGGCTGAGGGGAGGCCTCATTGCTCTCTCCAACTACCTGAAAGGAGGTTGTGGAGAGGAGGGAGCTGGGCTCTTCTCCCAAGTGACAGGGGACAGGACGAGAGGGAATGGCCTCAAGCTCCACCAGGGGAGGGTCAGGCTGGACATTAGGAAAAAATTCTTCACAGAAAGGGTCATTGGGCACTGGCAGAGGCTGCCCAGGGAGGGGGTTGAGTCACCTTCCCTGGAGGGGTTTAAGGCACGGGTGGACGAGGTGCTGAGGGACATGGGTTAGTGTTTGATGGGAATGGTTGGACTTGATGATCCGGTGGGTCTCTTCCAACCTGGTTATTCTATGATTCTATGATTCTATGATTAAAAGGCCATTCCCTGCTTCAACCAGCTAGGCTAAATTTATTGCCTTTGTGACATGGTTGAATTTAAAATTATTTGGTATGTGAGAGGCTGGGTGATTATCAATTACCCTCGCATAATTGTACATTACCTACTGCATATATAGCAAACTGTGTTATTATCACTTATCCTTGTGTCATTGCTACAGTTCTTGCAATACTGTTAGGCAAAATGAGTCAAACAGATTTATAAACTCACCTCTTGAAGTCTTTCATATATACTTTTAAATTTACCCGCTCGTGATGTTAATCACGTTGTCCATCTTCACACATGACAACTAAGTACTAACCGAGGGGGATATGATAGTAGCTCAAAATGATTCAAGTATGCAAAATCCCTTATTAATTACCTACATTTGTTCTGAGTAATCTAATTCATAGGGCTCTAGTCTTCAGAAATAAAAACAATTCTCCATGGAGTCAGTGGAAGTTTTATTTTAAATTTTTAAGTGGATATTTAGGTTATCTAACAACTACATGCATTTATTCCAATTACATTTATTAAAAATCAAATTAATGAGGTATGGAATTCAGTGTGTCCAAGACTAGTAAGAATCCTCTGAGCAAACAACTGAAATTTAAGACTTTCTGTTGGAAAACTGAATATTAATTAGACATTGAGAATCTCTAAGATTATAACACCTAAGGGGAAATTCTGCATGTTTCATATTAGAGTTCGCATACTGGTCTTAGCCTCATACTCCAGAATAAAGGGTTTCAGCTGGTGAAAAATAGATTAAATAAAACATACTGATGGAAAATAAGTTACAGAAAAATCACATTTATATAATCCCTATTTTTATGTACATATTGGGTATTTTTATCCAACAGTGTTAAAACGAGAGCAAAAAAATAAAATTTCAAAAATATTTTTAGCCAAACTCTTTTTCCAAGGTAGAAAGCCTGTAGTGAATTACATTTTCAAAATATATTTATTCTGCTCAAATCTCTTCCAGTAGTAATTTTGGCCAATTAGCAGACCAAATAACTGAATAAATCAGATTCCATTTCTATCTCTGCCACACACTTGTTTGAATTGCATCGTTTCACCTGTGCTTTGATTCATATCCCAGGCTTCATTTTCTATACATTTTAAAGCAGACATAGCTTCTAACTGCATGACTGTTTAGCATAATTCTTTAAAGACTTTATCTAGGTCTGTAGGTCTAACTGTATCAAAAACAAGAATATGGGATAGCCTTGTCCTAGGCACCAAATTCTAACCTCAGAGAATAGATACAATTTACATGTGTTATTATTTATGTCATGCTTTGTTAGGCTTAAGCGGAGTTACCACAGTCTCCTGAATTATCAGGTCACACATCTGTACAGTCTACAGGGAACTACTTCTCCCTCTATATCCACAAAACATTGAACTGTGTTTCCTTATTACAGAGCATCCAAAAGGACTAGCAGGCTGTGGCTGACAATATGCTCAATTATAGAACCACACATTTTGTAATGTTGTTTCATTGCAAAATATTTTGCTGTGTTCATCAGAATACATTAGAAATTTTTATCCAAGCTTGAAAGCATTTGAGTTTTATTAGGAAACTCTAAAATGCTCTGAATTATGTTATTTACCATATAGCTCCTACTATTTGTTGTCCCACTAAACCATTCATTCTTTCACATCTGTTTTTTATTATTCCAGATACCTTAGTAGTTGCATTGACTTGCCATCCACATTGGCTATTCTTTGCTGTAATGACTTTGTGATTTTTGGACTCATAATTCTTGCTTTGAATCTTTGTCAGTACACTAATAAACGCCTTGTAAATGGTAAACATGCATGTGTTCTAAAATTTAACACTTTAACAGAAGCACTTCCAACTAGGTGCTGTCCATTTAGATGAGTTACTTTTACACTAGGAACAGTAATCCAACAAAGTAAAAAAGTGTATACCATTAAAGAGTTATTAAAGAGTTGTAGCTAGTGAACACTCTGAGATCATTCCACAAAAGAAACAAGCGTAAGAGAAATTTGTTTCATCCCAGTTAAGTAGCATGATTCCGCAGAAAAGTTTGTACCAATTATAGGATTATTTTCTTATATAATCTCAACATTAAGTATTCCTCTCTGAATACTGGCAATGTAAGCCAGACTATAATCCAAATAATGTCATAGACTGCCAGTATTATGTATTTTAAGAGAATACAATACTAAGCAGCAGCTCTTAATGACAGAAGTTCACAAAACCCCAAAATCTTGGGCAAAAATAAACAGAAGGCGAGCCCTACTAATACTTCTCTTTGTAAGTAATAACATCTCAGTCATTAATCTTATTTAGGTACTTGGACAGCACTGCAGTTGCTTAGCCATTACACTGCAATCTGAATCCTTTGGCACCTAAGCATTCTGTAAATTGTTTGGGAGATAGAGGACACAAATATATGAAGCACACTGAGTTAATAACTGGCTGCTGCCAGAGGCATACGGTTTCCTGCTCCTCCCTATGTCTAACTTAGTCTTTTCAGCCAGGCTTCCATTAATTCCAATGTATTGTTTCTGGCATTTGTTTGATTCTTCAGTAAGCTCATTTAATTTAATAATTAGCAGAAAACCAACCAGGCAAAAAACCTAAAACTGCTGGCTTGGCAAACTGCATTGGCTCACTGGAAGCAGAGACAGACAAGAGCCAGCAGTAGCACAAGGTGATTGCCTTCTCTTAAAATACAGAACACCAGCTGCTCACTGTGCCAAACTCTTCCAACCTCAAACACATGCTACAAAGCAGCCACAACACTGAGCAACTTCCTTGAATTTCTGTGGTTGTCCACTATAGCAGGAAAATACAGAAAAGAAGAATATACTTTTGTGATATAACCCAGAAGGGGGTGACAGCGGCACAGGGACAACAGTAACAGTGCGACTCCTATAAAATAGTCACTGGGTATGAGGCATAGAAGTTTTAATAAGATAGCACTTGGGATTTTTTTCTCCTATATTTTCCTGTTTTTAAAGAAATCTTTCCTCGTGCCTGTTCATCTCTAATTAAATCTGCATGCTGAACTGATTGCTTGAGTTATCAGTTTCTTTTTTTAAATAGCTACAGTCAATCTTTTCTGGCTAAATATTCTTGTCAGATATTCTGCAGTTTTACTACAATACTGGTTTGAATTCTTCCTACATGCGACTGCTTCAGGACAGATGATTGCTTCCTATATTCCTACATGGATCTATATCCGCAACAGTAAAACTGAAAATAATTAAGTGATTTTGAGGTTAACATTCCATGTATTTATGCATGACTAGAAGAAGGATGTTACATGTAGATCTCTTTTGTATATCCATTTATAAACATTACACACACAAATCATTACTCTTAAGAATCCCATTTCTTCATTATTAGACATGAAATTAACGCCTGTGTTGCAAGGATGGTATTGCACTTAGCTATGTAGCTTGATCATCACTGTTTGACTACACTAGTGGCCTTCCTCTCTGGAGAACTTCATCAGTGGACAAGGGAAGAACTACAGATGTGATGTACTAAGAATTTTGCAAGGTATTTAATATCATCCCTCACAAACTTCTTGCCTCTAAACTGAAGATATGCTTTTGGTAGATGGACTGTTAGATGTACAAGGAACGTGTTGGATGACTGCATCCAAAGAGTTGTTGTCAAAGACTGACTATCCAAGTGGAAACCAGTAAAGAGTGGTGTCTCTCAAGGGTCTGTGTTGGGACTAATACTATTTAATATCTTCATTAACAGCAGACAATGGAAT
Organism: Phaenicophaeus curvirostris; assembly: GCF_032191515.1. Taxonomy (NCBI): domain Eukaryota; kingdom Metazoa; phylum Chordata; class Aves; order Cuculiformes; family Cuculidae; genus Phaenicophaeus; species Phaenicophaeus curvirostris. The sequence goes on from NC_091393.1 coordinate 3,275,054, forward strand.
TGAGTGCACACTCAGCAAGTTTGCAGATGACACCCAGCTGAGTGATGCAGTTGATTCACTAGAAGGAAGGTATGTCATGCAGAAGGATATCGACAGGCTTGAAAAGTCGGCAGATGTGAACCTTATGAAGTTCAACAAGGCCAAGTGCACAGTCCTGAACCTAGGTCAGAGCAATCCCCCATATCAGTGCAGACTAGAGGATGAAAGTATTGAAAGCAGCTCTCCAGAGTAGGACTTGGTGATTGGACAGGAGCTGGCAATGCGCACTTGCAGCCCAGAAAGCAGCAGTAACCTGGGCTACATAAAAAGAAGTGTGGCCAGGCTTGTCAAGTGAGGCAATTCAGTCCCTCTGCTTTGCACTGGTAGGACCCCTCCTGGAGTACTGCATCCAGCTTAGCATCCCCAGCAAAAGAAAAACATAGACTTGTCAAATGGAGTCCAGGGGAGGACCAGGAAAATGATCAGAAGGCTGGAAGAGCCCTCTCTGAAGACAGTCAGAGAGCTGGGCTTGCTTAGTGTGGAGAAGGGAAGGCTCCAGCAACATCTTATTGCAGCCTTTGAATATATAAGAAGGGGGCTTACAAGAAAGGTGGAGAGACTTTTTACCAGGGCCTGTAGGGACAGGACAAGGGGCAATGGTTTGAAACTGAAAGAGAATATGTTTAAATTGGTATAAGGGTGACATTTTTTTACAATGAGGGTAGTGAGACAGTGGAACATATTGCCCAGGCTGGTTCTGGACACCCTGTCATTGGAAGTGTTCCGAATTAGGTTGGACAGAGCTCTGAGCAACCTGATCTAGTGAAAGATATCTCTATCCATGGCAGGTGCATTTGCTAAATGATCTTCAAGGTCCCTTCCAATCCAAATGATCTGATACTTCAATGATCCAAACATATCATTGTAGTATTACAAGTCAGGGGTTCTGTAAGACATTCCTAAAGAGCTATTGATAACCTGAACAGGCAAAACATTACATTAGTACTATATATTCTAATCAACACAAAAAATAGCATTAAAAAAAACTACATATAAAGCCTTAAGAGTAAAATGGATCAATTTTTAGTACCCTGAGAGTACCTACAACAAGCTCCTTTCCTTAGTAAAACTGAGGCCATACATTTTTTTACATGTCTGATCCTTGAAATTTACCCTGAAAGCTAATTTTTTTTTTAAATCCTTTATGGATTCCAAAATCAGAAAGCATAGTCTGCTGACTAATTTCCCATTCAAAGCAGCCTACATCACACTTTCAAAAATGAGAGACAGCTCAAAACCTAATTATGATCTCCAGAAAAAAATGCCCACCTTCTATTCTTGCAAAATCTTTTTTGAATTCCACTGATAGAGAGAGCTGTGCTGTTAAAAAAAACAATTCGGGGGAGGGGAGTGAGGTAGAACAACGAAGCAACAGACAAGGAACTTCTTTTACCTTGTATATTATATATATTCATTTGCATTATATATTAAAACAAAAGAAAGCAGCTCACAAACTAGGCTACATAAGAATGTAAGAATGGTTGATCTAAATCTTAGCAGATGGACTGGATTTAGCTGATTTTAATGACGGTGTGCCACTTGATATCATGTGAAGGTCAGAAGGTTTATCGGTAATCATACTAGTATGAGAAATGTGAAGCCATTTTGAATTTGAAATTTCTCCACCCAGTTGATTTACAGCTCTTGAAGGACTGTAGGAAAGTATACCTTTTCATAGAATCATAGAATCACTAGGTTGGAAAAGACCCACTGGATCATCGAGTCCAACCATTCCTATCAAACACTAAACCACGTCCCTGAGCATCTCATCCACCTGTCTTTTAAACACCTCCAGGGAAGGTGACTCAATCACCTCCCTGGGCAGCCTCTGCCAGAGCCCAATGACCCTTTCCATGAAAAATTTTTTCCTGATGTCAAGCCTGAACCTCTCCTGGCGGAGCTTGAGGCCATTCCCTCTTGTACTGTCCCCTGTCACTTGGGAGAAGAGGCCAGCTCCCTCCTCTCCACAACCTCTTTTCAGGTAGTTGTAGAGAGCAATAAGGTCTCCCCTCAGCCTCCTCTTCTCCAGGCTAAACAACCCCAGCTCTCTCAGCTGCTCCTGGCCCCTCACCAGCTTCGTCGCTTTTCTAATCCAAAACAAAACCCACCTGTCACACTTACAGACTTGCTCAGATATAAACTATGTGCTGAAGAGAGGTGAAATTATGTTGTTCAAAGTTCACTCCATAGATACATGCATGAACCCTTTTTTTTTTATTCCATAGAGATAAAAACTGCCATCATCAAACATTAATTAAAGAATGACTCAACTCCTGACATCAGTTTCTAAGTTTATCCTAAAAGGGAATAACCTGAATCCCTCTCTTATCCTTTGAGAATTAAAATAATTCTACTTTATTACCATTTTCCCCCAAAGACTGTCTTTGTTTTTATTTTAGGCAGATGTAAAAAATAGAAATTGGTTTAGAATTCAGAACAAGATTTCTCTGTTCCCAGAATCCTCCTCCTTTTCTTTGGTCAAGTCCTGGCAAAATCTGTTTTGGCACCTAGAGTTAGCATAACAGTCTCCTGCAGTAACAAAAACAATTAGTCATTTTGCTCTTCTTGTGTTACATGCCAGATTAATATCTTCACACTGCAAAATCAGCTTTGCTCTGCATGAGCTAAAAAAAGGGAAACAAAATATTTAGTTAACATACCAAAGACTACAGTAAATACTAAACCAGTCTAGTAACTCTTCTGTGCAATCCAAAGATCAGTAGGATGTCATAGAGTGACACTTTGAAACAAGTCCTTTAACTTTCCTTACTAAAAGTACCCCTACAGACCCATACTCTGAAACATACAATTAATTGACTATCATGTATTAACGTAATAGAAACCCAGAACACCATACTCAGGCTTTAGAGACTGATTCTGAATTTAGATTGTATTTAATTAAAATACAAACAATCTACAGAGTTCTCATTAAAAAACGCACTGAATAACTTATCTGTCAGGTAAAGTATGATATTATAGAACTAAATATATACTGCTAAATTGGAGATTGTGGCTAATCTTCCTCATTTCAGTAGCTGCAGTATATCTGAAAGAAATGAGTGGAAGTTAGCAGCAAGAAAAGACATAAATCTGCCTTACTAAAACAGAGGCTAAAAGCCAGTGCTAGTGATTTCCCTGCTGGGAAACTAACAATACAGCAGAGATGGACCTCTACTACATATCACAAACAATTAAAAATTATTTATCTTTAGATCAAAGCTCTAATTTTTCCCATGAACTACATCTGTGGCTGGGCTTCACTGGACACTCTGTCATACTTCTAGGATCTTTATTTTTATATTTACACTAAAGCCTTGTTCATCCCCTCTAGAAATATGGAGAAAATATTAAACTGGAAAAAAGTACAGTTTCATCTGTTCTAAGGTCCCTTTGCAGAGCAACAGCAACATAATTTAGTGTAAATAAGACTCCTTAACATCTTCATTTGGCTGCCAGAGAAGGAGGATTAAAAATTATAGTCATATTCAGTTTCTAAAGGTGAATGTCTTGAACAATCTTGAAATTAGACTCCTCTTTAGAAAACAAGCTTATACAACGTCTGATTATATACTGCATTCTAACCCTATGTTGCGTTAATTTAAATTCATTAAAAACATATGTTTTAAATTTCAGAAAATCTTTTTACCTAACAGTATAACATTAACGATTAGCTTTCTTTTGACTACTTTACATCAAAGTCAGAAGTTGAGGTCACAGAGAGCAGGACCATATGTGAAGAAGGCGCATTCTTAACTTTCATTTTTAATCTGTTCCAGAACAATTCTGTGCATTTCTAAATCATAAATCACTCTTCTAAAAAAAACTGAAAATCTTTCAGAGTAATGTATTTACATTTATGACATTTTCTTTAGCATCCACAAAATTTTTAGCACTGAATATATAACCCCTACTTGATTTTTAACCTGTAGCATTCAAGTTTGAATTCTGTTTTACTTCCAGACACACTGGTGTTGAAACACTGATCATTGCTGTGATTCAGACCTGTTTAGAAGAACAGTATAGATTAAAAACTGCCTTCAAAAGCTCATAATATTTTCTTAAAATATACTGTTGAATTTATATTAGCATTTCCTACTATGCTATTTCACATAAAACTGTAGAGAGAAAATACTGTGACCACATATGTGCACTTTTGAATATCATGTAATTTTGACAAACAGGTAAATATCTGTATTTTAAAGACAAGCAGTACATCTACTGTCAAGTGAGGATTTTCAGAGGTTCAAATTTATAGGAAAGGAAAAATAGATATATGTTCCATTTAAGACTAGTGATTGAAAACAAATCTCTGATAGTAAAAATATTGTCCATAAGTGGTTCATACTTGATCTCTTTAAACTATTACTACTTTCTAAATCCGTCTCAGAAATTTGTAAACATGGCTCATATAGTCATGTTCTAATATCAGATCCATAAATTACTCTACTAACATTAAAGTAATAGATCACTGAATATTTTCCCAGAAAATAAAACGAGGCAAAATATATTCTTTGGATTCCTTTGGCTTTTGCTTGAAGGATGCAGGATTCTCAACTCATTACACGAGCTGAGAAGAAAGAAAATATTAGGACAAATAATGCACAGGACAGAAGGTTGCTTCAGGGAAGTCTGTCTCTTAATAATTTTAATGACTGTGAAGTGTAGGGAGGAGGGTCTATGAAAACAATTCTTGTTTTAAATGGACTTGGAAGGGAAATCACTGTGAAGAAAGGACATTGTTACTCTAATTTTAATGTATTTTATGGCCAGAAAACTGTATGCCAAAGCTGAGCTATAACCAGAAGCTTGTAAGTATGGTCACCATAACTGCACATTCTCCAATTGCATAGATACATTTTCTCTACAATAGATTACTGTTCCCTTTATGTCTCTTGTACTTTCCTGTTCTAAGAAACAGACATAGGTTTTGTTTTATTGGAAGAGATACAAAAAATTTATCTCATTTTGCTAATTACAGTACAGCTATACTTTAAAAATTTAATTGGATAAAATTCATTATTTCTTATTTTCTAAATCTTTCCCTTTCTTGGTTTTGAGAAATCGCTGCTCATTTAAGTCACAGAAAAACTAAGGGAAAAAAAGAAAGAAACTTCTGCTAGCCCCACACAGCCCTAAAAAGGAAAACATTCAAGAAAATACTCAGTAACTACATTATATAGAAGTATTACAGACAGTAGAGGTGTGTTACTGAGGCCATCAAGGATATATCTGAAAGCTTAATTTGGCATTCACAACTTTTTTAACTCATGACAGCAAAAGGGAAAAATATAAATTTACAGCCCTTAAGTTGACTGTGTAGGATTAGCAGCTAATGTATTTACTTATAAAAATGAATATATTATAGAAGTAAAAGGCACTAAATATAGAACCAAAGCCTTTTTAGTCTATTTTTTATAGCAGCTGCACAAGCAATGCTTTACAAATATTAATAACTCTTTATTTGGATGAAACTCTGCTCTAGTTTACTTCAGTAGATATAAATGTGGGGTCTGGGATGGTAGACTGAAAAGAATTTGTCCTTAATAGTTTTACTCATATTCTTGAGTGAAAAATGCATTGTAATTCCCTCTTAAATACATGACCAGGCAGCTGATGCAAACCCATTTCTTCCCCCTGACAGAAACAGGTTCAAGCTGTAATATCTATCTATCTGTCTGTCTGTCTATCTATCTATCTCTCTATGGGAGAAGAAGCTGCTATTTTGAACTATTGTTTAATGTGAACTAGAACTGAACTGGAATGACTTCAGCCACAGCTGAACAAAATGAAACAATATACTAGTTCATCTCCTAGCACATAACACTATCATTGAGATATGGCTTTAGCCACCCTTAGCACAGTTGGAAGAAATGTGAATAAGAGTAGAGACTAAATTGAGTCTACAGGCTGCTACTGGTATCATGCTAAACTGGGGAAGGATTTCATTGCGTTGTAGGAGGTTGCTTTGTTGCTCCTGTGAGTAACACCATTGTATGCCCCTAGGCTAGTTGTTGCTGAATCTAATACACACACAAACAAGGCAGGTAGAAAGTTTGATTTACCAGGCTTTCTTAGAGCATCATGCTGGGCTTCACTATTAGCCCATTCTGCCTACAAATTTTGCTAGACTGACATCTAGGCACTCATCAAATTGTAGCCCCCTCAGCTGCTGCTGCTTCACTGAATCTAGTTTCCATGGGTGACTGAAATGTCAGTCTAATAAATACTAAAGTGTCACAAAATTGTCTAAAAAGGGAAATGAGAAAAATGTTACCAATATAAAGATGCATATTATTGTTCCTAATTTTTTAATTGCCTAGAATTCAAGGCTTGCTGTTTCACCATTTTATTACATAAATGTGCATAATGTAATTCCTTTTATTTAGGTGTATCTCAGAAATAGCTTTCTATAGTAGTTTCATTCTATATCTTTCTTTTCTATCTTAAGACCAAAGGCCAGGAGTACCCCTATACATGGTGTATCTCTTGACACAAGTCAGTTTATCTACATTTTATGGTGCTGAAGCATATCTATGCTGGTGCTAAAAGAGCCAAAGTATAGAATATCTAAAAATCCCATCTTCACTTTTTGCATGCAACCTGTCACCAGGTACATGACATTGCCACAGGAACAAACTCTATGTACATGATTAATTTCGTACTTGACTGAGCTATACCCTAGATGGGTCATGCATAGTCATAAATAAGGACATAATAGTGTGCATTCATGCTCCTGTTTCTTACTGAAGTCATGATACAAAGTCAAAAGTTCTCTCCTAAAAATGAAGAAATCTGGGAATGGTTTTAAAAATATGACAGAGGAAAATGAATGCCTACTTTTCCCTTTATTATCTCTGTTACAATTTATATTCCCCATATAATTTAAGGAGGAATTGAACAGAATGAAAATGGAACCTCAATACCTGTAAAAGCACATCAAAAAAGAAAAAGAAAGGGCTTGGAAAAAAGTTTTACAAGGTTAGGAAACACTAGAAATCAAGACCACAGCTGACAAAGAGGCTATTTAGTTAGTAATGAATAGACTTTAATCTGGGCAGGTATTAGGCAGTTACATTTTTATGAATTTGTTTTCACTTGTCAGAATTTATTCTAAAATAGTAAACTCCTTATTTAAAACAGAAAGTGCCTAAAAGTAAACCATGAGGTCATCTGGAAATTTTTGCTGAATATAAAGCTGAAGCAAATGAAGTTGGCTTTACAGCAGCTACAACATTAGGACCATCAATAAATAAATTAGCTACTCACATTTAATATAAAGGGCAACTTATGCTTTCAGTCACCTGATCCAAAAACTGTTGTGAGAGCAAAGCAAACATCCAGCTCATAAACCTATCTGTATAATCCTTTGGAAACTATTTGAGGTCAGTATTGATATTCGGAGTAGAGCCAAACCCAGCAGTGACTGAGGGAAGTAATTTAAGAAGTGGTGTCAGCTCTCATTGGCCAAATAGAAAATCACCCAGTATTTTTTAGTTCATGTTAGGATACACGACAATGCCAAGCACAAATCTAGAATTTTGTAAGAAGTAGGGTGAAAACAATCTGTCATAACTTTATCCTGTCCACAATATGTTCCTGCTAGTATTATAAGTAATTTTTATCCTTTGTGCTGTCCCCAGAATGCTAACCATCAGTTTGAGTCTGTTTTCAGCCTATAGCTTTGGATCTTTTCATTTAAGAAAGTAGAAACCACTCAATGATTAGGGTTTTTCCTATTTTTAATTTCTTATTTACTTGATTTTCCCAAGCATAAGAAGATAACCATATAATTATTTTAAATGTCAATATATAACAAATGACTGTAGAGCTAGTGATTGAATATGCTTACTCAATTCAATACTGAATTCAATATTGAATATGCTCATAGTCAACTCAAACAACCTTATCATGATTACACACTTTTTAAACTAAGGAGATTTAAAAATATAATCAAATGTAAATTTTGTTTTGCTGTTTTGAAAGGCTACAGAACTCTGAGTATAATTTTGAAAAGCAGATGTTTCCAAATTTAAGTGAGGTAGAGAGCTCTTCAACTCCTTAGATGTACTTGCATTTTTTAATCTCCTTTATTACAGTACGAACACTCTGGTCATGAAAAGATCAAATTCAATCGTTCATTCTACAGTCCTTAATTATGTGTTTTATTTAGCATATGCACTCTGAATAAATGAGTATAATTGTTCTTTGTAACTTATGGAAGGTGTAAATTTCTTTGTAACTTATTTTGGGAGAAAAATATCATGATGTGTTTATATATATATACACATACATATACACATTTAATTTATTTTGCTGTGATTTAAAGTTTTTGATAGAGAAGGCAAATTTGTAAAGGACTTTTTTATTAAAATATTTCAGCACACATTAAAAATGAAGTAGTTGAAAATAACTGATAAAAATCAAAGCTGGTGTGATTGCTGAATCACTGAACTTAGGTGTGAATTTGATCTATTCCCTTCATGTTTAGAGAAGGATTTCCAAATGCCTACTATATATAGTCATATATTCTCAAATGTGAACAAAGCTGAAAATAGAAATGTACTCCATTAAATACTCATGACGGTGTAAGAAAAAAGTACACATCTGCAATTAGAGCAGGTGATCTGAAAATTTGATATCTTAACATTATCCTGTGGTTTGATAGGTGTCAGAATTAATTAAGAGATCTCTTATTAAGTTGCTTCTGAAAGTGTCTAAAAATGAAGGACACTCTCTTTCTACTGCTGCTCATTTGAAATTGGCATTTTCATGTGCCAGATGGTGACCTTATCCCTGTGCTTTAGCAAAAATGATTTTTATTAAGCCTAAACAAGTGTGAACAGTGCTAATTTCCTGCAGCAGGCAGAATTTAAATGAGAGCATATAATGATTGGAAGAGTCCTGCCTCTGCCTCACCATATGGAAAAATGTACATTATGCCAACACAGTAGATTACTAACAAGACAGCCGCTTACAATTATATCCAACTTTCCGTTTTATCGATAGCCATGAAGAACGAATTTACTTTAAAATTCTAGGAGCTGCTCAGGGCTGTTTGCAGATAGTTTGTATTGTAAAAGCTAAACACGTAATACCAGAAGACATTAGAAGGCATATATGAATTCTAAATCGTAGTTAATTATCAGATTAAATGAACTGATTGTTTCTATCAAGACACAAAGACTCAATCCTTTACTACTTAGAAACACTGTTAATAAAGACTATTTGAAAGTACAGACATTGTCGTTAAAGTGTAGGTTTGATATGTACACTGAAGTTATTAGTAAATTTAACATTGTGTATAGTGAGTTTACTGCTGTCTCTAACTAGCCAATAACGAAGCACAGAGAAAACAAGGCCAGGTTCTTCTTGCAGGTACACAGTGACATGACAAGAAGCAGCAGACGTGACAAGAGAAATCCTGAGTAGATTCTGTTGAAAAAATTCCCCCTTCAAAAGCCTCTGAATAGGTTTCTCAGAGAGGTTCTGAAATTCCTAGAGATTTTCAATATTCAAATGCACAAAGCCTCAATCCACTTGATCACATTCGTCCCTACTTTGAGATGGAAGTTGGACCAAAAGACCTCCAGAGATTCCTTTCCGAATTATTCTGTGCACGTCTGAGGTCAGTCACTTTCTTCTAAACATTATTAGTCTAGATGCAAGACCAGAAGCAGCATGGTTTCCCATGAAATAACAGATTTCTACAGAGTTTCTGACCAAATCTAATTGGAAAAACCAATTAGGGAAGAAAGGCAATTATTAATGTTGCGAAAGTCTTTTGTCTTCTGAAGGACTTCTGAAAAGTTTCCTTATTAACACTACGCACGATTTGTTTAATATCTTAGAATACATGATGGAAATGTGAATAGCAGTAATGAATTGCATATATTAAAAAAGGAATCTTTTTCCTTACTTAGATAAATATCTAAACTTCCGTAAGTTAAAACTGTCATTCTAAAGCTAACGCTGCAAACAAATCATGACAGTGTTTCATATCCATTGACTGTGAGGACTTGAGCTTCTTAAAGAGAAAAGATAAAACCTCTCTTAATATGATACAGAAAACAGAAGGTATAAAAGTCACTTTCACTATAAGCTTGAACCGTTTTGACCATCTCCTGTAAAATCAAATAGATTGCCAGTGTTGTTTTCAGCTGTTTAGTAGTTTGTGAGAATAAAAATATTACAAACATACTAATGTTTGTAGCTGCAGTAACTCCATGGTGGCTGTGACCTCTAGGTGAAACTGAGGCATCTACTGTTTGATGAGAAAGTCAAGATCACTTTTGAGGGCACTGAAGAACTCACAGGCTGGCTAGAAAAATAAAAGTCACCAGCTGACTTTAAAATGTCAGTGAAGACGATGTGAACATTCGTTCAGGGAAAATAAAGAAAGCAGCAGAAGGGGAAGACAGAGAGAAAAACTGGCAAAGTCACCCAAGGGACTCTTCCCCAATACGAATGTTATTATTATTTTGATATGCCAAGACAGCATATTATTCATGAACAGAAATATTTCCTTTTCAACGGTGAAAAATCTACTCCAATCCTACATAGGCTTCATTGTTCTAGAGCCAAAATACTTGATTACAGATGCCTGAATGAAAATGAAAAACTTTTTAGGGACACATTTTAGTGCAATGTGTCTCACATAGCATTCATCCCTTACTTCTTTTAGGGAAAAGGCTGTATCGGCGTTTGTCATAATTTGGCTTATTTGTGATTTAAGCTTCATTTAGAAGTGAAAATTTTGCCTGAATATTCCTGGATATTAGGAAACATAAAATCAAAAAAACATTTTGATTTAAAAAGAGACACACCTGAGATACACGGTAAATGAAAAAGAGGAAATGTTCATATGGTCATTCTAGCACCTGGCCACAGTACAGAGGATGAGTCTTCTTGTAACACTACTTTCCTTCCCTGGCCATTCTTCAGTTCATACTGAAGGCAGTCCTGTCCTCCTGCGAGTCTTAAATGTCAGTCTCCAGTTTACCCCAAATATTTTCTGACTTCTTTTATAACAATCTTAATACCCATTGTCCAATTAATCTCTTCATTGTATTAAAATAAACATCTTTCTTGTCCATCTGGCTTGAAATAATTGTGAATTTATACAGAAAGGGCAGGGGAAAAAACACTACTATGAATACAAGAGACAGGCTTTTGTTGCTTACAGAAGTCAGTATTACTCTCAAAGTCAACCCTTTCGCTATAAGTCTGTACCTTTGACATTCAGGATAGAATGTCTTTACTCCATGAGATAACTGCATATATTAGTCATACGTGATCTCTGAGAAATTTAATGATGCCCAAAAAGAGTAGTGTTTCAGGACACAACAGCACATAATAATGATGTTCCCACTGATTAGATCGCAAACTTTCATTCTGTAATCAAGGTTATACACATTTTCATGGAAGTGATAAAAGCAACACCCCATGATAATTTCAGATTCCTGTTCAAAAGCAACAGAATGCAAGATGCATGCAAGGTAGAAGTGTTTGTGTAAAGCAGGTTCAGAATATTACCTGTGCTCTCAAGCCTCATTGACTGAATTGTCTAAACCACTCCTGGCTGAACTTCCCAGAAAATAGTCCTCTGGAGGCAGCTACTCAATACAGCAAATATCAACCCAAACGGCAAGCAATTGAAACAACTCTTTTTTTTCCTAAAGTGAAACTACAAGTAATCTTAAAAATAAGCAAAATTACTACATCTCTAGTTTGTGTTGTGACATTCTGGGTTTGTTTCTATCTGCACCAATGACCCTCAGACTGATGTTTGTCACAGGAGACATTTGAAAGATGAAAGGAGGGAAGTTCAGGAGTACACAGGAAAAAAGAAAACACTGAAAGACACACTTCTAAGTGTATTTCTTTTTAAGCGGTAAGCAAATAAATAAATAAATAAATAGAGAAGGAACAACCAGGGAGAGAAAAAAACAAAAGGTTGGACCTCTAAAATCTAATTTTAAAATGGCAGTTCTAGTAAAGAAAAAATATCAAGAGACACATAAGGAAATAAGATGGAATAATAAAATATTCATTAAACTAACTTTTCAACCAAAATATTAATACTTTATGTTTAATGAGGTATTGGGATTGTTTATAGCCCTAATGAGATCTTTAAGGAGTTTTTTTTAGAATTTTTACTTTTGAAGGAAATTACTCGTTGTGAGATGTCTTCCAAGTTTGCTTAACTGTGGAAGGTGCAGTGATTTAGTCTTTCAAAGTAGCATGAGATCTCTTGACTATAATATTCCTAGCTTAAACATGTCACCTTTCAGATGCTTTATCAGTCATTAGACATAATGAAGGCTGATAAATATTTCTTTCTAGAAATCTATTCTCCTCAACAACTTAGAGGTAATTTTCCAGTACTGAGCAACGTACAAGTCACTCCTTTTAGTTGTCTAAGAAGAACCAACAGGCAACATAATAAATCAGTCAACTATCAGTGCATGCTGAAGAGGTTGTGTTCATAACTAATAAGACTACCTGCTAGATTTTATATGTCCTGGAAATTGCTCAATTTTTCTAGCATAAACTGAAAATTCAGGGGCTTTGCAAGTAGTAGGACCACTGAAATATTAACCAGTGCATACTTTTACAATGTCAAAGTTTTCTAAGAAACATACTACCCTTTTATAGGTGTTATTTAGGCATTCATCTTAGAGCTACCTCATTACAGTACAAAATCTTCAAAAATGGAGGACTCTCACTAGAGGAAGAAATATTTGTCCATTGATGGTATGTCACTGCTCTATCTCAATACATAGTTTTAGCTATTAACAACAGACTAAAAAATTGAAATATTACTTTATGTGTTTATGCAGAAGTTTTTATGTACTATTCTAAATAATATCATGGCAGTTATACTTAAACAGTTATTAAGAACGTAGTGGTAGTTGACCTTGGCCAGTTGTCAGGCAGCCACCCAGCCACTCTCTCATTCCCCTTCCTCAACAGAAGAGAGGGGGAGTATAAGATGCAAAAGCTCATGGGTCAAGATAAAAATAGGGAGATAATTTACCAATTGACATCAGGAACAAAACAGACTCAGCTTGGGGAAAATTAATTTATTGCCGAACAAACCAGAGTCAGATTGTAAGAATCAAATTAAAATGACATCTTCTCCATGCACCCCCTTCCTCCCAGGCTCAGCTTCACTCCTTCTTTCCCAGCTCTCCTTCCTCCAGACCTCAACTCAAGCAGCATAGGGGTATGGGAAATGGGGAGTTTCTGATCAGTCTGTAACAGCTCATCTCTGCCACTCCTTCCACCTCATGCTTTCCCTCTGCTCCAACATTGGTCTTCTCCTCAGACTGCAGACTTTCAGGATAAACACTCCTCAGCGTGAATCCTCCAAAGGCTGCAGTTCTTTCAGGGAATATGTCCCAATTCTGACATGGTCCCCCCATAGACTGCAGGATACCTGCCCCACCTACTCCATGAGCTGTGGGGGAACCTCTGCTTCAGCACCTGGAGCACCTCCTCCCTTCCTTCCAAACTGGTGTTGGTGTCATCAGGTTTAAGCAGTCACCTTTGTCTTATGGTGGGACTGTAGAGGAACTGGATGGAACATTTTTCATAGAAGCCATCCCTGTACACTCCCCACAGCCAAGACCTGGCCACAAGTCAGAACACTGGTCTTGTTAATTTACAGAACAAAGCTGAGTTAACTGTCGATTATCAAGCAAAAATACATAGGTTTCCATGTAAGAAAAGAATTAAACTGAAAGGAAGTCAAAAGTAGTTTGGGGAAGAAACTACTTTGCTATGGCTTATCTTGTGACATTTCTATTGCGTTACACAACTGCATTACTTTCCTATGTACTGAGCCTCCGTATGCAGAGAGAGACAACTACTGTTTTGATTCCCAATAAAGCTTTCAAGAGAGGTTACATGCAAATGTGTTCCTCTAGTTCAGCTTTCTCCTTTTCCAAATTCCCTAATATATATATATAAAAGCATTTTCTGGCAAGTGTCCATAATGCATGAGAAAATAGGAATAAAAATAATAACATTCCCTGCAAACACAACTTCTTCTATTCCTGTTAAAATTTGATGGGAAGCAATGAGGGGAAATGGAATGTAAACCCTTTCCTTTGGAAAAATCATCACTCAGTCCTCAATATGAATAAGGAAGGAAAACAGGGCATAAACTGGAAGGAACTGTGATTCAGCTGCTGGCATCCTCATAGCTGTGTTGACCTAGCCTACCTTCCTTTAATTTTTTTATACCAATGATAGTCCATCTATTTTAGTGGAAATATTTTTATTTACCTTATTGTCAATGTCCATAAAATCCCCATATATTTAAAATTTCAGAAGCCTTACTTACATAGCAAAAAAGTAGTTGGTTGGAATTCAGTAATTCTGTAATTTAAAAAAAAAAACCATCTTTACCAGTCATTCCATCAAGAATTCAAGGAAATTATCCATTTAGATGAGATTATTCTAGATCCTGGATATGAGATTATAATCTTCTCATAAACCTCAATATCTTCACAGCTAAGTAAAAGACAGGAGTGACCTTTTGCATTCCTATATTACCTTCTTTATGCACATTGCCATGGTGGTATTAGTACTACCTCCTGTTCAGCAGTCTGTGAGATGCTACAATTACAGTTGCCTGAATACAGTGAAGAAATTCCAGACTGAAAGAACAGGTCAATGAGATAGAATGATGCTGGAAAGGCTTTGATTTCTCTGAAAGTAAGCCAGGTAAATCCCAGTACAATTAAAACACTTGGTTAACAGTAGAAATGTCATCTTAGGAGTCTGTAATATGTTTTCTTAGGGAAACCCTTATGTAGGTCAGAGACCTAAAGACTGCTGTAAGCAAACAGTGCTATGTAAATAACTCCAACAGTTACAGAGACAGCTCATCAGATAATAGTAGGGAAAAGCCAAAATGGCAGGGTAGGGAGGGGAGCTAAAGGTGAAACAAATGAATAATTTGATAGCCAAAGGTCTGGCATCTACAGTTTTAATGTAGGCTTTGTAAGACAAAAATTAAATAGTTCAATATGGTAGCTGTTGCACAGCTATTTCTTTGCAGTTGGGTGACTGATCACCAAACTTGGTTTCCTGAAGCCAAAGAACCTAAGAGCTTTTCTCTACAACTAAGCTGATAAATATTATGTCTAACATACCTAAGGGCACAAAAGGTCCTTTAAAAATGTTACTAGAACAGAGTGTATACTTGGAACTAATAATAGCAAAAAGAGGTTGAACTATTTTAGAACTGCTGTGAGGGCAGAAAAAACAACCCACAGAAACAATCCATGTTACTTTAACTATAGACGACAAACCAGATTTTGAAATATTACAAAATTCTACACAATTTTTTTTTTATTTTGTCTCTTAGCGTAGAATTAAAAAAAAGTGAGAAGTGCTGAAATACAAAGGAAGAAATCATGTTAATATAAAATTAGAAAACTCAAGTTCAATAGCAGGAGACAAATTCTCAGCAGCAGGAAATAAATAGGAGAAATAGTTATTAGACACTAAATTCTGATATTTAACGGAGTGGAAAAAGTAGGCATCAGTTTTATGGAACCCAAAGTTTGCACAAATAACATAATTTGAAGAATTCCATAAATTATACAGCCACATTTTCTAAAGCAAGATTTTCAAACTTTTGTTTTAATTTAATAAAATTGACTTTCATTTTTACATGCCATTTCTTATCTCTTTTGTCCTATAGAATAGGTAGAAGTCCACATGTTCTATGCACACAAAAAAAAGATTCCACAGACCACAGACATTTGCTTTCAGATGAAAATCTTCTTCTCAGTACAACAAGTACAAATGGCCTTGAAATAGTCCACATAAATATGTCCAGACCAGACCCCTTGTAAATACATTCTAAACATTATTTTTCAGACTTTTTTACATAACTCATCATACTTAAGGGCTAACATTCAAGTTAAAATGGAGATGAATGTGTTTTATAATTATTCAAGTCTCTAAAGTATAATGTATCTTAAACTTTATCATTCTTTAAAATTAGCAGTCATATAACTATGAAAAGGAATTGTAGAACAAATTGTATAATGTTTTTAAAACCATGCTGAAGGACTGCTGATCAACAAATTATAATTAAATATTGTGTTTTTTAAAAAGAAACCCAAAACAGAAATCTGTCCTCATTCATTCTCTAAAGTATGTAATTATTTTAATCTGTAGCTTCATGAATTTTGAACTGATGCACTGCTATTTCTTATATCTTACATGTCTAAGGCCTATGTTATATAAAGCAAAATAGAAAGACATGACATAAAATATATGCTCATTGATGATAAGCTCGACATGAGCCAGCAATGCATGCTCGCAGCCCAGAAGGCCAACTATATTCCAGGCTACATCAAAAGAAGCGTGGCCAGCAGGTTGAGGGAGGTGATTCTCCCCCTCTACTCTGCTCTCGCGAGACCCCACCTGGAGTACTGTGTCCAGTTCTGGAATCCCCAGCGTAAGGAGAATACAGAACCATTGCAACTGGTCCAGAAGAGGGCTACGAAGATGATCAGAGGGTTGTAGGACTTCTGCTATGAGGACAGGCTGAGAGAGTTGGGCTCATTCAGCCTGGAGAACAGAAGACTTCGAGGGCACCCTTACAGCAGCCTTTCAGTACTTGAAGGGGGTGTACAAGAAAGCTGGGGAGGGACATTTTACAAAGGCATGTAGTGACAGAATAAGGTGGAATAACTTTAAACTGGAGGGGAGAAGATTTAGACTAGACATGAGGAAGAAATATTGGGGAACTGGAACAGGTTGCCTTGGGAAGTTGTGGATGCCCCATCCTTGGAGGTGTTCAAGACCAGGTTGTCTGGGGCCTTGAGCAGCCCGGAAGAGTAGGAAGTGTTGCTGCCCATGGCGGGGGGGTTGGAACTGGATGATCTTTAAGGTCTCTTCCAACCTAAACCATTCTATGATTCTATGTATTCTGTTAACAATACATATTGTGTACATGTGGATAATCTTCCATGGTTCTTCCTATAAATAACAGTTTAATTCTCTTTAGTGCATGCATTCAGTTTAGGAAAGCAATTTTTTTCTTCCATTAAGGTCAGGTAGTGAGCATTTAAGTGTTAAGAAATAGATTTGCTTTCCTTGTAATTAACACATTATCCAGATTGTATAACAGAACTTTTCAAACACGTTGTAATATAGATGACAACTTCACAGAAGCAATTGTTCCTCAAATACTTGCCTACATCACTGCATAGTCTAGGTCCTCTCCCTGTCATTGAAATGTTAACATTTTCTAACTAGAGTTCTGTATTACTCAAAAGAGTGATTAGATAATCACTTGGTTTCCCTTATATTCACAGGTTAACACAGAGAAATAGCAATACAGATTACTATGATGTTACATCAGAACAGACAGTTTATGCCCCCATTCAGGAGAGAATCATGCCCATCCAGGACCAATATGTCTTTTTCTGCTTTGACAATCTCCAAAGACTTCATCTAAGATAAGAGATCCAGACACCGTAAAGAATGAATGACTTGTTCTGTGTAAATGGACATCTATAAATGTATCATCCTGAACAGTAGAGAACATACTATTATTTGTTCCAGAGTTCTCCGTTCTGTGGCAAGGAGAAAAAACACATGCCATTGTTATTACCCTAAATATTGAGTCTGCAGTGCAAACTACAGGATAATTCAGTGGCCACTCAACACAGGAAAGGAGGGAAACTCGGAAGTGTTCCTTAGTGCCTACTCAAATCAGTTGTGCTGAGCAGTGTGTTTGGACTGTGTGCAAAAGAATACATTCTTTTACCTGAGGTGTAATTCATACTTTCTCAAAAATATTTTGTAACACTTTAAATGATTGAGTGTTCTTACTCCTTATAATGTGTAACACCAAGAAAATAATAAAGCATCTTCATGTGTTATTTGTCACCTTTCCGTGTATAGGAACAGAATGAAAATTACTGATATCAAAATTCATTGCCAGGTCTCTGACTTTCTAACAGCATTTCTACTCAGCACCTGACAGTAAAGTCACTCTGGTTGGGGCAGTATCAACATGAAGAGTAATTTGAGACCAAGTATATGCAAAGGTCCTGATATCCTAATTCAGGCTTCATATCAGGATGACTTCATATTCACAGTTTTCACTAGGAGGATGGGGAGCGGGGCAAGATACACTATGAGACTGATATTTTTCTAATAGAATATCTGTACTATTAAGAACAATTCCACAAGCAAATGCCCTCTGTGACAATAAATGAAGGGATAGAACAGACTTTTGTTTGCTACTTATTTCAGCAAAGCATTATTTCAATAGAGCCCTTCCAGACTGTGTGAGTCAATCCTTTTTTCCTGTAGGACTTCCCTTCCTAGTTCTCAATTGCTGCCTAGCCATGCAGGAAATCAAACTGAGAATGTTATCCAATTTTGCAGGTCCCTGTGTCTGCAATGTTCATTTTATTGATGTCCTCCCACCATTTATATCTCTTTTTGCACTATTCTTCCTTTTTAGCAAAGGGAAAATTATATCTGGAAATAAAATCAAGTATCTTCATTCTTCTACCCATTAGTTGTTGGTTATTACCTTCTCGCTATCCATTTGTTATCAGCCATTACATATTATGTCTCCATATGTCTTCTATTTATTTTAGCATTGATCATAGGAATATTTTTTACTCAGCTAATGATATTTTGGCACGTGTGAAGCATATTATCTATGCAGGCTGCTATTAATTATTTGTATTTACAAACATTGCTACAAAACACTTGCCAAGAAACAGTAAATTCTTAATATTCACAGGGTGCTACCAGCAATGAGTGAACTGGGACTTCTTTCATAGGATTGCAATGAAAAATGTCAAGTCAATTTAGGAAGTTTCACAGTTTTGTAAAACTTGTTCTGCTAGTCTTAGTCTAGAGGCTAAGAATAGATAAATGAGTATCCATTCTATATATATTACAGACACATTTAGTCTGATTAGTCTATGTAAGTTCCAGCTATTAAAATATCAACACAAGGTACAAAGCTGTGTAGAATCACACCTCAGTTTTCAAAGGATGTGCACTCAAGTAAATTGAAATTATAATAACTATTGGTTAATTTTCTTCATGGGAACTAATATCATTACATTCTTTTTAAACTGAATACTTGATTTTATGAGATTTACTTTCTTATATGTTTATAAATCAGTCACCATAATGTGAAGACTGATTTTCACAATTGCTTGGCTGATGGATAATAGCAGATCTCTTTATCTTTCCTTTGTGTGCATCAAAAATTGGAACGGATTTTGGATTTACACATTCAATTTCCTAAATAGATACCCACATATTTTGTTAACATTAATAACAAAATGTTGGTAATTTCTATACAAAATTGTCATTCTGTCAAACAAAAGGCTCTTTAAAATTTCAGTAAAATCCTCACAATTTATATGACTTCAAAAGGCAAAGAAAAATTTAATGGTGATTTCAGAGAGATTTTACAAAGAAATATTGACTCCCTTGTCTTTAAGTGACATACATGCCATACAGGAATTTCTCTTAGGCACTTAACAGAAGTATGCCATCATATTGTCACTTCCTCATTTATAGTCTGCAGCATTTACTGTACTTGTTGCCTACTTGAGGATTTAGAAACACTGGAATGCTTCCTTAACAGAGTTTTCATTCATTTTCTCGTTAACATAAATATACATATAGTTCTTTTTAATCAAAACCTACATTTAGAATAGTAATTTTTACATTTTACAATCATCAATTTTAGGTGTAAAAGGAAGTGTTGAATTCTGGAATAGGATTTTCTGTATAGTGGAAGACATTTCAGCTACTTCATGTTAAGGAAAATCAGAAGAAAATACAGTTTCCTAAAGATGGTTTCAAAGTTCTGGCTAAATTCTTGTGCTAAATGAAACGTAAGATGAAAATAAAGCAATAGGAAAAGGAGAATCTATTGAGTTTACATGCCAGATGCTGTATAAATGTCTTCCACAACAGAGTCAAGCTTACAAAGTAAAAGGAGGCTTAAAGCACAGTGGGGAAAATTACATAGAATACATCTTTAGGACTAAGAAGCCAAGAAAATTAAAAGGAATATATTTCTTTTTATATCAAGCCAGAAAAGAGAAAAGGTAATCCACAGGTACTTAAACAACCACAGAAGAGCAGGGACCCCATCAAGCCCAGCCCAGTCACGGGCCCATGTTCCAACCCAGCCTCAGCCCATCCCCAGGGAGGTGCTCAACACCCAGGGCTAGGTCTAGGGCTGCCCTGCCACCAGTGTCCCTCAGCTGTCCCACTCCTGGCTCAGGCAGTGGGAAGGGCCCTGGCTGCCATTCCTGCCCAGGCAGACCCCAGGGAACCTCCATCACTGCAGCAGCATGCTGATAGCAAAATGTGGAATAACATATTGGCACAGATGAATTTGTAGTAAAAGTGTTTATGTTCCAGCATGGTGGGTGCTCACCTCAGAGCTAAAACCAGTACTCCTAAAGAGAGAACCCCTGAGATGCTGGACACTTCCACTTAGATAGAACTAGTAAAGAAAATTTTGGTACAGATGGTAGGTTGTGACAAATGTCCAGACACTCTTCCTGAAGAAAAACTAAGTACCAGCAAAAGATGTGCACAGGTCAATTACGTCAAGTGGCTGAACTACAGGAAACTGTTAAAAGGCTGCACAGTATTAGGTTGAGCTGAAACACAAATAGATAGGTGGTTTCAGAACTGCATTCCTGCAGTGGACATTACTGAGAATGAGTCACCTTGGACCCTGGTGACCCACAAAAGCAAGGCTCTGCTTCAGTCTCCATCTTCCACCAACACAACCAAAAACAGATATGAAGTTTTAAATGCCACTGCCACTCACTAGCAAGATCCACAAGAGGAAACTGTACCAGCAGCCGACAGTGGATGCTGCAAAAAGAAATGTGCGTTTGTAGTGGGTAGCTCTCTCATAAAGGGCACTGAGGCAGCTGTTTGTTAGCCTGACAGAGAGACACAAGAAATATGCTGTCTTCCAGTAGCTAAGATCCAAGACATTGCTGAGAGGGCGCCATGACCTATGAAGAACACAGATTACTATCAACTGTTATTTCTGTACGTGGGCGCAAATGACACAGCAAGGTACAACCTGGGTAGAATCAAGTATAACTATAAAGTCCTAGGGGTGCGAGTGAAGGAGGCAGTCAGAAATTGGTGTATAATTCATATCAACTCCTGGTTATGTAGCTAGTGTCACCTAGAGGGTTTTGACTTTTATGCCAATGGGAGATTCTTCAAAGACTATAGCCTGTTAGGGAAGGATGGGATCCTTCTGTCTAGAAAGGGAAAGGGAGTCTTTGGCAGTAGGCTGGCCAGTTTGGTGAGGCAGGCTTTATGCTGAAGGACCTGGAGGAGTGGAGTCCAAAATGGAAAAGCTCATGCCACTATATCCCATTGGGAAAAGAGATAGGCCAATTAGATCAGTGCAAAACACCCCTTGACCACCCCCCATGACAAGAATCAGAATGTAAACCGTCTCAAGGGCATGTATGGCAATGGTGGATCCTTCTGCACCCTTCCAGGAAAACCTACAATGCTCAAGTACTTCTCTGGAATGTTTATACACTGATGAATGTGGCATGGGCAACAAACAGGAAGAACTAGAGATCTATGTGTGATCACAGTGCTAAAATCACATTGTGATCACAAAGAAATGCGACCTTTCAGTATTTGAAAGGAGCCTACAAGAAAGCTGGAGAGGGACCATTCATAAAGGCTTGTGGTGATAGAACAAGGAGGAATAGATATAAACTGTAGAAGGTCAGATTTAGGCTAGACATTAGGAAGAATTTCTTCACCATGAGAGTGGTGAGGCACTGGAACACATTACCAGGGGAAGTTGTGGATGCCCCATCGCTGGAGGTGTTTAAGGCCAGGTTGGATGGGGCCTTGGGTAATGTGATCTAGTGGGATGTCCCTGCCCTTGGCAGAGGGATTGCAACTAGATAATCTTTAAGGTCCCTTCCAACCCTAACTATTGTATTGTATTGTATTGTATTGTATTCTATTCTATTCTATTCTATTCTATTCTATTCTATTCTATTCTATTCTATTCTATTCTATTCTATTCTATTCTATTCTATTCTATTCTGTTCTATTCCGTTCTATTCCGTTCTATTCTATTCTATTCTGTTCTGTTCTGTTCTATTCTGATCTATTCTATGATAAATGGTGGGATAGCTCAAATGACTGGAATGCTGTCATGGATGGCTATGGGCTTTTTAGAAAAGACAGGCCAGCAAGGCAAGGTGCCAAGGTGCTTGGGTTGCTCTTTATGTGACTAAGCAACCAGAACACATAGAGCTCAGCCTAAGTGTGAATGAGAGCTTGAGGGTAAGAATCAAGGGGCAGGTTAATGTGGGGGACACTGTTTTGGGTGTCCGCTAAAGGCCACCTGATTAGGAAGTGGAGGTCAATGAGGCCTTCTACAGGCAGCTGGAAGTGGCATTAAGATCACAGATGCTGGTTCTTGTGGGGGACTTCAGCCACCCAGATATTTGCATGAAGGATAACACAGCTAGGCATACACAGATCAAGAGATCCCTACAGAGCATTAATGATAACTTCTTGACACAAGTAGTGGAGGGTCAGATGAGAAAGAGTGCTGCTTGACCTCATACTACACACAAAGAAGGTCCGGTTTCTGGTGTGAATTTTGGGGGCGGTCTTGGCTGCAGCAGTGATGAGATGGTGGAGTTCAGGATCTTGCATGGAAGAAGCAGGGCAATAAGCAATATTAAAAAAACTGGACTTCAGGAGACCTAGCTTTAACCCCTTCAAAGACTTACTTGAAGGAATCCAATGGGGTAGAGCTCTGGATGGTAGGGGGATAATAGACAGCCAGGCAATATTCAGTTACTTCTTCCTCCAGGCTCAAGATTAGTGCATCCCTAGGAGTGGGAAATCAAGCACAGGATACAGGAGACCTGCATGGATAAGTAAGGAGCTTCCAGAAAAACTGAACTAGAAGGAAGAAGCTTACAGAAGGTAGAAAAAGGAACTGGCTACTGGGCAGGAATATAGGAATTCTGTCCGAGTATGTAGGGATGCAATTAGGAAGAGAAATGAGGTAGAATGAGGTAGAGAAAAAATCAGAAGGGCTAAGGCACAACTAGAAATCAGATTGGCAAAGTCTGTGAAAGATAACAAAAAATCTTTCTATAAATATATAAATAATAAAAGGAGGACTAGGGAGACCATACAGTCCCTATTGGACACAGAAGGAACAACAGTGACAGGGGATGAGGAAAAGGCTGAGGTACTTAATGCCTTCTTTGCCTCAGTCTTTAATTGTAAAGAAAGTTGTTCCATCTGTGTACAAACCCAGGAGCTAGAGGAGCATAATGAGGCTCCCATGATCCAAGAGGAGGTGGTCAGAGCCTTGCTAGCCCGACTGGACACCCACAAGTCCATGGGGCCAGATGGGATTCATCCAAGGGTATTGAAGGAGGTGGCAGATGTGCTGGCCAAACCCCTTTCCATCATCTTCCAACAGTCCTGGAAGACTGGGGAAGTCCCACTGGACTGGAGGCTGGCTGATGTTGTGCCCATCTACAAGAAGGGCCGCAGGGAGGACCCAGGAAACTACAGGCCTGTCAGTCTGACCTCAGTGCCAGGGAAAGTCATGGAGCAGGTGATCTTGAGTGCTATCATGAAGCACATGCAAGAGAACCGGGTGATCAGGCCCAGTCAACACGGGTTCACAAAAGGCAGGTCTTGCCAGACTAACCTGATCGCCTTCTATGACCAAGTGACTCGGCTGCTGGATGAGGGAAAGGCTGTGGATGTGGTCTTCCTGGACTCCAGTAAAGACTTTGACACAGTTTCTCATAGCATTCTGCTTGAGAAACTGTCAGCCTCTGGCCTGGACAGGCACAAACTCTCCTGGGTAGAAACCTGGTTGGATGGCCGGGCCCAGAGAGTGGTGGTAAATGGTGTGAAATCCAGCTGGAGGCCAGTGACAAGTGGGGTTCCCCAGGGCTCAGTGCTGGGTCCAGCCCTGTTCAATGTCTTTATCAATGACCTGGATGAAGGCATCGAGTGCACCCTTAGCAAGTTTGCGGATGACACTATGCTGGGTGGAAGTGGACATTAGGAAAAAATTCTTCACAGAAAGGGTCATTGGGTACTGGAACAGGCTGCCCAGGGAGGTGGTTGCATCACCTTCCCTGGAGGTGTTTAAGGCATGGGTGGACGAGGTGCTAAGGGGCATGGTTCAGCGTTTGATAGGAATGGTTGGACTCGATGATCCGGTGGGTCTCTTCCAACCTGGTTATTCTATGATTCTATGATTCTATGATTCTATGATTCTATGATTCTATGATTCTATGATTAAGGCCCACTTGGAATTAAATCTGGCAAAGGACTTCAAGGATAACAAGAAGGGCTTCTTCAGGTACATCAGTAGCAAAAGGAAGACTAGGAAAAATGTGGGCCTGTTGTTCAATGAAGTGTGTGCCCTGGTGATTGTATGCAGAGAAGAAGGAGTTGCTGAATGCCTTCTTTGCTTCAGTCTTTACTGCTAAGTCTGGCCTTCAGGAATCACAGACCCTGGATGAAAGAAGTAAAGTCTGAAGAAAGGAAGATTGTCCCTTGATTGAGGAGGATTGGGCTAGAGATCATCTAGGCAAACTGGAAAGCCAGAAATCCATGGGCCAAGTGCTGAGGGAGATGGCAGGTATTGCTAAACTGCCCTCCATCATCCTTGAAAGATTATGGAGAAGAAGTGACTGATGACTGGCAAAAATATCACTCCAATCTTCAAAAAGGGCAAAAAGATGGACCCAGGAAACTATAAGCCACTCAGCCTCACCTCCATCGTTCGAGAGCTATGGAACAGCTTGTCCTTAATATCATGTCCAAGCATCTGGAAGAAGGTTATCAGGAGCAGTCAACATGGGCTCACTAAGGGGATGTCATGTTTAACCAGTCTGATAACCTTCTATGATGTCATCACTGGCTGGGTAGATGAAGGGAGAGCAGTGGATGTTGTCTGCCTCAACTTTAACAAGGCTTTTGATACTGTCTTCCACAATATCCTTCTACATAAGCTTAGGAAGTGTGGATTAGATGAATGGACAGTGAGATGGACTGGGAACTGGCAGAGCTCAAAGCGTTGTGATCAGCGGTGCAGAGTCCAGTTGGAAGCTTGTAGCCAGCAGTGCTCCCTAGGGGCCAGTACTCTGTCCAGAGTGGACAGAGAGAGGACAAAACTGGGAGGAGTGGCTGATACACTGGAAGGCTGTGGTGCCATTCAGTGAGACCTGGACAGTCTGGAAAGTAGGGCAGAGAGGAACCTAATAAAGTTCTACAAAGTCAAGTGTAGGACTCTGTACCTCAGGAGGAACAACCTCCTGCACCTATATAGGTTAGGAGTTGACTCACTGGAAAGCGTCTCTAAGCATCTCTGTAGAGAAGAACCTGGCAGTCTTGGCAGACAACAAGTTAAAAAAGAGCCAGTAATGTTCCTTTTGGGACAAGAAGGTCAGTAATATCTAGGGATGCATCAAGAAGAGTGTAGCAAGCAGGTCAATCCTCCCCGTTTACTCTGCCTTAGTGAGGCTGCATCTGGAATATTCTGGGCTCCTCAGTCAAGGAAGACAAGGGTCTGCTGCTTAAGCCAAGTGGTCCAAGTGATAAATTTTCTTCGATCTCACTAAAAAAATTTTAGGACTCCTATTTCACTCTTATGTGCTAAACCATAGATCAGTGTGTGTCTGGATTTACAGTGCATGGATAACCACAGTTATAACACTATGCAGTGGTTTGGAAGATTCCAAAGGGTTATTTCTCTCAATAGGTGGAAATATCCAACAGGTGTCAAATTCTGTCCAGACAAGATTTCGAAAAAGAGAGCGTAGCTGGTAAAATGAAGACATATTGCACCCCAAATCCAGGCAACAGATTTAGTTACCCTGTACTGATGCATATACTCTCTTGATTTCAATGAAATATAAATTTAATTTGATCTGCATATTATCTAGAAGCACTATATATCATCAGGATTTATTTAGTCCATTATATTTCATTTTATTTTAGCTATTCGAGAGAGAGAGAAGCTCTTTCAACTAGCTTATGAGACAAAGCTCAAACATGTTGCAAACACATTTTACCACCTACAATTTGAATCCAATGGGTTTGGTTTAACAATGCACTGAAATATTAATATGGGCAATTCAAAAAGTTGTGAGGATTCAGGTCTACAAGGGAACCCTTATGAAGCTATAACGAACTACAGAGGTGTGACCTGAGGCTGAAAGTATCATTGTTTCATACCAAAAGCAGAGAACAAGGTAAGAGCAAGGAAAGAATATGAGTGCATCTACTGGAGATGCACAAATTCTAGTCTCCACTACAGTCTCAAAACAGTATTAAAAGAAGTGGAATTACAAGCAACATATGAATAAACAAATTTGTCAAGGTGAATTTTATGTTATGTCAAGTTGCATACAGAACAAATCTTTAAGGAAATTCTAAAAAACCACAATAAGCAAACTGGATTTTTTTTTATGTCTAATATCCCATATTACTGTGATGTCCTAGTGAGTGATTTCATGACACAACATAAAAGAAAATATTTTGATTACAAGGGTTAGGAGCCTCTCTAAAATCTAAAATAAGATCTTGCATCTCAAACGGCATTATCAAAGTCATGGGTGTTGATAGGAGCTGTTTCCAGTGAATTTGTCAGAGCCAGGATTCAAATCAGAATTCAACCTGCAGAAATTTCAGCTCCAGATTGATAGCTGCTATTATATTATGCACAAAGAAATAACAATTATTTTCACTACTTGTATCGTTGTGGCCAGAAGGAGATAAAGTGCAGAACTGCAAAAAAGTGATAAAGTTATGGTTTGTTTTTTTACACTAAAAAATAATAGTTATAGATTAATAAAATAAATAGATGAAACATAGATAAAATAAATAATATGCTACAAGCATCAAATAATCAAGTATGAAGAAGGAGTGACAGTAATGTTCTGAAAACAAAGCAGAATACAAAAAAAAATTAAGAACACAATGACTAGACAGAAATTTGAAAGTGAATGTATATTAAGATATGTACAGAAGTCATGGGATATAAGACTAAACAAGTTCTGAGGAATGTAACTGACTGAGAAGTCAGATTACTAAACTTCTGTCTACTTAATTTAAGAACATAGATTTTCTTATGAAGCAGTAAGAAATTAAAAAAAAGAATTGAAATTGAAGTTAAAATACATTCTGTTTGCAGAATGGGGTCAGCTGGTGTTAACATACCTTCCAAAACTCACTGGGTATATCTGTCATTGCATCCTTGTTTAAAGATCCCCATGAACAATGGTTAGGTCAGGATAGCTGCATCTTGTAACAATTTATTATTAATTGTTGAATAATTTATGTGAAACTATTGTCGCTGTCTTAATTAATTAATTAAGAAAAATCCCCCATGAGATCCCTAATTCAAAGTAAGACAAATTCCAACATCTCACTACATCCAAGTTAAACTAAACATGCTTTTTTTTCTTGACATCACACTGTGTTTTCTTGTAAAATGAGTATTATCAACAGCCCCAAACATCACATTCTTTGGTTATTTTAAAGGACTGTTATATACAGACAGCATAGGTTGCAAACTGAAAAAATTATTAGAAATTACAGGACTAAACCATCATTTCTTTCCCCCCCAAACTCTTATCAAGATATTAGAAAGCAGCAGAAAGCAAACTAGAGCACTGAAAATGCCAGCAGGCTCATAATCTTTCAACAGGTCATTGCTGGTATATAGTGACAAAAAGAAACACAAAGTTACATTAAGAAAACCTGGAAAACATAGACATGTCTACACCAATGTATTAAATTCTTTTTCTGTTCAGTGAGGGGGTCTAAGGCTGGAGCACTCATTCCATTAAATTAATACAGCAAGGCTTCAAGAACAATTAAGTCACATACATTTGATTTGTGACCAGCATGAGGTACACTTGGACACGCTTATTTTACCAGTCATATAACACACCCAGCAAATAGTCTTCTAGAATTTGATCTGCTCTCATTGCCTTTTGCACTATGAACACCTAATAAACGTACTTTGTTGTCCTTTGCAGAAGACCTGCCTAACTCTTGCTACCATTCACAATAAAATCTAGTGTAGTAATTAGTATACCAAACACCTGAAAGAGATGCCAGGATTAAACTATGCCAAGACTATCAGTCTCCCTTGTTCCTCACTACAGCTCTCAGCACTCTTTGCTCATTGTCCTATTGCCCTCTTAGCCAAACTCAAGATACTCTGGAACATCTATTCAAGAGACAATTTGAAGCTTCCTGGGGTCTCAAGTGGAAATTTACAAAAAGAAATGTCTTTGTCACACGAGAAAAATCACTCACTTATCCATGCCTCAGATCGACATCTTCTAGCCTTATACAGTCAAGAAGCCACAAATCCACACTCTCTATATTTTCCAGTACTCTTCTATATTTTCTCCAGTACTCTTCTATATTTTCCAGTACTCATATAGCAACAATGCTCATATCAAGTTTTCATTGGCAGATATGAAGGACTTAAGATATGTTTCACATTAGGCCTGTATGCTGCCTTCTGTCTACCTCTACCTTCTGTGTCCTTCTGCCTTCCAGGTCTCCTAGACTAATGAATCTGCCCTTTAGAATTCCACACAAAAATTAAAAAACCCATCTTACAGTCACAACCTTCTTAGAAAACACGCTTCTTTATGATATTATTTGTTTAATTCTATTCCACAATAAAGATAACACTTTACACGGAGAACTCACAAATTGATTAATTTTATACAATTTATTATCTCCAGTGTGGAGAAAAATCTTGACGATTTCTCTGAAAATTTTTAACCTGATAATCCATAATGCTGCATGTGAAGAATGCTTAAAATATCAGAAAATTACTAGTGGTATCAAAAGCTTTAGAGATACTTCACAGAGCATAGTCCAATTCAAGATCTGTTGATCTTGAATCACCACTGGGTAAATACAAGTCAACAAGCTAGAGAGACATGTTTAAGGTTTTTCCACAGTATGCAGTACCGTAAGCATCTGCAAACAGCTGACCACTATCCTTTAGTTCCTTTGTATAGCAAACAATGGGAAATATTTCATGCTGGACTTAGCTACCATGGGACATCTATGTTGCTAATGTCATGTTTTATTACTTCTTCTAAAACAGAAGACAAACAGAAGACCAACAGACTCTATTCAATACAGTATAAGGACCTAAGATTTACTGCCCTTTGATCTTCATAATTCTTTGGTCTCAAGCAGAATTGCATCTTGATTAACCTCTGGTTGATATTAAGTATCTTCAGTCACTACTGACACAGCAAGAATTAAGGACATTCTGTATTTTGGGAGGGAAAAGAAGACAAGTTAGATGCATTTTCTAGGCAGAAATAGACTTAGAATTTCTTCCTTGTTCTCAGTTCATATGGTCATAAATGGAAACTAATTAGAATAGAATTTTCAAAAAAATTAAGGGTTTTAGTACAAATCACAATTTGCCCTTCTCTTCAGGCCTTCAGTTTATTGTTTTTTTTCCTTTTACCAGATTTCATTACCTAGATATCAGATATGAAAGTCTTTCTGCAGTTCTACTAAATATAGTGTTTTGCGATTACTGTACAGAGTCTAAAGTGTAAAATGGAAGTAGTATTTGTTTATTTAATGTTCACTTTTTTAAAGATTATTTTATTTTTAAATCTGTAGCTTACTATGTCTATGATACTTAACTATGAAGTAGTCCTTTATCAGTAATGACAAAAACACAAATATAATTAAGTTACATATTAACATATGGGTATTCAGGCCACAAAATAATTAAGATCTGTAAACAGAAGATATGTTTCAATTACTTAATTTCTAAAAATAAATATTTATTAATTAAAATTTGATAGGTTAAAAAAAAGTTAGTCCACTGACTCTAAACTCTACTGTCTTTCTTGTTGGTTTTTTTCTTTGCCATCTCCCTGTCTTCACAGCTCAAGGAACAGCTTGTTTACGGCAGGTTTTCCCTGTGGCCTTGAAAGCCTCAGGCAAGAATGGGAAGTCCCAGTCTGCCTAGTTCTTCTCTGTTTGTTATGCACTGTTACTGTTTGAATTTTTGCATTGAAAATGTTTGTATTGAAAATGTTTTTCCCTCTGAACCAGTTATTTTGAAAACCTTGCTGTCAATGTGACTTTTGGGGCATATGATTTTGCTGCTTTTCATGACAAAGACTCTACTTCTGCTCCAAATATGCACTTTCTTACTAACCTATGAAATTTACTTCAGCTTCTGGTAGGTTTACAGGCAAAACTTAAAATTATGTGCTTAAGGCCTGAAATTAATAAATAAGTGTTGCTATACTAAAAGTAAGTAACTCTTTTCTTCTCTTCCATCTTGTGCAAACTTCAGTCATTTATATAGTGCTGTTCTTCATTCACATTCTCTTTCTCACTACTCAAGGAGGAATTCTATTTAAATGTACTGTTTAACTCAAGTTTTAAAATAGATGTTGGTTTCTAGGCAACACTATTACTTATTTAAAAAGAAAATTGTAAATGAGTAATAGTTAGTTTTTGCAGCAACACATACACCATAACTTACAGTTACGTAAGAAAGTTTTGTCAGCATACATTTGTTGGTTTGCAAAAGTCAACTTCACCATTAGTAAAAGGTCTGTACAACCGGCCCTAGGGCCAGTGCTGCTACTTCTTGTATAAAGTTCTTCTTCTATAAGGTTCTTCTAGCAGAGGCCAGTCTGCACGTAGGTGTGTCACTGTTATGTCTTGTGCCATCTTCCTGAGTGGAAAGATGTGTCACCAACAAATGAACATTTTTGTGGTGTATTGTGAAAAGCCATCCCAAATCATAGACAACTACATGGTGGTCAAAATACTGTGGTCAATATCCACACCTCTCTTTTCTTAGCTACATTTTTTTCTTATGGATGAAAATATGCTGTCATCTAGAAATGTCATATTTCTTCTGGTTTTCTATCTCACAGACAGTATGAATCAAAACAGATCACTGAAACACTCATTTGTTTACCAGGTAACTGAATGATCCTGATATCTTTGCATACCTTAAATAGCACAGGGACTATTTGGAGATATGATCAAGATTATTTAGACTGACAGTTACACATTTTCCTGCATAAAAGTTGTCAGGTAAATCCTTACTATGAAGTTGCACATAACTGATAAAAAGACATCAGGATAACATGATTAAGTAGAGGTACAGTGGCTGCAGAAATATCAGAGGAAGCAGGCCACCTTTCTGGAGTTATATATTGATCTAGATTCAACCCAACACTGCAGAAACCAAATAAAAGCTGTTTTGACAAGAAAATAAATATCCAATCATCTTTTTAGTACTAGGGGTTTTTTCAGCTAAGGACAATAAAATGGGGGTTATCAAATAGAGTTACAAGGAGTGTAAGTACATTTTACTCAGTCAGGCTATGCATCTTGGCAGTATTTGAGAAATATTCAAAAATCCAATTGCTTCTAATTGTTTCCATTTTAGTGGGTTGATAGTACATATATTCTATTCTTGTCTCGCTCTTCTTGCAAAACGACACTAACATTCTGTCTCAGAATTTAGGTGTTAGGTTTATGATTGGGTTCGATGATCTTAAAGGTCTTTCCCAACCTAAATAATTCTGTGATTCTGTAATTTATTTCTATGGCTATGCTAACTCCGGTGAATACATAAAGATTTTAAATTGGTATTAATTATGATTTATCAGGAATTATACACATTTTCACATAGGACTCTCCCAGAGAGGGACATAATGCTATTATTCTATAACTGCCATATTGACATTAATATAATTAAAATGCCAGTAGCAATCCTGGAGACTAATTTAACTTATGAAGCTACAATCCGGTCAGATGAATACTGAAGTAAGATTCAAACACTCTCTAGGGTGACTTTCTGATTGCCTGCTGAATGTGCATTTTTCAAAGAAGTTATTGACAATGCTGCAAAGCTAACCTTGATTTCAAGAATAATATTTTTATTAACTTTTAATTATTTATGTTGTACAGTATTAACTAAGCAAAAGAAAAGTGGATGAAGCCAGATGATCTACTGAATTTTCAATTCTAGACAAAATGGAAGGTTGTAAAAACTATACAAGAAAATGTTGGATTGACGAAGACTTAAGCTGTCATCTCACAGAAAAGCACTATATTTTCTACCATTTTCCATGTGGCTAAAACATTCTAAGTGTATACAAAATTGCTTTAAATTGGTCATGATTTTCATGCTATTTTGCAATAAACAGTGTAAATTAAAACCATAAGACTAAAGCTGAAGTGTCCAGTGAGAGAAAAGAGTGGTTGCATAGTTATTTTTTTTAAAAGCAACAACAAAATGTAATTAAAATATTAAGGAAGAAGCAAGTTGATGTAGAGTTTGCATTGCTCAAAGATTTATAAATGTGTGATTCTGATTCTAGTTTTTCTCATCTTAAGGACTGAGCAAATATAACCTCTGGCTATAATTTAGAGAAGGATAGCTCTACAAATGTGAAACACTTTGGTGAATGCAAAAACTGTGCAATGATTTTGTCCTAAGTTCATACCACCAATTTGAATAGAATCTTCTTTGAAGTTGTCCTAGATATCCCATTTAAATACATACAATATATAAAATAACATGTAATAAACTATTGTTCCTTCTCTGAGTGGACTAAGCAGCTGACTGATGTGCTGATGTATCTATCTAACCTTCTTATCTTGAAACATATATTTTTCCTTAGCATACAATCCTCCATTCTCTATTCTTTTAGCCAAGAGCCTCTGAAGAGCAGAAAAATCCTGCAGATATTTTTCTTTTGTGTTGTTTCATTTCCTAAAATAGGTCAGTCTTTCAACAGATATGGACTGAAGGATTAACATAGGTTATCTAGCAATTAATTGTATTCTAAAGCAGTAGCTGGAGTTTCAGCACGATAATAAGTAAAATAGCTGTATGATGAAAAGAATTCATTTCTATGAACATTTTGAAGGTGAGAAATGAATTAGAATAGATCTTCATTGAAAACGTCTTTTACCTACATGCTATATCCTTCATATAATGCAGGAAAATATGTTACACTATAGAGACTCCCTCTTCCCTTTCATATACACTCAATTTGCACATTTGAGAGTTCAAATTTATGAAATCTTAGTAGGAAAATCTGGTCATATTCAATGCTTCAGAAATATGTAAGTGAAAAGTAAAAATGGACACATATTTACCCATCTTCAGGGACAAGTTCTGGCAAAAACTCAATTTGCTAGACAAATGACTGACACTGCAATTCTTCTGCAAATGGCAAAATTACACCTGGTAATGTTTTCTTGGACCATAATCTATTTTTCACCACCTTCACTCTGTTCTTTCTTTCATTTTCATAAATTCCTAGATTTCAGTAAAAATCAGTCACTATCCAACCAATGGTAACATTTTCAGAAATTATATGAAAATTATTAAGAAATTAATCAGAAAGGAGACTTCTATTTTCAACAGAAATTTTCTACTTTACATACAAATATTGGTAATATAGAGATATAATCCAGCTGTTTCATACAAGTTAATAAAAAGAGGGGAGTTCTTCATTATCTAAATAGAGCAAAATTACAGCCAGACTTGGGTAATCTCACTAAGCAATTGGAGCAGGCAAAGAAATAAAGGAAGAGATTTTCCGTCTTGCCTTTTTTTTAAAAAAATCCATGCCCTCTCACTGCTTAGAATTGCATATTAGTCATGTTAATAGAGTTAATCCTAGATCCTACGAAAACGTGTGCCTGTCCTTTTTACATCTCAGAGAACAAGATTTGACCTAATGTTTTAAAACAGAATTATTTTCCGAGGACCTGAGCCTACACACTTTCACCTGTAACTTGTTAAATATATTCTCTGGTCTGCAATTGCTCTTCTTTTACCTGTTCCTACTAACCACACTCGAGCAAATGTAAACTTTGTGAATAAGGGCATGAGACTGGACTGTTTAAGAAGAATTTTCCTTTTATGTATCAAATAAGAAGAAAGAAATGTCTATTTGGTTAATACAAGTGATACACTTGAAATAAGCATCGTCCTAAGTTTACGATATGTACTAATACAGTAGCTATATTCTTTTCCTATTAGACATTTCAAGAGGAATGCAGTACATACCTTTATTTACATATGGGTTTGGTTTTCAATGTATGATTACAGCTAAATCTATGAACATGAACTCAGATAGACAAAAAAATTAAAAAAACACCAAAACACAAAGCAGAAATCACCTTAGACAGACCCAAGCCATTATTTGAAGGAATCTATGCCACAAATATTCAGAATATCAGCTGCCTACTGAAGGAAAATAAGTACAGTGTCTAACATATCTCAGTATTTCATTGCTACAATATTCAACTTTTTTTCATATTCTTTTTCCCTATTCAGGTGTTGCCATAACATATAAATGAAATTCAACAAAATAACATTTTGTTCCAGACAAAACATTAAATAACTGAGAAAAATACACAAATATGTAGTTTCTATATTTTTGGGGTGCAACATACATGTACATATAAAGTAGGTTTCCACTGCAGATGTCATTATATATTCAATTTTCTTTAACACTGCATATTCACCGTGTCTGCAGCTTCTGCCTATTCTTAAAACAAGTGATACTCCAGTGCTGTGAAGATTTATGAAGCTATTTATGGCATCAGTGGAATACAATTTTTGTCAACATGGTCCCATAACACCATATATTCAGATATCATCTTATTTCCTGTAGTTTAAAAGCAGACATATTTATAACCAGCTAAAGAATCCATTACTAGATCATTCCTTTGGAAAAAAATAAGAAATGAGCAGTGAAAACTGAAAATTCCCCGAAGGGAGATAACGTGCTGCTGCTCACAGATCAAATGCAAATTCAAACCGCTGGTGCTCACCTCATTTTTATGTCACCAAGTATAAAGTAATCATCAGGCACATAACATAGTAATATAATAATTCAATAGTAGGGGTAGAATGTTAAAATCTCCCTTTTAATGATATTGCACCTTTTTTTAAATATTTACTTTAATTCTGAAAATACATGTTGCTATTGTTACACATGCTGCCCTCCAGAGCTAGAAAACCACCTGAAATAAAATGGACTTCACTTTTTTTTCAGTTTGAATACTTGATATTCATTGTTCTCTACAAAATTCATATATTGAAAAATCTTGCAGCACATTATTTTTTGGTTTGGTCTACAACTAACATCAGTGGTTCAAAAATCAAAGCTGTTGATTAAGTACAAGAAGCCAAAAAAGTCTTTTAGTTTAATACGTTGGATAATTAATCAGCCATATACATCTACACAGCACAAATCCGCAGCATTCCCATCTACTTTTCAAAGTGCCACTCAAGGCTGAAGGAAAATTAACACAGGAAAATTAATTCTTTCACTGTCCATGCTGGCTAGACCACATCTAGGAATGATAAAGAAATTCGGTCTTCATATCTGTTACTATGGCAACAGTAAATTCCTTTCCTAATATATAGAAACAGAGGACTGGAGGGGACCTCTAAGACCTTTTTCATCAAACACAAGAGAGATTATGTATTTTTCTTTTACTTTACCTTAGAAATAATTTTGTGTTTTACTCCACTGTTCCTATGAAAGGTGATTCAAGAATCCCTGAGACAGGCTCCTGCTATTCTGGGTTCAATTGTGCTCATATGCTAGCATTCTCCTCTAATTTAGCTAACTTAGCCTCCCAGAAATGTTGTGAGTTATTTAGAGATTATAGTCTTATCTTTCCTCAGGAACATTTTGCAGGGCTAAGACTATCCTAGTTTCCCTAGTTTCCTCTTTTAAGACCAGTTTTGGTTCACTGACTGTCCCACTTCTTTTTTTTTTTTTTGCACCGTTTTCTTTAGTTTCTGTCCTTTTTTTATTGAATATTGGGGACCCTAACAGCTTATCTCTTTCCAAGTACATTCCCTGCATTCCTTGTATACTGGTATTCCCTTCCTACATCTCACTATTTCTTTTTCACATATATTCATGCCCTGGTGCATCTTAATGTATGCACATTTAAAATTTCATCCCATTTCTACTATCATGCCATCAGGATAAACCTTCTTGCTGCCTGCAGACTTCACCCTCAAAGTTCTCCTTTTCTTGCTTATATTAAAAAGGGTAAAAGTCAAAGTGTAACTTGAGAAACATCAGCTCTAAGTTTACTCTTGTCCATCAGCATAATCTGTGTCACCTGCTCTTCATTCAGTTTCTTCACACCATCCCATGATAATGGTCACCATCTTTAGTCTAACTTCAACATTTCCTACGTGGCATCTTATCAAATAACCTACTGGAAGTTAGAAAGATTAGATACACTTTACCTACTTTCTCTAATAAAAAAAATAATTTCAAAAAAATATGCAGCAAATAAAATCTACATTTCATAAAACATCTTTTAAATCTATTTCTTGAGCTTTTCTTTCCTTCAAAATATGGTCAAAAACTTAGTCAGTAGTTTAGCAGAGACTGTACATTTGGTAATACCCTATAATTTTCCAATACCGGTATGCATTAATATTTTGTCCTGTATTCAGTGTATAGGAAGAAAGATTGCCTAAACCATTATGATTAAATTACTGAAGTATTTCAATTTTGTTTTCAGTTTGTGGTAATTTTCATTTTCAGCCTTTCAGCACAAGTTATTATTCTAATTTTGCCTCATGTTTTTTCCTATGAGAAAATAATATTTTTTATAATTAGAATTCATGGCAATTCTTTTCTCTGTTTCATAACATGTCTCTTACCACATCTCTTCAAAACATGTCTCCTCTTATACTAGGAAGAATATCAACCAAACCTGCGATACACTGCAATATCTCCTGCATAACCCATCTTTGAAACTAACTCCAAATCAAATATCTCAACAAATGGTGTCAGTTGTGCACATTATACAGTGTTATACTTTTAGGACGAAGGGGTTTTTCTTTTTCTTTAGACTGCTGCTTTAAATAATGCTGGTGCCACATAAATGTGCAATATTAATCTGCAGCAGAATGCCCATTTTAATCTAGTCGAAGATTGTGCAAAGGATTGACTTCAGGAGGCATCAAGCCAAATACTGGTAGTTTTCAGAGATCTACCAAGAAATCCTTAGATAAGATAAGCTGCATTCAGAGTAAGAAGTATTCTACTAGGGTGACCCACAGTTTGGCAATACGCATTTTAGTCCTGGGAATATTTTTTAGTGTTATATGAACAGCCTAATTTTCTTCTAACCTTTACAATTGCCCGTCAGCTTGTATTATGAAACAGGAGGAAGGGATCTATTATTAACATATTATAAAATCTTAACAGTTACTTGAAAAAGAAAACATTGATTTTCAAATGCAACAATAAGTATTTAGAAATCAATATGTGATTTCTACCACATTATAAGCAGTAAAAAATGTATCTGCTACCCCACATCTACTGTGGAAGGAACCACTGGAACAATTTTAAATAACTTGATTAATATTTTTCATTGTCTTTACGAAATTTTTAACTTCACCTTCACAGTATTGCCCAGGCTTCTACCCAAAGAGCAATTCAAACAATGATATTTGCAGTATTTCTTTTATTTGACAGTGCAGTTACAGTAGAGAAGAGAAAGCTTTCCTCAAAATCATGCACATTTTCAACTGCTGATCTTTGTTTCAGCCAGGATTTAGAAAAAGAAAGGAAGAATGAGGCAAAAATTAGTTGGAGCTTCTGGCAGATGGGATGGGAACAAAGGTGTAGGAGAAGGTAAAGAACTCATTCAGTTACATGAAATACAAGAGCCTAGTGGTGGTTTCATAATGGTAGAAATTCAACTACAATAAAGCTGAGCAGACTTTGAAATATCTGCTAATAAAATTACTTTCTTTACTGTGCCTTGAAGGATACTGTACCACCCTTACTAGCATTTTTGCACAATATTGGAGCACAAAGGCATCTATATTGTTGCTTTTCATAACAGCAGGACATCTATATATCTATTTTTATGAGAGTTATGTCTGTTCTTGCAGTCTTTGTATGACAATTAAGAAAAATTAGTATATATTCCAAGGACTGAAAAATCAAAACATAAGTCTGCTCTGCCCCTCTCTAACAGAGTTATGGCAAGGAAGGAAGGTTAGTTTGCCAGTGACATAATTTTGCTTCCATTTTTAGGTTCAAACATGTAATAATGCAAAGGAGTTCGCAAAGTTCGGTATCTCATCCTTTTATTCTATGTGGATTTCCTTAGGGTTTGACACATACTCACACCACTTCTAAAAATATAGAGTGGACATACGTACAAGCAAGCATACACAAATGCCTCTTTATTCTGACGTGCATTACATGTTTTATTCATTGAATAAAAGAAAACTCATAACTAAGTCAAATCAAAATAGCCACATCTCAAACAAAGTACTCTCATTTTTTCTTAAATCCAAGAATATAAATCTATTTTTAGTGCTAATGCTAAAAGCAGGATTCTAATTAGTATATAATTAACTGCATTTTTATTTGTCTTTAAAATTTTAAACCCATATGTTTGAATTTCATAATAGCACTCTGCTTCATTCTAGCCTTTCTGGCCACTCGAATTCTGTGGTACTTCTGACACTCAGATTGTCTCCCTGACTGTTATGCACACTATCCAGGTCCAAGAGACTAGGTATTCCAAGACTAAATGTTTTCACTTTTGTCTGATCGAAGAAGTCTGCTCACTTTGGCAACATATGTGCTCAGCAACATCTCTTATTTACTTATGACCTACAAAATAGAGAAGTATAATTCTAGTTCTCTCTCATATGATATTCAGACCAAAACACAGACACATGAGAATTAGCACTGGTAAATTAACACAGCAGTATATGGCTACAAGAGTTGCTCTTCAGTGAAAATAGATTAAGTTCTTACCAGGTATACAGTTCAAGTTGAAGCAATACTTTTAAGGGTGGTAGAAAAAATTTTTGAAAACTTGGCAATGTCAGGAGCTTTATTACCCAAAACCAAGAAAAGTTTGCAGCACTATCCCGTTCTTGCAGCTACTTCTCTCAAAGTGAATATTTACAATCAGTTATGCCTTTTGTTTATTTTAGCAACAACTGCTCATACTGCATGAAATATTTCAGCATCACACTTTTCTCATAATCTAAGAATGTGTTAATAAATTGTAAAAAAATTGACCTGTATTTCATATCCATTCAAGAAAAATTTTAACAAGCCAGCAACAAAATAAGTCCTAATCATTAGAGCATGCCTTCTAGTGTTTAATTGTAACAGGTTATATTCTGTAAAAGTAAATACTGTTTTCTATGTCCTTCATAAATATCAAATGCCATTTTGTTGTTAAATCTTTGATTTTTTTTGTGCAAATTCTCAATAGAGGTTTGATTTCCTTCTCATGTGGCTGACAACAGATTTATTCTTGACTGATGAATGTGAGTAAAGAAATTCATATTCCATTATTTGTGAGTATTGTATAGATACAGCATGCTTATAAACTACTTTTGCTATTATTGTGCTAGTCACCTCAATGAACTGGTACTAAGGTCCTTTCCCGGAAGAGACAGCTCTGGGGTTTTGTTTGATTTTCCAGAGAAAGGAGTCTTTTAACTTCCTGTCAGTATTATTTTCTATTCACCTTTTACTACGTACCTGGAATGAAGTACACATTTTCCCAAAGCAATCTTCAGAATATCAAACATATAGGGAATATGACAACTTGGGTTCTGTCTAGACAGACAATACAGAACTACAGAGAAACTGTTGTGTATTGCCCTCATCCCTATAATCTAAATTCAAACATCTATTTAGCCTGCATGAATCTGATCAATTATTTTGGCAATCTTCAGTGCAATAAATACTTAATAATATAGGATCTCGTAAATTACACATATTTTTTAGACACTAACATAAGAGTAAATAATTATTACTTTATTACTTCATTACTTCAAGTTTTTGTGAGTGATTTCCTTGTCAAAGGTAATTATACTTGTCCCCTCTAACTTCAGTTTGTGGGCTTTTTCCCTTCTGATATTTTGGTAGCTAATGCTTATGTAGTTTATTTCTGTGATGATTCTTTGCAAATCAGGTTCATCGCAGCAGCTGAAACCTGCCAGCAAGCAACCAGAACTCCCAGTCACCCAAAAGAATGGGCAGAGACATTGAAAGATGTAGGAGTCTGAGACAGAAGGAGAAAGAAGATGAAGCAAATATGACAAATGCAATTAAAAGAAGACTTTTCAGTGCTTTTCATGGGGAAAAGAACAAGGTATCAATACCAAAATAGTCAATAATCTCAGATTTTTTCTTTCCTTTGGATGTCAAAATATATTTGATATCTTCAACCTGCCTAAAGTCTATTCCAGAGTAGTAAAAATGGAAAAATTTTTATTTACACAATAAGATTTTGACATATGTGTGTAATATCTGTCTCTATAGCTTTTTTCCTATCTAGTTGCAAATTACTTATGTGCATTTTACAACTGATCTTCCTTTTGTAATAGCAGGCTTTGATGCTGATAAACTTCTGAAGGGAAAAGAGGATGTGCAGTTAGCTATTCTAGTATGGGAAGAACATGCAACCTCCAGAGCTTCTAACCAATCTTGGCAAGATTTACCTTGTCTCCACGCATGTGTACCTTGCCCTCCTTTGTAATCATAATTGCATTTGTAGGTATTTGCACAAAATGAAGAGGTTTAATACTGACAACAAAGCAGCTAGGAAAGACTGTGAGAACAAAACTTAACATATTTGGATTTGTCAAGGTATTTTCATGCTATATGTTACCTATACATCAGCCACAGTTGTTTGATAAACAGTATTTCTGTATATTTCAATATATATTTGTTGGCATAGTTGTTGTTAATATTAGCATATTAAATATCTTGCAGGAGAAATGCATGTGTAAGCTTTCATGGTTCTCATAATTTCTACTATTTACAGCAGTTTTGATGCATTTACCAATTTCATAAAGTAGCTTGAAAAAACTGCCAAAGCATTGTTATTAACACAAAGAAATTATAAAGTATCTTACTGTACAAGCACACGACATTAACACGACTTTAACGTTCCTTTCTTCAGTTCAATAACACCAATGTGCTCACTTTTATTTTTCCTTCTAATATACAGATCTGGTGATTACCATACTCCGAGTTCAAATGCTTGAATTACAGTCTTCACCACACTTAGTTGCCATCTAATTTTGTCATCTAATTCTTTAATACCTAAAGACAGTAACAACTCTTTCTTATTTTAACCTTTCCAGCCTACCAAAGTTCTGCTTTTGTGCATGCCTGGAAGCACTTCAGGCTCAACAGCAGCAAGAGAGCTCAGTACTCAAGTCAGGCTTAGACCTACTGGGGGGCATAAATATTTCAGTAATTCCTTCATTGTTTTGCCTGCAGTGCTTAATCTGATCGGTGGTGTTACAGCACGCCTCTCGGATTTGGCTTCACACAAAATACCACAACAGCCACAGGAAGTGATAGCTTCCCTAACTTCTTCCAGTGCTCAACACACTAACCTGCCTCAGTCTTCCAAGATTTTAAATCTATGCTTTAACACTGAAGCTAACTGTCTTAAGCATCAAACTATTGAAAATTCAAATTTAATAAAATTGGGGCATGCCTTCGATATTTTCTTGTGGTTTAACCCCAGCCAGCAATTAAACTCCACGCAGCTGCTCACTCACATTCACATGGGATGAGGAGGAGAATTAAAAAAAAACAAACAAGTAAAACTTGTGGTTTGAGATAGTTTAAAATGACAGCAAAGACAGAGATAATAATAATTGTTACTATTGCTGTTGTTATTGAAACAATACAATATACATAACAAGTATATGCAATACAATTATTCATCATCCACTGCCTGTTCCTGAGCATCTGTCCCAGCCATTTGGCCAGCTCCCTCTAGTTTATATGTCGATTGTGATGTTGCGTGATCTGGAATATCCCTTAGCAAGTTTGCAGACGACACTAAGCTAGGTGGACTTGTCGATCTGCTGGAGGGTAGGGAGGCTCTGCAAAGAGATCTGAACAGCCTGGACTGCTAGGCAGAGTCCAATGGGATGAGGTTTAACAAGGCCAAGTGCCGGGTCCTGCACTTGGGGCACAACAACCCTATGCAGTGCTACAGGCTAGGGGAAGTCTGTCTAGAAAGCTGCCTGGAGGAGAGGGACCTGGAGGTGTTGGTTGACAGTGACTGAATATGAGCCAGCAGTGTGCCCAGGTGGCCAAGAAGGCCAATGGCATCTTGGCTTGGATCAGAAACGGTGTGACCAGCAGGTCCAGGGAGGTTATTCTCCCTCCGTACTTGGCACTGGTGAGACTGCTCCTTGAATACTGTGTTCATTTCTCACCACAAGAAGGATGTTGAGGCTCTGGAGCAAGTCCAGAGAAGAGCAATGAAGCTGGTGAAGGGGCTGGAGAACAGGCCTTATGAGGAACAGCTGAGAGAGCTGGGGTTGTTTAGCTGGAGAAGAAAAGGCTGAGGGGAGACCTCATTGCTCTCTACAACTACCTGAAAGGAGGTTGTAGAGAGGAGGGTGCTGGCCTCTTCTCCCAAGTGACAGGGGACAGGACAAGAGGGAATGGCCTCAAGCTCCGCCAGGGGAAGTTTAGGCTGGACATTAGGAAAAATTTCTTCACAGAAGGGTGATTGGGCACTGGAACAGGCTGCCCAGGGAGGTGGTTGATTCACCTTCCCTGGAGGTGTTTAAGGCA
Source organism: Phaenicophaeus curvirostris (assembly GCF_032191515.1). NCBI lineage: Eukaryota > Metazoa > Chordata > Aves > Cuculiformes > Cuculidae > Phaenicophaeus > Phaenicophaeus curvirostris. Next base: position 3,317,848 of record NC_091393.1, read on the forward strand.
TGGGTGGACGAGGTGCTAAGGGACATGGTTTAGTGTTTGATAGGAATGGTTTGACTCGATGATCCGGTGGGTCTCTTCCAACCTGGTTATTCTATGATTCTATGATACTATGATCTCTTTGGCCAGCTTGGGTCAACTGTCCTCTCTATGCTCCTTCCTATCTTCTTGCACCTCTCTTCAGTGGGAGAGCACAGAAAGTTGAAAAGCCCTTGATTTAGTATAAGCACTACTTAACAAAAACTAAAAACATCAATGTGTTATCAGGATTATTCTCATACCATATGCTAGGAAGAAAATTAACTGTATCCCAGCTGAAATCAGGACATCCCTTCCGTGGAAACACTTCTGTTTTACATAGGAGAGTTCAAGATTCAAAGGACCAGCAGAGGAAGAAAGAGTGATACAAAACTCTGTAGATTAGGAAGAGTCATGGAACTCAGTATTTTACCTCAAGGATTATTATCCCTTTAACTGTCATGTGATAAAGAAGTTATTTTACATCCAGGATTCTTCCAAGAAAGTCTGTTAACTACTAACTACTACATTTTCCCTGTAACAGTCTCTCCCTCAATAAATCACTAATTTTCTTAGCACAAAAGCTAAGAAAGCATCAGTTACAGGTTTGCAGCAGGTGTGGGTTTAAATCTCCCTCATATATAAGCAGAAATTGACCTCAGAACTTCAATATCCTGTATGAATGAATTAACTACTAGATAATTATAGAAAAAAATGGGTGTCTTCTCTAATAGTCTATCAAACAAAATGTCATAAAAATGTTTTGGATGTTGTTGTCTCGGGTTTTTTGTTTCCTTTTAAGGGAAGTTTGGTTTACCTTTAAAAAAAAGGTCCTGAGACATGAAGCCACTTCCTCATAGCTACGGGCAACATCTAATCCAGGACACGAATCATTACCCACTTTTCTGCTAAATTTTGACAGCTACCTGCTCTACATGCTGGGTTTTGTGGCTTGTTCTTGTTCTCCATGTAACCACTACAGATCCTGAGTACCTAACTTGGGCTGTGGGCTCTCCTTTCAGGATGTAAATCCTCAAATTTAGGTATTGAAATAAAAAAGTTGAATATTAACATAATTCTGATTAGTATAACCTGTCAAAAAATCTGGACATGCTGGAAGGAATTGGTCAGTATTTCCTTTTTTTCTTATAAATGTTTGGAAAAAAAAATATTTTTATGCTGCTTGAATTTCTTGTATGTATGTTCTAGACCCTATATTTTCCATTCAATAGAAAATATTTACCAGTTTAGTTTACATCTCGCCCATATTAAGTTGGCCAAAAAAAAACTTCTTTGCAGTGCTTAAACTGCCAAATGACAGCAAAATGTCCTGACATAGAACACAATTACATTTTTTCTATCATTCAAGCTGGAAGAAATTACATAGATTCAAGATATAAACTTATATATAATAATGGAGGGAAATTATAACGCAAGAAGCTAACTTTTGAAATGCTGCTAGAAATCTTCATAGAGCTATTCAAATGCAAACAGAGCTCAGGGCAGATATTTAACTGAGGGGTATCATTGTCTTTCAAGAGGAGAATTTACTTTGAGATTGAAGAGACATAGTAGGTTTGTGTTTCAAAGCATCTCCAGGCAAGCTGGTTCTCCGAGTCAACATTGGAAATCCTGCCAACTGCCTCAGCAGGCATCTTAAAACCATGTGAATTCCAATTTGTTTCTAGAAGTGTCATATGTTTACCTGGCTGCTCAAACTGATTATGGAAACAAGAGGCCCAGGACTGCATGTGAAGATGTGACTGAAACTACATATTAAATCCTAGCACGCTACTGGAAAAGAGTGAAAATGAACGACCAGGACAGACACACGTGAAATATTTTCACCCATATTTTGTAAGTAACTGGGTATAAAACTATGAATCAAATTGAGCTAAAAGATTTTCATACACTTCTTTGTCATACCTATCAGATTTAGGAAGTTCACATCTCAGTTTTGCATTTGTTCAGAAAGCAGCAGTCTCTCAGTGTTGTGCAAGTTTTTCAGCCAGTGAACTTTCACTGAAATCAGTAGAAGTCCTGCTGCTTATATAAAAGCAGAATTAATGAGAACTGAATAGTGGCCATCATGTGATTTTGTTTTCTCTTCAATTCTATTACATTCAGCAGAAATTTTACACGGGCAGTAATTTACTTTTGTTATATTATGTTTGCTGCAAAACTCTTTTTCACCTTGGAAGAATTCTTCCTTTTCCTGGCAGAAAAGTAAGATCTTGAGTAGAATGTGAAAATGCTTATTCCAAGAAGAGGAAATGGAATGCAGAAATATTCACCAGGAGGACTTTCTGGCTCCCTGTGTTTCATTGTTTTATTTCTGAGGATGATGCTCTGAACACATATCCAGGAAGAAGAGTATCGACAGCAGGATGGCAATAAAAGGACTTTATGCAAATAATGTGTACCCTGTCCTCCAAGAATGCTTTTTCTTCACAAATAAAAGTAGTGCTGTGCATGTCTGCACAATATATCAGTTCCAGAAAGGGGGAGTGAACAAGAGTATCCTTTTCAGACTATCGGTGATATGGTGTTTACTAGAAATTAGCTGAGCAAGAGAGAAAGGCTAGGCTTGTGCATTAAATGCATATATATACACACAGACACACTTTATCCACTAGAAGTAATCACTTCTCTAGTTTTCAGATGCAAGCAGTGTGTGCTACTCCAACCTTACTTGCTGTTTCAAATTTCTGTGCAGTTATCCAGAGAGAAAATTAAAGATTATACCTGAAAAATAGTTTAAAATGTGAACATAATGTGAATGAAATGAAACATTCATTAAAGATGATGGGCAAGTTTTAATTTGATTTACAGCAGTGCTGCTGTGATACCTGCAATGGCATTACAGTGGTATAATAAGGAGAAAAATATGACCCAGTGAAACAGTGCATGCTTTTTGCAAGTAAGATACAACTAAGTTTTAGATCCACATAGGGACATAAAAGCCAAGCTTCAGAGTAAAGTCCACACCTAAAATCCCCAAATAATTTAAGGAGCCCATTGGATGATCAGGACTAGCAACCTAATGATTCCTAACAGGTAGCTGATGGTATGACAGAGGATAAGGATGGTCAGGTCTAAGATAAGTAGTAGACAGGGATATACTTTAAATTCTACCCCTTCCTGAAGCACAGACACTTTTCCTTCAGTTCTGAGTTACAAAACCTAGGAGAAACTGGAATCAATAAGCCTGATACCTCTCCTGTATTTATTTGTGTATGACCACGACTATCTTTTATATAGTGCCCTTGCAGAGACATGATTTCTCTGGGGAAGCAAGCACACAGTTTCAATACCTTTCTCGTAGTGAGGGGGTTCAAAGCTTCACTTTCTACCTGCCTTGGAAGCATGTAACCATCAGGCTAATAGAGACTGGTAATGATACAATGCAATACTTAGATGCTGTATAAGCAGAACAAAAGCATTTCGAATCTAGTAAAAATGAGTGTAATTATATGAGCATGGACAAATGATGAATTAAAAAAAAAGAAAAAAGAAAAAAGAAAACATGAGTTAGATGATAGAAACTATTTTGAGGTGCTGATTAGAAACTGAGGTTTGCCTATATGTATATGTAATTGGTATGTATGCCTGTGCACATCTATACACAGACAGAACTGAAAGTACATAGTCAAAACTTTATCAAAAATCTGAGATAAGAGAACACCATGGTGTTGGAGAAATAAACATAATGTATGATACCAATATGTACACAATGTCCCTGTTTGCTAGTACACATGCCTCAACACAAAATGAATATGTCACGTTTCCTTCCTTCCCCAGACTGAGCAATCTAGCCTGAGATGGTTGTCATTTAAAAGATACATCAACGGGGTAATAGTGGGATTACACAGGGCCTAGGATTTAGCCCTTTCCCTCCCCTGCTCCCTAATACTTGCTTTAGCTTTTCAACTATCTTTTTTCTGAGTGAGATGTACATACAGACTGGTAGACGGATAGATAGACACCTACATAGGCACACCATAGAATAAATCCAGAGTTTTATAACTTTCAAAACTTTGGTTTTGTTGGATTCTGTAGCAACATATTACTTCACACAGTAAGAAAATATGGTCTATAATTGCTTTTGATTACTAGTTGGACAAATAATATATTTTGTCTCATAATTTCACTGTCAAACAGTTCCTGACTAATTCTGTTCCCACAATGAGTCTTCCACCTTGTCAATTACTCATATTGAAGTTCATTATAAGAAAAATAAGGCAAAATTTAAGAATTAATAATCTGAAATAACAAAATTTAGTTAGATAATGACCTCTCAAAATACAGATGTATTTAGGATAACTTTTAGATTATAAAGGACTTAAAGACAAAACTGACAGTATGAACCTAGATTTTTAGTTTTGAGTAATCTGATATGATTATATAAAAATGTGTTATTCATCTTTGGATGGAAATGTCAATACTTTTGCTTTATTGATTAGTAAATAGTAAATCAAACACTAATAGCTTGCATTGTGTTTAAGTGGAGATTATATCACATAATTTTGCAACTTGCCTTTCTAAAGCAAATTTCCACATTAAAAAAAAAGTATAGCACTCTCTATTCAATATCTAGCATCTAGTTAACTTCTGTCTTAGTAGATAGTTGCATACACATTGCTAATCTTCCACCAAATTCAACTGACCTTAACAGTAACTGCTACTCATGTCACTGTAGGACTCAACTGGAAAAAAACAGGATTCTTGCAAGATTATCATAGGACAGTTTGTGAATAGACACATTGTTTTACTGGAAAAACATGCACAAAGACAAAGTACCTGGCTTAAACCTTTTGCTTTGAAGCTTCTTCATCAAAACCTTTTAAAATTTCTGAGTTTGCTTCTCTTACAAGGATGTATTTCACCCAGAATACAGTATGCATTCATTGATATTTCTCTTTTATTTTACTATTTTAAAATCCTTTGATGGTTAAATTAGTGTATTATTGAATTTGATATTCAAATTTGCCTGCAATACATAAAAGTATGATGCATAAAAGAATATGTTTAACTGTTCAAAACAAATGTGCGTTTTCCCTGCATGCATGATTTTCTCTCCAGAATATTCCTTTCCCCAAAACTGTTTTCTGTTGAAAATGTTTTTCTTTACCTCTGTAAATACCATAGTTGCATCGTGCCACAAATTTCAAATTAATTAACCCCTGATTGTATTATTGTTAATAAAACAATTAAACAATTCCCCATTAAACAAAGTTAACACTGACTATCAGTTTAGGCTATATGCCTGACAGTTCAAATACATTTTTGGCCATAAAACAGGTTTTCAGGTCTTAAATGGTTTCACATTTCTCTAAACCATACTAAGAGCATAACATGAATATTTTAAGCAGCTTAGCTTTGATTTAAATATATTTGTTCAGGTTATGCTGGCAGCATCCCAAAATGCAGTGTAATACCCTTTGAGCTGGCAATCCCAAACTCAATTTAAGAGAGCAGATAATTATGGACTAGCAGCATTAAAGCAAATAAAGTCAATTAACGGGGGTTTTTTTCTTAATTTGTTTTCTCTAGCTTGAAATTGCAAAGGATGGATAAGGCTGTGGGATTAATGAAGAAAGAAATTAATGGAAATGGAATATGAAACAAAAAAAGGGAACAGAGAAGTCCAGGAGCTTTTATTCATTACTCAACTCTTAATAAGTGGCTGGAATTGTATACTAATATTTATTTAAAGTAGATACAGCTCAGAAGAGAAATTCCATTATTTGAATCCTGTAGACATTCACCAGTGTCTTATGAAATAAGTAATATGTTAAATTGAAAACATTTACTTACTCTGAAAAAGAAATAATGGAAAATATACATCTATTTATTATGCGTTCTTTATAAAAACCCTATCAAATTATCTATTCCTGAGATTTCCCTCATACATAAAGACTAATTCAATTCCTTGCTAAATCAGTAATGCAGGCTGCTATATGTGCATATTGAGACGTAGGCACTTAGGTGTTCCAAGATCAAGATAAGAGGGAAACAGTCAAAAAAAACCCACAGAATAGCAGCAAATTTTGCAAATGAAAATAAAACTTTATATTATTTAGTGACTGCTTGAAGATATTTCATATTTTGCTGCCTACAATTCAGCCATCTTAAGAGCAGAAAAAAGTAGCTTTTTCATGTGATGCTCTCTATACATACACTGGAATCCTTCATTGAAAAGTACTGTTGAAAAATGTCCTAGTAAGCTCCCAGAACTCACTAAACTTATGTTTGAGAAGTATTTTTTTTAAAAAAACCTATTATATTTCCATTGATATTTTAAAAGCCAACAAAAGTAACTCTACCATCAAAGCAGGTTGTATTTCTCAACAATTATATATCAGGGTTCATAAGAAGCTGATTCTAAAGAACATTTTAGCATATGTATACCCATATGCTTTGTTTCTAGATCCATCTGTTTTGATTTGACATATATGCTTCAAAATAATGTTTATTTTATAAAACAGATACACTAAGTGAAATAGAGTCTACAATACTTGCTTTGAACAACAAAGAGGGATTTTTTTAACCTATTTTATTAGGTGAATATACTGTCCTAAATTTGTCACAGAAATTGCAGAATCCTTTCTGAAGTTGGAAATTTAATCTAAAAAGGCTTTTAACCAATAACTGTAAAGTTACAATGTAAAGAAACATTTTTAATAATACTGCTGTAAATATTTAACTTTGATATTATTGAAGACATTCATTACATTTTTTAAGTAAATGAATACCATAATGCTAAGTAGATATTATAGATATCGAAACTATTCTCAAGCAACCAGCTTTAAGAAGCCTTGCGGAAATGCTTTGTTTCACATTCACCTAGTCGTTTAGGGTGCACTTTTCTATGACAAGTCTGTAAATATCAATCTAGATTCACAAAAGCCTTGAATTTGGGTAAAAATCAAATATTCTTTTCAGATTCTATTTGCCTTAAGAAACAGTATATCACTGTGTTATTAAGCCATATTTGTTTTAGGAATGGTGTGTGTCTATTCTGTACATACACTTATAGGGAAGGTTAATTTATAAATAGGACTGCAGGACTAAATTAAGGAAGCATCAATGGCCACTTGTATTAAAGGTATAGAACAAGAAATAGATAATTCATAATTACCGTCCAAAAAACCTTTGCCCTAAAAAAATGGATAAACAATTTTGAATGGGATATGCTATTTTTTTTCATCGCCTAGACCACCTGTGAAAGAGATTTAATAGCAAAGCCAGTTTTCAAAACCCTGAGAAATCACCCAGCCTTTACAAAGATCAGAGAAGCTTCTAAGTGAGCAGATCTGGTCAATTTAGCAGCCAGAAGAAATATGAATTATGCCATATTCAAGAAATGTAAAGTCTCACACTGCAAAGTATTGCCGCTTCCCATGAATTACTGCGAACAGGAAATAACAAGTGCTCAACTTCCTTAAAATCAAGTCACATGGTGTGATCTTTCCTGCTCAGACTCAAAACATCCTTTTTGACAACCTTGGAACTGGCCAAAAGATTAATTGACCCATGATGTTTAGTAAGCCTTGACTTAAGTAGGGAAAATCTAGTCCAAATTTAGAATTTCGGAAGAGAATTATACTGTATGAGAGAAGAGTAACCACAGTCCTTTTCAAAAATGAGCAAAATGTTCTGAGCCAAATACTGGATCAAGATTATTGCACAAGTATACACCTGATCTAAATGTTGTCATTTTCGCCAATGAGTTTTAATCTCTAAGTGTGTTTTGAATTTTATGCAAAATACATATCCAAATATATACAATATATATACAAATGCTTAATACACTTGTAATTTGACTTGTTACGAAATAATCTGAGATGACAAATACTGGCTGTTTATTTTCCCTTTAAAGAATCAAACACTCTAAAAAAATTCAGAAAAAGAAAAGCATAAATAGGAATAAATACTGAAACTTCAGATTACCCAGCAAATCTGTATTCCAGCATGTTATTAACATTTCCTGACTCTTTAATACAAGATGAGCAATTAATCCTTCAACAACTACATTCCTTAATGAACATAAACTTTTCTGTTTACTCTTCTTTATCCAGTTATAAAATCCCCTCTGAGAAGATCACCTGCCTTTGAGGTTATGTCAGTGACAGAACACTCCAAAGCATGAGAGAAAAATGACCTCCTGTTATTCAGAGATTCAACATGCCAAGTCTGAGAGAAAAAAAGCTCTGATAACAAAGCAGTAGTAAAATCAACTACTGACATTTGTACAGTTTTCCTCATTCAAATACCATAGCTTTGATAAAACAAGGAAGGATTAATGTAAAATCTTCTGTGTGTTCTGTCCTTTCAGGAGTTTGGCCTGCGGTCCTCAGCAAGGCTACACTCCCAAGTGGATGCTCCACTCCCAAGTGGATGCTCAAGCACAAACAGTGGATATGGAGAACAAATTCATTGTTCTAGGTTTACTCCATCAGGGTCTGTCATGTTAAAACTTAAGATAGTGTCCTCAGTTACAGTCAGGTAATATTCAATTTCCAATGCTTTCATCTGTGAAATACTTTTGTATGGAACCCAGAGAGGGAGGAAGTATTCATGAGCCACATGTTACCAAGTTACCTAGCTGGAAGCATAGTAGTTCTCTGCTACAATCAGGTGATGTCTGGTTATAATATGCATTTTATTTTCACTGATTCAAGGTCTTAATATTATATAATAAAATGCTTGTGCAATAAACACTGACTTGATTTACAGAAAACACAATTCTGTTACCATTTCATATGAAAAAAATCCCTCATCTAAATATAAAATACACTTAAAATGCATTCTAAAGTGTCAAACTGCTATTTAAAGTTTTCATTGTGAGAATTTTTACTTTTAGGATGACAAATTTAAATAACAGTCCAACAGGTTTTTATAAGGACAATGTCTAATGAAGTGATAAGATAACGGATATAACATATCAGTGAAAAATGTAATGTTATCTAGTTTCTCTGAAATACAAGTTGCTTATAAAATTATTCTAAGTGTCACCTTTAATTACATTATAAATCATTAGTTGAAAAAAAGGAAACAAATGTGGGTGAAAGTGTGTGGGAATACAGACAAGATAGTTTATGACCACTTGAGGAAAAAAAATGTTAATAAGTCTAGAAGTAACATATTAGTTTATCTGTAGTTATACTTTTCTTATCAGTCATCTTCCTACTAAGTATAAAGAATCCTATCCTTTATCCTAAGTATAAAGAAACCTAAAATTATTCAATTCAAAATAGAAGTTTTCCTAAGAATAGAAACCATTTTTATCTATTTAGGTAATTTTAAAATAAAATAAGAAACTGATAACAAGAAATTATTATATTGCGTGATAAAACTTTCCCGTATCTGTTTCATGGCAGGATCAATGATTTTATATATTCACCATATCTGGAGGGCTGATCGACAATTCTTTAGCCAATAATTTATGCATTTCACACAGTTCATCTGTCACATCACAAATGCAGAATTTCATCACTAAATTACACATTTTTTGTTTTGCTAGGACTTGGTAACCTCTGTCTGGAAATTTCTTGCCTCATATTTTTAAATTTGCTGAAAACCTATTAATATAGATTAGATATATGAACTACTCTGTAGGATTTACTGAAACTAGTGCTAAAGAACTTTGACCCTCATATGTAGTGTTCTTACACAACTAATCTGAATCAAGTAGTCTTGAATAGGCTTATATATGCACAAAATAATGTCTAATTCTACCTGACTATCCCTTTTAGGACATCCTACTTCCAGAGCATCGATATCCTCACAAGAAATTCTTTAGCAACAGTTAATATTTTAATAATTTACCATTCTACTTGACTTGAAGTGCCTTTCAAGTATTCCCCTAAAGAGTATGAAAACTCAACAAAGGCATTTCTGAAAATTTAGAATTATCAAAAATAAAGATTACAGTTTATAATCTATCGTACTTATAAACAGTGTAATTCATGGTTTACTCATAATGACAAATTACCATTGTGCTCTAGAGGTGTAAGAATTACGGATTATTTGTGCAGACATTGAAGGAAAAGTTATTGCAACCAGACTGCAAAAAGAAAGCAGCAATATTTGTTTTTATCAAAAAACAAACAATCCATATTGGCAGATCCTTCAGAACATTGATTTAAACCAAGCTCATATAATTTCACTTCATAAAAGAAATATAATGAATTAAAAAAAGCCCACCCCACAGATTCCAAGTTTACCCAATTTGAAAGACCAAAATTATAAAATTTAAAAAATCTAAATGTAAGATTTTTAACAAAAACTACACTGTTATCAAACAGACTTTATTTTGTAAAACCTTGTTTTATGCACAGGCAAAAAATATTGTTTATTTTGGCCTTTTGACCAGATTTAAAATGAACATATCATACACACTAATATGTGCACATATTAGGGCAGGAAACAGGCAACATAGAATCATAGAATCATAGAATAACCAGGTTGGAAGAGACCCACCGGATCATCGAGTCCAACCATTCCTATCAAACACTAAACCATGCCCCTTAGCACCTCGTCCACCTGTGCCCTAAACACCTCCAGGGAAGGTGAATCAACTACCTCCCTGGGCAGCCTGTTCCAGTTCCCAATCACCCTTCTGTGAAGAATTTTTTCCTAATGTCCAGCCTAAACCTCCCCTGGCGGAGCTTGAGGCCATTCCCTCTTGTCCTGTCCCCTGTCACTTGGGAGAAGAGGCCAGCACCCTCCTCTCTACAACCTCCTTTCAGGTAGTTGTAGAGAGCAATGAGGTCTCCCCTCAGCCTCCTCTTCTCCAGGCTAAACAACCCCAGCTCCCTCAGCCGCTCCTCGTAAGACCTGTTCTCCAGCCCCTTCACCAGTTTTGTTGCTCTTCTCTGGACTCGTTCCAGAGCCTCAACATCCTTCTTGTGGTGAGGGGCCCAGAACTGAACACAGGATTCGAGGAGCGGTCTCACCAGTGCCAAGTACAGAGAGAGAATAACATCCCTGGACCTGCTGGTCACACTGTTTCTCATACAAGCCAAGATGCCATTGGCCTTCTTGGCCACCTGGGCACACTGCTGGCTCATATTTAGTCGGTTGTCAACCAACACCCCCAGGTCCCTCTCCTCCAGGCAGCTTTCTAGACAGACTTCTCCCAGTCTGTAGCACTGCATAGGGTTGTTGTGCCCCAAGTGCTGGACCCGGCATTTGGCCTTGTTAAACCTCATGCCATTGGACTTAGCCCAGCGGTCCAGGCCATTCAGATCCCTTTGCAGAGCCTCCCTACCCTCCAGCAGATCGACACTTCCACCCATGTATCTAGTGTTTCCATAAAAAACAAAAAAGCACTTGGAATTTTTTAATTTTCTGTGTGCTTTTTTTTCTTATCTGCAATTTCATATGGGACCCCATGATCCCTCATGACTACTGTTAAAGTATGATTATGATGTTTTGCAAAGTGCATATAGGAATTTTATATTAGCACTATTAGAAATTGAACATTGAGGTTTTATTAAGCAGAATTAGGGTGATTTTAAGAATGTTTAGCGAAGCAATGCAGAAGTGTTACTTTAAATTACACTGAAACATCCAGTTCTGAAATATAACCTTTCCAGTTTTAATCCAATAAGATACATCTGTAAAAAAGTAAGGTAAAATCAAACCGTAGCACATGATTTACCAGCATTCTTTTTAAGAATTAAATATATATATATCTTTTTCAACAGCTATCAGTTTCTTAAAAAAATAACTGCTCATTACCATTTGTGCATTCCTGTGAACCGCTGGCTGTCATTAAGGTATTTCATTCACCTAAAGAAGTGACCTTTTTAAACTAATACATTATTTTAACATTAGTGCAATTTCTCTTGTGTATTTGCCTGATCATTGCCAGTATTTACCAGTTCTTGGAGTATTCAAACAAACAAGCTTATGAGAGATCTGTTTCAAGAATAGCTAAACCAGGCAGATAACACAAGAATCTTGAGCAGGGCTTCATGAGATTAATTTGTAATGTATCATTTAATAATTGTGTTATTGGCTGCACATATGGATGTACTTGTAGTTCTTTTTACTTTGTTAAAGGAAATATTTCTAGAAAACTGACACATGAAGAATCTTGGCATATGGATAAAATCACTTTAACTTCTCTGCACATGTAATACTTTAAGTACACAAACACAGAGCCCTTAATAAGGCATAAACATCATCATTTCTTTTCCCATGAAGGCACTGAAAGATGAGATTGTACTGCTTTACATTTTGGAGCCAGCCTGGCCTTTGGACTCTCTACAGCCACTGGGCAGCAGTAGGATCATTTTGAATGATAAACTTTATGCCACAGAGGTAATGATTAAAGTGATCTATCAATCTAACAGCAGCCAATAGTTCTTTTCTCGTGCCACAGTAATGTTTCTCAGCAGCAAAGTGTGATTATAGCATGCAACTATACTCTCTAGTTTCAGTGCTCCTAAAATAGTACTTTTCCAGTCTGTAAATCACTAACATTGGTGTCCAGAAGGAAAGAAAACTTTGTTTTGTTTTGTTTTGTTTTGTTTTATAAATAAAATTACTCTGACCTTCAAGTTTCCTAGAAACTTTTTCACATTTTTGCCCTGGCTAAACACATCCTTCTTTTGAGAGAAGCAATACAAGAAGTTGACAAGTTGGATACAAGCTTTTGTAACTAAATATACCATCATCCACATCCCTTCATTTCAATAGTCTGTAATCTCTACTGCTGGCACAAAGCTCAGAGAAGCAAAATTATTCAGACTGTCCTTAGCATTTGAGCTGGAGATCACCAATATTCAAGTTTTTAAAGCAGCTCTTTATTCTATATACATGCTGAAATAAAGTTCTAGGAAGATGGTCATGTCTTCCAAGAGATGTTGTATTTCAAAAACAAAGCTGTATTGGCCATTACACTCAACCAATATTCTCGTTGACACCTTTCTGCAAAAAGACAAATGAGCTATGTTTCCATGACCATACTCCAGAACTACATTTCCACAACATTTTCCGCTGCAGGGCTGACTGCCCATTTTTGGCTGAATAGTGCTTTACTGAGTGCTTGGTTTTCCTTTTTTCCGTTTCCATTTCATATTCTTCCTTGCCATATACCATTTTTTATTTACAGTCAATTTAGCTTTTATTTTTAAATTCTGTTTTCCTCTGCAGTATCTGAAGGTTTCCCATTATTTCATCCATACACAAAGACTGTATTATTTCTTAACCTTCATTATCTTAATCTCCAGTAGCAGCACAGTAGATCACTGACATCACTTTCTATATTCTCTGACTATAGATGTTATAAAGGACATAAGAACAGCCACGAAGTAGCATGAAAAAGAACCATTTTTCCCACACAACCTGCATGTATTCAACACAGTCTAACAGTCAAAATTTAAGGGACAAATAAAGAAAAGAAGGGGCACATAGAATAATTCTTACTCTAGTTTCTCCCAATTTCCACATTTTCTACTTGGGGACTCAGAGACAGAGGAAGAAGAGTGTCCACTGGAGGTATATTTTCCTTAAATGTATGTAATTGCTGAGGGGTAGTAATCAGAACATTCCCTGGCAATGAATTACATCATTTTCTTTTTTATTATTTCTACTTCCATTTATTTGTTTTAAACAACCTTCCTCAAAATGTATAAAACCCAATATATTTTTACCATGTCCTTTACTGACAATTCATTGTATTCAAAGAAGGTGATGCTTAAACTAGCTCTAAAATAGTCATACTAATTTTCATTTGCATCTTGAAATTCTTAATCTATTTTTTCCTCATGAAAGACAGCATTACACCTACATTAATTCTCATAAATAAAAATGTAAATTTCACTTGTTGAATTAGAAAAGCTGCAAATCCCAGTATGCCCACATTTTTATCCACCCCCAGAAGAAAATCTTTTTGTACAAAAATATGCAAACAACTGCAAAATATTTCATTAACATCCACACTAACCCCTCCATTTTACCTCTCAATTTGCTTAGCACAAACAGCTCAGCTATGCTTAGGATGACAACAAGGTCAATGTTTTCTGGTTTTCAGTGGTTTTATTTTCTACCAAAGTAGACAAAATGACCTTCCATGGATTACTTAAGCTCCAGAGCTAAATGAACTCTAAACCATGAGCTAATATTTATTCGCTTCCTTTATCTTTTTGTTTTTAAAAATTATAGTGCAACAGGACAAAACACAGAAGAAAAGTTGCTTCTGGCTTTCCACATATTGAACATGTTTGTGAAGTTATCCATGAGGGTAAGCTTTCATGGAAATTGCACCTAATCAGATGTGGAAGTAATGAAGATTATTCTGTCTCCTCAGGATTTCCCCTAGTTGCTCAGCAGAAAAATGTATGCTTATCCTCAACGCTTTATAGAATCATAGAATCATAGAATAACTAGGTTGGAAGAGACCCACCGGATCATCGAGTCCAACCATTCCTATCAAACACTAAACCATGCCCCTTAGCACCTTGCCCACCCACGCCTTAAACACCTCCAGGGAAGGAGATTCAACCACCTCCCTTGGGGCAGCCTGTTCCAGTGCCCAATGACCCTTTCTGTGAAGAATTTTTTTTCTAATGTCCAGCCTAAACTTCCCCTGGTGGAGCTTGAGGCCATTCCATCTTGTCCTGTCCCCTGTCACTTGGGAGAAGAGGCCAGCACCCTCCTCTCTACAACCTCCTTTCAGGTAGTTGTAGAGAGCAATGAGGTCTCCCCTCAGCCTCCTCTTCTCCAGGCTAAACAACCCCAGCTCTCTCAGCCGCTCCTCATAAGGCCTGTTCTCCAGCCCCCTCACCAGCTTCATCGCTCTTCTCTGGACTCGCTCCAGAGCCTCAACATCCTTCTTGTGGTGAGGGGCCCAGAACTCAACACAGGATTCAAGGAGCGGTCTCACCAGTGCCAAGTACAGAGGGAGAATAACCTCCCTGGACCTGCTGGTCACACCGTTTCTGATACAAGCCAAGATGCCATTGGCCTTCTTGGCCACCTGGGCACACTGCTGGCTCATGTTCAGTCGGCTGTTGACCAACACACCCAGGTCCCTCTCCTCCAGGCAGCTTTCTAGACAGACTTCTCCTAGTCTGTAGCACTGCACAGGGTTGTTGTGCCCCAAGTGCAGGACCCGGCACTTGGCCTTGTTAAACCTCATCCCATTGGACTTAGCCCAGCGGTCCAGGCCATTCAGATCCCTTTGCAGAGCCTCCCTACCCTCCAGCAGATCGACACTTCCACCCAGCTTAGTGTCGTCCGCAAACTTGCTCAGGGTGCACTCGATGCCTTCATCCAGGTCATTGATAAAGACATTGAACAGGGCTGGACCCAGCACTGAGCCCTGGGGAACCCCACTTGTCACTGGCCTCCAGCTGGATTTCACACCATTTCCCACCACTCTCTGGGCCCGGCCATCCAACCAGTTTTCCACCCAGCAGAGTGTGCGCCTGTCCAGGCCAGAGGCTGACAGTTTCTCAAGCAGAATGCTATGAGAAACTGTGTCAAAGGCTTTACTGAAGTCCAGGAAGACCACATCCACAGCCTTTCCCTCATCCAGCAGCCGAGTCACTTTGTCATAGAAGGCGATCAGGTTAGTCTGGCAAGACCTGCCTTTTGTGAACCCATGTTGACTGGGCCTGATCACCCGGTTCTCTTGCATGTGCTTCATGATAGCACTCAAGATCACCTGCTCCATGACTTTCCCTGGCACTGAGGTCAGACTGACAGGCCTGTAGTTCCCTGGATCCTCCCTGTGACCCTTCTTGTAGATGGGCACAACATCAGCCAGCCTCCAGCCCAGTGGGACTTCCCCAGTCTTCCAGGACTGTTGGAAGATGATGGAAAGGGGTTTGGCCAGCACATCCGCCAGCTCCTTCAATACCCTTGGATGAATCCCATCTGGTCCCATAGACTTCTGGGTGTCTAGTCGGGCTAGCAAGGCTCTGACCACCTCCTCTTGGATCATGGGAGCCTCATTTTGCTCCTCTAGCTCCTGGGTTTGTACACAGAGGGAACAACGTTCTTTACAATTAAAGACTGAGGCAAAGAAGGCATTAAGTACCTCAGCCTTTTCCTTGTCCCCTGTCACTGTTGTTGCTTCTGCATCCAATAAGGACTTAATGTTCTCCCTAGTCCTCCTTTTATTGTTTATATATTTATAGAAGGATTTTTTGTTATCTTTCACAGACTTTGCCAATCCGATTTCTAGTTGAGCCTTAGCCCTTCTGATTTTTTCTCTACACAATCTCACTTCCCTCCTGTAGTCCACCCAAGAGGCCTGTCCCCTCTTCCAGAGCCCATAAACTTTTCTCTTCTTCTTGATATCACTCAAGATCTCTATGTTCAACCAAGCTGGTTTTTTTCCCTGCTGGCTTTTTTTAGAATGAAAGCCCATCAAATCTACCTAAAGGTTTATTGCAGTGATGTAGTTTTAGGCTATTCTGCTAAGAAAAAATTTAACTGTAGCAGAAATCACCTTTAATATGATCTAGTGATTTACCATATTGATAGTTGCAACTGGTAATATCAGCATAGTTACCTCCTCTTAAAACAGTAGTGCAAGTAAGTTGCTATGGGTCTCACACAGAGGCAGATCCACTTTCTAAATGAAGATTTCCCTTATACTAACAATATTGCTCCATCGCAAATTGAGTTGGTGCATTGACAAGTACCATTTCCAAGTTCTTAGCAGTTGGGGGAGATGGCTGGATGTTGAATGTATAAGAGCGTGTATATATCCTTAACTTCATTCACAGAATTTGTTTTTAATTTCTTAGAGTAGCAAATCATCATTTTTTTTCCTTTTTTCTTCATGAATATGCTTGAGTTTGTGTGGGTTTTACTGAATTCTATAGCTTCTTTCTTGAAAATTTTTTGTTTTCATGACCACTTTCAAAATATTCATGCAAATCACACCATGTGAGAACAGATTCTGCCACCTTCACAGTTCTTTGCTATCCCATGCTCACACTATTGTCAGAAAGCAGATGGGTAGTCCTTATGATTTCTTCCATCAAAGACCCCTGATGCACTCTCAGGCAATTCTCCTCATTTATGCAAAAGACAGCTCCAGGAAAGGAGACATACTCCCACTTGTCGTTGTCGTTGTTTTGCATTTGGGCCACCACAGCAGGAAAATGTATGTATACGCACGCATTCACACAGTGCTATACTAGCAAGTCTATTGCTGCCTAGTTCCTTTGTTGAAATCACAAAGACACTGTGTCACTCTGAAATGGCTGTCAAAAGAATTCCAATAATCTATTTTCATATGTATTAGTGAAAATATGGCTGTTTACTTTTGCAAATATATAGCCAGAGTGGAGAATATGACAAAGAACTTTTAATTTTCTGTCCTTACAACCATCACATGGGTTCTGATGAATAAGGAACCAGCACACAGTGTAATAACCTAAGTGGAAAGGATATTTTGAAAGGTTTGTTATAACAGGGGTAAAAAAAGGTTTCCAAAAACATGTTGCAATTTTCTAAGAAACTAAAAGACAGTCCAGAGAGTAAAGGAAATCAATGTACACAAAGTTCCTGTGCCCACGAGACAGCTAGACACAATTTTTTTGTCCAACTAAAGCCTCTTACCATCAATGAAGAGTGGAAAATGCTCTGAAAAGCAACCAACACACTTTGTATGAGAATATGGTATATGTTTACCTTAAATTCCAACAAACACAATGTTTAATGATCACAGAATGATACAAATGTACAGCTAAATTTGAAATGTCTGATGTCTAGACACAAAAGGCCACAAATGGGTAACACTGAAGATGTGACTAGCTAATGCTGATTTGGTATTTAAATATGATTTTTCATTGTTTAGGTGGGTTTGAAAAGACACTAGAAAATCTGATTTAATGCACTTCGGGATACATTTTTCTTAGCCATATCACAGTCACGCAGTAAGTTTCTGCAGGCATATTGAATGTTGCGAATGATAGTCTGCCAAGATCTGAAGAGATAAGCCTTAATAACAGTCATATTTTACAGTCTTTCTTTCTCAAGGACATCCAAGCAAATACATATAGCAGTACTGAAAGGAAGTCACATGTATCTTTCACAAATTTCCATTTTATTCCCTCAGCTGCTCACAGATGAAGCACACATAGGGCTTACTACTTCACCTGAACTGCACCTATGTTTGTTTCCTTCTAGGCTATCAGATCAAATCTGAGCAAAATAAATTCTTTAACTATGTTTCTGTTCTTTATGTAAACATTATATTTGATATCCAATAACAAAGAGTGAGATTTAACTGAGCAAATTCTTAGCTAACAAAAATAACGCTATGCTTTCTTTTTTGTATTATTGGATCATTTTGCCAAGTATCATCTTTATGTTTGAATTTGACTGAACAGAAACAAAAATCTTATTAGTTGCGTAGTTACACTAGCCTTAGTAGGTCGACAGCATGGAGGGATTTTTTCCATTAACCCCTCTAAATTCCTTTCTGTGTTGTTTGTTCCTTACTGCTGGCCTTTAATTCATCTGTATTATTACTCTCAAACCACTTCCATCCTGCCTATGAACTGAAGAGAATAGTGTAGTTAGGGATATCGGGGAGCATGTCTATGTATTGGAGTGTCTTATACAGATCAGCATATCAAGGTGCAAAGGCCAGCACAAAAAATCCTGTTAGCCAAACAAATCACACAGTCTGAAAATTGACTGACTCAAAAGTATAGTTGTTAAAAGTTATGACACACTACCTCAGCACTTAGTATATCTTCTTTCAAAAGGAAGAATTCCTCGTTTGTCGTCAAATTAACTATGACTAGTCATTGGCCTTGTAATTCCATTTTCCGTAGTAATTTTTTGAAATACCTGCTTGAGGGAGTGAAATATTAGAAACATTGCTATATTGATTGGAAAAAAAAAAAAAAACTATGGGTGCTGTGTAAGAAGAGAAAAAATATTTTTTAAGCAAGAATGTCCTTTTTCAATCTGAATAAAAAATACTTTTTGTAAGTACAGTAAGCCAAGAAAAATGTAAACATTTTTGAACAGCAAAAAACAGACAAGCAATAATGTTAAAAATTAGATTCCCTAAGGTTCAGTCCTGATATGAATCCTTGTTAAGTGGCACAATGTGAAACAAAAATAATGCATTTTAATGTAATAATTGAATGCATGCTGATAATTTCCTAAAGATTCTGCATGATTTTTTTAACAATTTTCGGTTATTGAAATGCATAAAATAAGAATATACATGTTCCTGTTAACAAATACAAAACCAGAAATTACTATGATTATACATTTTAAAAGAAAATTAATTCCCCTGATTTAGAGTACTCTGCATGATCTTAATTTTCCTAATGTACCTTTTTACCTGATTCCTTAATGAATACATAGCATGGAATTTCTTATAAAGATTCCCTGCCTTGTAGGATAAATGTAGCAGAATAACAATTAAGTTATTGCTTTAGAAAATTCCTTCCTCATACAGAATAAGTAATCTTCATGTTCTTTACTGTTATTTACATATACTTCTACATAGCAGAAAGTTTCTGGTTGTATTGCAGTGTTCAAAAAGTAAAACAGGTTGCATTGCAACTACTAAACTGCAGTATCTTTAACCAATGAGTATAACCTTCCCAACTTAAAAAAAAATAGTCTGTCGTGTAGACCTTTTTTTTATACTTCAGTGTTAAAAATTGATAATGTCAATAACTGAGTGACAAATTTAAGTGAAAAAAAAAGCTGGAATTACTTTAAAAGATAATTGTGAAAAAAAAATATTCAAGATGTATTTTGGAATGACATCTGTAGATAATGTAAACCAGCATGGACCTAATCAGGCGTTTTAGGAAGAATACCACAATCTCATCTAGGCAACGATGATACCTAGGATAATCAGACAAATTTCCATGAACAACATGCTTACTATGAACTGTTTGGGAAGATCTGTTTTAATTGTGCAACTTTTAAATAACAGCCTAAATATGAGCTAAATGATACAGCTAACACATGTTAGCTCCTGATGTGATTGATATAGCCAGGACATTTTTAGCTCCTGGGGAAGGAAAAAAGCCCAAATGGATGGCAAGCTCAAATATAAAGCAATCCTTAATAAATTCACCCAGATTATTACCTACTAAGTGTGTATATGCACATGAATGAGCATTTTAATAAGTGTTTTAAATTCAGTATCAGTTACCTTCTGACAAAAACCACTTTAAAGTAATAGCTATTTTTATATTTAGAGAAATGTGACAATTTGAAATATTTTACTGGAGATACAGAAAGTGCTAAACAGGAAGGGGACACACTCTTCCAAAGCTGAAGTAGTTCTGCATCTTTTGAAGCAAGCTTGATAAATTTCATTCAATAAAGTTCTATTGAAAAAGTAATCAGTTAAATACATATATTCTCAAACAACTTCTTATTTATAGGACTTATGATTACGTATCGTGAAAAAAGCATGTCTCATTTGCTAGTGAGTTTGTAGCAGAATGAGTTCCTGTTCCGGCATTTTTTGTGTTTTAATATCAGCAACAAGGTGTTGATCCATTAACATATTTATCTTTCCCTTTTAAATTCTTACCTGAGAAATTGAGTTCTGTATGTAGTAATAAATCACAAAATCTGGGGGAAAACAAAAATCCCTACTCAAGCCACTTTTACTTCTTCTGTATTGCGGATACCATGAAAGGCCCTATTCATCTAGCCCAACTTTTGCCATGTTGCCATGTACCCAGTCTAAGCAACTTTGTCTAATCCTTCTGCCTTCTTCCCTCTCCAAATAACATAGAAGAGGTCTAAGACTTGGCTTGGACTCAAAGCTTAGTTTTCAAACAGAGATGAGGCCTTTCAGATTTTTTTCATTTTTCAGAAAGTTAGAAAAGCGAAGACTTTTCAAAAAGAACCAGGGAAGCAACATTCAAACAAACATTCCTCTTTATATTTGTTCAGTAATCATATTACATTTCAGTTATTAAAAAAAAAAAAAAAAAAAAGGAGGAAGAGGGGGAAATGATCAAATTATTCCAGGTGCAGTTTAAAAAAAAACGGTCTTTCAAAATTATTTTGTCCTCCCATGAAACATCACTTTTTCTATTTACCTGTAAAAATACAGTATGGATCATTTAGTACCTTAAGATTTGGCTGCACACATTGACATCAGATAGAGTGTTTATATAATTAGGAAACATTAGAGACATGCAGTAAAATGTTAAGATAGAAATAAAGAAGATAAAAAAGCTTTTGAATTAAAAAAATCATCAAGTTTCCTGATCAACAGTTCTGGACAGCATAGTAAGCTAGCTCTCCGTAGACTGTTCTTCTGTCAGTGTTACTGAGTCCAATACAAGAATTAGTAGCTCTAACAATCAAGGCTTATTTCATGCTGAGATATTGGCAGGTATCTTCAGCATTCCTAGTTCAACTAACTTTTAAATCTAGATAACCATTGTATTAAACAGAAAGAGTTTAAAATAGTTTGGAAGTATAAATACAGTTACAATAAAACAGGCATGCACCTAATATGAGTGAATATATTTCCCCACACATAAAGATGAAATTCTGTAAAAGCCACAAATGAACTGTCTGATCCGTTCATTATAACGTACTGTTATCTAAGGACAAACATTGTTACCTAAGCACTATAGTTTACCTGTGCTTTAAGCTACCCCTACCGTAGACACCGGTCACAATACTAGCAAAGAACCTGCTTTTTGTCCTCAGGCAGAAACAGCTAGAAATGGAAGCATTTAAAAAAATATATCATCTAAGAATGTGTACTTCAAAACTACCAAACACATTCCTAGAAGAGCTATTCTCTTTCAATAGGATGTTAGGGAGACTACAGAAATGTAACGTTCAACGAAATCTGAATCCAGGCTGATCTAAATCACTTGAAAATTTTAAGCGAAGTGTATCTTTGCAGAAAACGTAAGAAAAGAAGTCTTGAGTACCGCACCCATGGGTCATTTATAACTTTTATCCAAAGGAAAAAAAAAAAAGCTTTGTGGTAGCAATTTGTTATGAAATGCCTTTTAATGAAATTAAGAATATACTTTTTTTCAACTACTGTTTACTGTTTTACATACTAATACAATACCATCTAGTTTATCCAGAGCTGGCTGAGTTCCAGTAATTGGAATAATGATCATTATGTTTATTCTGTATTCTTTGCATTACTGAAAGATTTGGCTGTTTAAATCGAAGGCATTATATAAACTAGAGACTATTATTACTGTATAATGAAGGAGCCAAAAGACTCAAGAGGGAAAAGCTCAAAATTACACATATTAATATGATAGTGGTCTTTGATACTCCATATTCTAATTCAGATATGACAGCATAATGAGATTATGTTATCATATTGTTTTATCTAATCTTCCAACACACATTACAACATAACATCATAAAAAGCTTATTCAGGAAACACTGATTTGCCTTGCAGATTGAGGAGTATGGAAATAAGGCACCTTCTAGTTTCTCTTTTGCATTATTGACAGAACTTCTAGTAATTGTTCCTCTGGAAGAGATTAAAGAGTGTGAAGGTTAAAACTTAGAAACAGACAAGGTAAATAAATTAAGTAGGGGACAAAGACCTGCTATTATTTGCGAAGACTACAAAATATTTGGTTTACTTTTTTTTATAAATCGAGGGGATTTTCTCTTGT
Organism: Phaenicophaeus curvirostris; assembly: GCF_032191515.1. Lineage (NCBI taxonomy): Eukaryota > Metazoa > Chordata > Aves > Cuculiformes > Cuculidae > Phaenicophaeus > Phaenicophaeus curvirostris. The sequence goes on from NC_091393.1 coordinate 3,340,497, forward strand.
ACAAAATAATAATAACAAGGTCCCTAATATTTAAGTTTAGAAAAATCTCTTTTTCTCCGGTTTCTTATCTCCGGTGGCAGAAACCATTTCATTCAGCGACCATATTTAAATGGGAGGTATTACTGGAACTTTGTATCACTTCAAAAGACAAGCAGCAGTCAGTAAGACGCGAGTTATACTTCTCAGCATCCAGTCTATCAGGCAATTGTGTGAAAATCCTTTTACAAGGCTATTGGTGTTCCAAACACTGGGGGAAAGGATCTGGGGATATTCCAAAGCCCACATGGAGGAAAGCTTTCTTAACCTACATTAAATCTTGATAATGCAGTAATGAGTCTTTTAAAAGGATAATTCTAATTCCCCTATCTAGTGCAATAAAGACTGTATACAGCTAATCTGCTTTGCCCTTTTAATTAAACTCGTCCAGGACGTTCTATGTAGTCAGCACCCTGAATGAGTCATTAAAATTCTCGTTCTGTAAGAGTTGTGTGCAGCACACCGTTGTTTCTAAATTCCATTAAATCCAAATGGTCTTTATCGCCCCATGACCACTGTGACTTCAATCAGCCAATTTAATTACCTTACAAAATTGTCAGCAGAAGCAGCAAAGAAAAACAGGAAGGGCTGTGACGTTATCAAATTGAAATCTTCCTCTTTGCTTTTTAATCTAGACCAGTCAATAACAATGCTTCTCACCTCCTTGCTGCCTTCCCGAGGCTCTTAACCTTACTCTTCTTTCAAAGATTTCTGTTGTTGTTTATAAGACTTATTTTGAACTCCTCTCCGTGAGGATGTTAATATCTGTTGAAAGCCTCTTGTCCTTGGCAGGAAATTTTTCAGTGGCTCTAAACACTGGAATTAGCAAGCCACGGACCTCTGAGGGCTGCCACAACAAGTGTTTATTTTGCAGGTTTTCATCACACTCTTGATCTGAAGGCAGAATGCCTTTCCCACTAAATCCAGATACATACATCTTCTCATTTCTCTCCTACGTACAGTCAGAACTCTTTATTCTTTCCACTAAAAGGGTGTCACTGCAAAATCAAAAGGAAGGAAACTGCACATCCAGGAGAGCTAACACAGGTCCAGTCTAGAAAAACTCTACATGATCACCCAGCAGGTATTTTTCATTTGAACTCATCACACAGCCTTTTGCAAAGAGCTAACTCTCAATGCTCTTCCATGACTTGGCTGTTTGTAAATGCTACTATATCAAAAATGATCACCTGAAGCCCAGAAACGTGTGCTTTGACACCCGCTGGTAACTGTGCAAGCAATGGACGTGATGAGTTGGCCACTTTTCTGGTTTTGCCATGTTCTATCTTGTAAAAGCAATTCTGTGGAGATAAACTCAGTCTCTTTGGGCCAAAGGAGCTCAGTTAAGATGTCAGATGAAACCCTGCTAAAGCTTCACGGAGGAAGTCTCCAGTGTATTGTAATTCCCCTCTCCGGATCACAAAGGCGTGTTTTCAATTCCGTCCCAAAGATTGCATGATAATAAACAACTTATAATACTAATATCAGTAGTAATAGTAATAGTAGTAGTAGTAGCAGTAATAATAATAATAATAATAATAATAATAATCACCAGGAAGGTGGTAGGCTTTGTAAACATTTGATGTGAGTTCATTTAGGACAAAAAAAAGGAAAAGTTTGTACTAGGAAACGTTTCTGCTAAGAGTTCAAAACTCTTTCAGCTCCTTGAAAAGTGTTCTCATCTCTCTCTTGGTTTTCTTTTGTGTTTAAGCTGGAAGAAGAACCCCTCTCTGTCTTCTTGTGGTTCATTGTAATCTACAACAGTGGATTTCTCATCTGCTTGAAGTCAGACAACTTCAAAGCAGCAAGAAGTTGAGAGCACGTCCACCTTTCTTTACCCTTCTTTTTGAACGTGCTGAAGAAAACAAAATATTTCACAAAGCAGAAAAACACTTATCAGGCCAGTGGGCTCCCTGCGGTGGAGATCTTTAGTCTTTCACCACACTTTCACGAATAATGATTTATCTGAGTGGGGAATGAGAAAACGCAATGGCTAAACCACTTTCACCTTCCAGTCACAGGTCCCTCTTCAGCCTTTGCTGTAGGAAAGACAAATCGCTCGAGGCAGAGGAGACAAGGCCCAAAATGGGCAATTTAAAGTAAAGGAGGGTATTTTAGAGTTCTCCAGATCTCAAAGAGCTGACGTTCATGCCCCGTGTAGGAATAGGCAAGAAAAGAGGCATTTAAAATAGGCCAGGCTCTCACTGCCTTGGGCAAGGAGAAGAGGTTGGTTTCTGGAGATACAGGTGAGAAGTTGCTGATGGTTATCAGCTTTTGATGGCCTGTTAATTTAACCTTACAGGACAAAGTGCTGTTGGAAGGGCCTGGGGCGGTAAAGGGAGAAGCGAGGGAGAGCAGAGGCACTCGCCGAGCCCCCGGCTGGGGCCGAGAGGCGGCTCGGATGGGCTGCGGGGCTGCCGAGCTGCCCGCTGTGTCTGGGGAGCCGCTGCCCTGTGTCTGCCGGTGCACAACATCGCAAGGAACTACCCAGTGTGATCCCCGATAATGGAAGGGATCTGCCGGCCGTCACGTATTTTGGCTTCCGTACGGTGCCAAGCGATAAGGAAGAGGTTTCCATCACACTTAGCACAGCGGGGTGACGAATACTTGGCTGCCGCTTTTCTCCCTCGCCAGTCTGGGACTTGTCCCTTTTGTCCGCAGCGAGGGTTTAGGACCATCCCCTTTGGAAACCCTCGGGTACGGCGGGCACAAGCCTCACCCTCAGCGTCCTCCGGGCTTGTTTATGGGAAGCTGTTCAGAAAGAGCGAGGTAGAGAGCTGGGCCGTGTGCCCCCTGAAGCAAGGTGTCTTTTAGGAAGGGCGCCTGGTGTGATGCCCAAATAGCAGGTTGTCCTGCTCGAGCAGCAGCAGCCAGGCGTCCCTATGCCTGAGCGAGCGCCGCTAGGGAGCGAATTGTGCCATCGCACCAGCCTCTCCCCTGGTCTGCTCCAAAAATAGCCCCCTGCCTCTGACAGATAACCAAACGGCTCGATTTCCCTGTGTGGTTGCTAAAAGGTTGGTTGAGAGAGAGAAAGAGAGAGGGGAGGGGAGAGAGAGAGAGAGAGAGAAAGGACATGCTGGCTAGTCCCAACAATGAGAGAAGCCGTGGGAAGGACAATGCGCATCCATGGTGGTTAATTTGCACAGGAGGAATGAGGGGGCTGGAGCGCTGGCAGGCTTCAAGCTCTCCCCTGTTGCCATAGCGCTGCTGGCTAAGGAAGAAGAGCGGAGGCTGGCAGGCTGCCTTCTGGAGGGAATCTCCTCAGCTCTCGCTTCTCCTGGCCGCAAGGACATCCCGAAGGGACAGATAGCAAGGCAACCCGGAGGGGGCGGCGAGGAATCCCCCTCTCAGAAATAACTAAAGGTTTTCCACGGCTCACTCGCCTCTCCTTCCCTCCTCCCCGCTGTGCCCAGCCTCTGGGGAAGGAACAGGAGTTCTCTCGCGGTCAGAGACAGAATCACTTCACACCTGGACTAGGTTTAATTCAGACGCCTTAACACAGAGGCGCGCAACAAGCCCAGCTGAGCAAGGCAGAAGTCTTCCTCTCCCTCTCTTACATCTTACATTTTCTATTCTAAAATAAACTAACCAGTCGCTCCCTACCTACTTCTAAGGCTCTGAAATGGGTTGGAGACACTTCTTTTAAAAGGCAAAGAAAGCATGCCGTGAGTCAGAAGCCGACTCACACTTTGCTGCTACAAACAATGGAGTGAGCGCAACCAGTTAACCAATTGTGGGACCAGGAGGCAGCTGGGAAGGGAAGTTAGCCTAGGAAAATACATGAATGCGTGACCATGGCACTAGGCACCAGAGTTCCACTGCACCATCTTTCACTCGGGATTATTTATTATCATTACCAAAACGCTGCTCTCCGGGGCTGTCTGTACAGGTACACTGGACTAGCAATTCAGAGGGAATGCTCATCTAAAGGAAAGCTCACCTCTTGCTAATGGTGTGGCCGGGAAGATGTTTGTTTACACAGCTACCCTTGAAAGTAATTCAGACACCTACAGACCGACCGCTCGGCACCGGTTGAGAACCCCGGTTGGTGGAAGGACAGACAGCTCGACAGTGTCAGATTACAGGCAGCCCTAGCACTAATTTCACGGCCATGATTATGGATCTGCCTGAATGGAAAATAAACCCCGCGATGATATATGGACCCGTTTAGTCATGTACAAAGAAACAAGCATTCCTGAAGACGGTTGCTAAGAGCAACGTGCCTTAAGTACCACCTTAAGACCAGATGGAAGCAGAAAATAGGTACCACTAGGAATTCAGCACACGAGATTGCTAACAGCTTGGTGACTTTTTAATCATTACTCACCTTCCCCTTCACATAAAAGTGTGTGCGAAGGGAGAATTTAAACAAAATTAGACAGCAGCTAAGCCACTACTCCTAAGAGAAGACTAGAGCTTCCAGTACCCCACAGAAACGCATGTAGCGGCTGCCACGGCGTATCGCGGCCAGCACGAACGCGGGAGTCCCAGGTTTCCTTCTTCCAGCTGTGCTGTCGTTAGGCACAGAGGATGCCGCTTGCCCGGGGATTCATCTTTCCTCCCGCCCCCTCAGCCGCTCCGGCCGCGGTTCCCCCGCGGGGCGCTGCGCTCCGCTCCGCCCGGGCGGCCGTGGGGGCGCTGCCGCGGGGCTCCCGACGGGGATCATCCCAGAGAGGGCTTCCCCGGGCCCCACAGGGAGGGTAACTATAGCCCCCGCCTCGCCCTTCCTCACTGGGAAACTTCTACAGGGGATGGAGTGGCTGAAATTCCTCCCTCCCTCGGTTTTTTGCTTGTACACACGCGCGCATCTCCAGGCAGAGCTGTTAAAGTTAGTTTCATGATCCAGATGGGATAGTCTTTAGACTGTGAAACCACTCTGCTCTCCTCGCAATCTCATTCTATGATTTTTCTTTCCTCCTTTTTTTTTTTTTTTTTTTCTGGGGGGACACACGGGACCCAAGCAACTTACTTTCCTCTCGTAAAAACGTAGAAAAGCTGTGGGTTAGAAATTTATCCCAAGGGCTCTTTCACCATTACTGGTCAAGCCATAAATAATTTCTTCTCTAGTCCTAAAGGCCACTGAAATGACAAGCAACCAGGCGGATGCTTCAAAGGAAATCAGCCCAAAGGTCTCAGATTACAGTCGCTCCCACACGGGATGGGATCGGGTGGAGTAGAGACCGACGGCCGAAACTTAACAACTAGTTGACAGGTTTTTGACTGCTTAAGCAACACATTAGCCAAGCTTCCCTCTGCTACCAAAACAGAAAAAAAAGGTACATTAAGAGGAAGCCACGCAAGCTGCGCAAAGCCTTAGGCAAACGCAATTGCCAGACATTTTTGTCTCTATTGTTATTATAATTATCATCATCATCGTGCCGTTACTACGGCTACAATGCGCTGCGGGGACAGAAAAAAACACACAATTCATCCCTCCGGATGCATAATAAAGAGGGACTTCTGTGCCTGACTCCGGCAGCACGTCCCAGATCTCCCCCAGCACCCTCTTCTGAGTCAATCCTACACATAGCACATTCAGGCTTAAATGCATAATGAGAAAAGTGTCGGGAAATCTTACCAAATCTTAATACATGTGTGGTTCCTTGAGAATATCCAATCCACAGTAAGCAAAGAAGGAGTCTAATGGTGCATCTGAAGACTGAATTAGTTAGAATAGGGGAAATAATCTTCATGATGTTTCTACGCACACACGCGCTGCCTTACTTCCCCCTTCTAAGCCGTTAGATTTCCCGGTAGGGTGAGAATGAGGATACGTAAACTGGTGGCCCTCAGACACGATCACGGCATGGTCACAGAGAAAGAAGAGAGTCTACGCTTCCCAAACCCATTAGCAATCCCTGCATGTTCTTCATTCACTGCGCCAAGGAGCAACCTTCAACTGCAAGGAATGGTGGGACATCCATGTTAGTCGGGGGAGAATCCTTGAGAAATCCAAACACACACAATGTCCAGCCGAGTAGACCTGGGAGGCAAGAAAGGAGGAAAATCAATAGGTAATCCAGCTCGAAAAATCGCTGAGGTATCGCCACATAGCGAGAGTCAATGAGCACCAGCCGTTTCACTGGCGAAGCTTTTGCCGTGCTCCCATTCTACTGCACTGCTGCACAGCTCCTGACGCGAAGCCAAGATTAAGTGAGAGAAATTGAGATAGCTCTTCTCTTCTTAAGGCTGCCTGCCAGGCAGCCTTCCCAACTTCTGTTATACAACAGATCTGATCGCCTAGCGTTGTCGGAGTTAAAAACAGCTCGGTTTTATTTACATGCTTCTAATTGTTATTAGTATTTCAGTTGTTCTGAACAATAGCTATAAGAGTTGGGGGGGGGGAGCCGGGGGGGGGGGGGGAGGGGGAAGCTATAGGGGAGAAAGGAATCTGTTGTATAAAAATCAATTCACGCATTTTAACAGCTAACTGCCTAGGTCGAAATCACTTAGCTTCAGAGTCATAAAAGAGGGGGCTGACAATAAAGTCACGCAGGTTATCAGAGTAACGTTTAGGCTAAAAAAAGATCATGCTATTTACATTGACTGTTTCTCACGTTAATGCATGAAATAGCGTAAATGTCAGCTCATACGCTGACTGTCCTTAGGAACTTGCTCCGAACCCACTGATTACGGAGCAGCACCCTGCTTTTGCAAGGTAAACAGAAATCGGCAGCACTAGAACAGCCTTGTTGAATGCACAGACCTGTTTCCCTCAGCTTCCTCGAAATTACAGTGTTGCTTAAAAGACAGTAACTTGGGGATTTACTAGGTTATGTTTTGCACTTTATTCTACCACTTTCTTATTTTGCACTCTGTTTTCCTTTCATTCTAGTATTACTCTTCCTCCCTGTACTGTGAGATCTGTGTAGTTTGTCATCTTGCAGTCCTCAGTGAGAACAATAGCACTCCCCAGTTTGTTAATGGGAAACTGAGTTTGTATCTGCGAATGCAGCCACAGACTATTGTCTTTTGGCCAGGTGGTCCAGAGAAGATAAACTTACTCTGTGGACTACTTCTCTAGACTGGAAATAGAATTGTTGTGTGTCTGTAGCCATTGAAATACATTGAACCAGGAGTATCAGGCTTGGCAATCTAAGTGACGCTTTTGCTAAACTACTTAAGCTTTATTATAAATATTAAAAGATAATTCCTAGATTCCCCACTGGGAAAATTAATTCATTTTATTCTACATTCTGCCTACAGATATCTTTTGTCTTCTTTATCTGCATCCCTGCCTTTTATTACTAAAGAAAATATCACTGAGAGACTTCCCCCACAGACACATATAGATGAATACAGAATAAACCTGACTTTCCAGAAATAAATACCAGTGATGCCAAGCTAATGAGAACACTCTGTGGAATCTATCAGAAGTAGAGTATGGCAGAGGTGAGTTACACTTTATTCTTAAATGACATCTGTGTATTGTAGACATGTAAATAAGCAACAACAGTAGTTAAATTATAATCTGTAATGTTGGTACTCTGTATCCCTAAGAGTATTAGAAATTCACAGTAACTTTTTATCATTATGGCTTACTGATTTCTTCTGCATGCATTTACTTAAAACACTGTAAAATGCTGATGAAAAGAAATGTACATTCTGTGAGGGGATTATTAAACATCATTGATTTTTTTTAAGATGGAGGCATAACTGCAGTGTCAAAAATAAGTATCATGAATGGCTAGTTCTGCAGTCTAGCAGGGAATTCAGACGATTTGACTATTGGAGCACTTTAAAAGAACACCTAGTGTTAAAAGCAAGGGTATCTAGCGACTCCTTCAGTTCACACTTAGAATATCTCCCAGAAAAAATGCAGAGAGATGCTTTTTCTTGTATTTTCTGTCTTTCTTATTCTTCTCTACCCTTTCATATTTTATCTTAGTTCAAAGAGAAATAAAATCCACACATGTGAATACTATGAACATTCTTTGTCTCCCTCCTCATTTGCCCTGCGCTGCTGAAATAAGGGACATTAGGCAACTTTAGATACTTTTTAAATTGTCGATGCTCAGATTTAGCTTCCTGTCTAAACGGATTTTTTTTTTTAAAAAAAAAAACCCCAATTTTGGTAAACAGCTTTGAAAATATAATATTCATGGTCAGCTTTAGCATGTTAGACAAGATATAAACTTTGGGCAAAGTGACTCCTGTTATCAGGCTGGTCTTGATTGATTTACCATTACCATTTCCAAGGTATCTTGGAAAAAAAAATAGCTACCTGTAATCTGAGACCAACAGGACTCCTAAGTCACCGAGGCGTTTATACAACAGCCGGGATCATAAATATCTTGTGACTAATTCCTTTTATTGTTAAATATTCAGCAGCCCATACTGCAGCCCCCGCTCTATGCCTAAATCTCTCGTTTCCCCGGTGCGAGCCCCCAGGCACCGCCGGGCGCGGCCCTGGCACCATGGACAGCACCCGGCGCGTCCCCGGCGCGGTGGGAGGTGCGGGGCGGCGCGGCTGCTTCAGCACCACGGAGAGCGCTCCCGAGCCCACCGCTTCAGGTGCCCAAACGCCTCTTTATTTCCCTTCCAGTCATTTCATAGCAGGGAAAGGAAATTAAAATCTGTTATCGACTTCTTTAAAGACACATATTATACCCTCGATTATGTTGGCTGGCCGGCTATTTTATGGCGTTTTATGGGTTAGGAAGGCGCGCCACTCTCCTCCTTATCTGCTATCACATATCCCCTAATGTTCTGTGCTAACATCCCTCCCCACTTTTTTCAAACCCTAGCTCCCACCTTGAAGGAAAATTGTAGTTAATCTGGACTTATTTTCTCAAGAAAATAAGTTCCTTGTCAAAAAAAAAGTAAATCTGCCAGGACTTCATAGGTTTAGAACTCACTAAATATTTGGTGATTGAAGATCATTTACAGACTATACCAGTAGCTAAAGTCTCAGACTTCATCACTCTAGGCTCCTTTTCTGTTAAATGTACTTTAGCCTCATTTCTCCTTTGGGGGAGTGAGGGAAAATGAAGGCTAACCTTTAAGAAGATACTTTTGTACACCCTTTAGAATGATATCAATAAGAAATGTTCTTAATGCCTTTCATTTTCTTCCCTGTGAGACATACAGTTCAAAGGTCGGAAATCCCTAATAAAATGTTTTACTAGAGAAGCTGCTCTTGGGGGAGGCTTGTCACCACTGTTATGTATTTCTTTTCAGATTAAAATCTTTATGAAACAGCCCTCCACACTTCAGTGATCGGCTACTTAGATATCTACAATTCCTTGGATATATGTTTTTATTTATTTTACATTTTAGTTATCTATCATAGGCATGGTGGCAATGCATCTTAATACACCAGGAAAACATTCAAGTGAATCTGATATGAAAGACAGTATTCCAAATATAGATGGGGAAAGAAGAATAGACAATCTGAGGCCTTTAAATCTTCTCCAAGTAATAAAAGCCCACTAAATTTTTAGGTATGTGTCAAGTGTAAATGGTGATCTTATGTACATAATGTTTCATTTGGAAAGGGGAGATATGTAATTCTGATTACCTTATTACATCAGGCCTATTTTCCTTCAGATCTTATTTTTATAAAAGTTACCCAGTTTCAGCTGGCTGCCACCTACTGTGATGTATAGTTTTACCATATTTCTTTAAAAAGGAAATGGCTTTCATTTTCAGGTCATAACTATGTATCTAAGAACAGATGATAAAATTTTTATATGACTTTATCTACTGTCTTGTCCTCTCCCAACAACAACTGATACAAATTTAGTCTGTGTATAACATATGGTCCCGAAAGCTTTGTTTCTCGGACGTTTTTCAGCAAATCTTTGCAAGCACTTCATATTCCCATGCCACCACAGACCTCCTGTTATTGCAGTGTGAGGGGAACCATAGCTTGCTGCAACACCTGACCAGCATCTTGAGATCTTTAGAAACAAGTATTGCAGCTTTGCTGACAAAGCAGTAACAGTCCTCCCTTTTTAAACATTTGCTGAAATATTCTAATGCATGTTAATATTCTTTAAAAATACATTGCTGCCTACTTGCACTTCACTCCCACCAGCCATAAAAGACATGGGTTCTCCTGTCTGTTATTAGCTCAGTCCACATTTACAATAAGTTTCTGCTGAACAGATGATTAATGACATTTTAAGATGGTAATTAAGTTTTAGCTACTGGAAAGATGTGTATTCTAATTAAGAAACTGAGTATGCAATAGACTTAGTTATTCAGGTACTTTTGAGAACCACAGTAAAGCATTTTCCTAGCAGGTTTTAAGCAGGGACAACAAGCATCTATGATATTATCTACAGATCAGCCTTTTGTCCCTTCAGTTTGCTTTGGCGCTGGGCAAGCCGTGAAATATTTTGGGAGGAGAAGGAGGATGTTTATTGTTTTCCACGCTCTACTCCTCCAAAAGTTTCTACGGAAAACGTGGAGAGGTTTTCATGATAATGTATTCCTTCCTTTACAGCGCGCACACGGCTCTCGCAATGATGCCTCCACTCCGTAGGCAGGAACGTCTCTCGCTTTACACAGTGTCGGCGCCCTGGCTGAGTTCGAGGCGGACGCTCGCCCTCAGAACGCTGAATTTGTTCAGAAATAAATGACAGGATTGCCTACAAGCTGAAAGGCGGGCTGGCTGGACCGTGCGGTGGGGGCCGGCTAGGGGCAGGAGGAGACGTCACGGGAGTAGAGACTCTAGCGAAGTTAAGAGCCCGTTTCTCCCCTCCGCTCCCCTAGGAAAGCGGGGAGTACATCCCCAGGCTGCCCGGCCCGGGAGCAGCGCTCAGGCTGCGGGGTCAGTTCTGGGCTCCCGCAGGAGCCGCTGCGCTGCCCTGGCTCCTCGCCGCTGCTTCCCGCTCGGGGACAGCGGCGGCTTGGACGATGCGGAGCAAGGTGGTGAGGAAAAGAGGGAGGCGACAGGTATTCCCACCCCACCAGGAGGGACAGACCCGGCCAGCCCGACAGCGCCCGAGCCCGGAGACACCTGTCCGGGAGCCGCCGCTGCGCGCGTCCCTCGGCTCAGCGCGGCTGCGGAGCATCCCCCGCCGCCCCCCCGCGCCGCCTCCCCCTCGCCGGCATGCGACCCCTCTGGCTGCGGCGGCCAGCCAGGGACCCCGGGGCGTCCTCCTACCTTGAGCTGCGGGCGGGGAAGCGGGAAGGGAGAGGAAGGCGGAGGCGGGGGGAGGAAGGGCGGCGGCAGGATGCCGGGCACTGCCCGGGCTGCGGTGCTGCCGGCGTCCGGGCACCACTGACGGCGGCGAGAAGCGGCGGCCGAGCGAGAGCGGGGGGGGGGGGGGGGCAGGGGGGAGGAGGGAGGGAGGGAAGGAAGGAGGGAGATCCGCCTCCCTTCGGGAGAGCTGCACAGCTCCCTTTAAAGGAGCAGAAACCCTCTTCCTCCGCGGCCGCCGCTGCCGGCTCCCCGCGATGCCGAAGCCAGCGCTGCCCCCGCGCCGCCCGCTCGCCCTGCCGAGGTCACCGGGCAGAGCAGGCAGAAGGGCTCTCTCCTTCCCTCCCCCCACCGCCGCTACCCGAGACACCGTGGTAGCCGAGCGGCGAGTTTTCAGGGCATTAAAAGTCCGAGGGTCCACTGGGGGTCCACTGGGGGAGGTGGGATGGAGTGTTAGATCCTGCCGCCTGCAAAACGACGCTCAATGAACCTCGCCCTTCCCCGTTTTGCCCTGCGGGCTCGGGGGTGAGCAGAACGCTCCTGTGGCAGCCTGGCGGTGGGGGGGGGGGGGGCTAGAAATTCGGCTGCTTCTCGACTCCTTCCTCCCGCTGAAGCCCGCCTGTCCTCGCTTCTTCGCTGGAATAGCGGGGACTGAGCCGGGGAACTTTTTCCCCACCCCAGCTAGGCTGGAAGGGGGTCCAGAGATGGGCGGAGGATAAAACCTCGTGTGAGGCTGAACATGACGAAAAATTTTTTCACGGAAAGGGTCATTGGGCACTGGAACAGGCTGCCCAGGGAGGTGGTTGAGTCACCTTCCCTGGAGGTGTTTAAGGCACGGGTGGACGAGGTGCTGAGGGGCATGGTTTAGTGTTTGATAGGAATGGTTGGACTCGATGATCCGGTGGGTCTCTTCCAACCTGGTGATTCTATGATTTTATGAGGGGGAGCAAGGAAGGCGAGTGTGGCGTCGGGAAAGCAAAGGAGCACGCCCTATGGGAGCTGCGACCAGCCCTGCCCCCCCCGCGTCCCTGACCGACTCGCTGATAAGCGGCAACGTTGCGGGAGGGGAGCTCCCATCACTGGGCTGCGGCCTCCCTAATGAACTGGGGTGTGAAACGCAGCCTCCTCCTGCAGAAATGTCAACACTTTCCTCTCTCGCCCTGCCCCGTCCGCCCCCTCAGCGCCACAGGCGGCTGCCTGTTTTCCCTTCTCCCGATTTTGCTTGGCTTCTCGGACATGCCTTGAAGGACTGCGAGATTTCCCCTGCGCATCGCACCCTCCCCCTTCCTCTTCCATCCCCGAGCAGCTTTCCCGATGCTCTGATCTCCGTGCAGACGTGCTGTGCAGTTTGACAGGAAAATCCCTATCCTTTCACCTTTCCCTCATGGAAAATTCCCATTCCCAGATCCGCGGGGGAGCGCTGCCCGCACCCCACAAACGAGGCTCAGGCGTCGCCCAGCTTTATCTGCCCAAAGCGATCAGCCCGGGAGCCCCGGTTATCGGAGGCGGGGGAGGGGTCTCCAGGAGGGCTGGGGCGGGCGGGGGCTGGTGACTGAAAAGCTCCTATAATTAAGCAAACAGCGGAGTTGTTGTGCGAAGTAAATAAATAGTCAATGATGCCATTGTAGAGCCGAGCGCAGGCGGCACAAACCGCGACGGGCTCGCCGCGATTTGACTCTGGCCGCTGTGACTTGCAGCTTAATCGGCCCTACAGCACATCCCTTAATTACTCGCAGCGCACTTCCATGGCCAGTAGAAAATTCATTAGTCGGTTCGTTTGCCTGAAGCTGTAATGGAGATAAACCCTTTTTTTTTAAAAAAAAAAAAAAAAAAGAAGGAACTAAAAAAAAAGCAACCAAACGCAATGGTAAAGCAAAGGGCTTCGTGCTGGCTTAGGAGGGGAAGGGAGCTCAGGAGAAGAACCCATGCCAAAAGTAAACACGTTGCTTGTGGGGCAACTGAGCGGGACGACATCGTGGAACGCTGAGCCCTGCGGGGTCCTGAAGGAGGGAAAGGAATCGCGGGGTCCCTCAGGGGAGTGACCAAGTGTCACCATCTCCGGGAAGGAGAGGCGGGTTAGTGCTGCGGGGGACAAAGGGTAGGAAGCCTGTGAGGTCGGATGAGCAAACACTTGTGCCAGCAATGGCTTGGTGATTCCGTCTACCTTCTTTATCATTGCGGCACAACAGCATTTGCACTGTTACTATCAGAGTTTTCTGACCAGAGCACAATCACAGAAGAAGGTGAACATAAAAATACGTGAATCAAAGGTGTCTTTCTAAGATGAGAGAAAGGAAGGCAGGGGAAGAAAAGACGTGGCAATTCAGTTTCAAGAATGGTTTTAATATTGCAGATAGATTGTGTAATACCCTCATGTAATCATTTCACCTCAACTACATTGATGCAGAGTCTTTTCCCTTGTTGCCTGGGTTACATTTCTGTCCAGACATGGACCACTCGATGCTTTCCTCAGCCAACAATAGTTTACACAGAATCAGGTCCTCCCTCAGACAGGAAAGAGGTTCCCAATGTCACCAGTGCTGTTATCAACACATATCACTTGGGATATTTGGGGACTTTGCATATGTCTCATTATTGCTCAAATGAAGAAAATTGGAGCAAGAAGAAATGAACATCAAGCCTTAGATTACACTTCAAGTCAGTAGCATAATGGGAAGACACTCTGAGATTCTATTTTCTCATGATTTAACTACTGCAAAACCCCATAATTTTACTACTGATGAAGTTTCGTGTTATGTTTGTTCCCAGTTGCACTGTGGGAACTTTGATCTTTATCAGTATTGATCACCAGAAAGAAAAATATAGAAAAGCATGGGCCTAGCTTGTCAGTATTCAAATTAACATGTACACAGGAATTTTATGCAAGGTCCTAGACTCTTACAAGAGAGAAATAAACTTATTTGCTTGATTGCTTCTTTTTTTGTTGTTGACTATTTTTACTGAAATATAAACTTTATCAAATAAGAATGTACCTGTGCAATCTTTTCACCAGATATTTAAAACGAGTTGTATAAGCACCAATTAGAATTTTGCTCCAGGAAACAAATTCACAATTTTTTGTGAGAATGTGTTTTGGTTTTGTTTGTTTTTTTTCAGCATTATGTCTAAATACCACGTAGAGTACACTTACAACTCCAAGTAAGAAGTAGTGTAAACTACTAATTCCTTTAAGCCTTCCACAATGAAATTAGCTAAGGATAACAGATAAATTCTTTCCACACAGAAACCTGTCACTAGTACTCAATACATCTGATTTTTTTTTTTCTTTCCTGTTTTATTTTTCAGTTTGGGTCAGCTGTGATAACGTAAACACTGGCAGAACTTCAGATCTTTCGGAAGAGTTCCCATGTTTGTTTTTTTTAAAAATATGAGAACTACAAAGACTCTAAATAAACCAAAACAATCTCTTATGGATTCTGAATGCTGAGGTTTAACAGCCCTAAGCAAATACGAGTACTGACTCTTGTGCAAGATGAGTGGTTCACAGCTTGTGTCCTGCCACAAAAAGAAACAACCATGAAGCAAACTTTGGGGGCTTCAGATTGCAGGCAAATAAATATTTTGTTCTTCCTGCCATCCTTTTTTTTTTTTTTTTAATCCACTTGTAGTTGTTAACAACATTGGTTGGTCTTTCAGGAAACCTATGTCCTACTGCTACAGCATGAGGAATTTTGGTACAGCTCATGGGCAAAGAAAGCGTTGTTTCTCCAAGGAAAATACTCCCATATTTTGATTCTTCACAGCTGGTTGCAGCTTTTAGTAATGACCTTCTATATTCGTATTCCTTGGTCAAGCTGGCTGCATGTATCAGGCTTGGCCCTTCAAATGGAATAAATCAAAGTAGGATGGAATAAAACAGAAAACCCCTCTTTGTCTAGAAGAAATAAATCCCTGTTCTTTTATTAACCACTTGAGGGAGACAATGAGCTATAGGTTACACCCATATGTCAGTTTGGATCATATAGAAAATTGAACTTTTAATTGATGAAGGACTTGTACCCATTGTGTGTTATTGTTAGTTTTTAAAGTACTGTCCTGTGTAGCACAGCAAGATGATATTTCTCACAGCAATTCATCCTTCCATACATTCAACAGTTTTCTACTCTCTCTTCACTGTCTAGCAAGATGGGATCATCTGATGACTTCCATATTTGAAAGCCTGGCCTAATTCAAGACTTACATGCTGACTCGCTTTATTTTTTAACAGATACACCAAAACATATTACATTACTAAGAGGCCTAGACTGTAACACTACTATAAGCTACAAAAGAATAAAAAAATTCCCAGAGTCTAAATACCTTTGGATATGAAACATGGCTTGGACATTTTATTTTATTTTATTTTATTTTATTTAGGCCAGTCACTATACAGTGTACAATATTCTCCAGCAGACTATTGTATTTTGTAGTCTTCCAATGAAGGCTTTCATGGTTTAGCAATCTTTATTATAAAATATTATATATGCCTTTAAGAGCATTACAGCAATTGACACTCATCACTCTTTCTTTTACCTACAGAGGACATAGAGATGAGGTTATTCCTTCCTTTAAAACCATATTCTGAACATCTGAAGGAGTATTATGCAGGAAGCTATATGCCACTCCTACCTTCGAAAAGGGCAAGAAGGAGAACTCAGGGAGATCCAGGCCAGTCGATCTCACCTTAATCCCTGAGAAAGCGATGGAGTAGCTAATCCTGAAAAACATTTCCTGGCACATGAAGGACAGGAATATAATTTGGATTAGTCAGCATGGATTCACCAAGGAGAAATCATGCTTGACCAACCTGATAAATTTTTAAAATCAAGTGACTGTATTGCCGGATGAGGGGGAAGCAATGGATGTCACCTACCTCAGATTCAGTAAGGATTTTAGTACTGTTTCCTATAAGATCCTCATAAGGAAGCTCTTGATACATGAGCTGAATAAACAGACAGTGAGGTGGATTATAAAATGGATGAACAGCTGGGTCCAGAGGATGTGATCAGTAGCAAGAAGTTGAATTCGAGGCCAGTGACTACTGATGGTAATCCACAGGGTCAATACTGAGTTCAGTCCTGTTAAACATCTTCATTGATGATCTGGATGATGGAACAGAGTGTATTCAGAGCAAGTTTGCTAATGATACCAAACTGGGAGGACCAACTTATAGACTAGGAGATTGTGCTGCCGTCCAGAGGGAGCTTGACAGGCTGGAGAAACGACCTGACAGGAACCTCAGGAAACTCAACACAAGAGCAAAGTACTGCATCAAGAGAGGAACACCACCATGTACCAGTAGGGTCTGGGGTCCAACCAGCTGCAAAGCAGCTTTGCAGAAAAAGACCTGGGGGTCCGGGTGAACAGTAAACTGAACATGAGATAGCAATATGTCATTGTGGTTAAGAACGCTGATGGTATCCTAGGCTGCATTAGGAGAAGTGTTGATAATTGGTTAAGGGAGGTGATCCTTCCCCTCCATGTAACACTGGTGAGATCACACCTGAAAATCTGTCCAGTTCTGGGCTCCCCAGTACAAGAGACACATGGACAAACTGGAAGGAGTCCAATGACAGGAGACAATGAAGGGACTAGAGCATCTGTCATACGATGAAAGGCTGAGAAAGCTGGAATTGGTTAGCCTGGAGGAGAGATGTCTCAGGGAGGACCTTACCAAATGTGTATAAATACCTGAAGGAGGAACCAGGATCTTTTCAGTAGTGCCCAGTGGCAGGGTCATAGGCAAAGGACACAAATTGAAACACAGGAGGTTTATTCTGAACATCAGCAAATACTTCTACTATGAGGGTAATAAAGCACCAGCACAGGCTGCCCAGGGAGCCTGTGGAGTCTCCTACCTTGGAGATATCAAAAAACTGTCTGGACATGGTCCTGGCTGAACATCTCTGGGTGGCCCTGCTTTATTATTGGGAGCTGGATTAGGTGATGTCTACAAGTCCCTTCCTGTCTCAACTATTCTGTGATTAACTTGCATCCTTCCATGTCTGTTCTTCTCTAAACTATTTGTAAGCATCTTATATTTATAACTGCTTTTGCCAGAGTTTTTCTATTTGGTCCACATCACTGCATAACATTGTGCAGAATTTTATGTAGTACAGAGAAGACCATAACCAAAGTAGCGAGTGGAAGGAAAACCTATTATTACTGTTTTCAAGCTCCCGTCTTATTCAGAAATCCCAGTATGATGTTTGACCCCTTTGTAACAGCATAATATTGTGGATTCACATTTGCCATGTCACAATAATGTCTAAGTGCTTTTCTGCCTAACTACCCCCTGATCAGCTGTTTCTTCGCTTGCATTTGCTAAGCTATTCATTCTCTTCCAAGTGTAGAATCTTGTGCTTTTCCCTGTTGAATAACTTTCTTATTTTTCTGGAAAACTTTTTCAATTTG
Organism: Phaenicophaeus curvirostris; assembly: GCF_032191515.1. NCBI lineage: Eukaryota > Metazoa > Chordata > Aves > Cuculiformes > Cuculidae > Phaenicophaeus > Phaenicophaeus curvirostris. The sequence goes on from NC_091393.1 coordinate 3,358,096, forward strand.
TTGAGACACATTCTAAAGTCTAGAGCTTAACACCGCTGTTTCTGCAGTTTCTTCTATATTGTCTTCATCAAACATTTAAATGAGGCAGCCAAATGATTAATAATTGCAATAGCAAATATTTAATATCAGCATAGTAAGACATAAAGAATTCTAGAGAAGTTTTTTTCCCCGCTCTTTACCATTCAACAGCATACCAATAAAATTGTTTTGCTCTTTTATGTTCTATTTTGTTTATGCAAATGTCATGTCTTGTTCAGGCTTATTCTTAGAAACCCTATAGTCTTGTGTATGAATCTAATGTCTCCTCCTTGTGCTTTGTTTTCTGAGCCAAATAGAATTTCCTCCTTCCACTTCTAAAGAGAAAAGTGTTTTAAGGAATATGTATCCTATAGATTTAATGAATTTGTATTTGTACAGCTTTTCACAAATCCAGTGCTAATTTAGATGCATGGAAGAAAAATACTAACAGCTCAACTAAGAAGCCCTGTGGCGATAAATGAAGCTTTGAAAAAAATTAAAGATGGAATCTAAGTGGAGCCAATTACATGATCAAGACCTAATTTTGCATCTAGATCAGAAGTAGTCATAATAGGTACAAAATTAAATCATTTTTTTAAAAAAAGCATCCACAGTTAATTCTTACAAGCACAATGCTGAAATAGCTACAAGCAAAATTGCTGATTTGTCTCTTAAAAAAACCTGACTATAACACCATATAAGCTTTAAACAGAACTCCAATTGATAATAAAAATAAGTCTTTCCTTTAATTAATAGGGCATGGAAGTTTCTCTGGTAGGTAACATTGAATTGTAAATATGAAAGAGGACATTCTAACAAGGAGTAGAAACTTCAATTTTACTTTGCAACTGAGTTGTTATTTCAGCAAGATTTAAGCTTCAGTAATAACAGAAGAATGAAACAAGTCTTCAATTACTCTGCTTTTTTCATGCCCCTCTTATAATACACCATATAAAAGATTAACATTAACCATGTATCAGTTAGCTGCAACAGTTTTTGTATAGCTGCATAGTTAAATTGTCAGTATACGTGACCCAGACTTTCCATATATGTGGCACTTTGTGTTTGTGATCACATTTACAATATTAAGAGAGAATTTTTTTTCCAAGAGAATTATTCTGTATGAATTCATAGAAGTAATTTTCAAGGGAGGAAATATAGCAGGAGAATTGATGTTATGTATCATTCAAAATGCCTAATCTTGAAGCAATAACATAAATAGGTTTCATAGGTGATGTTTTTGTGTTTAATATACAGTTGAGAGTAGGTCTCCATTCTCAAATATGCAGACATTTAACTCAGGTAACCTACTATGTGGTCTGATTAATTATAATTAATGTTCCTTTTGCTAGGACTTAGAAATTTAGGTATATAACATTGCATACGTCATATTAGTTGTGGTAACAACCACGCTGTAGCGTCACCCTCAGTACTAGCTACTCATTAGGATAACTGTTAAAGGGTACTCCATTGACTTCAAATTCTCAGAACAGAAGAATTAAAGTTTACTAGCACGTAGAGAATTGCAAGATCTGTGCAGTGTTTCTCTTTGAGGTTTCAGAAAGTCAATTTCACCTAAAGCAAGCCTATATTTCTAATCTACCTTGAAATTATTTTAGTTAGACTATAAAAGTGTATTTGGTCCACCTGGGGTGGGATGGGGAGGGACGACACAAAGAAATTGCTCCACTCAGCAAACCTAAGCAGTTTATCAGATATGGAAAGACACTTATAGTATGCAAGAATACTCCATGGGTATATTCCTCTAGAATATGCATTTTAAGTAGGTAAGAAGTCACATACCTTGGCATTGTACTACAAAACAGAATGACCTACTTTAGCAATGATAATTGTAAGTGAAGTAATGGAGACATAAATAATATATAAAATTAAACACTTTAATTAAGTAATATAAACTCTTCTTTATGCAATGCCTTTCACATTTTAAGTATTTATAAGCACCTTTACTTCTTTAGTTTATTTGCTGTTTCATTCATCTTTAGGGTAGAAGCAGCAAGTTTCACTTCAGATTGATTTAGCAGAACATGTCTTAGCTTCTGGGAGAATAGCTTAAGCGCTACAGTCAGTGTGATTCAAATATTTACTTAAAAACTTTGTCAAATTAGGATCTAAATTAGAGAATACATTTAAGGCTGTGCAGGGACCCTCTTTCTCTGGACAGTATGTTAGTATCAATCTGAAGGCTGAGAAATTATGATCGTATTTCAGTGATGAAGACTGCTTATTGTCCCAGGTTTGGACAACCTCAAAAATTGTCTTGATAGCTTAATTTCAACATATTGTTGAATCTATTGTCCAGAAAAAATCTTCTAGGAGTGAAATGGACAAAAGAGAGTTTATTTTTCATTATTTGAGACTGCTGAAACTGGATTTTTTAAAGCTGTTGAGAGAAAGAAGGCTGTTGAACATACTGATCTGAGAGAAAGGGCAGGATGAGCAAGAGATGATGAAATCAGTGCTGGAGCAGAACCTGAAACAGAAACTGAAAATCAGGAAGGATAAGAGAAACCAAAAAGTATTCCTGAGTTAACAGGCTCCTCGCTGGGAGGAAGGGAGGAACTGAAGTTAGGTGTCAGAAAGGAAATAAAATATTTTAAACTTACTAAAATTGCTTGAAAGTTGAGAGAAGACACTATGTTGGGACAATTGCCAGAGGGAGTGAAGTCTTTCTGAAGATAAAAAGAACCACACAAGCTATTCTTGGATAACATAGGAGAGTTTGATTCTCCTTAACAGTGTGTATAATGTGAAATATCTTCATCAAAGCATTTTAAACTCACAGTCTGCCAGTATTCTGATTAGCATTTTACTCCTAATCTGACCTGTTTATACCTCTCACTGAGACCTGGAGAACACAGAGGATCAGACTTACAGTCTTTATCAAAACCGATGTCCAGTTTAAAGAGAAAATGAGAAACTAAAAATAAAAAAATGGTGTGGAGGTGTCCCTCCACTTGTGTGTACTTTTTTCTCATAACAGATAAGAGGTAGTAGTCTGGTATTTACCAGAAGAGAAGAGGTACATTTCCTTTTCCAACCTCAGTACTCCCTTTTAGAAGTCCTTCAGGAAGAATATCTTAATCAGATGAAAAGCCTTACCTCAACAGGACGAATCTATAATGAATAATGAGAAGGAGAAGACAAAAATATCATACCAAGACTTAATTTGAAGTCAAATGCTTTGCTAAGTTTGTGTCTTCTTTCAGATTTGGCATGAATCTAAGAAGGGAGAACTAGAATTAATTATACTCTTTCTTTCATATTTTATTAACAAGGCTTTTACACCTGAAAAACAATAATAACAAAAACAAATTAGAAAGGGTCAGTTCTAAAAAGGCTTGAAGAGGGAATTGACACAAAGCACCCAAAAAACCCCAAATGAAAGCTAGCTCTTACTAATAATAATTTCTTGTACCTGTGACTGCAACTGAAATACCTGGAACACATATGAGGAAAAAAACTTCAGTTTTCCACTTTTAACTAGAGATTCATTTCCACAAATGAAAATACCATTTTCCTGTATCTTTTAACATTTTACAGTAGATAGTAGTGTGAGTCAGATGATTAAATAAAGTCCAGAATTTTGAGCAGCAAGTTTTTCCTGAAGTCTCACAGGCCAAAGAATGGAGCTAATAATTTTATCTAGACTTCTTTATGGCAGGTGAAATGTATGTTGCAACAGTCTAATCAGCTGATCAATAAAACTCATAGCAACAGAATAAACTTTGATTAAATCACCCATGTATCTGAAACTAATACAAGGATCTGCCAGTCAGTTATCTAAAGAACCAGTTGAGGTTGGTGTTATTTGCTTTCTTGTTTGTAAACAGACCTTATAAGCAGTAATATCTGCTATTTCATGATAGAAATAAGAGGTTTGGGAAACTTGTATTAAAAAAAAATCATTACTTTTTTTTCCCACAGTTTTAGGTTAGGAAGACCATATATTAATGTCTACAATGACACAAGACTTTCAAGTACTTGCAATTGTAGCCATTAAGAACCCAAAAATACTTCTAAGAAGAATTACTTCATGTTCTAAACCACCTCTGTTGATATCATAACACTGCAAATGTTTTGCTATTACATTGTGAAAGAACAATGCTGACTCTTATAAGCTAGAACTCAATTTTACTAACACTGCAACCTGTGCAGCATTAGCAAAGCTGGCTAATACAGTCTGTTTTATTTTTCCAAAGCCAACCATCACTAACCTTGCACTTTGAGCTGCAATTCTTTAGCTAGGAGCCTGCAAAATGGAAATCTCTTGTTCAGTCTATCAATAATTCATTTCTATGTAGTTCAAAACTAGACATTTTGCCTGCCATTTCCCATACAGTGTTCATCCTGTCCTTTTGCGTTTATTATGAAATAAAGAATCTATTTATAAATTACATAGGATTACAATAAATTAAATAGGAAACTCTCAGCTCTTTAGAGCTTAAATGGGTAGTCCTATGCAATTTAACAAGCAAAAAGATAATAGCAATGATATGGGAGAAGTTACAATCTTTCCAAAGTCAAAAAAGATGATGGAGGTCTTGACTGATATTATCCATAAGCCCTCATTGGGTTATCAATCCTCCCAAGTTACTTAACTCAGTTAATAAAAAAAAGCAGCTTTTCATCAAGTGTTTAATCATTAAACACCTAGAATAATTTGTTCTTGTTTTTACTTCTGTCAGAGGATTACAGTCCAACATTTATGAACAGCGGATTTTAAGCAACCTAACCTACCTGCTAGTAGTCCTCACTTTGGCGTAGACATATGGTGTTATTTTGACTTAATTGGCAAAAAAATTAACTTCAGTTACTAAAGCTAAAATTACTTTTTTTTTCTACAACTTTTGCTTATTTGCAGATTAGTTTTGGCTTAATTTTTCTACCACAGATTTCATTGTTTAGGTGCATTCCCCTTTCTGTAAGTGTATAATTGGCTTTTAGTATCTCAGTCCTTGGCTTCTAAATGTTAAAGATGCTGATTGTGAATTAATATTCCTAAGAGAACAGAGATAAATCCATGATAAACTAATTCTGCACCTCTTTCCAAATTTATCCCTAAATCTCAAAAGATAAATAGTTAATTTATTAGTCCACAAACAGGTTGATTAAATGAATTTTTACTCTTATTCTCTGAGATATTAACAAGGAAGTAATTACAAATAAGTAATAAGTTTTATTATTGTACTTGGGGCTGGTTTGTCATAAAAGACAGGTGAATAGAAGTTAGCTGTTTTCCATAATGAGAGCTGTAAAACATTGTATTTGATATGTGCCCTTGAAAATAGATGCCATCTGGAAATGAAGATATTTCTCTGATACTGACAGCCCTAATGCAGATAAAAGGTTGGAAAGAGAGGCCCTAATGCAGGTAAAAGGTTAGAAGGAGGCATTTTTTCATTCTAGTTACTGATATTTCAGAAAGGTACATATCCACCTTTATTCTGATTTGCATTTCTATTGAGGTTCTAATATTCAATCTGCTCTAAGAATTTTCAGCATCTTTGAGACTGAGAGAATAAATGCCAGAAGCCTGCACCAAGGAAAAATTCCTTACACCAACAATCATAGAATCATCCAGGTTGGAAAAGACCTTTAAGATCATAGAGTCCAAATGTAAACCTAACACTGCCAAATTCACCGCTAAACCATATCCCCAAGCACCACGTCAACATCTCTTTTGGCATAAATACCAGTAATCTACCTCTTCTGTCCTCTATGACGAAATAGCTGAAAACTTCATCTGTTCTTTGAGGAGTATTTCTTTTACCCATCACTCCTGTTGCATTTCTGAAAAAAACCTTGTTGGTCTATTAAGCTGACTACATCACTCTGATCAGTAACCTTATATAATGATGATTGTTACGTGGACAGAACATTTAGTGGTAACTATATAGTTTAATTCCAAAAGCTAATGTGTATAATAGCTCCTTAATAATAATGATTTACAAAGTTCTTGGTTTGTTTTTTTTCCTACTAATATGCAAACACAGGGAGCAATAGGCAGTCCATAAATCATTAAGTAATTTTTCTTACAAACAATGAAGTAGAACATGTAATAGGTTACCAGTCTCCTGAAGTTTTTCTCAGAAAAAGTCTTACAGACAATGTGACCATATTTTGGTACAGTTAAATCAGGAAAGACTACTGAAGTGTATTATTATGTTTCATAGAAACACAGAATGTTGATACATCTGCAAAGTAATGGTGATTCCTGCTAATTCATGCCTCTTTTCAAAATAAAGATGAGTTTTTAAAATGTCTGTGAAGGTAAGTTTAGTTCAGAGGAATATGTTGTTTGATGGATGACCTGGTCCAAAGCTTGTTGAAGGCAAGAGGAAGGCTTAAGTTATAAGCATGAAAATAAAAACTTAACAGGAGAAGGAGGAAAAAGGAAGGAAGGGATGAAGATGCAGTATTAGATAGAAATGTTTCAACTATTAGCCAGGTTCTATCAAAAATTCTAGTAATCTGAGTCTCTGGATTTGCCCTGAAATAAGGATGTAGGTTTCTGACATAAAGTTTACTTTTGTGTGCAAAACAACAGGCAGTTAGCAGGAGTTTCATAGATTCAGCCATGGGTGTAGATACATAACATTTTTCTAATAATCAGCTTTCTTGAAGTCTGCTTTTAGTTACAGAAGATGATGTCAGAATTTACTCAAGTAAGTTAAGGAGATTTAAGGCAGTAAAATATTAAAAAGTACTGTCTCCCATAGATCTCTTTCTTTTATTTTATTTTCTTTCTTTTTCTTGTTCTTTTACTTCATTTTTGTTTTCCTTTTTTTCTATCCTTTTTTTCCCCCTTCTTCCTTTTCTTCATCTTCCCTCTCTTCTTCTTCTTTTTCTCAGAATAGTTAAGCACTATATGCAGTTTTAATGGTTTAGAATTCCTAAAATAATGACATTTGCTATAAACTTTGATTTGGCAAACAGTATAAGACCCAACCAAAATGCATACACAACCTGAGTGGGTCAACCAATCTCCATTTTAGTCAGTGGAACCCAAAAATCACTTTTTAGATATCCAGTCGAATCGCATTTGTTCATAACATAAAACCACAAACATAAATGTACAGGTTTAAATTTTAACCATACAAAGTGGGATGAGTTCCATTCACATAGCCTAATCTCTCCTAAAAGGCCTGTTAGCACACCAGTCTTCTTATATTTTAGCTATCAGGGTCTAAATCTCTTATTAAAATGACGACATATAACTATCTTCCAAATGTTTATAATTTGGTAATAGTTCAGTGATTTTCAAAGTGACAATAACAGGCACATCAATGCAACATTGACCATTGCAGCCATATTTCAATGTGCAGAGGAAAAACAGTCATGTTCTTTCACACAGGTTAAGCTTTTGTAAATTGCTTTGAACTAATATTCTGGAGTAGCACTTCTTTGTCCAAACTTAGACAGCAGCATGAAACATAGTTGTCTAGACTCCTTTGCAGTCAGTCACAAAGAGTAGGCTTCCTTGCAGTGAGATGACTGTGACATACTTACTTAACTACTGTAGGATAAGGCAAATGAAAACATGTCTTCCAGTAAGGACTAATTGCAATAAGCATTTCTGCTTTTTGAATTATTGACTAGGAGGTTTTAACTTTAAATTGAAATTTAAGTTATGGAATGAGAAATTTTGGGTTTCTAATTCTATGTTTTATGTTTAAATAAATGTATCACATCTAATATGTGTGTGTGTATATATATATATGTGTTCACCTCTTTAAAACAGCAGTGTGAAACAGAAATTACATTCCAAATTGTATCCTGGAACAGGGTATATAATATACCAGTTTTCATATGTATGTTATCAAAATAATTTACCTCTGTGCTATAGGTCATCTTTTTGTATTCCTTATTTTCTTTGTAGGAATTTACAAAGTTTTTAGATTTATTTTATAGGCACTTATTCCAAGTTCTAAGTGCTTGTAAAGGACAGTGAAATCTACAACCTTGAAAATTTATTTACCCAGCATATAAATTTTCCCAAGCTTCTCCAAATTTAACTCATCTCTCTATTTAACAGCTGTTTATCTACACATAAAATCTAGTCATCATAGAAGTATTTTCCCAAATATAACACCGCATTGAATGGCAACTTGTCTGAGAAAAAGATAAACTCCAAATTACTGATGGTGTTAGGTCAAGGAAAAGAAGTGAGCACCCATGATGGGGATGAACAGAGCACATGTCATGTGCTAAATGAATTTCAGCATTCTTTACTGTTACAACAGGTTAATATATATTGGCGAAAAGGATTTACTTGAAGAGAAAACCCTTAACTACTTAAACTTTCACATTGACTTTACACTGTAAAACAGGGCTAGCTAGCCCAAGGCGGAACTCAAGACTAAGTTCACTGCCTATTTGCTGGCAGGAGCACTCAGTTGGTGCTTTGACATAAACGTGCTGGATATCTGAATATGGTGTTTCATTGAATTCAGTATAAAACATCATCATTCTGATTGACCTAGAACATAGTCGAAATCCAAAAGAGAGGATAGTTAGGTGTAGAGAGTAAAGAAACTGTACTTCACATAAAGCATACCTTATCTTGGTTTTGCACTGCAAATGTCACTATTACCTAGATTGAAATTGTGGAACATAATAAACTGGGAAATAACCACAATATGGAGAAAATGCTCTTACTGCCTAAAGTTATTCTCAGTAAAATTTTGCAGAAATTAAAGTTATGGTCAAGAAAACCTAGCAAAGTCTTACAGAAGTTTAGATCTGATTTGAAGTGAGCAAACTATTATACTCTCCCACAAGTCTTGCAAAATGATACATTTTTGCTGAATTTAGAGTGCCCCAGGAGGAAAAAGATTTTCTTTCCCCAAAGCTAGGGCTTAAAGAGGTAAACTAAACTCAGATAAAACAATTGAATACTAAATGAAAAATGTAACTTTACTCCTTGAGACAGATGACTTTTTTTTTTTTTTGAGTTTTGAACCTACAGCTCTTCCTTCAGTTAAAAGACTCTTGAAATACTCTCAAACCTGCAATGTAAATGTATTAATTTGTTCATATAAAGGCATTTTGTTTAACTTTCATTTCATTTTATTGAATTATTGGGACCAAATATTTATCTCGTGCATCTGCATAGATCTTGCTGAGAGAGTTACAGTGAACTGACATCTAATATAGAACTAACTTTGAGCCTCTTAAAGAACAGTGGAATTAATGTTTCTCTAGTACTATTACAACACATTTTTAGGTTGTCACATCATATTTGTAAGGAACAAGAGCTACTGAAATACAGGTTGCAAACCAAGATCTTTCCTTTTTGAGGGTATGCATTCATACAAGGTCCACTCAATTAGTACTCATAATATACTGAGCAAACTGGGTAGTCAACACAGGTCACAACTAAAATCTTCAAAGTACAATCAAAACTGAAGAGTCATTCTACTTTCAGAACTATTCTACTATTAGATCATCACACTGTGAAGCACAGTTGCATAATATATTATACTACATAAAAAGCATGAACTATCCTGAGGTATCTCAGTAATGCAACTGCTTTTTGTTAAGATTAGAGTGGTAATTTAACCAAAAAGTATGTTCACAGGTCACAGGGATGGAAGAAAAATGTTGTCACCCAACTTTCTACCAGTAAGGATTACTTCTTATTTTATATTTGTTGATGCATAGTTACAAGAGAACAGCACCACATCATCTGAGCTCATCGACAAATTCCTTAGTCCATTAATGAAGGTGTTTAATGAGAAATTATCCAACAAGTTCTCTGGTAAGCATGTGGGCATCACTCTTACTTCTAAGGTGAGTTCCAGGTTCTGCTTTCTTTAGAATTTATTTTGCTGCTTGCAAGGGTGCTTGGTTTGGGTTTGGTATTTTTTTGGTGTTTTTTAATGACATCTGTTTGATTGATTACACAAATAACAGCTACAGTAGCTTTATGAATGTAAACAGCTATACAGACTTAGCTGAAATTTGTCAAACTTTTCTTTACAAGAGAAATAATCTTAGAAACAATAATGTTTAAAGACTACAGTGCAAAGGATTACACTGAAACTGAAACTAGTTATTTTCTTTTATTTTTTTGCAGACACTTTTCTTTCCAAGAAGCAATGACACCTCAATGAATCATTCAGGTCTGTTTTCTGTCAGAGGAGAAAACAGTTTCAGGGAATCAGATCTCCTATTGTTCCACTACATTCACTAAACCTTGAACAGAAATGGTTACATGTAACTCAAAGTTTGACTGTATATATTGAAGCTGTGTATATATGATACAAAGATAATCTGCTTGACTGAAGTCCTTATCTTGCTGGAGCTCTTTCTTTTTAAGTGTTTGAAAGCCATAATAGTGAAGGGTCTGTGTTTATTTGTTTGCCCTACTGCTTAGAGTTGTTCAACGGTGCAAAGCCTGACAAAGACTTTCTGAAGATAGATTCTCATGTTCAAAGAATAAGTTACAAGATCATACTCAGGTTTAAACCATTGCTTCTCTATTTAATAGTACTTTTTTTTCCTTTCCCTTTTTAAATGAACCTTAGAATTTTGAAGATACTAGGTTAACTACTCAGTGGCATTGCCGTTCATAATCCAGACTTATTATTGGATTGAATTGCTACAGTCTCCATCCTGCTGTAGTATCTCAGTACTGGATGATTTTATTTATTTTTTTTGTAATTTTCAAAAATTTGCTGTTGTGGGGATTTACCAAGCAACACAGAATGTCTACTGGATAATCGGGTAAATGATCCATGGAACTGTAAGGAATTGGGAGAAAATTGGACAAAACACTCATGAATTCTTCTCCAAGACATTTTAATGGATGGTATAAACCACTAAATTTCAGAATGTTTGTGCTCACAGTTGCTCTGTTTTTTCTTATGCTTTTCAAGATGTTGTCAAATAACATCTGCAAACGTATTATAACTCAGTCTCTGAACTTGTATAGAAATGTTTCATTAGAATCATAGAATGGTTTAGGTTGGAGGCAACCTTAAATATCAACGAGTTCCATATCCCCTGCCATGGGCAGGGACACCTTCCATTAGATCAGGCTGTTCAAAGCCTCATCCAGCCTGACACTTAACACCTCTAGGGATGCAGCATCCACAGCTTCTCTGGGCAACCTGTTCCAGTGCCTCACCACCCTCACCGTAAAAAGTTTCTTCCTAATATCTAATCTAAATCTACCCTTTTTCATCTTAAAACCATTACCTTTTTTCCTATCATGACATTGTTATATTATATAAGGCTGGCTAAGGAATTCTTTCCATTTCTCTATATGACAGTAAATAAAACTTGGAAAAGCACAGGAATTCCTAATAAATTAACATATAGAAGAATTTTTCAGTGAGCTTCAGATGGACTTGAAGGCTAATATTGAAAGCCAAATAATTAGCAAATTAAAATGTCAGGAACTGTGCTTCCAAATATCACTATAAAGTAACTTAGGGATTGAAATATGGTGTTAAACCACGAGAGACATCGATATAAAAACAGTTGTTGATCTACATCCATATTCTATTCTCAGATCATTTAAGTGAACATAGATGAGGTAAGAACACAGAAAAGATTAACAAGTTCTTCAATAATGCTGAGGAGGCATGAAAAAAACCCTGAACACCATGTGAATATGAGACAAGAAATAGTGAACTGAAACAAAGGCACTATAGAAAAAAAGCAAACTTTAATTGCTGTTCAGTAGAAAGATGTGAATTCAGTTTACCAAATTACAATACAGCTGAAGTAAAATTAGAAAAAAACCAACAGAGGAAGACAGAGAAAAACAAAGAATGAAAAGTATGATCAACAAACTAGTTGTAGTCATACAAATTGAAGTTTCACTTGAAAATGTTCTTACATACAAAGAATCACAAGTCGCCTTGATAACACCCCAGAAGTCAATGTTAAAGCCTTGAGAAAATCTCTCAGATTTAATGTAGCTTCTCAACACAAGGACTGGAGGCCCCCAAAATTCATTCTTACAGCTCTTTGCACAGCAGTTGGGTCTGAGACCACACAACTCTGACACATCAGAGCTGACCTTAAATACAGGAAGCTAAACCCCTAGGAAGAGAAGGGTAGGGGGTTGCAGAGCTTCTGTGTTTCACTGAGAACCTTGAATATCCTAGAAAATTTCAGAACTCAATTATTCTTTTTTTTCTTTTTATATGTTCCAGGAAAAGATGAAATGCTGGTACAGATGAGAAAAACAGGTCTCTAAGATTCCTGAAGCCATGTTTGAATCTTTATTGTGGGAAGAAAGTGAATGTGAAGATTTCTCAAGAGTTTTGTTTGGGTTGCATTAAAGCTGGCGAGCTATAATTTTCCTCAAACAATAAAAAAGGGTCAAATTATCAAAACCTCTGTAATGTTTTGAATGAAATGTCATTAAAGACATTCAAGGTATCTTCTGATCCTTGCTATGTGTTCTACTTGTTGGCTGGATTTTTGAAACATAACAGAAAATAAAATGAGAGAAAATAAATAATGAACATTGGCTCAATAGTTATAGTCCAATTTGTATCCAAAAAGAAAGAACAAAAATTAGTAAAATAAATCAAAAGGAAATATGACATGCAGGATATCCTCAAGAGGAATATATCATGAGCTATAGGAAGAAATTCAGCAGGGTACAAATAGATAGTCAAGGAGAAGGCTGCCAACTTATGCTTCTCCCTGACTTATGAACATGTATAGAGGTCTACAATAGGAGAAAGCTGCAGCTAGGCATAGTTGCCTTTCTACTCTTCCATCACAACTGGGAAAATAGAATTGGAAGGACAAGATAGCATACACTATAAGCAATATAAAAACCTTTGACTTTGAACAACTTTGAAGCAAACACTAATTAAGTACGATGAATGTCTACTACCATTCTGAATGTGGGCAGTTGGCCTAAGATGTGTTTTTTGCCCTCCAGTCCTACGCGAACAAATTAATACATGGCCCACATTCTCGACAAGTCTGGTATGTCCTGCATTTATCCTTTATTGAAAGTCTAATATTATTCCATTTTTTTAACTTCTGCAGGCGTAGTCCACCTGTAGGCAAGAATCAGTTCTTGTAAAAATAAATTGCATAGAGTCTTTAGTACGGACAGAGTAAAACAGTTGATTAAACTTCCGAAATTTAAAAAAAAAAAAAAGGAAAAGTAAAGTGGACACAGAAGCAGTACGTACATTTAGTGCAATTATGAGCTATTTTCTCTTCATAATGGTCTCCAGCTGTGATTCTATATAAACTAGGAAAACGGGCAGCTAGTTTAAAAGCACTGTATGCATAGGTTGATATGGGTTTGTTATTCAGTGTTCAATGCTAATAAGCATATAGAAGTGACTGTGGAAAACCTGACTAACTGGACAGTATTTGAGATACTGTATTGTGAATAGATAGGCATAGTAATTATGTAAGTTCAATTGATAAAGAATTAAAATTAATAGAAGAGGATAAGTAGTAGATCCCCTTGGATTTTACATGTAAAAGAAAACCTTTTGAGAAGTACAGTGGGTTCACTAGACCAAAGAAAGCAACTGTGTGAGAGACATATACACAGTGACAAAATATTAATCCTGAAATTATAATTACATTCAAAGCCAGTAGATCAAAAAGGAACTGTGTAAACAAATCTGGTATTCTTCCCCTCTTTATAACAGCTCTGTCAAAATTAGCTATTGGCAAAATTCAAAGGTTTACAAGTTCAACAGTAAAATGCATTCTAAATTTTAAAAGCTTATTTGAATCTTAGTTTAAAGTTTTAATGCAAAAATAAGGTGAATATTCTGTTAAATGATTATTCTTTATTTCCTAGTTTCACATACAAAAGAAGAGCCAAACTTTCAATATTTTACATCCATCACATGCCAAATATCACTCTTTAGAGAAATCTGTTCTCCTTTTCTTTACTTAATCTTCACATGGCTCTCACCCAACGTTCTCTGGTCATTGTTGCCATCAAAAAAAAGGCACCCATTCTATTAATTTCTTCTACCTCCTTGTCTTTCAGAAGGTTAAGAACCGTACATGATATTCTTTATGAAATGCTGTTGGATTTAAGAGCCTCAGCTCTCTGATTCATAGACTATTTTGATAGCCAAGGAAATAAGTTTTTTTCCCATTTCTAGAAGACAGATTCCTTTGTAACTAACTAGAAAAATAGTGAAATAAGATGGATACTGAGGTTTCATTCTAAAACAAAAATAGTATACTGAGCAAGTTCCAAATTAAATTCATATTGATCCACTGACATTAGTGAAACTGCACCTTAGTTCCTCAACTTAACACCAAATGATATTCTAGTGTGTCACTATTGGATCCATATCTACTTACTATTTTCAAGTTATTATTGCAATTATTGGTGAGAAAAGGATGGCTAGAATTTCTGACTCATACGGTCTATATCAACATTTTATTACCAAGAGCTGCAAGACACTTTCCAGAGGCCTGAGGAGAGGGGGCTCTCCAGGCATGGTTCATAGACACTTTGACCACTCTACCAGAAAATAAAAGAGGATGGCAAAGCAAGGTGTTTCAATTACCTTGCAATGTCATTCTTAACAGGACATTGCCCTTTCAAAAAATCACATTAGGATTATTCACCTCGCTGACATCAGAATATCTCCAGAGCAGGACATAAGACACAGTTATGACCTGCCTTCCTACACTACAAGAGAGTGTATCCCAGTAGCCACAAACTAACCATTCCTAGACTGACTGTGGTGGGGAAAAAGCTGCTGTGTACCAATTTCTAGCAAATTTTGAGATTTTAGTGAGAATCTAAACAACAACAGGCGTTTTGAATCTAAAACTTCACAACAAGATCCCAAACTTTGTCTGTTTTGCTTTACTATCCATAGCAAAATAATATCCTTTTGTTTAAAGTAGTAAAAAGACTTATGGAGAAAAATAAATTACAAAATAAATGTTTAAAGGTATGATTGACATTGGACATGACGAGCAAAATGTCTGGTTCTGGGAGCCAATTAAAAATGTTCAAGTTAGATCTGCTCAACTGGCAAAAAAATGCACTAAGTTAGGAAACAAATTATAGGCACTAGGTAGTTCATTTCTAAAAATTAACTCTAAGGCATACACATACTTTATTTTCACATTCATGCACAGCATCAGTAGCTTCCAGCAGCAAATGACAAAGTACATCTCATACAAAAGAACTCTACACTTCAGCTATTTCTTTAAAAGAAGAACCCCTATAAATATTACACTATTGTAAATTCAACAGTTATCAAGACAGCACCAGATGTGGATTTATCCTAGAGGATTTTATGTGTTTTGCAGCAGTGTGCCTCATAAAAACTGCAATAAATATGCTAATTTTTAATGTCTTTATACTTCAGTTTCATATTTTATCAACTTATAAAACAAAGATTAAATGTATATGGATATTAGAGTGTTGGATATTGCTTTCAAAAGTGTTGTAATAATAAGAATATCAAGATTAATATTTCAATAAAGGGTGAACAATTATTTTTCATATGTTATTTGGAATGGCTATGCTTTGACCACTAGATGCTATTATCAAGGGACATTAATGGAATTAGTTTGATATGATGGTTTCACCTTCACTTTAATCTTTTGGTAGTAGTTGTTATAGATCTTCTATGGATAAGTTTGCATAAATGTACTTAGCATTCCTCTCTAATGCTAGGTAATCTTGATTCAGAGGTGAAGGCTAAAAAGCGACAATATTTAGCAGAAGTGGAAGCGAGATGAGCCTAGGTATTCTATTACTCTTTCTAATTTTTAGTTATATAAGGAGATGAAGAGAACTGTGATCTTTAAGTTGAACTGAAATGCAAAGTATTAGAGGGATGTAATTAATATAATATAATAAAGAGGTTGCAGACAGTATTGGGCATTTTATTCACAAATGTTACCTGTGAATGTCAAATTTTGCTTTTAGGATGTCCACATTTTGCAACAAAAAAGACAAAGTCTGATTTGCATATATATTATGTATCACATTAAAAATGTCTGTGCTATGTTGTGTGCTTCTATTTCTTGTGCCTTGATAAATAAGTAGAAATTGTTGAATGAGTTCACTAATAATAATATCCAGGAATAGGGCCTTCTTTTATAGAAAGAACACATATGGAATCAAATTCATAAATCACAGTATGTGGCAGCATAGGTCTTTCAGGCTTGTGTCTCTGGTGTTAGCAGAGAAACAACATGTATGTTGTTTCTACTAAGACTAGTGACAGCTACTATGCCCTCAGGTGAGTCACAGCCAGCTTGAGTATGTTTGTCTGCCTTGTTCTACTCTGCCAGTTCAATCAGCAGAGAACTGTTTTCAACTGCAGTCAAATCTTCTTCCCTTTGGATAATAAACCACTCACAAGTAAAGGCCAAGAAAATAGCTTCTATGTTTTCACCAGCCTCCAGATGCTACTCTAGATGATGTATTTAATCAGTACATACCTCTGCCAGTGCTTAGTCATTCATAAAACCATTGCAGACTTTGTATACTGCTGGACCATATGGAGCAATATGGGCCCTTCATATTATGCAAATTTTTAAAAATTAACTTTCTATTGTTTTATCCAAGACAACAGTTTTCATGCCTTTGTAGCACCTGTTCTACCAGCTGTATTTCAGAAGATGTTGTTGTATTGGATTTCCATAAAAAAGCTTTGGTAGCGGCAGGGGGGACACACTACAAAAGTGGCTTCTGTGAAAAGCTTCTCAAAGTTTCTTCTTTGTCCAGTGGAGCCAATGAAATCCAGCTGCAAGACAGACCTGCCATTGGCTAAGGTCAAACTCATGAGTGCCAGTGGTAGTGCCTCTGTAATAACATATTCAAGAACAGGGGGAAGGAAATACCTGCACAACAGCAATTGCAGCTGGAGAGTGGTGAGAATATGTGAGAGAAACAGATCTACAGATACCAAGGTCAGTGAAGAAGGAGAGAGAGGAGAGGAGGTGTTTCAGGCACTGGAGCACAGATTCCCCTGCAGCCTGCCATGAACATCAAGCTGAGGCGGGCTGACCTTCTGCAGCCCATAGAGGTTAATGGTGGAACAGATATCCATCTGCAGCTCATGGAAAACTCCATGCCAGTGCAAGTGTATGCATCTGAAGGAGGCTGTGACCCTGTGGGAAGCCCACACTGGAGCATACTCCTGACAGGACTTGTAGACCTATGGAGAAAGGAGACCATGCTGGAACCGGTTTGCTGGCAGTATTTGCAACCCCACTGGGGACCTATGCTGGAGCAGTGTGTTCCTATAGGAATGCACCCCATGGAAGGGACTCAAGCTGCAGCAGTTCATGAAGAACTGTAGCCCTTGGGAAGGACTCATAGGGGAGAAATTTGTGGAGAGCTGTCTCCTTTGGGAAGGACCCCATGCTGGAGCAGGGGAAGAGTGTGAGGAGTTTTACCCCTCAGGTGGAAGGAACAGCAGAGACAGTATGTCATGAACTGACTGAAACCTCCCTTTCCCACCCTGCTGTGACACCAGGAGTGGGAGAAAGTAGATAAAATCCAGAGTAAAGTTAAGCCCAGGAAGAAAGGAGGAGTGGAGGGAAGTTGTGTTTTAATATTCAAGGGGTTCTTTTTCTCACTATCCTATTCTGACTTGATTGGCAATAAATTAAACTGATTTCCCCCAGTCGAGTCTGTTTGGCCTGTGATGGTAATTGGTGAGTGATCTCTCCCTGTCCTTATCTGGGTAAAAGAACCTTTTATTATATTTTCTCTCCCCTGTCCAGCTGAGGTGAGGAGTGATAGAGAGGCATTGATAGACACCTGGCATCCAACCAGGGTAAACCCACCACAGCTGCCTTACAATGTGCGTAGGTTCACGAAGGTACAAATAACCCTGTTGCAGAAATAAAGAGAGAAGGTTATTGCGTACCTCAGCTCTCCAATAGCTGGCAGGTGTATGACTTGTATTCTCACTGTTAATTCATGTATATATATATATGTGTTGCAATGTCTATACCATCATAAGATCGAGAAACTCTACCACAAAGAGTGTTAAATTCCAATTTTTAGCTAATGACAAACTTTGAGTAGGGATTTCACTTCAGAATAAGCAAGTGCCAGTTTACTGATGGTGTTCTTTCCCTCATTTAAGAAACAAATTTCTGAGCGTCTTTAATGATTGTTCCTGCCACAAGCATATGTGGGGCATTAAGAATCTGGAATCAAACTAGCTCAACCCCTCTTCGGTAGGACAAGTGCAGAGGGTGCTTCAACTTGGCTATCTATGTTTGAGTAAAGCATGCTTGTGTTATAGCTAAGTAGTATGTTTTTAAAAAGCAATTTGTCTTCAGCTGAATGAAACAAGGCACAGAGAATTTATTAGTTCCCTTTGTATTTGGTTTAAATGACTACCACCCATCTGTAAAAGAAAATGTATAACTATTTGTCTACTTTTTTTTCTTTCATATTCCAGATCTCTTGGAAGCTTTCTTGGCCTGACTTCTTGACTAGGTTAGAGAGCTTCCTTCTATTAGGCTGTATATATGTATATAAACATTTCATGTAACTGCATCTACTCTAATCTTGGCTAGATTAGAGTTTTCCTTCTATTAGGCTGCATATATCTATTTAAACATTTCATATAACTGCATTTTCACAAGCAGTTTATGCTGAAATTATTTTGTCCACTACAAATCTTAAGCGTTCTCAAAGTCACTATTTTTGAGTTCCACTGCTAAAGACTGTATTCATTATTTCTAGATACCAAAGTATGGCAGCTGGAATGGTTAATCATATTTTGTCTTAATATGCCGGTTATATTCAGGTTTTAAAATTATTGTTCTGTGTTTACTCATCCCTCAGCATTATTTGCTATTATACCAGCTTTCCTCATCTGAAAATGTTGCTGCTTGTGATCATTGCAACTTCATCCCTGTGAGAATTATCATTAGCTCAATGTCTTCTGAAAGATCATTGTACATATGAGCATAAATGAATTTTATGTAATTTGCTGTACTTTCAGAGACCTCTGTGTTTGGTTTTTAGACATATTAAGTGACAAAACCCCAAATAATCCATGTTTAAACTACGTGAACCTTCCTTACTTATTTACCTCTTTGTGTTAAACAGATTGTGAGATGCTGAGATTCTAAGGTATATGAATCAACATATTGATATACTGTATTAAAAATCCTGGCCTTCCTAATTCTGCCTAAAAGGTTTTATCTCTGCAATCTTCTCTGTAAAATAATTATAGCAGTATTACTAAGTTGACATACAATACATTTTGTTTCATTGGGGAATGAGCTGAAATTTATTTAGACTAGAGTTTTTTGCTACTTTATCCACCACTAGTATAGGTAAAGCCAAACCTTTGCCTACGTGGATGCAATCATAGGTGAGTATGTGAATGAGAAGGTGGATACATGAAAGAAAAGACTTGCTAAAAGCAATGCCCACTTTGTTGACCCTGCTGGCTGCCATGGGGAGTCTCTACAAATGAATGCACATCTGCAGGCAGGGAAAATGGCTGCAGCCATTTGAGAAGCCAAAAGTATGAGAAGCCAAAGTCTTTCCAGTAACCCTGTATCAGGAGCCACAAAGGCTCTTGAATATGCTACAAATCTAACTTCAGTTCAGCAATTCATATACAACTTTTGGAAGACACTATATTGCCTCTTCCATAGCTCTTGAAAAATTAAACTTTAATCATTCATGGATTCAATGCATGTATTTTATGAATATCTCCAAATAATGCCAGAAAAGCAATCTTAAGTCTGCAAAGCTAGCATGTTTTTTTATAGGTTTATGTTGCTAAACTTTTTTTATGGAGGGACTCAGTGCAGAATCAAGCTTATAGGTGTAAGGTACTGCCAATAGAAAGAGATCCAGAAAGTCAAGCATGGCAACAACCATGACTTGCAGCATACTGTCTGTATACTGAAATGTCAGCAATGAAAGGTCAGCTGCATGAGCCATGCATGTGGTTTAAAGCACACCTGAGTACAATTTAGCAGTCAGTTCTTCTGAACTTTTAGTCACAAAAGGATAGGACTCAAGGAATAATCTTTCTTAAGAAAGATATCATGGCTATAGTCAGAAAAAATGTGCAAGATAGGACTGAAGCAAGAGGTGACCAGATCACACTGTGAGTGGTGCAGCAAACATTTTTACCATGTACAGGACTGCACATTCCTATATAAACACCAAATCTGACTCACGACTAGACAGGAAGATATTTAAGCAAGTCGCAGTGAGGACAGTGATCAAAAAAGTTCCACTGACTGCACTAAATCTCCATAAATCACACTGGGAAAAATGTGTTTACATAATTATATGTGTACACATAGTTCACTTTCAAGATAATGTAGGCTTTCAGAGGGAGCCATATGAGGCATGTGTTAACATTTACTACAGATGAGGCAATTTGAATTCCTGGTCCTTTACTAATCATTCAACTCCACTTGAAAAATAAAAAGTAACAGCTACTCTTGAACAGTAGCGTTACATGCTGGGAAGTGCTTTATTGTAGCTTGTAAAATTACCTTTGAGAGAGCAGAGTCTAAATGCAGACAGTAACAGTCATGGATTTAAAGCATATTTTTATTTTGGAAAGCAGCTCTAAAAATGACATCTTTTACAGGTTCTTTCTTTATATCCCAACCACTTTAATTTAGTTTTGCTTAAGTGTCAAGTAAAAAAAGATGTTTTCCTCACAGTTCCAAGCCCTGTAAACTCACCCTTGACAGAAAGACAACCTGTGTTGCTTCCTGCTAACATATCAGTGCTAGTTCCACTAATCCAGTGGGAAAGTGGAATTGTATGTAAGTGTAAATAGGCACAGAAACGTATGAAGGATCTTTTGGTTTTGACTCTGTCTCTGGCCTGCATCCAAAATCAATCTGCAGCCTAGATAAGAGAAGGAGGGAAGTGACAGAGAAGAGACTGTCATCACCAGTCAGCACAGAGAAAAGTCATAAGAAGTGCTCAGTGAAAGATGCCAAAGTGGAGAAGGGGTTTAGAGAAAACAGGGATGAAGCAGGCCTTTCTCTGAGCATGAAGATGTTAGGTGGAAGCTATGAGTGCAAGACTGTTGCATGAAGGGGAAAGACATGCTGCAGAAGTTATAGCAAAATCATAAAGGAAATAAGAGAAGATAAGAGGCAAGAATGTCTTGGCAACGGGCAGAGAACTTGCTTGCCTCTCAGAGCCAGGTACAGAGGGGGGAGATATCAGAAGACAGGATGATAGATGTGGATGTTAATTCATGTGTAAAAGAGATGTTTTGTTATCCCAAATAACTAGAGTACTGATAGATTATAATCAGTCATTCAGATAACACCACAGCATAGTTTCATTTACGCTCACCATGAGACTGTCTATAGGACTACAATGGATGCAAAATAAAAAAAAATCAAACAATCTCGTGGCCATTTCCAGGAGTATCCCAGAGACAGTTTGAGACTAACTAGAGGTTGTTATTTAGTCACTCAAGTTATCTAAAATTAGATGGATAAACAGAGCCATTTAAACATGAGTTTGACTAAAAGCAAGTTTGATTACCCCAAATGTGCGTATCTGTACTCTAGCAACATACATAACATCTCTCTGTGTGTTATGCCAAGGTTGAAAATTCCAGTTCAAAGCCCTGAGTCAGCTTCCATTTAGACTTTTGGTCTACTCCTACATTAATAATATACAGATTGTCTAGACCCATTAGCTAACCTGAGGACAACTGGCACAGAACAGCTCATATCCATACAATTAAACTCTCTTAGCTTCAAAACAAGATTTTACATTCAAGTAGTTTTTGGCACATGCTGACTTCCAGATCAGGCCTAGGAATTGTTTGGAAGAACACTAATTGTCCCAGGCTAAGTTCAAGTCAAGGACCATGCTAAAAATTCAACACTATGGACAATAACATTCCAGTGTTTGTTCCTGTTCCCTGTCACTATTTATTAATGTAGATGTACTGTTACAGTCCGAAACTCAGGCCATAGCCATTTCAAAACCCTGGCTTCTGAGTTCCTGTGTCCCTTTCTCCTCTCAGCTCTACTCTTTCTCCCTTTTTTTTTCCCCTAGTCCCTCCAGCACAAAAGCATGTCAGTGACTTGGAGCAGAATTGTACTTGTGTCCTTATACTATTAGAATGGGCCACCCTAAGGCTCGTTTACTTTAAGTACAGTATGTCATGACCACCTGTTTTAGTTGTAGATTTGCTTGATTTCCCTGCCAGGGGCATTTACCTATGGTCAATACATAGTCTTCAGTTTTGTCAGTACTCACCTAAAACATGATGAGTTGTTATATGACTACTCAAGAACTAAAACCCAACATCTCTTCAGACCTTTAGTATAAACTAGAAGGCATCTTAAAATTAACAGTAAGAATGTCCACCTATAGCTAGGTGAAAGACAAGAAAAAACACTTTTCTGATCAGCAGGAAAGGCTCTCTAACAAGTTTCCTGGTTCCCTTTCACAGAGTTTCTACATTCATTGAAGAGTTGGCTGAGAGTCTTAAAAGGGTGAAGTTGAAGACTACAGAGCAAGCCTGGAAGGATGCCAGCAGCATTTAGCAAGGTCTTGTGGAGACCACCACGTCTGAAGACATGGTTTTCTTCTGTTGCAAGCCACTAAAAAAGTCTTCTGTATCACCTTCCAGTCTTTATCCTTCACTACAGTTCACCACTGCCAGATGCAAAAAAAACCAAACAAGCAAGTAAACAACAACAAAAAACCTGGTATAATTACAAATGCTCCTTCCCAAAGGACACCCTCTCCAAAAGACTCAAGAAAGAACAAACAAACAAAAGAGGCCACAGAAAAGAAAAACAAAAGAGAAACCAAAAAATCCCAAATAAAATCTTCCTATTCTCAGCTATCTAGACAATGGATATGTAGGAGATGCAGGACTCCTGTGTACTATTTTACAAGTCATGTTGTTTGAAAATGCACTGTTTATGTTTTCATTTCACTTTTTAAATCATTAAAAACACTATTGATGTTATGACAAAATGTTTCTGTATTTCTAATTTTCACAGGGTTTGCTTAATAATCAAATTAACAGAACAATTTTCAAGGCAAGTGGCAAAATAAGCAAGTGAAAACATATTGTTCCATGATTTTCCTCTTTTTCCATTTAAATTAAGTGATAACTGAGTCCTGATGAACTGAACAACATCACTTAACAGCATGCAAAATGAGAAGTTAAAATCTTTTTATTAGAGTTTTACACAGTAGGGGTGAAAACATAATTTAAAAGACTCAGGGCAAAAGCTGAATTGTTAGTTTTCTGGTTTAGCTCAACAAAGCTACAATTAGACTAAATTAGTTAACAGATTATTTATTGCCCTTCAATAGAAATTTGGATGCACATTGACTTCATGTTATGGTTTGCAGCAAAGTACATATTCAAAATAGTCATATATAACAGTTGAAAGAGTAGATATAGACGTTACTTGTAGAGCTGGCTGTGTTAGAAAATCAAGGATTCATGTGTTCAAGCCATGAGCCACTCACTAGGTCAAAAAAACCCCCTAATTTTTGTATTCTTAAAGATATTACACTAACAATCCTATTTTTCTTAGGCTACTAGAGAACTACTCACTTTCTGTCAAAGGAATACCAGATGTAGTAAATCTAAGCATACAATATTTCCAGTTTTCCAGTGTTCTTTTTATTTTGAATTTTCCATCTAAAATGGAACCTTTTTGTATATGAAAAATATCAACAAGAAAGAGCAAAAGGAGTACCTATGGGAGGGGGCACCATTGCAGCAATACATAATGAAATTCCCACTCTTGGAAAGTGTAAGAAAGAATTAACACCATATCATAACTATTAGCATCCCAGAGAGGAAAATCTTGGTCTCACTAAAGTCAGAGGTAAAACTCCCTTTGATTTCACTAGTGCCAGGGGTGTAACCTCAATAAATGAGGAAGAAATGTCAGCTCCTGCGATGTGTTCCTCACATGTTCCACTTCTTTTTCAGACTTCCCCAAGCATGAGGAGTGCTGCACATCAGACCAAAACTATGTAAAATCACTGATCAGGGCATCACTGTGGCCTTCCAGTATTACTAGCAAATGGTAGCTCTCATTCTGTGTTTGCGATTGGTAACTGCTTGGTATGTGTAAGGAATATAGCTTTAGACCAGCAATGTTTCCTGCAATAAAAACAAATCATAGAACAAAATCAGAGAATGGTTTGGGTTAGAAGGGACCTTAAAGATCATCTATGGACAGGGACCCCTGCCACTAGATCAGGCTGCTCAAGACCCTGTCCAATCTGTCCTTGAACATTTCCAGGGAGGTGGCATCCACAGCTTCCCCTATTATGAATTATATAAGAACCTTTTTCTGGTAAGTATAAAGCTAAAAAAAAGTTCACAAATTACACTATATTATAAAAGTACATAAAAGGATTTGAGGATTGTTAGTCATGCCATGCTACCCTGTTATTTACACTGAAATGTTAACGTGTAGAAAAGAACATGCATTTTATTTAAAAATATGACAAGTTTATTTCTCTTTCACTCATTCTAGAAGTGTCTCAAATTGCTGCAGAGGGGCAATCTTAGTCAGAAAAGCAAACCATGTAACATGAAATATACCAAATAAGGCATTAACAGCTCTTATTAGTTCCCTTGCCAGCAGAGCAAATTAAGATAATTGAGCTCAAAGTATCCATGCAGTCCAAATGTAATCATTCTCCTGTGGCCAGGCAACAAACTCCAATAAAGTTCCATGCCAGTGTAGTTAAATGCTTTGAGTCTGATCCAATAAGCCCAACAAGAATAAACGAAGAAAGTGGACAATGCATTGTCCTTCAACGCAGTCAGTGATACCTAGAAAATTACAATATCTATCAAATGATAATGAGTTTTCCCAAATATTCAGATGGTGTTCCCTGTCAATAAACTCTAAGGCTATCTTTAGAAGTTTCTCTTAACTGGTTTACTAAGTAACCTCCATCTCCCTTATCCTTTCCAGGCTGCTAGGAAGTATGGTATGTTTGTTTCCACAAACATAGATACCGATTAAAAATGAACTTCTTTCATCCACACTTGCATCATGCTTATAATCATTTTCTGCACACATTCAAGCAATTGAATTTCACTTGCATAAGTGCCACTAGGATCTAATCAGTTCCTGTTAAAGTCAGTGATAGTCTTTCAGCTGCTAGTTCCACATAAATATAAATTGAAATACATACACAGATAAGTCTTTACACTAAAAGTAATACAGTTATGTGGAACAAGAGAACTGTTGAGGTAACAAAGGAGACAAGATTCTTCTAAAAATATTAAGAGCTATGTTGAGGAAATTAAAATTCCCCACAAGTATATAAAAATATTTTTTTCACCTATGTTTATCCACATTTGTGCCTTTTACTCTGTTGAAGACAGTAAACTACTTATATGAAAGATAAATTGGCAGTTTCTGCATCAGATGTATCAGCTTATAATGATTCAGGGAAAATATTTTCAAAAGCCATATGAGAAACAAGAATCAAGCTGGACATTTCACAACAAGGACAGAACAACCATTGATTTAAACTAAATGGAAACTGTGAAATGGCAACATAATTTCCATGTGAAGCCTAACACTTCAGATACTGCCTAGCATAGTCAAGAGACATATCTTAAAGTATCTTCCCAACACAAATGGTGTTTAATTTTGTACCCAAAGTGATAGGGATCCTAGTAAAAAGAGAGGTATGTACACGAAGCTGAGAAGCTGCAACTCTACTACTTTCTTTTTTTATTATTTTTTTTCCAAGAATATTTACCTTGAGAGAGTACTTTAACAGCATTCTTTTGGTCTCTGAAGAGACAGTGACCTGTCTTTATTGTCTTGATTCTAGGTTCAGAAAAAACCTCTGAATTATCATGTTACTACATATTGACCACTGGGAATGTTGCCTGCATGTGGATTTGTTTGCCACTATATAGAGAAGTAAAAGAAGTTCTGGAGGATCTTGTGCTACAAAACATAGAAAATCCTAAATATTAGTTTATGGATATTGTTATTTTTTCCATTGAGAGACTAATAGTAAGTCTTCACTTCTTTATCGGTCTACAGATATTAAGATGACAGGTTGACCATTTTTTTCTTTTCCCAAAAATGTACTGAATCAAAAGAAAAGAAGGAAGCCAGACATTCTAGAGGAGGCTGAATGGCAGAATATAAAGGCAATTAGAACCCTAACCTCTAATGAAGATTATTAAGGATTTTGTTGGGGAGGCTGTCCTCCCCATCACACTGGGGAGTAGTATTCATGTCTAAAGTGATCTTACTTGAATTTAAAACAGTGAAAATGTGTTCTGTGCCAGTGAATGATTCTGTCCTTTTTTTATTTTGTGAGATCCTAATCTTCTCAAGTTAACATTGTTCATGGTCCAGATTGTCTTCAGGTTCCTGGAGCTCTCTCAGTAGGTCAAGTATATATAATATTATTTTTAAAAAATATTTGCTTTTTCACAAAGCAATGCAACTGACACAATTTGACAGAATACAGAATTAGTGTACTTAGTCAAAGAAAGTCCTGAAGAATGATAAGGGGAACTAAAATGAAAAGAAATATAGATGTTATCCCTTGTTACCTTCTTTAAAAGGATAGTTAAAATAACAGCACAAGTTAAAAACTGGCAGCTGGGTTCTTTTTTAATTTACTCTATTATTATTGCACTATGTGTATACTGACCTAAATGAGATTACTCAGTTCATGGAGAACTGAATGAACTAAAATCAAGTCAAAGTTCCAAGAATATTGTGAGAATAGGGACAACTTCTGCTTATAGTAAAGGAAACCTTACATTGACTCAACATAGACATTACAACAGGACAGTAAGATACAGAACAAGGAATAAGAGACCTCATGAATAAATGTCAATGTCTGCTCCCCTCAGTCATGAACATGCAGACATCTGTTACCATGCTGAAGGAAGGAGAGCTGAAGCTCAGGTCTAAATCATTGCTTTGAAATCTTAAATGTATCAAAATGCTATTCTAGGGACAAACCCAAACCAGCGATGAAATTAGAGAAATTGTGAAGGTGCTCTCAGTTATATTACAAACCAAATAGTTCCAGTCATAATGAAGGTAAACAAAGGTATAAATTGAGTGAAATTTGATGATGGGAAAAACCATAGCCTGCCTTCAAACTACAATTTGCAAATGTTTTACTTGATAATGTGTCTCTATAAGGAAAAGATGGCCAGGTTGTGGGGACTGTTATGAAAGTATTCAAATTAATGAGTACAAATGATGAAATTTCACACTATCAGTTTTTCCACAGTCTTGCAAAAAACCTTAGAGTGATTGCTCCTGACGAAATTTTGTCATATTTGTCTCCTTAAAATGAGTGTGGGCTCAAAACTTCTCTTTTTGCTCTTTCACATATTTATGTTACAAGGTTGAATATAGTTTTGCTATATCCTGCAAAATTAAAATGTGTTAAAGTGCAATTATAACTTAAATGCCAGTCCCCTAAAAGGAAACACCGTGCATTTGCAGAACAGTGACTGGTAGAACTATCAGACTAATTAGTGCCTAATATGTGAACATTAAGTCCTCAGAGCCCAACAGTTACTTATCCTATTTTTGGAGGGAGAGTGGAAATACAGTCTGTAGAAAGATAGTTGCCTATGGTTTCAATTTTCAGTAGTGACAAAGAAAGAGAGGTGAGAAAATAAAGAATTGCAGTGAGGAATAGGAACAGAGCTGTTTTTCCATAGATTTATGATGTAATCATACCACCATTTGATATGGCACCCAGGCGTTTGATCTTGTCTTTCTGAGTAGGCAAAGGGGTTTTTTGAGTTTGCTCATTAATTCTTCACAACAATGTCAGCATTTGCACAACTTTATGTAGACTTCATAGAATGGTTTGGGCCAGAAGGAACCTTAAAGATCATTTAGATCCAACCCTCCCGCCATATTCAAAGGCACCCACCAGATCAGGTTGTTCATCTAACCTGGCCTTGAACATCTCAAGGAAAGGGGTATCCACAACTTTTCTGGAGAAACCTATTCCAGTGCCCCACCGCTCTCACAGTAAAAAGTTTCTTCCTAATATCTAATCTAGGTCTATGCTCTTTCAGCTTAAAACCATTACCCCTCATTCTGTCACAGCACTCCTGGATAAAGAATCCCTCCTTGGCTTTCTTGTAGGCTCCCTTTAAGTACTGGCAGACTGCTGTAAAGTTCCTGGAGCCTTCTGTAGGCTGAACAAGCCCAACTTTGTTATGCTGTCCTTCTATAGGAGATGCTCTAGCCCTCTGATCATTTTCATGACCCTCCTCTGGACCCACTCTAATAGATCCATATCCTTCCTCTGCTGGGGACTCCAGAAGCTCGTTACACTTCTTTTCATGCAGCCCGGGGTATGGTTAGCTTTCTGGGCTGCAAGTGCACGTTACTGGGTTCTGTTGAGCTTCTCTCCCACCAAATCCTCTCAATATATTCTCCATCCTGCCTGTATTGGAATCACCCTGACCTGGATGCAGGACCTTGCAGGCATGATTTGCCCTTAGAGAAGTCACATTGGCTGTCACCAGTTACCTTCTTACTTCCCATGTGCCTCAGTGGAGTTTCCAGGAGGATCTGCTCCATGATCTTGCCAGGCAAAGCGGTGAGACTGACCAGACAGTAGTTCTCCAGGCCTTCTTTTTTTCCTTTTCCACTTAGTGGAAACTACCTATCACTAGATTCCACCAGCTTCTCAAATATGATGGACTAGTGGCTTAGGAATTTCCTCTGGCAGTTTCCTCAGGACTCACAAATGCATATCATCAGGTCCCATGGCCTCATGCACCTTCATGTTCCTTAGATGATCTCACACCTGATCTTCTTGACAGCAAGATCAAATGCACCCTCATCAAGCTGGCAGATGGCACCAAGCTGAGTGGTACAGTTACCACACCAGAAGGACGAGATGTCATCAAGAGGGACCTGGACAAGCTGGAGAAGTGGGCCTGTCTGAGTCTCATGAGGTTCAACAAGGCTAAGTGCAAGGTCCTACACCTGGATTGGGGCAATCTGTGGTTTCAGTACAGGATGGGGGATGATGTGATTGAGAGCTGCCCTGCAGAGCAGGACTTGAGGGGTGCTGATTGATGAGAAGCTTGACATGAGCCAGCAATGCATGCTCATAGCCCAGAATGCCAACCATCTGGAGTATTCTGTCCAGTTCTGGAATCTGAGGAATTTCTTCACAATGAGGGTGATAAGGCACTGGAACAGGTTGCCCAGGGAAGCTGTGGATGCCCCATCCCTGGAAGGGTTCAAGGGCAGGTTCGATGGGCAGCCTGATGTAGTGGGAGGTGTCCCTGCCCTTCACAGGAGGATTGGAATTAGATGATCTGTAAGGTCCCTTCTAGCTCAAACCATTCTATGATTCTATGGTTCTCCTACTGTGGGTAAGTCCTTGCCCTCACTTTCTGTGCCTTTGGTAGTGTGGCTTGAGCCCTTGCTGGTGAAGACTGAGGCAAAAAAGTCATTGAGTACCTCAGCCTTTTCCATATCCTGGGTAACCAAGTCTCTTGTTTCCTTCCAGAGAGGGGCCACATTCTTACTAGTCTGGATTTGGGGACAATTATTTTCCTCAATTTATATATGTGTGTATGTATGTATGTATTTAATTACTGTTTCAGGTACTGAGAAACAAAAAGCCAAAACAAACAGAAAAATAAACATTTCCACAGGTAGAGGAAACCACCTTTCCCCTCACTTTCTCAAGATCAGCTTCATGCCAAACTCTTCTCCTCCCCTTCATTATTGCTGTAGGTTATGTTCAGCCCCACCAGTGAGGCAAGGGATGGTGTAGGGTATGGTGGTTCTTCTCCGTGCTCTTTCCTTCTCCTTCGTTTCATCTCCTCTTCCTCCCTGGTTCTCCAGCCTTAGTGTTCCCTTTGCCTTTTCTTATTGTTTTTCACTCCTCTTGCTCCCTGTGGGTTTTTTTCCTGCCCTTTCTTAAATACGCTTTCCCAGATGTGCCACCATCCTGGCTTACAGGCTCAGTTGTGTCCTGCAGTGAGTCCATTGGAGCCAGAAAGAGCAAGCTGGAATCAGCTGTTTCCAGCAAAGGACAGCCCTGTTCCTCTTCCCACAAAGGCTACCCTTGCAGCCCCTTGCCGTGGTCAAAACCTCGACACCTGCACCCAATGCACTTCTATATTCTGCAAAATGGGAGATGTGTTGGGAAGTTTGCTTCGATCTGTTTTTATAGCTGGATTGCTTCCTTCTTAGGACAATTTTGTTGAAGAAATAGATCAGAAGTAAAACAATTTACTATCGTTTATGTTGAAGAACAACCAAGATTAAATATATTGTTAATTAAAATTGGAAATACTTATGATATTTGTGGCCCAATTTCACATGTCATTAGGAAAATTCTATGCTCTCAATGATTATTTTTATAGGTGTTACATTATACTGTATTATATTGCAATATTATACCTGAGCAAAATTCCCTTCCATGGACTTCAATGAACAGCTCTCATAAACACTTATATATTTTGGATGTGGCACTGTGTACCATATATACGTGGCACCTCACAGAGCTGTTACAAAAAACTGAAGGCAGGCCTAACTTCCCCATCAGCATAAACATATGGAATGGTACAGAGTTGTATAGATCCTATCGGGTGACCTAAGATGTCAGAAAACAACATTACCCAGTGTAGTGGTTTTAGTTTAGATAGAGTTAGAAGTTCTTCATAGTAGCTCCTATGTTGTTACATTTTAGATTTTAATTAAAACAATCTTATTAACACAGAGATGTTTTCATTATTGCTGAGCAATGTTTACACCGCATTAAGGCTTTTTCTGCTTCTCATCCCACCCCATCAGTGAATAGACTGGGTGAGCGCAAGAAGTCAGAAGGGGACCTAGCTGGGACAGCTGACCTCAACTGACCAAAGGGATATCCCAGACCATATGACATTGTTCTCAGCAACAAAAGCTGTGGGGTAAAGGGAGAAAAGGTGGACGTTCAGAGTCATGGTGCTTCTTTTCCCAGGTAACTACTGCATGTGATGGGGCCCCGTTTTGCTGGAGATGGCTGAACACCTGTCTTCCAATGGGGACAATTGAATGATTTTGTTGTTTTGCTTTGTTTGTGGACACAGTTTTTTCTTTATCTATTAAATTGTCTTTATCTAAGCCCATGATTTTTTTCATTGCTACCCTTCCAGTCCTTGTCCCCATTCCACTGAGGGGCGTGTGGTGTGCTGTGCAAGTGGCTGAGTGACTGAACTGCTGGCTGTCATTAAACCATGACAGCCAGTGAAAAAATTAAGGAGAATTATAGACTGAACAGAACAGCTGAGATGTTTTCTTCTGGACAAAATATCTACAGAGAAGCCATAATATCTGAAAAGACATTTGACTTTGCCCAGAGCACTCTCTCTGTCTTGCCCAGGTTCGCCTTTTGCCAAACTGTTCATCATCCATAAACTGATTGCATTTATCGTCAGGCTTGGCTGTAAGATTGTAGCTTTATCTTGTGAAGAAGTCATCTGCTCTTTACTGGCACTGGAGTCAGTGATTTGGCTCCCTCACATAGATGAAGCATTCAGAAACTAAAGCAGAGTGTTCAGTCCTGGAGTGCAAGGCTTGTGACAGGCAGACGTCTGTCAGGCAGCACCAGAGTCGGCAGTTATCTGCCCTGTCTCCAGGAGACTAGTTTGTCTGCTGCCTCACATAATAGTGTGGGTTCCTCTTCTGGGGCACCATCTGATTCGGTAACAATTCAGCAGCTTTTTCACAACTATCTCTCATGAGGCAAAAAAAGGCACTTTTTGTGTGGACGATGTCCTTGATGTACAAGGCAAGATACCAGCCCTAATGTGAGGACAGTTTCATCAGGAAGATCAAAGACAGCCTGTCAGGCATGTGAAAAAATAATTTGAGACATATATTTCATTAGATAATATATTTTTTACTGCTTCTTTAGGTGCAGTCAATATTGTATTGACATTTTCCAAGATGATAAGCCAAAAACATTTAAACTCTAAGGTGATGTTTGTTTGTTCATTTGGTTTTGGTTCTGGTTTTTTTCGAGGTTCTAAGTAATTGTCTATAGTTACTGGTGGATTTTCTCAGATGAACCAATTTTAATTAATTTGTCTTATCTGACACGGCTCTTTTGAATGTTATATTTTGTAAGAAAACAAATTTGATGCCCTTTCTTGCAGGAAGAAAGTTGCATTTGTTGCAGACAGATGATTACTGTTAATTTAGATGTTATCCCTTACAATTTATTTAGATCTTGCTCCCTGACTAACACATGTGACACAAGCACACACAAAAGTAAAGGAATAACTGAAGAATGCATAAATAACATCTATTTTTTTACCACAAATCTCTAAATATTTGCATGGCAATCTAACCTTTATCTAATTGTAGAAATTGCTTAGTGCTTTTTTTATTTTTGGCTTGGTTTTTTTTTCATAAGATCTTGCATCCATTAGGCTACAGCTCTACTAGATGCGAGGATGACATTTTCCATAACATGGATGTATGTAATTATGTTGGGGTTTATAAATAAAATTTTGGGAAAATCCATTCATCCATTTCAACTAGAATGAAGGCACAGTTTTTTCCCCTATATAAAATACTGTTCATACCAAGCACTGAAAGCACAGGCTTTAATGAAAGAAAATATAACATGTGACAATATGACCAAACATTATATCTTAATTTATGTTCTTCAGTGGGGAGAAATTTAGAATCAGAAATCTGGCACTTACTAAGTTTTGGGGCATTTGACGTTACAGCTTTAAAACTCCTTTAATACTTGTTTCTATATACATGTTTGTATTTATTTAAAATTACAGATTATTTTTATCTCAGACCTTGCAAAATTAAAGCACATCTAGATTTTGGCAAATTTAATGTATATATGTCTTGTTACTGTATTTAGTTTACCATTTGATATTGCAGGTGTTTGTTAGTCTCTTGACTACTTAAGTAGCAGCAAGTTAAGTTAGCAACACAATGTGCACATAGGAATAAAAGGAGTGTCTGCAGTTGCCCGACTGCCTTAAGCTGTTTAGAGAACTTCCCATGTGGCTAGTTCAGATGAATGAGTGTAATTAACATGAAGCTCCACTAGCAATGCAGATGACAAACAGATGATTATGCAGTGAAAAGCTCTGTTTTTATGTTACCAAGATCTGCTGTTGTGATTGTTATTTTTTTCCCCTTTCTCTCTCTCTTGCTTTGAGGTATTTTCAAAATAACAAAAAGATTCTTGCTCACAAAATAATAACACATCAGTGAGCACTATATGAGGCTTATCATTAAATTCAGAACCTCCATGAATAAGGAGTTCTAGCGAATGAAATAGAAAGTGGAAGATCAATACCACTCAAGTAAATACAATATGGGATCCAATCCACCCCTTCTGAGGCTTTG
Source organism: Phaenicophaeus curvirostris (assembly GCF_032191515.1). Taxonomy (NCBI): domain Eukaryota; kingdom Metazoa; phylum Chordata; class Aves; order Cuculiformes; family Cuculidae; genus Phaenicophaeus; species Phaenicophaeus curvirostris. Next base: position 3,391,489 of record NC_091393.1, read on the forward strand.
ATGTTAATAATTCAGCTTTCACAATGCCTGCAGAATTGGAATGATAGCAAGCAGTCTATATAAATGTTCTGTAAAATAAGGGCATGGCAACCTATGTGACTCTGTAAGTAACACAGATTTTTCTTGTCAAATATCTAATTAAAGCAGTAACTACATCCAAGTCAACTAATCAAAATATTGAAAGCCACATTTTTATCATAATCATTAAATTCTGTGATGAGGATGTGGCCTTGGATCATATCATGTAAATTAACACTTCCATGGAAGGCACTTTGCTGGCAGAATTGTAACCTAAATATTGCTTACAATCTTTCTCAGGGAGGCTAGAAAACAGAGCTCAAGAAAGGTACCAGAAGCAACTCAATTTCAGGAATTAAGGAACAGCTGATGAAGACCCATTCTAGCAAAACAGTCAAGACTTTTCTTACAGTGTACAGTGCAGAGACCTGATTGTCACATGTTGAGAGGGACAATGTGAATAACATCACGAGCAAGTAAATTTGAAAATATATACCAGAGACTTAAGAGGCAAGTTTACCTATCTGTTTGACTCTTTTCGCCTAACAGTATTGCAAGAGTGGAAAATATCATCACTCAGCCTGCTAGCCACAGTCTTTCAAACTGACAGTAGCACAAGTGTATGATGCCCGGCCTGTCAGAACTGTAGCAATGACACAGAAGTAATTGATAATCACTTTTTGTTACATATGCCAGAAGTAACGTTAAAATCATTCAAGGGTAATTGATAATCACCTAGCCTGTCACATTCCAGGTGGGACAGGAAAGGTAGGAGAGGTGGTGGGGTAGCCCTCTATGTTACAGAGTGCTTTTATACCCTCGAGCTCAATTATGGTGATCACAGGATCGAGTGCCTGTGGGTTAAAATCAAAGGAGCCCACAAGAACGCAGATATTGTGATGGGAGTCTGTTATAGACCAGCTAGCCAAGAAGAAACAGCTGATGAACTCTTCTATAAACAACTGGGGGTAGTCTCAAAATCGCTAGCTCTTGTCCTTGTGGGAGACTTCAGTCTTCTGGATGTCTGCTGGAAGTACAATACAGCAGAGAGGAAGCAGTCTAGGAGGTTCCTGGAGGGTGTGGATGACAACTTCTTCGGTGAAAGAGCCAACAAGGGAAGGCACCCTCCTGAACTTGCTGTTTGTCAACAGAGAAGGCCTTATGGAGGTTGTGATGGTTGGAGGACGTCTGGGACAAAGTGATTATGAGATGATAGGTTTTTCAGTTCTAGGTGAGGTGAAGAGGGGGATTAGCAGAACAGTCACATTAAACTTCCAGCGGGCAGACTTCGGACTGTTCAGAAGGCTGGTTGGTAAAGTCCCATGGGAGATAGTCCTTAAGGACAAGGGAGCTCTTCAAAAAGGAAATCTTAGCAGCTCAGGAGCAAGCCGTCCCCATGTTCCAGAAAAGAAGCCGGCAGGGAAAAAAAAGCTTCATTGAGCAGGGAGATCTTGAGGGACATCAAAAAGAAGAGGAATGTCTATGAGCTTTGGAAGAAGGGACAGGCATCTTGGGTGGACTACAGGGAGGAAGTGAGACCATGCAGGGAAAAAATCCGGAGGGCTAAGGACCAACTAGAAATCAACTTGGCTAAGTCTGTAAAAGATAATAAAAAATCTTTCTTTAAATACGTTAAAAATAAAAGGAGGACCAGGGAGAATATTCAGTCCCTATTGGATGCAAATGGGACAACCATGACAAAGGATGAGGACAAGACTGAGGTACTTAATGCGTTCTTTGCCTCAGTCTTTAATAGTAAGGAAGGTTGTTCCCTCTGTGTACATACCCAGGAGTTAGAGGAACAGAACAAAGCTCCCATGATCCATGAGGAGGTGGTTACAAGTTACAAGCAGTGTCCCCCAGGGCTCAGTTCTGGGTCCAGCCCTGTTCGATGTCTTTATCAATGACCTGGATGAAGTCATTGAGTGCACCCTTAGCAAGTTTGTGAATGACACTAAGCTGGGTTGCAGTGTTGTTCTGTTGGGGGGTAGGGAGGCTCTGCAATGGGAGCTGAACAGGCTGGACCGCTGGGCTGAGACCAATGGTATGAGGTTTAACAAGGCCAAATGCCGGATCCTGCACTTGGGGCACAACAACCCTATGCAGTGCTACAGACTAGGAGAAGTTTGGCTAGAAAGCTGCCTGGAGGAGAAGTTCTAAACAGTTATAACTGCAGAGACTTGTACAAACAGCTCCATTTCATTCAGAATAACAGCCTGTGACTTAATCAGGTTTGTTAATAAGTGCGGAGAAGGTAATATTTGTGAAATTACATTGAACAACCCAGTTTATGATACTACACCCAAACGCATATAAGCATGCAACAAGCAATGATATACACGGAACAATAACAATCAGATGCAGGTAAAGATAGCACATTTTTCTTTTCTTCATGCTTGGCCACCCACCCAAAACTTTTCCTTTGTTTACACTGTTTATAGTATGCTTATACCTAGGGGTGGAGAAGCTTTAGTGAATGTGTTCACTGTATTAATTATTGATTGGCAGAGAAAATTCTCGCTTTGTGTGTCAAAACTTAGCTGCACAAACCCAATAGGTGTGGCCATGGGAGTGCTTTGCCTCGTAGATGGGGAGGAGGTGGGGAGCCTTAGGTGTGGAGGTGTGTTTTGGTGTTATAATGATATTACAATTATGAGCACAAGTCATCTGTAACGTTCATTCTAACGTGTTCATTCTAACATGTTCATTAGAGATGTGAGTTTGAATTGACTCCAGCAGTAAAGGAAGTCTCAGATTGGGCTTCCAGCCTTCCTCAGAAAACATTCCATTGCAAGATACTTGAGAAAATACGCCCATGGCCTCCTCTTCTCTCTCTGTTATTTAGGAAAGTAGCAACTGAAAATCCACTGCCTAACAGTTTTGTACTGTCAGTTTGTCTGAGAATACCAGCTAGACTGAGGCTTCCCAGGGGACTGTTCTGGTGTTCTGGTGAAACACTAATTCAAACTCCTGGGTGGACCCAGTCATGAGATAGCAAACAAGCCACTTGAAACCAGAACGCTTCATAAAGTTGCAGTTCTGAGGAGCAATAAAGACTTCTTATAAAGTATGGGCTGTCTTCATGCAGCAGCTAAGCAGGATTTTTCAGCATGACAGATTTTTCTTGGTGTTATCACTTTAGAACATACGATCCTTTCAGATCTGTACTTTACATCAGAAAATATCATGGCTTTCTACAAAGTAAATGAATGATGAAATAGACTAAAGCACTTCACAAATACATGATGATAAGCTGATGAAAGAGTTTTGTCCACTAAATGAGCAATAGTACTCTATTTATCTAGAAAGCAAACATATTTAAATATCGAAACATCTCTAAGCTGTCATCGTCATAACAAATATGAGCAAATATTTTCTTGCTTTGAACAAAAAGGGCTGAGCAGCTACATAGCTGCAACCACATCACTTGACATAGGGGGACACACTGCAGCAGCCAGCACTATTAGAGGACTCTTCCTCTTTGTAGCTTTATGTTCTCCCCACCCATCTTTAGTAAATCTCTGCCTTGCAGAGTTGAGGGAACTTGACCAAAAATGATCTGTTAGAAGATTTGTATCAAATTAATTTCCTATGACCACTGCAGTTCCAATTAGAAAGCCCCAGTATAAATTTTTGACACTGCAAGTCCTAGCCACAGCCTAAGGCCTAACCATGTTCAGATTTAACAAGGACTTTAATCTGTACACATGAATGCATTTATGCATTAAGCTAACCTAGAGCTAAGTCTTTACAGTCATATCATTAGCATAGTCACAATCTTCTTCCAGCTGCAGTTACACTGGCTGAAAAATTACTGTCCCTAGGCCCAGAGGCAACTGTTGTCTCTCTGACCTGCCATGTGAATATTCTCCAGGCTTTTTATTCATAACAAATCAGCTTAAAAAATTAAATAATGAACCCATGTTTATCTGATTTATACGGACTAAAGTGATCCCACAAGCACCTGAACTGGGATTCCTGAGGAGGCAGTAGCCCCTGGCACTAGCGCTCTGGAGACGTGCAATTTCAGTTAGCAGGGTATCAGCAGGAAGAGAAACTGTGATGACAATTCATCCCTATTTCTCTTTATAGGGCTAAAGAAGAAATCGCCTGGTTTGAGAATATAATTCAGTCCCATTTACTTAGTTATGGGTGGACAAGGTGCTGAGGGGCATGGTTTAGTATTTGATAGGAATGGTTGGACTTGGTCTTTTCCAACCTGGTGATTCTATGATTTACTTACCCACTGATTGATTAATGCAGTAAGAATTTTAATGTAATTTATCTGAAATTTCTTTTTTTCTCAGCTGAGATAAATGACCTGTGACATCTCTCACAAATTAACAAAGATTAGTTTTGAGAGACATATATCTGAATAATCTTAAATGTAAAAATGCCACAAGATGGTTATGCAAACAGAATAATTTATGGTTGTTACACTATTGAGAATTATTAATAATTTCTGAAATTATATCCTACTTTCATCTGCATGATAAATCAAAGAATTGTTTAAGAAACTTCAAAAATGTAGAACCAGATCATGCTAAATTATATGGTAGTACAATTAATGCAGATTGTAAGGCTCGGTATGCACTTCTGCGTGTACATATAATACTCTATCCATTATTTCATCAAAGATTCATGCTAATTTAGAGGAAGATATTTTGGCAGTGAGCCCAAACAGTTTTACATAGGATATACAGTGGTAGCATCTCTTGTCTAAGCAAAGAAACGCCTAGACAGAAACATTCAAAGAAATTATGCTGTACTACTACTTTTGAGCCAGAAAACAAAATATTAGGAAGAGAATAAGTTTGAATAGTAGATAAATAAGTGCTATTTTCAGGGTGGAGTAGAAATAGTCGGTTGTGTTTAGTTGGCATATATACACTGAGAGAGGAAAGCTATTAAGTCAATTGACAGCAAAGAGCTACTGTGCAGCCAAATGAAGGCTCAAGAACCTAAGACAGAAAGGAAGAAAATTAGGCACAAAACAGAATTACTAGAATAAAAAATGAAGACTTTTCGGTTTTAAAATTCTTATTAATTATTTTTTTAAAAATTTGGTTTCTTAATTTGATTTTGCCATTGGAACAGGTTATAATCCTGAATATTTTGTATGTAAATAATATTGTCTAAATATTTGTAATAAAACAAACATTTAAAATTAGCAATGTGGTTAATAATATGGCTTTTTATGTAACTATACTACTGAACTAACTGAAGAAAGTTCTGATAAAGGCTTTTGATATAGCTATTAAGGCACCTTGGTAAGTGCTTGATGAAAGACAATGTATGTTTAAGGCATACGTATTTAATACAAGGCAGAAATAAAAAAAATAACAATAAATGGTCAATTCAGATACTATGTAAGCAGTTATAGCAGCATGAAAGGGGAAGTAATTATGCATAAGCTTTTCTTTAGGAAAGCTTAAGCATATCAACAGTTTGATAGAAGGTAACCTTATATTACTATGGTCTTCTGCAGTGAAAAAATCCAAATAACTTAAGGCAGAGTTCCACAGAGATCTTTCTATTACCTGAGGGATATGCTTTCACTTTGAACTATTAAATAAATCAATAATGAAGAAGAAAACAACAACTATGTTCTGTTGGAGATGTCCATATGTCTTGGCGATATTCCTTTTGTATAAAAACAGGGAAAATTCGTGGTGTAACATCATGTGATTTATTTGTTTGATATCCTGAAATGAAGGGTCTTTATTTTGTTGGAGGTGCATTAACTCTCCTAAAACATTGCAATTAAAAAACGCCACCTCAGCACTTTAATTGCAGAACTAACATGTTTCTCTTTTTTGCTAGGTATGCACCATTTGCCACCCTGCACGCAGGGTATGGAATACCATCCAGCAAAGCCTAAGAAAGGCCAGGTCAGGCACTGCTAAATTCAGCCCCTACGTTAGCCAGGAGTTGTATGCTCCAAGAGTGATTGCTCTAAGACACAGCACCCATCAACTATCCTAATTCTCTCTCAACTGTTAAACCTTCAACTCCAGAACTCCAAGCAGAAGCATTTGTGTTCTTTTACCTGCTCCCCATTGTCTAGTGCTCTTTTCTTTAGAAAATTATCCCCATTTTTATGCTATTTGCCTGTAATTCTATGAGCAAGAGCATCAGAGATAACTTATAAATCCCTTGTTCGTTCATCCTGAATTACACAGTCAATATCGTGAGTAAGGGAAGCCAGAAATAATTTAGCACCTATTTGTCATGGAAATAAGAGTCCTTTCTAATCAAACCTTCAAAGATCGGAAGGATAATAATCTCAAAATAGGGCTTCAAAACATATCATTACTATGCATCTGGCTTCAGATAGATCCAACATTAAAATGTGTATTACAATATCTGTGCTAAAAATCTCATAGCATCGATCCAAGAGACTTATCAATCATTATGATCATGAAGGGCTACTCAAGGATAGCTGGAGCAGAACAAGTGTTGCCACCAAGGTGATGAATTCACTAGTGAATGAGAATTTGAAGTAACATGGATGAAGTTTCAGGAGTACCTGAATAGAAGCAGGCTCCAAGACTGAGAAAAGAGTTGCTTTTTCTGAGACTGAACTAGAAACATAGTAAAGATGGGCTTGCCTGTCTTTGAAGACTTAGTTGATATAAACAGAGAATGGGGAAGTAGCAAGGTGTCTTGCATAAGTTCAGACTTGGAATAGTACTCACTTTAGCTGGTCTTAAAACAAGATCTCACAATTGGGCATAGGGGTTTGGATAAGGTTTTTTTGACAACAAAACTGTAAATGGCAAAATGTGAGTTGTATAATACAAGTTATGAAATATAAAAGTTTCCTTTTACTGATTTCAAGACAGGCAAATGAAATTTAAAAGAATGGACATCTGTAGAATAGTAAAAGGAAATTGCAAGGTTACATTGAGATAAGTACTTTCATATTTAGTGGTCTGCAGAATAACAAAACATCAATTAGACTAGGCTTGTGGCAAAATTAAACTTCAGAAATAACAGTACAGTTAGGAAGAATCCAATGTCTTGTTAGTTTAGTGCAGATGTGTTCAGCTTTGCTCTTTATTTGGTAAGAAAATTATTTGTTTTTTTCCAACACAATGACAGCCACAGATGTCAGAGGCTTAGCTTCTCATAGTCTCTATGGTTATGTCTCTGCTGTATTCTCTGTTGCATGTTGCCATAGAGGGTTTATTCCCATTTGATAGCACAAAGTCATACAAAGTTGGTAATTTTTTTTCTTTTATAATAATCTATTAAAGTTGTGTTTTGTTTTTTTTTAACCAAGAAACTCCCTCTTCCCCGTTGCTCTAGCTCTACACTCATAATCTTGTTAAGAAAGGAATTGACACTCTGATCTCTGAAAGTATCTGAACAGTTACTCTGAACACTTTCTTACATAGCCAGACTTAGACACTCTTTGGGTGAACTTGTGCTATGTGCATGTATGTGGCATGTAAACTACATCCAGTCATCTTGGTAATGAGTAGAGCAGTAGTGCATTACAACCAACAGAGATCTCAGGTTTCTACTTTTCATCAAGAAGATTCAGTATGCACATGCTCACTGTAGGGAATCTAGTATGTGGTACCACAAAAGATATGGTTATCTGACATTGGACTGTGGGGAACTAGAGGAGTCATTTAACCGATTTTCATAAGATACTCCAAAACAGCAGTTCATTAAACACTCAGCTTGGGTTTAATGTGGAAGGTCAGAGGTACCACCCATACATAACCTTGCACAACAGGTGCTTAGCAATCATTTTAGCATCCATTTTCATAGCATAAGTCATTCTGAAAAAAAGTATATAATTCAATTTCTCTGCAAGATATTTATGTGAAATACCCATTCACATCAAGAGTGAAATAGATCAGCTTACAAGCCAATATTAGAGACAGCAGAAGCAATAGGTTAAGTGAAACATCAACAATGTATTTGCAAACAGGAATAATTTCCATGCTGAGGAATAAGCTCAGAAGGACTTCAGCTAGGAAAATACAACTAACTGGTGAAAAAGGCTTGAAGGAGTTTAAATGTTTTGATGTAAAAGTAAGTATGCTCTATCCTTATTTTATCTTAGCCTTTTTCTGCCTTTATTCATTGTCATTTCTGAAACTGCTAGGCCTTTCTGCATTAAGAAAGTTACCTCACTTCATTTTCACAATATCTGGGCCAAATTTTCTTATGTCGTACATTGGCAGAGACTAAAAAAATACACTAAAAATACCAAAAATATCGATCACCATTAAAGATATAGGAATAGACTATAACATTTTACCTTGCTGCAGTTCATTAACCACCTGAGCTTTTGCTTCTCTGCAAGAATAAGAATATTCACAAGTGATCTAAAGAAGAATTAACAAGAACTTTGTCATACTTTGGATGGCAGGAGCAAAATGTTGTGCAGGTAAGTGTAGTACCTTCTATTAATCTGTTGCTTCTCCATCTAACAGTAAGAATGACTTAGAGAAACAAATGCTGTAGCCTATTATTTGATCTAATAAAAGAACCTACAATCTAAAGGAGACTAAAATACCTACAGTAGGCATGCCAGACTAATTATAAAAAACCCTAAAAATTAAAAATATCATAAAATCATGGAATGTCCTGAGTTGGAAGGGACATTCAAGGATCATCAAGTCCAGATTCTGTCCCTGTATTGGACAACCCCAAAATCCACACCATGTGTCTGAGGGCATTGTCCAAATGCTTCTGAATATTGTCAGGCTTGGTGCCATGACTACTTCACTGGGGAAATATATTAAGTTCTAGAATAATTGTCCATAGATGCAATAGTGAATCTCAGTGCTCTCATATTGCAGTTACCCAGACTAAGAAGTAAGAACTTAATATGACTTGAACTCTCCCTAAAGGAAATGTATGTGTCTTTTATAAAACAGAGCAATCAAATTCAAGTTAAACATTCCTGAGAATGTCATGCCTATAATCTCACTATTTAAATCTATCCATTACTGTGTCTTAGATTACCCCAACCGTTAGAATTGTACTTGCTAACTGCCAGAGGTTTGCAAACAATGGCAAAATTCATGTGACTTTTGTAAACACAGAATAAGATGCCAATTCAGTCAGAACCAGAAATACATAGAGTGAGGCTAACTGAGGAGGGGTATTTCAAAGCAGAGTTGCAAATACAAGTGATAGAACTGTCGCTGAATAGGAAGTTATATATCCATTAGGACGGTCATAAATGACAGACCCTTATACTCCATTTATAGCAACTGTGCAAACATCTATCAGAACAATTGAAAGATTTTAAAAGCTTGTGACAAGGGAATGCAGCAGAACAGCCAGGGTGACAGGCGTGTGGTAAAAATTCTGTAATCTTAAATTCCACAAAATAAAACCTACTTTATCTAAAAAGAAAGGGCGAGAATCCCTCTCTGTCCTTCTAAAAAGATGGGACTTCCTAGGAACTGCCATTTGGTGAGGAAGATGCCATCTCATATGTTGAGCAGCCTGAACACCATGCATATGCAGAGGCTCTGGTCCTCAAACTGAGAAAACATCTAACCGTAGTTTAACATTTGCTGAAAGAACTTGGCAGCAGGAGTTTAATTCAAATGTTCTGGTGACAAAGTATTGTCAAGTCACAGCATGGAATTTTGCATCCAACTTATGTCCCTAAATTAGAACACTTCGTCTAGCTTTGGTTCAATGTCTAGGCAATAGGGATTCCTCTAAGTCCACCATGAGATTCTGCCTCTTGGAATTAAAGGGAACATGTTGATGAAGTTGGTTAATATGGTAAATACCATCTTTATACCAGTACCTTAAATAAACGTATATAAACACTGGAATTAACCAAAAGCCATTTTAAGATGTAAACAGTATGAATTATCCAATCCAGTACAGATACTTAAATACTTTGATATATCAGGATCTCTTAGAAGACTTGTAAGGTTTGGACTGTTTGTTTCTCTGAGATCTGATCACTCAATTTTTTTTTAAATTATTTTTACTTTATGTTACATGAGAACATACTATTAGTTATAACATTAATTTGTCCTTTGAATGAAACAAATGCTCCAAAAGTGCTCCTTTTCATTTCCAAAACAGTTGTTTATTATTTTAACTTTATATAGTATTTTTTATCTTTTCAAAAGCTCGCTTGACTGAAATTAGCCTTTTTTTTAGTTTTATTGTGCTTTGCTGACTATTTGTAGTTTTAGAAAATAATGTTTTACAGTGTTATTATACTACAAAGAAATAAAACACTAATCAGACTAAACTGATAAATTTTTTAGTAATTGCATACCACATACAATAATTATTATTATTTTTCTTGGTAATTACAAATGATAATTATATTTGAAGTTACCATAAAAATCTATAGCTTATAAATCAATAACAAATAATTCTGTGTTCTATAAACTTGCTTCATTATAGCACCACCAGCTGCAAAAGTCTTAATAATTTCAATACAGTCAATAGAGTATTTTTGTCAATGGCACAACTGAGATCATATAGGAATCTTTTTTTTAATGCACAGAACACTTTTCCCAAGTTTGATGTATAAGTTAATTTTATTCTACAGTTTCCAGATTTTCTATGTGCTACAACTGCAAGGGAACTAAATGCTATTAAATTAGATCTAACACTGCTAATGTGAGCAGAATAGAGGAAAAGACTATTTATTAATCTCAGGTTATGTAGTTGCAAGGTAATAGAAATAATGTTTTGAACTATACAATGGGAAAAGTGTTAATTTTCTGCCAGGACAGTTGCCTATGAATGGTAGCTAATGTATTGTATTAAAAGTTACTCATCTGCAGTATGAATATTACAAGAGTTTTCATGGTAAGAATAATGCACTTATGCATATTTGTTGATATAATACTAGCCAAAACAGAAAACTTAAATATTCTTGAAAAAAAAATATATACACAAACACAACACTCTAGGAAAATACTTAACAGATTGCTAGTTCTACAGAGGTGTTTTAAGAGGTGGTTGTCATGAAAGTCTGGAATAAATTTTACTAGAGTTTGGAAGTTATAATCTTACGAAGCAAGACTTATCCTCTATTCCCATGAAGTTGAAGTGTGGCATCACACTGCTACAAGTAAATAATACAAGGTTTTATTTAGCACTAGCAATCAACTTTAGCACTTTCTAAAACCCAATGCAAGAGATTTAAAAACCAAAAATCACAGTTTCCTTACCACCTATTGTAGCTTGGTTTGGATTTTTCACTCAGAAAAGCAAGTCTACTCACTCATAATCTTGACAACATCCTTTTTCTCTGAACGTTTAGGAATTCTCATGGCTATGACATATTCCTGGTGTTCAGACTATAGCTATCAACTCAAAAAAAAAAAAAGTCACACCTTTCTGGGGTGCTTTCTTGGGTAACTTCGTTGTCAAAGTTTATCCAAAGTAGGCAAGTACAGGATAAACCTTGAGATCCCTGAAGATTTAATGGCTTGGGAGCATTAGACCTTTTGTGAATTCTACCCGCCTCATGCAAACAAAAATAATTTCTAAGAGAAGAGTAAACCGGTTTTTTGTTTGTTTGTTTGTTTTTACATTTAATGGGTGTAAATAGTTTCTCATTAATCTGAAAAGAGGGAAAAAGAATAGTAAAGGTTAGCTCGGCAATAATTAAAGAGGCAATATTCCTGTTGAAGTGTGCTATATACTTGCAAAATCACCCGCTTGTTATCAGGGAGTGAGCTGGCTTCAGCATAACTAAATGTAACACTTGTTGCCAAGGAGTGAGATCTGTAAAGCATCTAGCAGATTTTTCAACAAAAAATTAAAATTACCTGTCAGGAACAATGAGCTCTGCCCTAGTAATGCCAAAGGCAGTATGATTAAATCTTAGCTGCATGTTTATTCGAGATGTTTGGTTTTGAAAGATTAACTCAAACCCAGTTATTTGCTGATTTTGTTTCCCAATTCAGTCCATGATCAAAGCAATGCTCCCTTCCACTACTAGAATAATGCATATATTATTTTTTTATTGCTAACCATCAGATTTTGCATGTTGTCTTCTTCCTGCCTCATTCATACATGTCATAAAGTTTAAGCAGTTTTTAGATATTTTCCCTAATTTTTTTAGGGAAATGGAAGCACTACCAGTGCAAGAGGTCTCTGAGCAACCTGATCTAGCGAAAGATGAACTTGCTCACTGCAGGGGGATTGGGGATTAGACTAGATGACCTTTAAAGGTCCCTTCCAACTCAAGCCATTCTATGATTCTAAGATTCTAAGAGATATGAGTAATTTTGACTGACAACCAATGTAAAGAGAAACTATATAACAGGTAGAGGACTAATGAAAAATGATTATGTGAAACTCTTGTAGATTTAATGTAATGGGCAAGATAACAAAGACCAAATTCATCATATGATTTAAGTACAAATACCTAGGTGAACTCAGATGTTCGATCCAAATCTAGATTAAATTCTTCTTGAATTTTAATGTTCCCTCCTATGATTCACTATAAACAAAAATACAGGCTATGATGGTGCAGACATAACAAAATCGACTATTTTAACTGACAGGTTATCACAGAAAAAAAGACTTCTTAAGAATTATCTACACTTACATGATAACAAAATTTAAAAAATAATAATTACAGTAAAATATATACTTGAGACTGTTCCATTTGCACAGGTTTCAGAGTGAAACCAGTCATTCTGCATAATAATTAATAATTTTAGCATTTTTGGAGAACAACTGAAAATTATATGTTGCTACTAAATGGTATTTTTATCCTTTCTTGTTTATTTTGATCATTTGGTGAAAATGAAAGATCTGCCTATTTTACATTTACCTACAAAATAAGCAGTAACTGTTCTTAAAATTGTCCAATAATAAATACCTTTCAATTGTGAAAATATTTCACAAAGAGTTGCAATGGATCTTCCCTAACTTTGTGTGTCCAAAGTAGTCATCAGTACCATCCCACTTTAAAACAAATATTTCAGGAAGATGAGATTAATTGAACCCTGAGAGTGTTCATAAATTTCATTTCATTCTGGAGGAGTGCTAGATCTTCATTTTGATTAGATAAGAGGAGAATTAAAGAGATATGAGAGAGAAACAAAATATGAACAATAGGATGAAGACACAGTGTTAGGAAACTGGTTTTACAGACAAATCTGGAAGAACTGCAAGAGCTAATAACACTGCATTTCTGCATGTATGAACATCTGCATTCTGGAAATCTAAAGATGAATACATTGAAGCACTTAGAACAAAAATCCTGTCAACAAAACCATGATTTTCAAGTATCTCCAAGTTTTTATCAAGTCCAAAACTGCTAATATCTGGAGAAATATTAGAGTTTTATGTTACATTTTCTAGGCCTAATTCCATGGCATTCTTATTACCAGTGAGTGCTGTTGTATTTCACCGTTAGTTCCAAAGAAATTTGCACATAATTATACTTACATTTCTGAATATCAGTATTTCTGCTGACTTAATAATTAATCTTGTGCTAAACTGTTTTAGAGTAGATCACTTTAAAAGAGTCTCTATTCCAATGAGGAATAAAGAAGCATTTCTTGAAACTTTAACTTCCTGAGTTGTAAAGTCAAAGAACATTTATGACTTGATATGTGAATATGTTTAAGAAATATATTAACAACTTTCCTTCTTTGCTGATCATTCTTGTATATTGAATGATGAATGTTTCACTCAGTTTTTAGCACATCTTCTCCTTCAGTATATGATGTTTAAACTATTATTTCTAATCTGTGGCAAGAGCAATGCTAGTTTTAAAGTAACTCTTTGCTGAGGTACTGAACATCACATGTAATTATAAAAAGTAATTACAATATAAAAGAAATACAATAAAAATGAAATTTACTATTACTTCATTTCACTGAAAAAGATTATGTAGCAGTAGACTATAATGTATTTTTATGAGCAAAGGCAACCACTAATAATCCTTAAACTTTTTTCATGTAATGTCAAAGTGTTTCATGAACAATGCATTGTTTTACAGCAAGTCTCAAACGTGCAGTAGCCACAGTAAAAGAATGAATGAGTCCTTTTGTTCTTTTTTGTTAGGTCCATCAGGACTTGATTTGGAGTTTAACTCTTCATAATATTGCCTACTATTGCAAACAAATGCATAGCTCTTCAGCTTTCCACTTATGAAATCTGAGAAAAAGATTTACCCTGGTAAGCTACTATGTGTATTACATATCAGTTTATTCTCCTCTTTACACCCTAACTTTGAAGAATTTATCTTTTTCTCATTAAGATACCTTCCACTAAGAGAGAAATTGTATTACAAGAGTCTAGGGCTCTCTGTATCACAGAAGATAAAGGTCGGGTCACAACATACAAACCATTTCTCATAAGTTCAACTTACTGCACTTCCTTCTGAAAAAAATCCGTACATTCTAACATTTGTTGCAAGTCAAAGAGACACATTTCTTAAGAACTCCTACAGAATTAGCAACGTAATATATTAGTATTTTTGTTCAGAAAAATGTTCCTCCAAAAACTTGTTCCAAAGTGGTCAGTATTGGGACCCTCCCTGTTTAATATTTTGTTGGTGACATGGATGAAGTATATCTCATGCTTTATGTGCAGAAGTACATGTGAATAATTGATAAAGAATCAAGAGCTTAAGCTAAAAATTGTGTAGTGTGGATCTTGGTGTTTGGAGAGCCAGGTATGCTTCTGGTTTGGATCTTGAAATAGCTCTTTGCAGTTCTGTGGCTCTCAAATATTTATTACAAGAAGGATGCCCATGTAAAAACCTCAGGAATATTATCTTTGAGATGACTGTCATAGGTCATAAGACCCCATAGGCCCATGACAGTGACTATTCTCGTGACTCTACCCTGAACCCTTGCTTAACTTTCTATCTTTGTTCCTCTCTTCCCTGTCGTTATTTGCCTTTATCTCACTTTTCATCTGCTGCCTTTTTCACAATAAAGAAAGAATTTTTCTGATCTCAGTTGCATCTTCATCTTGGGTCTGGGTGATTCCAAATGAAACGCTCCCAGCTTTGGTCTGATGGTTGGACCAGATGATCTTAGAGGCAAAATATTAAATGGAGAGTAGTAGAGGCACTCTCTTTTTCCCTAGAAGCTCCCTGACTCTCTGCTGAGTCACCTTGAGCATAACTCTTGTCCTTAAACTCATCACATTGAACCCTAGTGTGACTGAGGTGACTCATTCTCATCACAACTGATTTACACAGGAACTATAACAAAATTAATTTCCCCTCCCCACTGAGGAGGTTAAATCTTCAAAGCCTTTTCTAGCTATTAGAAAGTATTATCTCCTTTCATGCCACCTGACATATGAGTGGCTGAAAATTCTCCAAGGGAGTTTTGTTTTCTGAGCTTCTACAGGTATTTGATAATCTATTCTGTTTTACAGTCTTATCAAATATGTGTGCCTCCACTGAGTGACCATTCTTACAACTTTACTTATAAAGTCAATGTTCTGCTTAGTCATAATTCTACCAGAGCACATACTGAGAATTGTGTGAAATTTAACCTGTTTAGCAGAAATTTTGCTCTGTTAATTAACCACAAATTATGTAAGAATTGTTCATTAATGACAATGAAGGACATGTTTCAATTTCAATAGAAGGATTATTATCATAAAGGTATAAACATTTATTCAAAACTGTGCATAAAATAGGACACAATTAATTGTAACCAGTGTAAGACCAAAACCATGCAAGTGTAATAATAATTCAGTTGCAGTCCTGCAATTCTGGTAGAGTATGTCATTTGTACAAAGGAAGAGATTTTCATCTAACACTTTGCATAATCTTATTTTTTGGTTTGGTTTGGTTAGTACAGGCTATGATACAATAAAATATATTGTGTCCAGTTCTGAATTTAAAAAGTGTTTTCCTACAGCAGAGAAAATATTGATATTAATTTTGACCTATTTTTCTTTCAAAGGACATGGCTATCAATAGAATAATCAAAGAAATAATTTTGGTGAAATGTTGAACTGCCTGCCAGTGTTTATCACAGTAACACATATTCTAACAAAAAATTGTTCTTTAAAAACACATTTTGCTTATAATTTAACTTTAAAATGTTCAATTCTAAAATATTTTAGGACACTTGCATTCAATAGAAAATTGTCCTTAAAAATATTCTTATCACTGAATGATTATTTCTAGAGAATCAGAGTCTATCCACTGGGACAAGGGCTAAGTAGCCTTAAGAAGTAATTACAAAAAACTTGTGTAAAAAAACCCCAATAAACAAACAACCTTTTTTCCCCCTAAACTAATTGCAACAGACAGAGGAGTTGTTCTGCTTGGTGCTTCAGGATTCAGATGACTAGTTGGCACTAGCAGAGCTGCTACAGTTCCATAGTTCTGAAACAAGCAATGACAAGCAACCCAGACCCCTGAACAATTACTAGAAGTCATAGAATCATAGAATTGTTTGGGTTGGAAAGGACTTAAAGGTCATCTAGTTCCAACCCTTGTGTCATGGGCAGAGACATCTCCCACTAGATCAGGCTGCTCAAGGCCCCATCCAACCCGGCCTTGAAAATCACCAGGAATGGGGAATCCACAACTTCTCTGGGCAACCTATTCCAGTGCCTCACCACCCCAACACTACAAAATTTCCTCCTAATAGCCAGTCTAAACCTACCCTCTTTCAGCTTAAAAATTTTACCCCTTGTCCTATCACTACACTCTGATTAACAGCCTCTCCTCGGGTTTCCTGTAAGCCCCATATAAGTATTGGAAGGCTGCTATAACTTCTTCCCAGATCCTTTACTCCTCTAGGCCGAACCAGTCCAACTCTCTCAGCCTGTCCTTCTATGGAAGGACAGCCCTCTCATTTTCTTCATTGCTCTAGTCTGGACTCAATGTCCTTCCTATGCCAAAGACCCCTGAACTGAACACAATTTTCCAGGTGAGTTCTCACAAGAACAAAGTGAAGGGACAGAATCACCTCCCTCAACCTGTTGGTCATATTTCTTTTGGTGCAGCCCGAGATGCTGTTGGCTTTCTGGGCTGCAAGAGCTCATTGCTGAGTCATATTGAGCTTCTCATCCATCAGCACTCCTAAGTTCTTCTCCTTAGGGCTACTGTCAGTCCATTCCCCACCCAGCCTGTAATTGTGCTTGAAATTGCTGTGACTCAGGTGCAGGACATTGTATTTGGTGTTGGTGAACCTCATAGGGTTTGCACAGGCCCATCTCTCAATCCTGTTGAGGTACCTCTGGATGACATCCCTTCCTTGCATTTTGTCAACCATGCGACACAGCCTGGTGCCATCAGCAAACTTGCTGAGATGCCTTCAGTCCAGGTCTCTGAAAAGATGTTAAATAACACCAGCCTCAATACCAACCCCTGAGGAATGCCACTTGTCACTGGTCTCCACTTGGACATTGAGCCATTGGCCATAATGCTTTGAGTGTGACCATCCAGACAAATCCTTATCCACTGAGTTATCAGTCTGCGAAATCCATGTCTCTCCAATTTAAAGACAAGAATCTTGTGTGGGACAGCGTGCAATACTTTGCACAAGTCCAGATAAATGATGTCAGTTACTTTCCCCTCAACCACCAAGACTGTGGCCCCACCATAGAAGGCCAACAAATTTTTCAGTCACAATTTGCCTTTAGTGAAGCCATGTTGTCAGTCACCAATGACCACCTTATTATTCATGTGCTTCAGCAGTTTCCAGGAGGATCTTCTCCATAATATTGCTGAGCACAGAGGTGATATTGATGGGTTGAAATAAGCTGTCCAGGCAATGCAGCAATCTGCAGAAAGTAAGACACTGAGTAGTGGAAGATCCCAAGCAAACATAGAGATAATCAGCTCTGAATATGTACAGTTCAATTTATTTTTTGGTTTCACTATTTTTCTCATGTCTAGTAGGACACCTCCCACTAGATCAGACTGCCCAAGGCCCCATCCAATCTGGCCTTGAACACCTCCACGGATGGGGCAGCCACAGCTTCCCTGGGCAACCTGTGCCAATGTCTCACCACTGTCATTGTGAAGAAATTCCTCCTTATATCTAGTCTAAATCGGGCCCTCTCCAGTTTATACCCGTTGCCCCTAGTCCTATCACTACAAGCCTTTGCAAAAAGTCCCTCCCCGGGTTTCTTGTAGACCCCCTTGAAAAAGCTTCAAAGTCATCTAATGAGAAAAATGCATCTCAAGATATTTCAAGGCCAAACCCTCATCATATAGGCTGTAATGCTACATATTCACATACCACTTCTCACACACAAAAATTTCTATAGAAGTGAAAATGTTTGTATTTTGTATGTGACATATATCATACTGACATCATCAGAGAAATGTAGCATAAACACACCAGTGCTGTATAGCTATACTGCATAGCAGCAACCTGCATAGTGGGTTTATGCAGCACTGCCACCCACTCGGTGCTCTTACACATCCACATCAGAAAATGTCATGCCAATAGAAGTAGCAGTATCTTCATAAAAGCCATACAAGACAAGCCAACAATGCTTGATGCAGATCATCTCCATTTTCCATCTATAATATCACTTAAAGGGCTACTGTTAAAATCATTAGTTTAAAGATAAGATGTAAAAAAAAAATGAGAGGGATTGAACCATTTTTGTTATAATCATCTGCACCAAGCAATGACAAAGATAAATCAGCACAGGAGGAGAAAAAAGAGTGTATTTTTTTACTTCACTGGATAGTTTACTTGACAGTCACTAATTTTTCAATAAATCTGTAGAGCATGAATGCTATTTCTGTGGTGTGTTAACATTACTAACAGTTTACTGCACTTTTCTGTCTTCCACATTTGTAATGTATTTGAGGCAACCTATTCCAAACAAGATGCAGCAATGTTTTCTTTCCTGTTCTGGAAAAACTTGTCTGCTCTCACTTAAAACCAGACTCATCATAAATGACCTGTGTCGGTTGCAGTGGGAACCAGGGGTTCCCCAGGTTCCTCAGAGCAAGACCTGGCAGCCAGGGCCCATCCCAAAGCCCCAGCCAGAAGTGGGGAAGCTGGTGGGACACTGAAAGTAGCCCCAGCTCTGGGCATCAGGCACTTGCTTGGGGACAGTGGGGTAGGACTGTGGGGGGCTGGAGAACAGCCCTGATGTAGCATCGCTGGAGGAGGGATTGACAACCCTAGGGGGTTGAAATGGAGCACTGGAAATGAGAGAGAGGAAGGGTGGGAAGGGACAGCAAGAATTTGCAATATTCTCAGGGATCTGATAACTCATACCTCAATGCTGGACAGTATTATCTGTAGAAAATTGCAGACAAACTGAAGAATCCAGCCAGTTATAGCAGCTCTTTCTTTGGCATTGTAGGTACAATGGACAGTACCTACAACAGCTATATTCATGTATAGGTTAAATGGGGAGGGATTCTCCGCAAGAAACAAATGCCGGTGACTATATCTTCAGATCTACTCTTGATCTATTGCAGTACCAACATATTCCTACTAGCAAGGATTTTTTTTCACATGTAAAGTGATTCATTTTTTAAATACTCAATACAACCTTTCATAGGAAAATTCCACATTCAGTGAAAAATTCCTCAGGGCTCACTTATTACAGTAAATTTTCCAAAGAAAAAACTAAAAAAAAAAGCAGGTAATACAACTATTTTCCACATAATTCTCCACATCATGAAGAGTAGAAACAGTTCCTCCTTTTTCAGTTCACAGAATCACAATCTCAGCTTTTTTCCCACTTACATGTAGAGGTATGTGTAGCAAAAAACAGAATTATATAAACACAATCACCTTAACCATTTCATTATTTTGTATTTGGGCATACAACTGAAATATTTAATTTATCTTGCTTATAAATTGAGTTCATTTTCAGCTGAAATTTTCTGCCTCCTCTTCC
This sequence comes from Phaenicophaeus curvirostris, assembly GCF_032191515.1. Classification (NCBI taxonomy): domain Eukaryota; kingdom Metazoa; phylum Chordata; class Aves; order Cuculiformes; family Cuculidae; genus Phaenicophaeus; species Phaenicophaeus curvirostris. The sequence goes on from NC_091393.1 coordinate 3,411,337, forward strand.
CCCAGTGCTTTCTCACTCCAGTTTTCATGCATTTTAAATGAGAGACTCAAGGCTTGATTTCTTAATTAGCTTATAGAAAAGCTGTATTCATCACTATGCATTGCTCATTGTCGGTTTAGGGAGGAAACAAAACCAAATAAATATGTACCTCTTACTAAAAATAAGTTATATCTATTTGCAGTTGAGTCGGCTATTCTCATTTACACATTTATAGGGATTCCTTCCTTTAGCCAGAGCTATCTAGGTATTTGTTTACCATTAATTGCCTGCCTTTCCTGTACACTAGAATGATAAAGTTCTGTGGGCCTCCTAACTAAACAGCTTAGGTGCGAAAGCATTTAGAGAAATTATACTTCTACAATACCTTTGGAAATGGTTATTAGGATCATGTGTGGACTTAAGCTCCCCTGTAAAAGGACCATTTGTTATGCCCAGTGACATCTCAAATGTTGTGGCTAGTTTCACTCCTAATTTGAGCACCTCCACTGGTTCTTTGAGGAAAGATGCACCATCTCATTGCCTCTACACTAAGGCATTAAGATCACCACAAATAAAGACTTACTGCTACAAATAACTAAAAGCGATCTTTTTTAATGTAAATTTACTTCCATCTGCCAGAAAATGCTAGCTGTTTACGCTAGCTCTTCTGTATCAGTTAAGGATTGCATGTTTTCTCATCACTGTCTGACCGTAATTAAGCTAATTCGTAGTAAGACTGAACTGATTTGAAAGAAAAAATGTTTCTCTAGCCAGAAGTGGTTCTCTATAATGATCAACAATGAAATTTTCCATCAGATGACTAAACTGACTTTTCCAAAACTACCTATAATTTTTTAATATTATGTATTTCCTTGTAATGAAGGAACCGAGATAAAAATTCCTGTCCATTCATGCTGTCCTTTGCATTTCTAACACAGACTTAAGTGGAAACACAGATCCACTGCCTAAAGTAATCACTTCAAAACACATGTGCTCATAAATTATTCTTAGAATTATTTTTATTTTACTAAGGTATTACACAAATAACAAAGCTGTATTTTTGTGGCAGCAGTTTCTGAAAAATACTACCTTATGTCAAGCTGGTACGGTCAAAAATGCACAGTACACACAATCCTTTTATTTCAGAATTGTTGATTCCAAAAATGCACATTAATTTATGCTGTTTTAAAATAGAGTCTTTTGAGACTGTGTAGCACAACTACCCTAGAACTACATTCATTTGACCAAAAGGAGTAAGAAAACACAGCTAGTAATTCAGTGAACTTCCTTTAAAAACATCCTCTGGGAACCTGTAGATGTAGCCACCTGAAAAGCCCTGACTTAGAGACATCACATGTATCTACTGTTCAATTTACATCTGATAGCAAAACGAAAATGACTAGGAGAGACAGAAAGCCCAACAGCCCTGTATGGTGTTAGTTTTGAAGGAAGGAGCAAGGCACAAATAGCACATAAATACCTCTCTCAAGTTAGAGTTGTCTGGACTAGTAAGAAAGAATGCTAAAAAGCAAGATCTCATTCTGTCCCTTTACTCTTCTCCTCTCTTCATCCCTTTACTTCTCATTGAACAACTCCATCTCCATCACTCTTATCCCTAATTGCTTTCTGCTTAATGCTACTGACTGTCTACTCCAAAATGCCCATCATTGAGCTATAGGATGATTTGGCTACAAGAAAAGCCATTAAACGTAAAGAAGAACACTGAGAACTGAAAACCAGCTGCAGTCAGTAAGCTTTTGCTGTAGCAAATCCCTCTTCAAACATATTGTAACATACTACTATTGCCTTTCAAGATAGACCAACTTTCATTTCAAAAGGGATCTCAGAATTTCAGAACCAAGATACAATTGCCTAAAACCCTCTTGGGTGTCTGGAAGTAGAAAACCAAAATGTGCTAAAGAAAGCAAGATGGTGAATAGTGGCTCCGAGAGATTGTGTTTTCTTTCATGGATAAGGGGACAAAATTAGTTCACATTCTGAGTAAGATTTCCTTAAATTCCATTGGTCAAATTTAACTTCTTGAAAAATGTGAATGAAGTAATTTGTTAAAAATCTTCACTTAAAACAAAAGAGAATTCCCATTACCCACCAGTTTGCATCAGCTAAGAACCTGATACCATGTTCTCTCTGTCATTCTTCTAACCAGAAAAGAGGTCAATTATTTCAATGTAGATATAAAAGTCTTATTCCTACAGAAACCCCACAAATGTTTAAAATTGTAAAAACTTCTTAAGACAAAATCATTATTAAGAGCAAATTCCAACTGAGAAACAGCTGCAGTTAGAATATAACCTAAGTCATGCTGAGTGGTAAAATTGCCTTCCTACGCCCTGTTTTTTGCTCAGATAAATAAATGATGTCAGTGCACACAAAAGAAAAAGGAAAAAAAAGAAATTCAGTGAGTAACGAGATGCTAACAAGCACTCCCTAAAACCAAACTTGAAGTAGCCCTCAATTATCCATACTGAAGTGCCACAAAAAAAAAATGAGTTAAATGCTTGTGCAGGCAGAAAGATTTTAAAGAATGTAATGAAGTTTAACAAATCCTGTCAAACCAAAACTAAGTTCTGTAAGGGAAGTAAGAGCACTGTGTGTTTTGTACATCTTGATAGAACTGGAACAGTGCTAGTTTGGAATCAAATGGTGCTGATGCTCCATACTGCCACATAATTCTCCAGTTCAGTTACAGTACTATTCTAGAAGATCCATTCTCCAGACGGCTGCTGCTGTTGCTGACATGTGCTCACTTCTGAGGGACCAGTAAAGGACTGCCTGCAGTATCTGCTATACCTCTCAGATCTTCATACAAGAAAACCAAGAAAACACACGGAAATTCTTTATCATTGCCAAAGTTTTAAGCTACATCAACAAAACATTGTGGCCTATCAATGCCATGAGCACTGTGACAGAACTTCAAGGTAGCACTATAGAGACCCTAAGACTCTTTTTATGTCTTGTTTTACTCAACGAGGCTCAGTGTTAGAGAGGTAGCTGTTTCTCCTTATTCTTACAAGAATAAATCAATTCAGTCAATCCAGTCCTGTGTCTCTGTTCCACCTTTTTCTTTTACTATTAAGCCCTAAACCACCATCGCTTTTACAGTGCATGTGTACCATCACTTATACAGTGCAGATCTAAGATGAAATGAATTTGTTTGATTGGGGTTTTTACTATTATGGAAACCTAGGTGTATTATACCTTTGCATTTAAAATATCAGAGAGAATTTCTAAACAAACATTTCATATAAAGATGACAGAAGATAAATAGCTAAAACTGTGCCTGAGATGAACTTTATTTTCAGAATCACCACAATGTTAATTCTCCCTACTTCCTACTCGCCAGTCTCAGATTGACAACAAATAAACCTATTATAGTTTCTACTGACCTGGCATGAGAGATACCCATACAAGGATATCTTGTGTCATTGTTCATCTGGACTGCCTGATTTACAGTTTCATATATAGCTTTCCATTTGTGGCACCTGACATGTTACAGCATCCAAATGATTGACCCAGACGTACAGAATCTTGAGGTAAGAGATTGTGCTCAAATGAATGTAAAAGTGAAGCAACCTAGTGCAGAGTTGTATGAAAGCCTCTAATGAGCAAGTGTGTACATCATACCCCCAGTAGATTTCATTAATTCCCATATTTGTTAACTATCTCTTTTATCTTCCAGTCCAGCATTGCTGCCAAATTCTAGTAGCTGTATTCCACCAGTTCATAGTTGTCTATGGTATTTTAAGAGTCTTGGTGAATCTGTTGTCACAAAGAAGGATGTCAGTGGGAACTGGCAACTCCAGTTGTAGCAGTGTGTACCAGTGTACCAATGTGTATTGTAAGGAGAGTCCTAAAGTGTCACATTTCCCAGCCAAGTATATTAAACGGTAATCAATGACAACTGAGTTTAATGATCTCTGCTGCAAACTGCTCCAGCTAAAGGTTTGACACATGATCTTCAATATTTTTTCTGTTGTGGTGGTAATAACCACAGGTGGATGCGAAAGGATGAAGAGCTATCAGAAACAGTCCAGCGTGACGCAAAACCAGAGCTTGTAACTCAAAGCCTTGTTTTCATTCCTAAAGAGAGGATGCTCCTGGTTTACAAAGTTAAAAGCCACATTTCTGTAATTAGCTACAGCCTGTGTATCTCAGGTTTCCAAAAGTCGTATGTTATATGCTATATAAACTTGGGAAGATCCACTTGACAAATACATGGTTATTTGCTCAAGGATCTCAAAGGGATTTAGAAACATAATTGCAAGTTTTCCTTTCAGAGAGTGCACTCTTAAGCATAAAGAATCCCATCAAAGCATTTGGCATGGGAAAAGTAAATAGAAATTCGGACTTAAAATTTTTGTCTGTTATTTGAGGGCAGGGGGAGAAGTAGGAAGTCTTGGTATTCTGTTTGCAGTAAATGCCATAACTCTTGTGTAAAACTGGTGAGAAAAGGAGGTATAGATTTTCCAGACTTTTCTCACTGGAGCACGTCAGTTCTCTCAACCTTTTATTTTGGGCATTGCAAGAAATAAATCCAAGAAATATTCTTCCATGTCTTGTGTCTTTTTATCTTTTTGTTTTAAACCAAGACCAGAGCACTTTGGTAAAGTTCCGTGTATGTCACATTGGCATGTTTACCCTATGTACATACTGATCTCTTAATTACAGTTTTTTATTTGATCAGTTGCCTCGGAAGAATTATGGGTATTGCTGAAATAGTGTAATTAAATGAATGCAGTTATATTAGTGGCTAAAGTCCTGAATTAGTCCTTGTTTCACTCATTGATAAGGCAATAATCTTTGTTATGTATCTTCTGAAAGACATAAAAAAAAAGGAAAATACAGAAATGCTAACAAACAAGACGAACAGAAGCATTAAGCGTTAATCAACTTGTGTTTTTATCTAAGCACAGCAGGCTAAGATTTTAATGCAATTAGCTGTTAACAGGACTTTAATAACCCAATTTTATGTGCTAATGTAAGGCCCATGAATATCCGTTCTAAGAAATACTTGGACCATTGGTGATGGCTTTCCATCACCATTGCTATTTAAAAAACATATGGGAAATTTCTTTCTAATAATTGCAGCCTAGATCTATGTTTTTTTGCCAAGGTCAGACCTTTGTGTAGCTGAATGCAGTGGTAAGTTGGCCAACAGTAAAGCCAATAGCAAATTGCAAGATGAAGAGAAAAGATACAATGCATGTAGATCTGAGCTGGGTCAGCTGTAGTTAAAAGACATATGTATATAAGAAGAATTTGGTATTTAGGGATATGGTTGAAGAATAAATTCGAGGGATGAGGGTTCTAGAAAGAGGTGATGAAAAGGAGGGACACAAAAGTGTGTGAAGAAAGTTCAAGAAAGAGGAAAAATGTTACCCAGAGCCCACTAACTAAATCCTGGTTTGGGGGCAGGACCACAACATTCTCTGCCTTGTTGTATTTCAGCTACCATGAATAAGGCAGCTTTTGTTAATGTTCTTGTCCTGGTGATGCACTTCAATCATGGCACACTTATAGTCTCACAGAGGATCATAGTACATATTAAAAAGTCTTCCTGAAGTACTTGAATACTGTCAATATTATGGTAGTGACTAAAATGCTTCAAATTAGTACCTAGCCCAAAACTCTGCATTAAGCTGGACTCGAGTTGTTCATCACATGAAGTAAGAATTCAAGTTATAAGCTTAAATTGTGGGTGAAGAGAACACATTTGTAACATTTTGTATTCAGCGGGAAACAGTAGTAGTTTTTATTTGTTAAAGTATCTGTCTTGAAGATAAATGCTGCTTCTCCTGCTCTCGTTTCTTCCCTTCATTGTGCTAATGCTGAACACAGTCCTACATGCTAGTTTTTATATCAGAAGAAAATCAAAGTGAAATTTCTGGATCAAACGCTTATTTTATTTTTATAACTGTACAATTTCAATCTTTTTTTCCAAAGTCCTGGACCTCAAATTAAGGCTCACTCAGAAACTTTGAAACTGTGAAAAGAAGTTTCTCTGAGAGAGAGCTAATATCATACATTCAGACAAGACTTTTTCTGAGGGATTAAAATCAGCCTGATAATATTAAAACATCACTTTTTCCCTAGCAGAGTCATATTTATGGAGTGACATAGGGCATTAAATCTGTTCAGTACACAAAAAAATGCAAGTAACAACAAAGAGATATGACTGATTTTGACTGAGTGATCAGTGGTCATGTAATTCAATGGTCAGGTGAGCATATGACTCAACAAGAGATATGCAAGGTCAAGAATGATACAATGAGATAATGAGAAACTGAACAGAGAGCTGGTATGTCTGAGATGTTTTTTTGGCAATTAACTGCATATTAATTGTTAAACTTCTTACTGCAGTGAAGGACCTATACCATTTTAAGCAATTCACATGAGTCTAAAATACTGCTCAAGGATCACAATTTTTTACTTTCCAAATATTACAGCTTTGAAATAAATGTCTTTGAAATAAATGTGTGGGATTTTTCGTTATCTGTTCTTTAAGATCCCTTTGATTTCTTCGAGGCATTAAAGGAGAAGTACACACTCCTTATGAAATTAACATTGTCCAAATGTAATGTTGGCTAATTCACAGGTATCTCATTTTTTAGGACACAGCAAAGTCCCTGGCAATCACGTGAATGAAAAAGAAAAGAAAACATAAGATAATTGTTGCTGAAGTTGTGTATAAACCAGAAAATTTTTTTCTTATCAGCTTTATATATTGTATCTTATTCTATGGAAGAGTGAGTTTCAGACACAGATACGCATAACCACTAGGTACAACTGTAGAACAGTATAAAGGTCAGTGATTACACTATTACCCAAAGCTTCCTGAAAAAAAATAATAAATCACCAAACACTTGCACTACAGTCATTGCAGAAGCAGGTTGGCTGCAGCTGTGGTTAAGAGACACTGTCAGCAACAGATAATTTCATTGTATTAGACAAGAAGTGAAAGGGTCACGAAGTAAAAAAAAAAAAACTTAATAAAGGAGAAACTTGAAACATAAAAAACACTACCACAATGATTTGCAATGAACATAGTTATTTGAAGTGAAGCAGAGCTCTATTGTGTTGTAAATATAATAAACCACTTCCAGCTCATGTGAATCACTTGTTAATGGGACTATTGTGCCGTTGTAAATTACTGTAAAGTAACAGTAAGGCATGCATCATCCAAGCCATTTTCTAACCACTCATCAACATTAACTGTCATTGTGGAAAGACAGAGTTTCCTGTGTCTAGAAGCTATAGTCACAGATAAATACAAAAAGTAGGAATTTCATTCACCGATCAATTCAGTTCAGATGTCTGTTGTGTACCCTCTTGTCCCTACACCATTGTTGAAACTCAAATTATCTCTTAAAAGATGAACCAGAAATAAAACATGGAGAATGGCTTAACAATAACATCTGCCAGCTCCCTCAGCACTCATGGGTGCCGCTCATCAGGGATCATGAACTTGTGGATGTCCGGTTTGCATAGATGATCTCTAACCCAACCATCCTCTATCAAGACACAGTCTTCCTTTCTCTTGACTTTCCCTCTTTCCTCCAGGGTCTGAAATTCCTGAGGGCCAGATTATCTCCTCTGTTTCAGCTCCCCTAATACTGTTCAGCCTTTTAACAGTGTCCTGCAGTTCAGCCACCTAACATAATAAATCATCGACCTATGCACATCTTTTGCAGGCACTTAGCTCCAGAAGAGGCATCTGGGCATTTGTTGCAACCTTCCAACAGTATCAGTCTCCTTCTTTACTAGTTCCATCTGAGTGCATGTGTCAGACATCTCAGCGGTTCTCTCTTTAGGAACACTGATTTTAGCTCTAAGGTGAGTGCTCACCATTTTGGCAGAGACCTAGAGCACTTCCCTGGTCTGCAGGCTCACAAGCTGGTTATAAAGCCCTTCTTGCACAACCTTCATCATGAACTGCTGCACAAATTGCCACTTCACATCCTGGCTGATGTGCCTCACCCTGTTTGCCCACCCTGTTCTCCACACTCCTAGCCCCTGGCATGCCCTAGGGCTGTTTAAATCACCCACAGTTGCTCTTGGCCATGTCCAAGCCACAGTAGCCTCTCTTGCAAGAGCTGTCACCCCTGCACAGCTTATCTGGCTCTGGGACCCCTCTGTCTGCTTCAATTTATCCCTCAGTCCCACTACTTACTGTTGTTGCCTCTGTGTGCCTCGCTGACTGGGTGCCATTAACGGTTCTGGAGAAAAAACACTACACAACAGCAGCTGCGAGAGAGGAGGGAGAATATGTGAGAGAAATAACTCTGCACACACCAAGGTCAGTGAAGAAGGAGAGGGAGGAGGTGCCGTGGGTGCTGCAGCAGAGATCATCCTGCAGCTTGTGGTGAAGACCATAGTGATACAGGTTGTCCCCCTTAAGCCCAAGGTGGAGCAGAAACCCATTCTGCAGCCTGTGGAGGATCCCTAGAAGGTGGATGGGTTGTAACCCGAAGGAAACTGTGACCCTGTAGAGAATCCACACTGGAACAGGATCCTGGCAGGAACTGTGGTCTGTGGAGATAAGCCTATGCAGGAGTAGTTTCTCTGGCAGGACCTGGCACTCCACTGGGGGCTTATGTTGGAACAGCCCTGAAGGACTGCATTCTGTGGAAAGGACTCACATTGGAAAAGCACTTGAAGGATTGCCTCCCGTGAGCTGGACCCCAGCCTGGAGCTAGAGGAGTGATAGAGAAGCTCAGTGGGCACCTGGCACCTAGCCAAGGTCAATCCACCACATACGTGCTCATATATATAGAAATGAAAAGGATCTCTGGATTTAAGCTGCAACTCCCTATCCAAATATTTTCCCATGGGAAGCATATACCTTTGATGATTACATTTCTGAGACCTAAATCTTCAATTATTTCTAAATAGAAATTAGGAATGGCATTCAATGTTGTTTCCTTTGAACAATCTACCAGGAACAGCAGAAGACCTTAAAAAGATAGAGCTCCTTTTCATACAGATTTCTCCAATGTATTTTCATACAAGTATCAGAAAACTAAGAAAACTGTATGTTAAAGGCTGTAAAAGGGTACCCTTTTCATATTTTTGCTCCATGGAATTGATGGGATGGAAATGCTTTCTTATGTCTGTCCCATGGAACTGATTTTTCTGCATCACCTATCACATGTTTACTTTTTCTTTTTTGCACTAAGAAAAAAAGATTGGAGAAAAAAGATATTTTTTAAAAGAAGAAAAGAAGGCATTGAACATTAAATAGCCTTACAAAATACACTTTCTATTTTTAAATTCTTTGCAAAAGTCATTTTTAGTAAAGGCCATCTTTGAACCTGGGAATTAATAACTAATTACATTCCTCTTCCTGTCACCCTCCCCCCACAAAGTTAAAACCATACTTTCTAACATTGTAAATCTAACAGTATATATGCTGAATCTAGAGCAAAAATTCTACGTAGATGTAAATATACATTTTAACACAAAATGCATTTTATAATTACAGTAGCTGTATGTTATTTTTACACAAATTGAATTTATTTTCAATTGTAGCACATCTTAAGTTTTCAATATTGCTGATTAGTGGAGTTAGCATACTACTGAGAAGGAATTGCTAAGGCTTTTTATCAAATGTACCTTAAGAGAGTATGAGGTCAATGCTACATTATGTAGCCTTCTTTTTCAGCAAGATTAAATTCTACAGTCTAGGCTATTAAAGCATCATTTTCAGTTTTATTTGTAAAAAAAAAAATCATAGCATGTAACTGTTATAAAAGAGAAGGCTACACAGTGAAACCTCTATTTTTAATCATTTACTGTTGCCTGCTGACATTTCACTTAGAGGAAGGTACTTTGTAGGCAAACATGAAACACTTTTCCCAGGAAATTGGGATGACTAGAAAGACTCAGTGTAAGAAGGCGGCGAGTGAAATTTACCTTGGATAATGAATGGACTTTAAATTAAGGGAAATAATACAATAATTCGTTTATATGGATAGTCTCAGAAAAGAGCAGAAAAGGGAGTTGTACAATTCTTCTAAAGCTTAATTGTGTGTATTCTGAACAATTTAGTTCAAATTTTGTAGCATAAATTCAAAGAGTGACTTCATTAAACCACTTGCTATGTCTTATTTTTATCAACAGTTTTAGGCTTTTAAAACTTTGTCTATATAGATTCAGTTTTTCATATTATACAGAATGCAACACATTTTAGTTTTTCATATTATACAGAATGCAACACATTTTAGTTGGACTTCTGTTTGAAATTGCAGGGCAAATAGCAAATTCATTTTGAAAATGCCATCTCCTTAAAGACACCATCATGAAATCACTGTGTACATTGGCTAGATTTGTAATTTAGGCAACTGAGAGCAGCCAGGAGGAGGACTTGAGGGTATTGGCAGATGAAAAACTGAATATGAGCCAACAGTGTACGCTAGAAAGCCCAGAAAGCCAGCCATATCCTGGGCTGCATCAAAAGATGTGCAACCAGTAGGTTGAGGGAGATTCTGCCCTGCTACTCCACTCTCATGAGACCCCCGCATGTAGTACTACGTTCAGCTCTAGAGGCTCCAACATAAGAAGTTGGACCTGTTGGAGTGAGTCCAAAGAAAGGCAACAAAGACAATCAGAGGACTGGAGCACTTCCCCTGTGAGGACAGGCTCAGAGTTGGGTTTGTTCAGCCTAGAGAAGGCTCCAGGGAGACCTTATAGAATCCTACAGGAAAGCTGGGGAGCAGCTCTTTACAAGGGCATGCTGTGATAGGACAAGGGGTAACACTTTTAAACTGAAAGAGAGCAGATCTAGATTAGACATTAGGAAGAAATTCTTTGCTGTGCGTGTGGTGAGACTGCTCAGAGAAGTCATGGATGCCCCATCCCTGGAGGTGTTCAAGATCAGGTTGGGTGAGGCTTAGAGAGATCTGGTCTAGTGGAAGGTGACCCTGCCCATGGCATGGGGTGTTGGAACTAGATCACATTTAAAAGTCCCTTCCAATCTAAACCATTCTAAGACTGTGTGGTACTTGTGCTAGAAAAATAAATAGGGCCATGGAACATTCCCAGGCACTGGAACAAAATAATCTAACCTGTAAAACTGTTAGAATAGTTACAAATGCAGTTTTAATCCAGACCAGGTATCAGCCTCTCAGACAATTTATGGACATCATCTTGAATTTAACAAAGAACAAGTAGATACAGATAGGCATTTCAGACATGTCTGGTGTGCTGTGGAAAGTAATTGAATGATAGCATGAGTGTAGGTTGTCCTGTGCCAACCAGGTTCAATGCTATTGAACGATAATGTGTTCTTACCATTATAATTTTCCAGCATAAATACAGACATTGCAGAACAGAATTTTAAGTTATTTGAAAATATTCATCAAGTTCAAGGAATATTAGATATCCAAATATTTTTCTGAAAATTCAAGAGCTTTCAATCATTTCAGAAGCTTTTTTTTTTTAGTGTAGATAGCCCAGTTAAAATGTCACTGTACTGTGCAAGACCAGGCAAAAATCACATAAAGATTTATTTCTCTGGGGATAAAGCAGAACACTCACATGGAGTATTTTGTTCACTATTTTGACACCCTATCTTGCTGTGTGAAGAGGTATTCAAAACTTGCCACTGAAAGCATTCTTACATCTGTCTCTGCAACATCTTATACCATACCTTTACAGAGACAGAATGCTGGAAAACATGGAGTGCCGTTTTGATCCCAAACAATACCTATGTTTCTTCTGTACTCTACATTTAATATAACAATCATAATAGTCCAAAGCTGGGATCTCAGTCTTCACTTCTCAACATTCACATTTTATTTGTTTGTACTGAAGCCTTTTGAAAACCAGAAAAATATTTGAAGACATTAACAATTAGCAGGTAAATCTACTATAATCTTTAAAGACACCAACTCATCTTTAACAGTTCCACAAAAGGCAGTGCAGATCACCAAGGCAATTTATGGGTTAGAAGTTTCTGAAAGCTACAAAGTAGTTTGTTACACAAGAGACTACAAGTAGATGCTATGATTTATCAGGTCCTGATTCCTTTAGGGCAGTTAGAATTTGGAGCAGAAATAAGAATCCTTTTGTAAAGCCTCTCCTTTTGTGTTTATCTGGCAAACATGACACAATCTTCATTGTTTTCTCAATAGCCCATGAATATTGTTATATACTAACTTCATAATTTAGAGCATATGTCTGTAAACCACATATACTAATGAAGAGTTTCCTAGTGAAAAGGAATATGTACACTTTTTAATGTTACTTCAGGCAAAGAAACATATTTGTAATGCAAACTGGGAGTGAATAAGCAATTTAGATCCATGGGAGAATATCAAGTGACACTTTCCTTAATGCATCTCATTACGTCCAGATGCTGAAGAACACAATGCTTAACATCATGCACGCATCTCAGCCAATGAAGATTGAAAGCCTGAGCCTGTAATTCTTCAGGCAAAACTTTTATTCTCTGAAAGACTACAGAGTCAAACCATATGTTTTACTGACATTTTCTGCTGTAGTTCTATTTTATTTTGTTTTGTATAGTATGTTAAATCAGATCTTTATGTCCTGAATCTAGATTTTTTGACTGCTATCCAGCTACAGTTGTCTTTCTATGCCTAGCAGGTACTACGTACAGCTGGAATGGAAGAAAGGCATTCCTTGAGAGAAAAAATCTTAATCGTTCTTTGTTTCCTTAAAGTGATTGAAAGGAAAAACCTAAAAAACACATCTGTATGCTGGACTGTATGACAGACAAAGCAAATCTTCTGGCTATCAAAAAGCAAAGTAGAAATGCCTAGTGTTTAAGAGAACTGAGCTGATATTTTCTCCCTGCAGGGTGTAAGGCAAATACTAGGCATAGATGACAGCTTCCCTTTTCACTTACTGCTTGCAGAAGATTGATGACAAATGCTTTATGAGAGAAAGAAATATTGCACTGATCCTAGATATGCACACATTATATCCACACATCTTATAAATGTTTAACTGAGGCTGTGTGTTCACAGACATTTCTCTCTGCAGCTGTACAAGTTTCAGCAGTTTTTCTCCTCTCTCCACCTGACGGGTTTTTTCCACATCTGTGCTGCTCACTTGTTTTGTAAATATAACTATCTGTAGGGCCAAAGAGTGAACTAGATCACCAAACTGATCCAAGTTAAAATAACCATATTGAAAATAAAATGCAGCTGAAGTTTGGAGGAGGAATTTTCATTTGTGATCTAATTCAAAGACAGTAAGGATGCAGAGTAGTGCTGGATAACCAGAAGGACAATATGGCGCAAAACATCATAAATAAAGTGTATGTGTAGTGTTAAGTCCCCTTTAAGAGGCCTTAGAAGGTTCATAAAACCCTTTAGGTTTAAGTTAAGGTGAAACAGCATCAGCAACTCTTTTCAACAACTGATTGTATTTGACATTTATATTGTCTTAGGCTATGGTTGTGGCTACTGGAAAATGGGCATTGATATGTAGGGGAAATAAAAGGACAGAAAAGAGAAAGAACGGCAAAAAATGAGAGAAAAAAAAGAGGAAGGGAGAGAGAGAGATTACCACCCTTCATTCCAGTGATGATTATCTGAGTTGTCTGTCATTGAAATCCTTAAGGTTGTGGGTGTGCGACCAGTCACCCAGGGAGACAACTTTTTTTGCACCCCTTGTCATATAACAGACTTGCTAGGCCTTTTGGATGACAAACACCAAAATCACTTTTGAGTTTGCAAAAGAGAGCTTGTTTTTGCAAAAGACAGTGGTTTGACTTGAACAATGAACCTTATTTTGCAAGACAGCTGGATCTGGTGGTGGTGTCTTAAATCAGCTGAATGACACCTGGGGTGAGACAGAGGCTTCAGAGCCAGGTGTTGTGTCAGTTAAGAACGGCAACATCCCCAAAAGCACATACTGAGCTCCCCACCCCAAAGGCATGATGAACCATCAAGTCCTGGCTTCTGACAACACAAGCAGCCTTGCCAAGAGCCAATCAATACATACTAATTGGCTCACTCTCACTTTGAAAGAGGCGCCAAAGAGTTTTCAAAAAGTATAAAATTGGCACCTGAAAACTTTTCATTTGGAGGAGAAAAATGACGATCTTAATTGACAGATGAGTTGACAAGCTTGGGCCTCTCTTCTCCGCCTTGTCCCTAAGAAAGGACACATTTGGGGTTAGAAATGCACATCTCTGATGCAGGAAAACGCCAACTCAAGTTTAAGTGTTTGTGTAGTGTAATATATATATATGATAGTTTTTAACCACTTAAAATCTTCTGGCACTAATGCAGCAAGTGAATTTATCAACCACAATCACAAATTTCTCTTTATCTATTGCTTTAATAAAATTATTTTATGCTTTGGCATTGCAAAATTGTCTCTCTGACAGGCATTGCAAAGCTTTCTAAACTGCTTTGGTGTCAGCCAGCTTGGGCTCATTAACAGCAATCATTAACCCCGTGGGTGAGACTAATTCTGATTGTGACTAACACATATGGACATATACACATATACACATATCACATAATTCCTTAATCATAAACCATTGACCAAGTCTGGGACTAGAGATGGATCCAGCCATACCTAAGCTCCTCTCTGAGGGGAAAATTAGAAAGCAAGGGGGTCTGTCCTGAAAATCGCGATGGGAGGGCTATCCTCATCTATCAGAGCCATACCTATAGTGACACCCCTTCCTTCTCATTTCCATTGCAAGCCAGCAGGAGGTAGCTTATTACCATCAAAAGCAAGAAGAGGTGCAAATTCTCCCTGTCCATGTCAGGCAGGGGTCTCTGAGGGTTCTTGAGGGTCTTTTGTATTGGTTACCCTCAAAGTGTCGTGCACAGAGGTCACAGATTGGTCAAGTGCAACTTCTTCTCTACTCTGACTGGCTGATTTTTGGGAACATAATTCCAGGAGCCAAGCCCAACCTTCATTACACTCCTTTCCTCAGTGCAGTTCCCATTGCCACAGCAAACAGAACATCGGAACATCCTGTCCAGAAAATGTTTTGGACATTCTAACCAGTCCAAGCTGAAAATGTTCGAGACATTCTAAGCAAAACAGTGTCTCCCTGTATGATGAGAAGAAGGTAATACAATTATGTTCTGCTGTGTTGATCAAATTTGAATATTAATTTTTTGAGACAGTACTGTAAGGGTAAATTTTTTTTAAGTCATGTAGGCATTTACTGTTTCATGGTTTTCATGGAATAAGCATTCTCAGCATGATGCAGACCTTGTCTCTGCTTAATTGTTAGCTTAAGAAAGGCAGATACTTCATTTATGAAAGTGAATGTATTGAAGAATCCTTTTTGGAGGTCATCCTATCCTCATACTTCCTTTCAGAGAAAATGCTTTCAAAATGATGAGTAAAATGTTTGCCAGATGGAAGGAGGAATCTGTGTTCATTTGCTATGTGGGCAGTGAAGCCAT
Source organism: Phaenicophaeus curvirostris (assembly GCF_032191515.1). Classification (NCBI taxonomy): domain Eukaryota; kingdom Metazoa; phylum Chordata; class Aves; order Cuculiformes; family Cuculidae; genus Phaenicophaeus; species Phaenicophaeus curvirostris. Next base: position 3,426,738 of record NC_091393.1, read on the forward strand.
GCCTTTAGACAGACTTCTCTGCAACGGAATCCTGCTCTGCCCAGTCTAGTTAATGGAGTTTAACACTAAGGAGAAAATTATCCTCAAATAATCCTCAGTTTTGCAATATAATTTTCCTATAGGTATAATATTATGTTGAAATAAAGACTGATATCTTTCTTCTCAGAAAATACCCTGAGTTTATGATGTTTGTCTAAACTGTAATTGACCTGACTTATACTTTCGTTCACAAGAATTAAAAGTAGCTATCAATTGAGAAGTTATTATAAAGGATTTCTCTGCACAAAATCTGGACAGATTTAGGATACAGATACTCAACAGATCTGACACATGACACAGTTTAGCAAGTGTATTTCTCCACAACAAAATATGCTAACACAACACCAATATTACACTGCAGGTTGAGTCCCTCAGTGCTCAGTCATGTTTCTCAGTCACATCATATGTCTACACAGTACTATAAATATATTAATTGCCCTTGCTTATCTTTTGAGAAAGCTTGTGAACATACTATGGACAACTCTACCCAGCTTAATCAGATTTTGCTTGTGCTTCAAGCTAACAGCCCCAAGACACTCCTAACTTTTTCAGTTCGAGTCAATAGAGCACAGAACTAAGGCACATGATAAGGGGCTGGTGCATCCAGCCTGAGGCATGAGAACAGCAGATCAATAATATGTCCAAGAGGTGGCAAACCTCTGCCTCAAAAAATGGATGCTTTCCTCAAAGTAAAAGTTACAGTCATAAACATGAGTTACAGAGAAAACTGCAAGAAAATTTAATAGATAATTTTGTAGATTTATTCTTCAGACCCTCAATACTCTGCTGATTATTATATTTACATATATATTGTTGTCATTCAAGTCAAATGAATGATAACCATATGCTTTCAACCTCATCAAAATAAGGAATTTTTTTTCTTAAAAAGTTATCTACTGTAACTTTTTCATAGACAGTACAGCCTTGATTGTCGGAGCAATTTGCTCTTAAATCACTTCTTCTAGGTCCATCAGAGAGCTGCAAATAAACATCATTCCCATTAACCAGTTTCCAAAGTCAGAGCAATTACTATATGCCTGTGAATTTTTTTGCTATAAGTGTGGTGAGAAAGAATCATTAAAAAAAATATTCCCACTATCAAATCATCAGCTAAGCACTACTGAAAGCAAATAGCAATTTAGGCATCACTGTTAAGAAAGAGAAATTGCACCTCACTTGTTGATTTCCAGGCTTCCTCTGACAGTAAAGGCACTTAGTATTATCTCAATCAAGAGCCACAATAAAGCATGTCAGATGCAAAAAGAGCCATGGAACAACTGTATCCAGATTCAGTCACAATAGCTCAGAACATGGAGTCAGCAGGAGGACAAGGAAATTTTCCATTTCAAACAGATAGCTTATGTGACTTTTTTGTGCATGGGGAACTCCATGTATGGGTTGTATGGGTTGTTTGAGAAACAAGTCCACAATACACTTCCTTCAGCTGCAATGGGTCAAGCAACCAGTCTATTGAAGCCTCCAGCGATTGTTTAAGCAGAAACCTTTTGAGAAACTATACAGTATAATGGAACCAAAGGCACATACAAGGAAGAAAAGACACGTGAATGGAAGGATTAGGCTCATGTCATTACCAGTCTACTATGGAAGAAACTATGACTTACAACTTTTTAGAAAGGCAAGTTTGTTATAAAGATCAAACTGACACAGTCCTGTGAGAATAAAAATACCTGCCGTCAGATTTTACTGACAACCTCATCCAAGCACAGTCAGCAACGGAAGAATAGTCCATCAACAGGACAGGGAAATCATGTTATATATCATACATATCCCCTTGTACCCCAAACTGTTCTAGGGGGGAAATTAATATCTTCAGCCATTTATTTCTGATATCTTGGCAGGTACTGCCGAAGAAGAGCCTGTAAGGTATTTTTGATCTGTTACATAGAAGCACTGGTTTGATATACCATGAGAAGGAAGAGAATAAAATTGTCAGACCAAAACAAAGAAAACATTCAGAGTCAAACTCAGTTTCTACATGCTGATGCTGTAGAAAGACAGGAGAATTTAAACTTAACTAACTCACAATGGTGAGATGAGCCAACATGAGGCTGGGTAAGGCAAAGGGAGGAGAGAGGAGACAGAAATGAGAAGAAATACCCTCTAAATTATGTTTGTTGTCATATTTCTTGTCAGATATACATCTACCTACCAGTCAAATCATATACATTTACCTAACAGTCCACAGAATAGTTTTTTGAAAACAAGGGATAATTTTTACACTTGGTTATTAGAGTTTTCAGGACAGTATATGAAGGTTATCTGTGATATAAATTATAACTATTTTTCAAAAGAGAACCCTCATGACATCATTTGGTGTGAATTTAGGAGTGGTCCAAATCTGAGATGCAAAACTCAGCAAAAATTAATACAAATTTTGACTAAAATTTCTACAGCACTATAATAGATTCTCTTTGCAGTTTGTAAAAGCAGCAATTTATCTGCTTAGCAGACAGCAGAACTACTTTTCAGTTTTGTCTTTAAGTGACAACCACAGCACACAATAACAGATTTGGTTAAATGCAATACAAATCAAACAGTAATCATCTATTAATATTAATATTTAAAATGTGAGCAAAAAATATTGGCATATCATCTATGCCAGTCAGAAGGAAAACAGCATTAGCTAAAGCACAGGAAAACTGTAGATTTAAATTTGAAGTAATTAGAAATGGCTTAATGTCAAACTGTAGATAGTAATGAAGAAAATAATTTAAAGTATTTCACACAGGCCTTGACAGTAGAGAAAGCACCTGGAGAAGCATAGTTTGATTAAGGATAACTTGCAAGGACTCTGGCAGGGAACCATCATGCTTATCTAGCCTGTTGGAGTTCTCTGAAGATATTGCTGCTGTAAGAGATAAGGGGAATTCAGTGGATACTCGGATTTTCAAAAGTATTTGACAAGGTTCCAAACTAGAGATTAGTGGTTGAGGTAGAGAATAAGGGTTAAAATGGGCTACTGGATAAAAAAAGACTGGATCAGGAGGAAGTATAAAGTATTGCTATAGAAGGAAACTTCTTACAAATTGAAAAAAGGTTTGGGGTCAATAAGGTTAATAGGCATGTGCAGAAGTCTAGAAGAAATACATTATTTATGTGACAGTGCCTTGTGAACTGAATTGCCAAATATCCACATCATATACAGTTGCATGCAAAGTTAATATTGAAAAAATAATACAGAAAACATTTCAAGAAGTGGATCAAAGTGAATTTGAAGATTTTCACAAGGAAGTGAAAAAAGTTAAATAATTTCAATGAGACCACTGACAACTAGAACAAATGCTAACCAGAAAAAAAAAAAAAGATAAACAGGGAAAATATAATTGTCAAAAATATTTATCATGAAAGAAAGACAAAGTTACTATTAGACTTTTGTGCAAATGAAATAGCAAACAACTTTGCAGGGATTATTCTACTGCCATATAATGTGACAGGCAATAATCACAGACACTCATGATTCTTTCCGTTATTACCTATAACACTGCTATTGCACATGAAGGATACAAACGTGATATTAAGAAAAACAGGGATTTTTGTCAGTCAAGGAACATAAAGGAGATGTTCTATGACTGCTGAAGAAACACAGAACCTCAAAATGGGTTTCACTTCTTTGTGGAGGCTTACATTTATACTATCGAGATATTAAAGATTAAGGAAACAATACAATTGAAGGATCAGGATTCTGAAAGAAAAAAAAAGAATAAGCTTCTAGAAAAGCCTATTAATCTACAATGAGTTATTTGGAAAATTTACTGCAATAAAAGGTTTGCAAGTTTAAGGAACATCTAGCGGATCATTAATAATTAGAAGTGCTATATGAATGCAACGTACAGCAGGTTTTGTGCCAATACAAAACAACAGCCATGTTCTACTGACTTTAGTTGATGGCACAATTTGCCAAAAAATCCATTCATTCATGCTAGCATTCATGCTAGATATCTAAAAAACCTTCTCCCACACCAGTATGCAAAAAAAGCAAGGTGGATCAGATTATCTGAGAACAGTCCCAAGAATATTTCTGCTCTCCAGTTTCCCATGTTTGACAGGAATTTACCTCCTAAACTTCTACAGAAGGTTTGCTTGGCCTATCTACTTTTCCCTAGAGCTTCCAATCCTACGAGGTGTGGTTTCTTGCACAAAAAAATGTTCTTTTTTCCCAGGAAGATGTTTCTAATTCCAGAACATACAGTGTTTCAGAGAATCTCAAAGGATTTTGCACTATTAGATTTCAGATGAGAGAGACACCATGAAAACTCTTCAAGTTCTCCTTTGTAGCCTCATAATCATCCTACAGCTGTAAAATCCTAATTCTAGTCAGGTGCCATCAGCTGCCTTCTGCAAATATGACAAATACAATGGTCCAGGAAGATTGGACATATAATCTTATTAATGCTCCATAAAGCAAGAAATTTTAAATATGTAAATATAGGAAATAAAACAAACAAAACTTCATAAGCTATGTTTTCTTATTACCATGTGTAAATGCATATTGCATATGGTGGAATTAATAGGCTTTAAACTTACTCAGCTCAATCTTGCTTCTATAATGAATGCAAATGTTGTCTCTAACCCAAAATATAGAAATAATTTTTATATTATACTACCCAATGCATCCCGTTACATTTGTACAGAAGTGTTTTATAACCCAATACACTCATTTTAAATCAAGGTAAATCCTTTCAAGGGGCACTCTGAAGAGCAATGATATAAATAATATCATAGGGGTCCTTATTTCTTTCATATAAAAAATTTTTATATCCATTTTTTTCAGATAACAAATTTTTTTTTTGTTTATTTTTAAACTGACTAATAAAGTTAAATTGGTTATGAAGGTGGAAGAAAAAAAATCAAATCACTGATGTGATCACATCTTACTGATTTTTATATTACATTTGCTGCTGATACAGTTGCTGTAATTAGGATTTAGTCCATTATATTCTTGTGGGAAGCAGGCTAGAAAGCAAATGTATCATGGCTAACTGACATTCAAAGGCACTCTTTAAATCCATTGATGATAATACATTGGGTAAAGAATATTTTTCTTATGATAAGTGTTTTTCAATTTAATTGCATATTAGGTGTGATTGTTAAACACCTATCATTTGTTCTGATGTGTTGGAACATGGTTTGGCATGCTGGATTATGTAAGCATGTCAGAATGCTTGAATGCTGAAAAAATTTATAATGTACACATAGCATTTCAGAAGACACAGCATTTTTTAATCCAGAATAGTATTTCATAGGGTATTTTGGGTAAGTCATTCACTTCCTTTGAAGTTTCTCTAGATTTCTGTGGCATAAGGATGTTGGTCTCAAACAGACCTCCTATGTGCTGAATTTTTATTACATAGCTTGACAAAAGGATAGGGACATCAGGTCTGAATGCATTACATTTCTTTTGGAACCACCACAGAATGTTGATTTAAGTCCACTGAGTACTCAACAGTTTTGTTAAGCTTTTCATGTCCAATAAAATTAAAAAAAAAAAAAAAAAAACCTGTTTTACTTTAATCCTGGTAGTTGTTAAATAGCAAACAAGATTTACTTCCAAAATGTAAAAATAAAAGATGAGGAAGTGTTATAAAGGTTTTGTTGCTATTAACCTCACTTCAAAGAAGTGTTTCTAACTAATTAAGGAAGAGGGGTTTGCCACGGGCAAGTGCAGAAAACTATTTAAATCAGAAAATTATTCATTCTTCTAAAATTCTGAATCAGAAAGCTATGTTATTTTATCTAAAAAGTACATTACTTCCAATAACAACAGTTTAAGCCTAAACCACACAGCGCAAATCACTTTCAACTATACTATATACTATTTACATAATATGTAATTCCTAATTCCACTGAATATATTGGGCTTTTTTTCACTTGAAATACTTACTCAGTAGTTAGAATTCTGTAAACAGCTAATTTACATCCTGAAGTTCCCTTGACTTCAAGATGATGTACGTATATTAAGAAACAGGAAGCTGTTTTATATGTTCTTCTTTCTAATAATTTTATCACTAAAAAAATGAGCTGGTACAGAGTTGCTGATCTCTAGGTAATGAAGCAATTGCCTTATTTTTCCTTCAAGCTGTGTCAAGAGTATGTGGTCACTGCTTTAAAGTGTAAACTTTGGTAAATATTAAAAATATATTTATGGCTATGAAGGTATTGTCTCTGAAAATTTCCTTTTCTTTAGATAAAGCCATTCAGATATTACTCAGAATAGTGTCAGAGTACCGCAACACTAAGAACATCAGAAAGATGAAAGAAATTAAGAAATTACCCTCTCTGTCTCTCTTCTCACCTCTCTTCAGCACTTCAGTAAGACTGTCACTGCTTCCTGATGGCTGGATTACTAGGTGGTACCACAGAAGCAGCAAGAGTCATGAGAGTCTGGAATATCTTTCCTGAACCCAAAACAATGCTGGACAGCCCTTTTGGATTGTATACGAAATGGTTGTACTGCATTCATCTACCATAAATTATGGCAGTACTGTTCATTTGAGGATTCATCATAGTTGATATGGTTAGACATGACAGAATGGTCAACCTTTTAGGTATACTTGAATAAGCAAGCTCAGTTATGCCTCAAGTCTCTCCAGCTCTGGATGTCTCCACATGGGATAACTACAATTTCTCTTACTGTCTGATTGAGCCATATTTTAGTATATCACAACTTGCAATATCGTTTGATAGCTTGCTGAACGCTTCTTGCAGAAAGAGGTACAGTCAATTTTGCCACCAAGACTGCCACATAAAACTGCAATATATCAAGATTCTCTTTATTTTTTTTACATTTCTAATTCTATAATATACAATAAAGGGTGACCTGAAGTACATCAGAAGAATGATTCAGCTTAATTGTAGGAATTGTAAGCTTATTTATAAACTCTTACAATTTGGAGTATTTTTCACCTAGCAACCATTTAAGAGGCAGTAGAGGCAATCTCCTATGATAAATACTACAAATTGTATGTTAAACACAAATACTGATGTGCAAATATTTCCCAGATTATTTTTGTGGTTGAAAAATATTGCTGTCCCCTACATCTCTTGCTTCTATCAATAACGGTATGTGCAATGCTTAGTTGTCGTCTTCCGTCTAAGATAAAGCTTGCTAGCATAGTTACTAGGATGTTAAACATTAATAAAGATAAAGGCCAAACTCCTTGATTAGAATTAAATCAAGTTATGTTTTAAATACATTATCCCAAAACAAAAGCCTATGAAGATATTGAACTAGGGATTTAAGTAATAAATAAGGTAAATAAATAAATAAATAGGATAAATAAGATAAATAGATAAATAAATATGTAAGTAAATAAATAAATAAATAAATAAGATCCCTGATTTCAGTGCAGGATGGAGGATGGTGTGTTTGAGAGCTGCCCTGCAGAGAAGGACTTGGGGGTGCTGGTTGATGAGAAGCTCCACATGAGCTGGAAATGTGTGTTTGCAGCCCCGAAAGCCAACTATATCCTGAGCTGCATCAACTGAAGCGTGGCCAGCAGGGCAAGAGAGGTGATTCTGCCCTTCTATTCCTCCCTTGTGAGATCTCATCTGGAGTACAGGGTCCAGTTCTGGAATCCTCAACATAAGAAGGACATGGAACTGTTGGAACAGGTCCAAAGGAGGGCTACAAAGATGATCAGAGGGCTGGAGCACCTCCCATACCAGGACAGGCTGCGAGAGTTGGGTTTGTTCAGCCTGGAGAAGAGAAGGCTCTGAGGAGATCTTATAGCAACCTTCCAGTACCAGAAAGGGGCCTACAGAAAAGCTGGAGAGGGACTATTCCCAAAGGCTTTTAGTGATAGGATGAGGGGGAATGGGTATAAACTGGAGAGGGGTAGATTTAACCTTGATATAAGCAACAATTTCTTCACAATGAGAGTGGTGAGGCACTGGCACAGGAAGAGGTTGCCCAGAGAAGCTGTGGCTGCCCCATCCCTGGAGGTGTTTAAGGCCAGGCTGGATGGGGCCTTGGGCAGCCTGATCTGGTGGGATGTCCCTGCCCATGGCAGGAAGGTTGGAACTGGATGATCTTTAAGGTCCCTTCCAACCCAAACTATTCTGTGATTCTATGATTCTAGAAATCAGATTTTTTTTTGTTTACATGCCCAAACTTTATATACTTGATATTGCAGAACCCTTGTGAAATCAATTGCATAACTTGAAGAACAAAATATAACTAATTTAAAAGGAGAGAGAAAGCATAGTGGGAATTGAAGCAGCGCTCTACCAAAGCAACGTTAGCTAGTTGTACTGGTTTTGGTTGGAATAGAGTTAATTTTCTTCATAGCAGCTCATAGGATATTCTGGTTTGGATTTGTGATCAAAATAGTGTTAATAACATAGGCATGTCTTAGCTATTGCTAAGCGGTGCCTACGTTCCATCAAGGCATTTTCTCCTTCTCACACCACCCCACCAGTGAGCGGGCTTAGGACAGGCAAGATTCTGGGAGAGGACCCAGCTGGGACAGGTGACCCCAACTGACCAGAGGGGTATCCCAGACCATATAATGTTGTGCTCAGCAATGAAAGCTGGGGAAGAGTGAGGAAAGGTGGGATGTTCCAAGTTATTGTATTCATCTTCCCAAGTACACATTACATGTGATGGAGCCCTGATTTCCTAGAGATGGCTGAAAACCTACCTCCTAGTGGGAAGTAGTGAATGAATTCCTTGATTTGCCTTGCTTGTAGGCACAGCTTTTGCTTTCCCTATTAGTCAATCTTTATCTCAAACCATGAGTTTTTTCATCTTTACCCATCTGATTCTCAGCCCCATTTCACTGTGAGGGAGGGAATGAGCACTGTGTGGGGCTGAGCTACCTATGGCATTAACCCACGATAGTCACCCTTAACTGACAAGCAAATGATCCTTGAAAAGATTATGGATCACTATTTAAATGCATAACCAGGCTTCAGAAAATATTGATAAAAACTCTTACTGTCATTCCGGATACAGCTGATTTAATCAGAATTTATGGCTTATAAGTCAGTTTCCTAACTTACGAACATTTCCACCCATTTATGAGAAATTCCAAATTACTTTAGTTACTATCAGAGAACTAAAATTACTTCGTAGGAAGTGCTCTTATTTTGAATATATTTGCTATATACAAGTGGAATAAGACAGATAAAGGATTTATATGTTTGGTTCTTAAAACAGCCTAAGTCTAGAGGTAAATTATGAGTTAACTCAAGTAATTTTATGAACAGAAAAATGTGAATTTTAACTAGAATTATTACATTGAGTATTTAAAAAATCTGTAATTAAGAAATACTAATTATTGTGTTGGTTTAGAGGATTATAAAAACAGTTGTTAAAAATAATAAAAAGTAGCATAAAGCAAATGAAGGCTGGAATTTTATATCAGTGACTACAAATTAAATCCTAGGGAAACAGAAGGACAAAAGAGAAAACAACTTACTATTAATTTTGGAAGATGTAAGAAAATATATTCTAATAATGGTGAGTGGTAAAACTGCCAAGAGCATCACAATGCACGCAGAAGTATGTAATAAACATAGCTCATCTATGCTTGGGAAAAATATGGTGATAATTACATAGAATCAGAATTATCTCCATTGCTTCAATAATTCTAGAGAAGACTGCATTTCTTTAATATAGTAGCTTAAAAATTGTGGTTGAGATATGTTTTACCTGGGATTTTAAGAGAGTTTATCAAGTTTTTCTAGATCATTGATACAGATTTTCAACAAGGCTTAGACCTTCATGAGTGTTCTGGTTTGAGCTAAAGTAGAATCAGTTTTCTAACTTTTCAGCTAAGCCTCGTCTAATTAACTTCATTTTCTGAAAGTTAACTGAATGTTTTTCAGACAGTGTTTCTCTCTAGAAGTGATAACATGGGGCACTGATATGCAAAAAGGCCATTTCTTATGCTTATTCCTTTAGTAACCAAGGCCATCCTCAAGCTGGTGGAGTGCCATAAGTGAAAGGAGAGAAAAAGGGTCACATCTGCAGGGAGGAATCATAGAATCACCAGGCTGGATAAGACCCATCGGATTATCGAGTCCAACCATTCCTATCTAACACTAAACCATGCCCCTCAGCGCCTCATCCACCCGTCCCTTAAACACCTCCAGGGAAGGTGAATCAACCACCTCCCTGGGCAGGACAGGCCACCCAAAGCTGACCAACAGAGTATTCCATCCTATATATGTCATACTCAGTATAAAACTGAGGGATCACGGGGTCAAACTCTTTTCTTTGACAGACAGTGCTGAGTGACGACCTCGTCTGTCTTTTTGCCTTGATTCCAGACCCATGCATTCCTGAATCCAGTTCCTGAGTCCTGTTCCTGAGTCCAGCTCCTTCCTGCTGCTGAGTCCAGTCCAGGACCTTTTCCCTGTGCCTGCTCTGCAGCACGTTTCATGACAGAGTAATCAGTGGCGGGGGCTGTGGGGAGGGATGGGAGGGTAAGTGGCAATTCTCTATATTTGTACATTTTTTTATATTCTTATTGATAGTATTTTCATTATTATTATTATTGTTGTTGTTGTTTCATTAAAGCTGTTTAATTTTATTTTCCAACCGACAAGCCTTTTATTTAATTTTACCTTCCCTGGGCATAGTTGGGGGGAAGGGAGTTGGGTCCACCAATGAGATACTTATTTAGCATCAGACTAAAAATAAATGTAAAATAATACACATTGCAAACCCTGGTTGAACCCAATGTTCAGAGAATTATGAATTTTCAAGTTTTACTTCCAGTCAAATTCAACTATTGTATTAAATTTAGCAAAAAAGACACTGGAAAATCTTAAAGGCACTCCTCTTTCTCCATCACTGCAGCTCTTTGTCTTATGAAAGGTTTAAAACTATGTGACAAGATCAAAATTTGTTTTAAAGTTCAAAATTTGAAAATGTATCATACAAAGCCTTGCACTTAGAATAAAAAAAATATTCCAAATTATTTGGGTTTTTACATTTCATTGTCTATGACCAAAACTTTTCCATGAAAAGGAGACTCTAGCTTGACATGTTTACAGTTCTCTAGGAAGAATTTTCAAACGAAAAGCATTTATGTAGTCACAATAAACAACATCTGCCAATAATTAACACAGATAAAATTAAATAGTACCTTTGGCTATTACTTATAGTAGAAGACAGGGGTAGGCACACAGCAGGATCTGTGACTTGATTTACCTTTACAGTCATGAGCTTCTAGTGGCACAGCTGCTTTAACCATGGCATGTTACAGTTATTGTTAGCAAATGAGGCAGCCCGTTGTCATCCTTGCCAGCAGCCTAAGTTGGCACGTGCCTGCCTTAACATGAAGCTGTCTTTGTGATACAAAGTTATTTTCTCCCCACTTTTCTGTCAGATCTTTAAAACTGATTGATTTTTACTCCACTGCACTCTCATCCTCTGTGCTCGCTGCTGCTCTGCATCCAAATCCTTTGAGCACCCTAGAGGCCCAACATACTCTACTATCTGCTCTGTCTCCTAGCTTTGCTCAAGCATCAGTAAGACTTTGTGCTTCTGCTACAACTAATACGACCTGTGAATGCAAGCTGTCTACATCTTTTGTAACTATGTCAGAATGAATATCATATTCTGATCTCGAAACTGCAGATGTATTTATAGTTGGAATAGAGAAGGAACAGCTTCCCCGCAGAATGGAAGTTTGAAACTTACTGTTTTGCACAAGAATGTAAAAAGAAGTTCTGTTTTAAAAACATTGATCTAAGAAAGCTCGAATAAAAGAATCTAAATAATAACACAGCCTTGTTGGCTTGTACTAAGATGAGAGTGGTAATGTGAAAAGCTGAGAGAGAATACTAATAATCTTCTTAATTTAAGGAGACTCCATCTAAGTTGCTTTGTAAACATTAACTCTAGCAACATGCAAGCCCCATTGTGCTGGTACCACAGTATTTCTGAAGATATTCATCCAACAAAACAAAAGAATACTGTCATGATTTATGTTAAAATACAAGCAAATTCAGAGGGAGAGTTTACCAATCTACTTAACCCTTTCTCTGACAATCTTGCAAGAATGTATATAAAACACTGAGCCTGTCGGTTCACAGTGAACACTGAGCAATCACACAAGGACAATTAATATTATCCAGCTTGCTCTACACCACTTTACTAGGCCTTTAGCAGCAATTGTGCAAAGACAATTAATCTTGTCTGGCTTGCTGAGTTTAAATCAGAAATTTCCTTTAAATCCCCTTTAACAGTTAGTAGGATTCCTGAGGCTTGTGTATGTATAAACAAGTCGATTTTTTATGAAGAATTGATTATAATAATTTTTGACCTTGGGATAAGGTATTGTTTGCAAAAATACATTGAAAGTCAAGAACCTGAGCAGAGACGAGAGTGATATGCAGGTAAGAAATACGTAGGTAAGATCAAAGTATAGAGAGATACTAATAAACGGTTAGTATATAATTTTTTAACACATTTAACACAAAAGTCTGAGCCCAACTGTTATCCCAGTTCTGGGGGAGGGGAGATGAGGTCCAACTCATGAGCTGATCCCAAAGGTTTTGATGACATTTTCCCCTCACAATTTCCCCCTTTGTTTATATTTTAATAATAACTTGCATCTTTGAGGTGGAATTTTAGGTGGAGTTTGAGTGACTGAAATCATTATGTCAAACCCTGTGGATTGGTGGAGAAAAATTTCTCACTTTACATATCACAACTTAAATACACATGCCCAGTAGGAATGGTTATGGGAGTGGCTTGCCTTAGAGGCAGGGAGAAGGTAGGTAGCCTTCAGTGTGGAAGTCTGTTTTAGTATTATAATATTACAATGATGTTATAATAAGTACAGGTCAGCTGGTGGCAGGATTGCCAGAGCAACAGCTCAAATTCATCTTCTTGGAAAATAATTGAGCAGTGGTACCATGCTTCTTGCTGACAGCGGGGGGGGCTGGCTACATCTCCCACTTCACAGGGCAAGACGTCCTTGCTGCATTCCTTTCTCATGAAAAGTGTGCTGCACCTGAGCATCTTGCATCTCCACTGACGTTTCTTTTAAATAAAATTGCCTTGTACTCATCCGGGGGCAGGATTAAATTCTTTTGGATAATAGCCATCTGATTCATCTCAGACAAACAAGGAAGGGATGAAGTAGTCCATGTTTTTTTGACAGTTGCTTATCAGCATTCCCTAAAATGCCTCAACTCTTTTTCCTCCTTGTTTCCCTGAAGTAAAATGCATGTGGCTGCAATGGTGAAATTTCACTCATTGCCATTTTTGTTGCAGTTGAATCTTTCACTTAAACTTTATTATAAGCCATTTCTGAGATGTCAGTCAGAAAGGCAAAATACACCAAGGGGATGAATACATATAATGGCCATGAAATCAAGACTGAAAGACTACTTTCTTATTATGTCATTAGTTGGCTTTATGACTTTTTCTTACATTATCCTACTTCCTTTCTGAGCACTTGTGTCCTCAGTATTTAGATATGGTCCATTAGGGTAGCTTCTTTCCAAATATTCTCATGTCGTTCCACAGGACAGACTACACTAGTATTTTGAAAGGGAGTAAGATAGAGGAACATTAACAAAAATGCATCATAAAACCATAGAGTTGAGTAGTGTGTCATATATGGCCACCTTCACTCTTTAAAGTAACTTCAGTTGATCTTAGAGTACTATATCTAACAAGAGTTCAGGCTGTGTACTACCTTTATGTAAAGCCTGACTTTGTTTCTTTCTTTGCCTTAAAAATTTTGCCTGAAGGCTGGCCATTTGCATGTTTGCTTTATAGTGCCAGTAACAAATAGTAGAGGTGGTGCAGTAGCAAACCTCCCCAAGGATGGAGCTTGGGATACCGCCTGAGGACCTCATCTCTGGTGCTGGGTTCATTGGATGGGAGGTGCAGGAGTAAGCACTGCTCTCCCTCACCTGGCTGAGCTCAAGGTCCAGAGCCGCTGCTACGGGGGGAGGTGACACAGTGGCAGGCATTGTCCCCCTCCCTTCCTCCACCCATTGGATAACCCGAGCTGGACCTTCCCGAAAGACACATGGCAAGAGCACCCCAACACGTGCTGATGGAGGTCAGAAGGGCTTATAAAAGAACTCACAAGGAACCACATGGGGTGGCTCTCTTCCTCTTGCTCTCACTCCCGTGCCCTCTCTCTCCCATGCCCATCACTTCAATCAAATTAGCTTGGACCATGCAGTCTGGGAGAAGCTGCTGCTGTGACCATGTGTTCCCGAGGAACTGCCACTGCCCATCGATGTGGTGATTTCTTTCCTTTTTCCTTCTCTCTCTCGCTCTCTGTCTCTCTCCTGTTGCTTTATGGTGTGCATGTCGGATTGGATCCAAGAGACCTTGGTTGTATTCAGGGATCAGATTGTGATCTAAACAGGTCCGGATTCATTCCTGTAAATTTGAGAAGTTGCACCGCCACGCCTCCTCTGTGCCCCCAAGTATTTTGGCCTGTTTATGTTTGCTGGAGCCAGAATAAATATTGCTTTTGATTTTCAGCCTGAGAGTGACCTTGTCAGCCTCTGGATCTCCGTGTAGATAAATGAACCCTCTGACCCCCCTACTCAGGCCTGGTGACGAGCGTGTTGCTCATGGATCCAGGAAGTGACATCTTATCATGACAGTGACTGAAATTCCTGTTGAAAATTAAGTAACAAGACCAGCAGCATCCAATCTGCTTTGCTCATTACGTTTCTCCAAACTCAGCTCTAGTATGAAATGTGGAGAGGTGAGCGGACTGGATAAATGGAAGTGTGGAGAAGAACATCATTAATTGTAATATGTACATTGCACTGTTTTTTTATAGTTGCATCACTTCTAGACAACTGGATATCCAAAAAAAACCACTCATAGAATAATGAGGCAACAAGTGGACAAGCAATAGTTAGGGTTCAGAGATCCTGTGATGGAAAGGTACTTGACGTTTTCACCTCTCGTCCCTTTCTAGTGCATATCTATTTCATTCATTTTTTTTCTCTTGACAGGAACAGCAACATACCACATCTTTGTATAACAAACAGAACAGAGGTGTTGCAATTTAATCCCACTGCTCTCATTAGTCCTTTTGTTAAGAAGAAAAAATCCTCACACACTTGAATTCTGTCCAAGCTGTCTGCTACCATGGAAATAGAAAGTTATCTTGGTAAGAAAATGCTACAAAGAACAGTCTATAGCAGTAGAGATTTTGGCAGAACTTCATCCCGTGACCTGAGAGCTCTTCGGTACATCCTATGAGACAACTAATGGTCTCACTTCCTGCTCACTGAAGAAGTTTGTCACTTTACCTGAAGTACTTGGTACCTTTGCATTATTAGATCTTAAAGCAATATCTAAGAAACTGCTCTTATTACTGTCTTATAAAAGTAGTTTGCATGTTAAGGACGTGATGTAGCTAATATTGATGACAATAAAACAAAAGCTCAATCCAATTTAAAAAACAGTTAATTCTTGGTTGTGGTCAAGAATGGAGTGTCTTTTGAAAGTCTGGAACAAGTTGTTGAAATAATTTAATGAGCCATAATTTAGCGGGCTTAAATATATCAATATTTTTTAAAAGGAAGCCTTTTCTGAATGTTCAGTGGAAAGAGCTTGTGGGGTTTGAATTTATATTTCAGACTAGACAAACTCAGTTTGTCTACAACATCTAGGATGACCTTTTCTCCTTTCCATTTAAGAAAATATATTGATTTGTACAATGGCAAAACCAGAACAGACATCTGCTACATATTATTCAAACAATGCAGGACACAGAATTACTGTGTCTGCATACAAAATACTAGAAGCAAATACAAAAATTAAAGAAGAGGAGAAAGAATGGAGTAATGGCAACATATAAATTGCAGAAGGATTGTTAAGTGCAAAATTTTTTTCACACCTATTTTACCTATTGTTTTAAAAGACAGTTCTACTGAGGTACCAACTAGATCATTTAATCTCCTTTTTTGCCCTTATTTTCACTGCATTAATAGAGGTAAGCCTGTAGTTCAAAATGATTATAGGTCTTCAGAGAAAGTAGTTGTTCTGTCTTCTTGCATAGTCTTGGATCAAAAAGAAAGCTAAATTCTGGCCATATTTTTTCTATTATTCCTATTTTAATGATTCTGAACTGAAAACATTTGCAATTTTACTTTCGAAAGCTGCAGGGTTTGTCAAGCTTCCAGTGTTTTACAGCATCTCTCCTGGCTGCCAATACAGGCAGATATAAAAATTTCCTGAAGTGCGTGCCTGGTGTGTTAATTCGTTTATACCTTGAAACAGGCAGATGTCAGGGGAAAGCATGAGGGCAGAACTCATAATCTTGCTGACAGCAGTGTTAGCATCATTCCAAAAATTCAGTATGAGCCTAATTCTCCTGCCATTAAAGTCAGTCAGATTTTGGCTCTTGACTTAAATGGATGTGGAAATAGATCTTAGAGGAGGCCATACAAACTGTCCTTGGAGAACAATGACATTTTAGATTTTGGATACTTGAATGACTATTCATTGTGAAATTAGGTCATTTTCTTTAGGTTCTACTAGATACTGACAGCAGTTTATCACACACTGCCATTCACAGATGAATATGCCCACTTATTTGGTGAAACAAAGCTTCTCATTTCCTACCTAGCATACTTATCATATGCCAGCATTTCACAATACAACCAGAGACAGTTCAGTTCTGCCTTTCTCTGAACATTCCTTAATGTGAGAGCAGTCTCCTTACTTCTTCCCTCCTTCAGCCAGTTTTGATATAAAGCAAACAGTCTTCCTCAACACTGTCAGTTTATAATTATGTTCAGAGCTTCTAATACTGTTTCAGCCTAGGATTTTTAATCGTGGTGAGTACATGTGTCATAAGTGAAAATAAAGAAGCGCACATTTGGAAGACAGACTGATCTTCATTAATATATAAATGTCAACAGCTTGATCTTTAGTTCCTCATGGCACATATTTGTAGATGTAAAAACATCTTGACCTGGAAGATATTTTGACCTGGAATAACCTTTAGTTTTTAGGTTTTCCTTTTTCTCCCTTTAATGGGCAAAACCATGTTGCTTATATTACTTACCAGGTATTCCTCCAGGAAACTTTCTTCCCTCAGAGTGAAATAAGATCTATAAATAAAACCATGACACTTAATGCTTCTTTTGTCAACTGTACCTAAAGGAGATATCAGAAAACTATCTTCATTACCAATTCAGGAATAACTTTGTATTTAAACATCCTCCTCTCCTGTTCTCTTCAGTTTCACATCAGTGGGCAGCCTAAACCGTAACGGTCACCAGCCTCCTCCTGCTAGATCCATTCTCTGCAGAGGAAAGACTTCATAGCCTGTCTGCTCAGCAGCTTGTTACACATACAGGGAGGAAAGAGCCTTTGCTGGTCAGATTAGAGGGCTTAAAGAGTAACTGCCCTCTTTCGGCTGTTTTTGGTGGGGGTAATTTTTTTTTTTTCAAGTTTATTGTCTGAAATGGTTTCTGGACTTGTGTCATCTCTCACTTCACCCCACAGTAAAAGTATCTCTAGGACATTTTTATTTTTTGTTGCCTAAATTATTTCTGCCAGTAACTTGACAGGCCCTCTTGCAAGCATTCCTGGTGCCATGGTTTAACCCCAGCCAGCAACTAAGCATGGCATAGCTGCTCTTACATTGTTGCCCCCCATTTACTCATACAAGTTAGTAAAGTCTAATCTTGGGCACTTACAAGACAAATTCTTAAGGAAGTCATGCTTTTTAAAGGTGTTTATCTGCAAACACCTTTAAGAAAGTAAGAGTTAATATTGTATTACTTAGGAAAGTAAACAACAAAGGATCTACATGAATTTCTAACCCTTGACATAAGATAGTTATTAAGCAAGGAAGAAAACTCATTTAGCATGGGAGTTCAGTTGCCTTATATTTACTGTTTTTATCTGAGGATTTAGTGTGGATGGTTCAGGTCTTGCAATTTTTAAAATAGGTTCTAATGCTATCTGCACAGTACTTACTTAAGTATTTGTTAATTATAAAACAGTAATAGGCAGAGGGAATTGATTTTCTGCAAATCAGACATGAAAACCCATATCACCAAGAAACTACTACATCATTTATTCTCTGACCTTGAAAAATATTGTATAAAACACTTTTTTTCTAAAATACACATTTTTAACACTTATGTTTTTCCCTTCTATGTATGCACAATCTTTAATTAATAAATATGTCCTGAATTTTCTGGCTACCACTTAGCTTGCTTACAGTGAAGTATTAGAAAGGAAGGTTTCAGAGAGACATGATACAGACTGTGAAATGCTCTCCACTTGCTTTGCAAAATTTGCTTTGCAAAATTTGCTCTATCGGCAATACACATAGGAATAACTATGTCAAGGTGTCATCCTGAAGCATGACCCAGTCATAATATGAAAACGTACATCCATCACAGTTAGTTTGAGCCACTGATAAGACTGAAACTGATAGCACTGACAAATTCTTTGAAATGAGTCATAATGTTAAATACTGAAATGGCACCTGAGTTTTATTCTGCTTTGTTCAGTTTTCTACTTGTTGATGTTCTTTTTACAAATTTCCTTTGCTTTGAGCTTTCCAAGATTCTGCTAAAACCTCTGTGTTGATGAACTGCACACCAATCAGAAAAGAGAATTATTTAAGTGATTTCATAGACTGTATAGTGATTAACATGAAAAGAGGTCTCCAGAAGGAATATTAGAGGGAAAATGGGAACCAAAGTTTCAGAGTTTCTTAGTAGACTGAAAAATATTAGCACTGACATTTTGTCCTTGTCTATATCCCTGAGGACATTATCCATCAAAATAAATGCCAGCATATCTATGCTGCTTACATTAAGATTGGAAGAGATCCAAGACTTTGTAATGTGTTAAGAGCAGCTGCATTTGGCCCAGAAGAACTGGGTTGGCCCAGAAGAACAAGGGCTGAGAAGATTCATCCCTTGTCAAAACGGGGATGAAGAACCACTATTGATGCTAGCTTTATTATCCTGGTTGATTAGGAACAATTACACCCAATTAAATGTATTGAAACAGAAAAAAGGGCTTCAAATTCACACATCTTAAGATAATATACTCGTGTTTTGATATCACCATGGTATCCAACTATCATTTTCTATACAGCTCCTGAGAAATTAAAATTGAGAGAAGTTCTACAGCATCATGAACCCAAACCAAACTGCTATTACAAAGCAGTTACATTTTAAAAAGGGGTAGCAATCAAAGATAATTATGTTCACAATTTGTTCTGATCACTTCTGCTACCCATATGTATCCATTTGATTTTCCACTACACTTCCCCTTTTGTGAAGTGATTTGAAATATATCAGCTGCTCCAAAGACATTGTGATCACTTCATTTTACAATGCAACACAGCATGATGCAATGGAGCCTAAATAATTCTGCACTGTGTGGTTATACAAAGAAGTTCTATAGTATTTTTCAAAAGTGGGGTTGTAAGACTATCCCTTTTGTTTGTCTTTTCTAGTGTAATCCATCAGGGGAAGGCCCTCCACAACACCAGCAGAAGACGGCAAAACACTCATCTCCTACCTGAAGCAGCTGTAATTTCAAAGTTAAATAGTCCTGGTTCTACTGGACTGAATTATTTAGTCATCGGAATCTAAAACAAAGATGGAAAAACATGTGGGTTGAATGACAAACAAAGTATTATTTACTGAATGTATTAAAAATTGTTTTTCCAGACACATTTCATCAAAGCTAAGCTCCATTCTTGGGAAAACAGCTATATTCACAATCAAGACAGATGTACACGTTGTGTGAAATAGGACTGCCACTGGACTGAATTATTTAGTTGTTTGCTAGAGACTTGATCAAATTCAGCCTCTGTGTAAACAGACAAATTTAAATGGGACACAGTTTGAGGTGTTCTACATCCTGATTTAATTTGATCCTGTGTGTGCATTGGATCTCTGTAAATGCTAATCTACAAATGTTGTCCTTGTGTTGAATGTGAATTTGTGGGCATGTTTTGGATTAAATAGTCCATAAGATTCAATAGCAACATTCACAGAAAAAAAATAATCAATCATGTATGCATGAAGGAGCTTGACTTTCCAATGCAGCCAACCCTTAAATAGTCTGCCAAAGGTTAACACTGAATGCAACTGTATTTAAGAAAACTTAGAGTTTTTTCTGTAACACACGCTCATGCAAGTAACAGAAGATATTTTAAAAAATTGCTCAAAGTAGGAAGGAATGCTTGAGAATGTAAATGTATTTAAAAATTCCTAAATATATTAACTTTATTTTTGACTGTTGCCTTTGGCAGTTCAGCTTTTGACTATTCAGCTTTTGACTGTTAGGATTTTGGCTGAACAACTTTTGGCTATTCAGCTTTTGATTGGAGGCTTTTTATGCTCTTCCCTTGTCTAGTTTTAAACATCTAATGCATGTGGCTTCCTCTGCAATCTACCCCATGGCCAAAAAGTAGTAAGTATTTAACTTTTAATACCTTGGTCTGTGCAAACAAATTTAGTAAGAAATGTTCTTTTTAAAAAAGAAATCTTCTTAAATTGCAGTTATTTTTATGAATAAAATTGATAAGTAGTTTCAAGCAGCCTACTTACCAAGAATATTTTTTCTCTTTCTTGAAAATTCTTACTATCTTCATAACAGTCAGGGACGGGGTAGAAATTTCAGATACTTCATAGATGAAATTTATAGCATCTACAATTTCAAATAATCTTTAAAGGATGTAACCTGTGGCATTTTGTGTCATAGGCTACTTTAACATATTTCATTGTTATTAGTTGTACATTTTCACAGAGTTCTAAACAATTAATCCTGTTTCTTCCACATTTATACTCCATGGATTACCCTAACATAAATGCACAGAGCAGTTTACAATACATTGTGTGACAATAAACACTTCTTTATATAGCTCGAAAAGAAGCTAGTTAGAGGGAGCATTGACTGTCAACCACCTACTTTCTTTAGTGTCATGCCTTCACACACAAACAAAATATGTAAACAGAGTTAGCTTTAACTGATGTATCACAACAGTTATATTACTGAAAGCAGCTTAAGAGCATGTGCTTATTGTGAGCCAATGATTCTGATGGCTTTTGCACTTAAATGGCTTAATACAGCTTAAGGGTATTTTATACTACCTTAGAGAATCAGACCAGTGCATATAGATCTAAAACAGTGTTACAGAAGTGGCATAACACTGTCTTCTACCTCTCTCTTAACGTACATCACAGAGAAATATACAGAGAGAAAATATCAAACAGTTATTCTATCTTAATAGTATTTTCTTTCAGGTAAGAATTTTAATTAGATTTACTAGGTGGTAAGAGTAAGGAACTTTGTTTTCCCGACTGAGAAAACCAAATTAGATGTCATTCTGCTATTATCTTGAATTTTCTATAAATAATAACGAGGAAGACAAGAAAACATTAACATAAAAAGAGATTAAGTGACAGGCCCTGATTTTCCCCATATAAACTTTAACAGCAAAAGGGCTATATTCTTAATAAAAAAATGAAGTTATTTAACAATACCTAACAAAGCATTCTATGCCTTATTATTTAATGATGTTTCAGCACAACAGCTAGGATTTAGCTTATCTTACTATCATTCTGCCCAGTTAGGATGTGCTGTTACTTTAGCAAGTAGTGTAGACCTCAAGACTCCTTGAGGATCTGCAAAAAACAGCTGTTGATTAAAATTAACTCTATAAGTGGATTGGGGTTCTTTCAACCATAGCCCAATTCCAATTCACCCGAGAAGAAATGACTCTGTGTTCTCTGGGGCCGTGGGGCAGCACATATCCAAGTGTGGGTTATCTCGAAATTCTCTGCGAAAATGCAATTCTGTTCTGAACTAAAATATTAATGTAGGTACATCCCATGAGTTTGAAAAAGCGCCCTTTTAAGCCCTCTTAATAATCTAGGCCTTAGAGAGACAGATCTGAACTTAAATTTACAATATCTATGACAACTTAACCAAGGTACGGATGGATTAAAAAAAAAGTCAATTCAAGCCATCTTCTGCAAAACTTAACTTGGGTTTGCTACTGCTGCAATACTTAAATTTGATTTATTAATCTAGTGTCTTAAATATTAAGTTCAGGTGTGATTTATTCCAAAATTATGCAAATTGAGCAAATACTACACATTTAATATCATCAGTGTCTACTTCCCTCTCATGATACTGAAAGGAAAAAGGAAAAATATTCAATAAATCATAAACAACAATCAAGTGGCATATTAGAGGAAATATTATACTTGCGTCACCTAAGCAAAGCTAATCTTTTTATATAATTTAATTAAAAATACTGTTCATATATGCTTGTTTAATTTCTATAGCTTTTACTTAAGATAAACCAGAAACAGTTTTAAAATAATACTGACATGAACCTATAAAATATCATATCAAAGAGCATTCCAGTAAATCTTGGCACATTGTATACATTTAGGGCTTGATCCTGCAGTTTCAAGGCCACCACTCATTTCTGCTTGAGTCTTTCTAAAAGTAAATCCATTAACTGAAACAGTAAATCACAGAATCACACAGAATCACAGAATAACCAGGTTGGAAGAGACCCACCGGATCATCGAGTCCAACCGTTCCCATCAAACACTAAACCATATCCCTCAGCACCTCATCCACCTGTGCCTTAAACACTTCCAGGGAAGGTGACTCAACCACCTCCCTGGGTAGCCTGTTCCAGTGCCCAATGACCCTTTCTGTAAAGAATTTTTTCCTAACGTCTAGCCTAAACCTCCCCTGGCGGAGCTTGAGGCCATTCCCTCTCGTCCTGTCCCCTGTCACTTGGGAGAAGAGGCCAGCACCCTCCTCTCTACAACCTCCTTTCAGGTAGTTGTAGAGAGCAATGAGGTCTCCCCTCAGCCTCCTCTTCTCCAGGCTAAACAACCCCAGCTCTCTCAGCCGTTCCTCATAAGACCTGCTCTCCAGCCCCTTCACCAGCTTTGTTGCTCTTCTCTGGACTCGCTCCAGAGCCTCAACATCCTTCTTATGGTGAGGGGCCCAGAACTGAACACAGTATTCGAGGAGCGGTCTCACCAGTGCCGAGTACAGAGGGAGGATAACCTCCCTGGACCTGCTGGTCACGCCATTTCTGATCCAAGCCAAGATGCCATTGGCCTTCTTGGCCACCTGGGCACACTGCTGGCTCATGTTCAGTCGCTGTCAACCAACACCCCCAGGTCCCTCTCCTCCAGGCAGCTTTCTAGACAGACTTCTCCTAGTCTGTAGCGCTGCACAGGGTTGTTGTGCCCCAAGTGCAGGACCCGGCATTTGGCCTTGTTAAACCTCATGCCATTGGACTCAGCCCAGCGGTCCAGCCTGTTCAGATCCCTTTGCAGAGCCTCCCTGCCCTCCAGCAGATCAACTCTTCCACCCAGCTTAGTGTCATCTGCAAACTTGCTAAGGGTGCACTCGATGCCTTCATCCAGATCATTGATGAAGACATTGAACAGGGCTGGACCCAGCACTGAGCCCTGGGGAACCCCACTTGTCACTGGCCTCCAGCTGGATTTCACACCATTTCCCACCACTCTCTGGGCCCGGCCATCCAAACAGTTTTCCACCCAGGAGAGTGTGCGCCTGTCCAGGCCAGAGGCTGACAGTTTCTCAAGCAGAATGCTGTGAGAAACTGTGTCAAAGGCTTTGCTGAAGTCCAGGAAGACCACATCCACAACCTTTCCCTCATCCAGCAGCCGAGTCACTTTGTCATAGAAGGCGATCAGGTTAGTCTGGCAAGACCTGCCTTTTGTGAACCCATGTTGACTGGGCCTGATCACCCGTTTCTCTTGCATGTGCTTCATGATAGCACTCAAGATCACCTGCTCCATGACTTTCCCTGGCACTGAGGTCAGACTGACAGGCCTGTAGTTTCCTGGGTCCTCCCTGCAACCCTTCTTGTAGATGGGCAGGACATCAGCCAGCCTCCAGTCCAGTGGGACTTCCCCAGTCTTCCAGGACTGTTGGAAGATGATGGAAAGGGGTTTGGCCAGCACATCCGCCAGCTCCTTCAGTACCCTAGGGTGAATCCCGTCCGGCTCCATAGACTTGTGGATGTCCAGTCGGGCTAGCAAGGCTCTGACCACCTCCTCTTGGATCATGGGAGCCTCATTATGCTCCTCTAGCTCCTGGGTTAGTACACAGATGGAACGACCCTCCTTACGACTAAAGACTGAGGCAAAGAAGGCATTAAGTACCTCAGCCTTTTCCTCATCCCCTGTTACTGTTGTTCCTTCTGTGTCCAATAGGGACTGTATGGTCTCCCTAGTCCTCCTTTTATTATTTATATATTTGTAGAAAGATTTTTTGTTATCTTTCACTGACTTGGCCAATCCAATTTCTAGCTGAGCCTTAGCCCTTCTGATTTTTTCCCTACACAATCTCACTTCCCTCCTGTAGTCCACCCAAGAGGCCTGTCCCTTCTTCCAGAGCCCATAAACATTTCTCTTCTTCTTGATATCCCTCAAGATCTCTCTATTCAACCAAGCTGGCTTTCTCCCCTGCCGGCTTTTTTTCCGGACCACGGGTATGGCTTTCTCCTGAGCTGCTAGGACCACCCTTTGAAGAGCTCCCAGCCCTCCTGGGCTCCCTTGCCCTTGAGTACTGTCTCCCATGAGACTTCACCAAACAGCCCTCTGAAGAGATCAAAGTCTGCCCTCTGGAAATTTAATGCTACTGTCCTGCTAACCACCCTCTTCACTTCACCTAGAACAGAAAATTTTATCATCTCGTGGTCGCTTAGTCCTAGGCGTCCACCTACCGCCACATCCCCTACAAGGCCTTCTCTGTTCACAAACAGCAGGTCCAGGAGGGCACCCTCCGTTGTTGGTTCATTCACCAGCTGTGCAAGGAAGTTGTCTCCCACGCACTCCAGGAACCTCCTAGACTGCTTCCTTTCTGCTGTGTTGTACACCCAGCAGATATCAGGCAGATTGAAGTCTCCCACCAGAATAAGAGGCATCAATCTAGAGATTGACCCCAGCTGTTTATAGAAGAGCTCATCAGCTGCTTCTCCTTGGTTGGGTGGTCTGTAACAGACTCCCATCACAAAATCTACCTTCTGGTGGGCTCCTCTGATTTTGACCCACAGGCACTCAACCTCCTGATGGCCACAATCCATCTCAACAGAGTCCAAGTCCTCCCTTACAAAGAGGGCTATCCCGCCTCCTCTCCTACCCTTCCTGTCCCTCCTGAAAAGCTTATACCCCACCATAGCCGTACTCCAGTTATATGAGTCGTCCCACCACGTTTCCGTGATGGCAATGACATCATAGGCTACTTGCCCTATGACAGCTTCCAGCTCTTCCTTCTTATTTCCCATGCTGCGTGCATTGGTGTAAATGCACTTCAGCTGAGCTGCCGAGCCTTCAGCCCTCCTAGAGGGAACAGGGTTCGTTCCCAACTGCCTGGTGACTGGAGTAGTTAACATCAGAGTGCCCGCATCTCCCTTAGCACCCCGAGGTGTGTTCTCCCCCACTTTTTGTGTGGTGATGTACTGGTGGTCCTCACCCGCGCACCCTCTCCCAATCACCAATTCCCCACATCCAGGCTCGTTCCTGTCTAGCCTGGGCTCAACCCCCTCCCCCTTCACATCTAGTTTAAAGCTCGATTTATGAGCTTGGCTAGGTTTCTAGCAAGGGCTTTAGCCCCCCTAGGAGACCCATGTGTCCCGCCCTTAGCGAGAAAGCCTGGGGGTGCGTGAGCCCCCCCATGATCAAAAAAGCCAAAGCCCCTCTCCTCACACCAGGCTCGGAGCCAGGTATTAATCGAATTCTTCATCCTGGCTTCCCCCTCCTCTCTATTTAGCCTTGGGATGGAGCAGAATACTATTTGTGCCCCAGAGCCCTCCATCATTCTCCCAATTGCCTTGAAGCCATTCTTGATGGCTTTGGCCTTTTTGTTTGTTAGGTCGTCATTACCAGTTTGGACCACTATCAGAGGATAGTAGTCTGTCTCATGGACCAGGGAAGGAAGTTTTCTAGCTACCTCCTTCCCTGATGCACCCGGTAAGCAGCAGACCTCTCTGTGGAGCGGGTCCGGTCTGCAAATGGGTCCCTCTGTTCCTTTTAGGAGGGAGTCCCCTACAACAATCACCCTCCTCTTCTTCTTGATGGAGGATGTTTTTATCTTTTTCTGAGAATGGTGCAGCCTAGGGAAGGATTCTAGGCTGTGGGAGCCACCATCCTCATCCTCAGGGCTGGATTCCACCTGCAGCACCTGGTACTTGTTCGCCAGGGGGATCTGGGGCTTTGCTGTCTGGGTGAGGGGAGCAGGTTTCCTTCCTCTGGCAGGAACTTGCTGCCACTCCCCATCTCTTGTTCCCCCAACCGTGCAGTTTGCAGGTGGATGATGTTCGGACACACTAGCTCGAGCAGGCTGCTGAGTTAGTGAGACAATGAGACAAATGCAGTGACAAAGTGTCAAGTCTGTGTAGCCTGATGCCTAAAAACTCTTATTATCAATGATAAAGTGTTAGGGATTTTCTTAAAACTGCCACACAATTTTGCCCTTTTGCCTATACCTAGAAACCGTTTGTCATTACACTATACCAGAAGCATAAAAGGACCTTAAAAGAGATGTGAAGTTTCTAAAAATTATATGTAGTTACAGTGAAAACTGTATATAACAGTATAAATTTATACTCCAGTATACTGTTACTGGAGTTATAACAGTAAAATCCACATAGGTCTAAGCATGAACAGGAATCCACTCTTGGATTTTCAGCTGCTGAAGTAGCTGCAAGTTTCAGTCATAGATCTGTCTGTTGTCAAATCAGCAATATTAGTTGCTATGAAAATTACCATATAAGGTGAACTCTCTAGTTTCATATTTCTTATATATAAAGATGTAAGGAAATCAGATCAGAAAACTACTTTTGTGAATGAGTAATTAATAGTAAGAGAAATAATTTATTAAGAATAAAATATGCTATTTCAAAGAATTCAGTTAAAAATGAGAATAACACAAAGGTTGGAAAATTAAGTGAAGTATTTGATCAATTGTTTATGTGACATTTTGAGGCTGTAAGATTTTACAGCAATGCAAATTATTGAGACCATAGTTAGCTATACTGAAATTTCACAGTCAATCACTTTGTACCAGTTCATGGATATTGTATTACTTTCTGGACAAAAAAAGTGGATGTAACATTCCAGTAGCTATCTTTACTGCTAGAGATCATAAACATTGTGTTGCTCCCTATTCTTGGGCAGTAACTCTTTATTTATCTTTATAATAGAGTGTTTTACCTATGAATGACATTTTTCATGGGAAGACAAAGGTGATTTTCAAACAGGTACGGATCAGCCAAAAAAACAGGGCTATGACCTTGAACAGAGTTGTGCTTACAAGAGAAGCATATTGGGGCTATCCATTTGCTGTTATTTGTGCATTCACTGGGCAGGTTGACTACTGTCGTATCTTATTTACTTGTAATTTTCTATAATTTATTATACATGGACTCTTTACTGGGCAAAATATAAACTTCTGAAAGAGGAGAAGGAATTTAATAAACATCAGTCTATACCCATTATCAGTATATGAAAATCAGAAGAACAAAAAAATATCCAGAGTGCTTTCTTTTACGTGTAACAAGATTAACATAAAACCAAACTATTCCATATGAAAAGAAAATTAACTTTCTTAACACTTGAGTTTTCTAGCTTTAAGTAAGTACTTTTACCCATTATATGTGGAAACAATACCATGATCTGTTCTGTCACATAATACCAGAGTAAACTCTTCATGAAAACATGGTCATACGTAGTGTGTTTGCAGTCATTCATAATTTCAGAATATCCACATTGTTCAATTTTCTTTTAGACTGTTACATTCAAAAGTAATTGTGTATCCTTTAAGCATTATATGTAATTATATGCCTGTCAGTACTTTGAAGCAATGCCTACTTATTCATAATAAATAATAATAAGTCTATTTCTGAGATTCATACAGCTTCCTGAATTTCTTCTTTTAGTTCCCATCTATAAGAACAAACACTATCACATGGTAACAACCTTAATGTAGAAATATAATGCCTACAATACATTCTAAGTAAGACTAGAATTTTAAATGCAGGATATAGTATATTGTACATTGTCATGAAAAAGTTAATTTAATAAAAAAAATTACTAAATGGAGCACACTAATATAACTTAATGTATTATACACTTAAGTACACAAGGATTTGTATTACATGTTTGGAAGAATATACAAAACTAATGCACACATTTAATGTACTTTGACAATTAAGAATACAGAAACTCATCATCGGTCAGCTCTTTATAGACCATTAATAAGAGTTTCTCAAACCACAGTGTATGATAATCTGTAATATGAAAATATTTTTTTCCCATCTATGCAGATATTCATTTGGATTTTTCTTTATTCATATAAATTTTCAGGTATGATTTAAAAAAATACTTTTGCAACAGCAATAAGAATGTGGGATGTCCCTGAGTTAATCTCAGCAGAGTATGAAATCTTTTTCCCCTCCCCAAAGATATTCATCTGGACAGTGATGGAGTGTGACAGAGACGTTTAGTTCATAACTATTATTTACAACTGCTGCAAGACAAAATGCCTTCTGTCAAAATATTTCATGAAGGGAAACAGGATTTATTTTTAGCAAATATGGAATTTCTATATTTTTTCCCTTGTGCTTTGATCACAGAATAGCAGAAGGGTGAAGGATGACTATAATAATAAATATGCTATGCTTACAGTAAATATACTACAGCAGGTAATGCAATCTGGCACAATGCTATTATCACACAGAAACTTTAACAGGCCTACTTATTTCACCATTAGTTCAACAAGACAACTGTATTCTATTAAAAATCTATCAGTGCATGATCCACCACTCATTACACTATGCAGTGTGTGTATGTGTTGCAGGTAACACACCAGAAATCCAGCTTCACGCGAGACCTCTCCTATCTTGTGCTACACATGTGATAGCCCCAGCCCAAGTCAGGTGTTATCAACGAAAGAGTAAAATGTACTTATTCCTTAAAACATTTGGGAAAAAAAAAGGAGCGCCTTCCAAAATAAAGTGTTTTCCGTTTGCATTTGCCCTCAGAACTTTTCAGAGCAAAATGCTGACTGAAGGAAGAAGAGCTTTGCAATTTGTTCATAACTGCATAAAAAAATGTCAAGTTGACATCTTACAGTCCTGTAATCATCCTAACCCTGAAAATCACTGTATATCATATTTATTATTTCAGGATTAGTCTCATGCTCTCTATCATGGAACTGCAGTCCAAATTCCAAACTCCTCAGCTAGTTTACAGAATACTAATTTGAGTGAACAAATTATAACTGTATAATTAATCTTTCTTGTGATCTTTTTACACTCAAAAATTTGCTTACGAAAAAGAAGAAGTACATATAAAGCCAAGAACATATTGTTAGTACAATTAAAAATTTAACAGTCTATGCAAATAATAATTATTAATCCAGATCACTACAGGAAAATAACACTTCTATACAGAAAAAGACTTAACAGTGTATTAAAAATTAACTATTTTCCTAGTTTATGTCGTCTCTCCTGGTGTAATGCTCACCCTTTCCATGCTCCTCTGGGTACCAAAGAAGTCAGTGATTCCATTACAGTATTGGGAGAGAGAGAGAGAGAGGCTGCTACACAAAATACCAGCATATGCTTATTCTTCAAAGTGAGAATATGATGTTAATGTTGGCAGCTTCATTCTCCTCCATCTGGGTTCCACGTGGGATCATTCTTATATGCTTACTAACATTCTTTTATGCCTTGCTCATTCCTCACTTAAGAAGGTCAACAGTGTCCTAGGCTGCATCAGGAAGGCTGTTGCCAGAAGATCAAGGTAAACTATCCTTCCTTGCCACTCAGTCCATGTGAGACATATCAAGGCTGGATCCAGTTCTAGGATCCCTAGAGGCAGGAACATACCAAAGAAAGTATGTGTCTGAAGAAGTGGGGTCTCCAGTACTAAGCCTGTGCCCCATCTCTTGGCACCCCATGCCTCCACTCCTCTGTGGTGCATCCTGTGCCTCCACTTCCCAAGGCCTCTTGCTGTCACATCAGGTCAGTATTGGTCTATAATACATCGTTATGTTAGAGATGTGAACATACATCTCACTCTATATAGCATATGTGCTTGTTACTGTTTTCTATATAAACCTATGGTTGTATCATACAAAGACAACACCACCACTGTCACAGAACTTGTCACAAGCTATCACATCAGAAAAATTTGGCTGAGCATTAAAATGCTCATTACTGTAATTATGATTTTTCTTTCTGAAAATTCATTGAGAACGATCTCAGCAAAATAACTCTATAGCTGATTACAGCTCATGAATTTAAATTATCATCAACGGGAATATTCAGAGCCAGTTAACAACATATAACTGATTACATTGAAAAACAATAAAACTCAGTAATTGGGTGTACAATGCAGAGTGTATCAGATTTAAGAAAGTTTGGGTTGTTTTTCTTATTTGTAAATCATGTGATAAATACATAATTTTTTCATAAGAGAAATACATTTTTCATTACTGCTGAAGTCCTTAAAATACAGCATGTCAAAAAAGTTCTTGCAGGACTGTAGATACTTTAATATAGAAAGAATCAGAGAAGGCAACTGGTCTTCAAGATCCAATGCTCAGAGGGAGTAAGTTATATTCCTCAGAATACATCCAATTCTATCCTCAATGATAAAGATTTGAGAACACTCTAAAAAAGTTCAGATAATTTCAGTATGCTCCTGAATCTCTCTGTGAAGTATATAATTTAATCATTATTTGTTTTGAATGTTCTTTATTTATCTTAACAGAATTCAGCCCTATCTCATACAAGTTCTCATCACTCTAATAGCAACATTCCTTTATGAAGTTCAATGAGCAATATGACTGCAGCTGTCAGTTGTGCTGGTTTTGGCTGAGATAGAGTTAATTTACATCGTAGTAGCTAATATGCAGCTATGCTTTGGATTTGTGCTGGAAACACTGTTGATAATATAGGGATGTTATAGGTATTGTTGAGCAGTGCTTACACAGAGTAAGCAGAGCAGAGCCTTTGCTGCCTCTCACATGACCCCTTACCAGTGAGTAGGCTGGGGTTATGCAAGAAGCTAGGAAGGGACACAGACAAACTCCTCAACTCTGCTTTTTTTCAATAACTCTATCACAGCACATGAAAAAAATAAGTAAAACAACGAAAAAGAAGTTCCACGTGAGGGAGGAAATGAGAGAACAGGTAACACCTGATGTCATGGTTTAACCCCAGCCAGCAACTAAGCACCACACAGCCACTCTCTCATTCCCCAGAGATGGGATGGAGGAGAGGATCAGAAGAGTAAAAGTGAGAAAACACATAGGCTGAGACAAAAGCAGTTTAATAAGTAAAGCAAAAGCTACACACAGAAGCAAAGCAAAACAAGGAAATCTTTCACTACTTGCCATCAGCAGGCAGGTGTTCAGCCATCTCCAAGAAAACAGGACTCCATCATGTGTAGTGGTTGCTTGTGAAGACAAATGCCATAACTCCAAACCTCCCTGCATTCCTTCTTCATCCCCCAGCTTTATATGCTCATCATGACATCATATATTCTGGGATATCCCTTCGGTCACTTGGGGTCAGCTGTCCCAGCTGTGTTACTTCCTAAATTCTTGTGCATCTCCAGCTCGCTTACTGGTGTGGGAAGCCGAAAAGGCCTTGACTGTGTAAGCACTGCTCAGCGATAACTAAAACATCACTGTATCATCAACACTCTTTCCAGCACAAAGCCAAAGCATAGCCCCATACCAGCTTCTATGAAGAAAATTAACTCTCCCAGCCAACCCAGCATATATATACATAAATCCTTGCTCCATTTTTTTATCTCATACTCTAAGCCAAATTTAATTTCTGATGATAAAATTAAGAGATACACTCACAGAAAAACTTATACTAACACCTTGTGTTTCACCTTGACACAGTGCAGCCTCAAGGTCTCCAAAGAAATCTTATTCTGAGTTGAAATGCAAAAATTACTCTAGACTGTGTTCTACATCCTCTTCTTCTAAAACACCTGTAATGTCACATATAAATCTTATTGTGTATAAGCTCATAACATGTACAGTTGCAAGATACTGCCTCTAAACTACCTGCAAAAACCCTGCAGTCCCCCAGATCTGCACAGTTACTGAAGACTGTAAATGTCACTAGATTAGCACCAGCCTCAACACTCCACACACACTCAAAGACAACATTTAAATGGAAAAAAGAAAATGTAAAGGTAAAAAATGAGATAAAAGAATGCAGCAAAATTTGCCTTGAGAACAAAATGAGATAATTTGAGTAAAAATACTGTTAGCCTATTCTAAGAAGGAGTCTATCCACACCCCTATTTTAAAGGTTGACAAGATTAGGTGAGGGGATATCTAAAGACTATTTTTCTAAAGACTGGTGGAATGATAAGAGTTATTTATCCTTTTCTTTCTATAAAAACTCCTACGTTTAGTAGGAAAAGCCAGGACTACATGTGAAGATCAGAAGAGCATGAGGGCAAGTTTAGGTTTTAGACTGGCTGCTTGAAATACAAAAGGTTGAATCAATGTGCTTCATTGCCAGTACTGTGATTTAATGTAAATTGTACAAGTTTTAACACAACACTGAGGAATAAAGAAAATATGACATCAAAGCTAAATTGCTATTAGTACTAATGACGTGGGAACAGTGTCCTGCCTTGGTACAGGGTGATGAACTAGATGACCTTTTAAAGTGCCTTGTAGACCTACTCTCTATAAATATTAAATTAAACTAGAAATACATCAAGTCAGTGACTCTCAGTATTGAATTGGTGCTAAATCAAATTAACTACCAATAATAATCAATCCTTATTTAGTCTAAGGAATCGTCTGTCTCCCCAGTTATAAATGTCAGCTAAAGAATTCTATCTAACCCAATAAAAGCTGGAGTTTGAATAGGCACGTAAATAAGTAATGGGACCGAGTCACTTAGTGCCTAGAATACAACCAGAGCTAATTATAAAGTCTCCTTTTTACTCGCAGATAAGTTTTCACACATGCATTTTTCCTTCTCTTTTTAAGGCAGAAGTTAATGCCTTTTATTCACAAGAAGCCAGGTGAAATAATGATTAGAGATTTAAGACTTCAGCAAATATTATTACAAAGTGATACTTAGGAAAAATTGCATTGGGATAATTTTTTGTTTTCCCTGCTTGCACAACAAAGCAAACATAAACAAGGTAATCTAGGGGCAAATACTAGCATTATTGGATATGATACTCGCAAGCTTTCATCCTACTCGGGGACATCAACCATACCGACATATGCTGGAAAAGTAGCACAGCAAGCTGTAGGCAATCCAGGAGAATCCTGGAGTGCATTGAAGATAATTTCTTAATCCAGCTAATAGAGACCCCCACAGGAGGGGATGCAATATTGGAGCTGATTGTCACTAATACAAGCAAACTCATCAGTGACATTAGGATCAGAGGCAGCCTGGGCTGCAGTGATCATGCACTGGTAGAGTTCAACATCTTGAGGGATATGGAACAGGCAAAGAGTATAGTCAGAACCCTAAATTTCAGGAAAGCAGCCTTCTGGCTCTTCAAAGAATTACTCAGTAGGGGCCCCTGGGACATGGTTCTCCAAGACAAGGGAGTGGAACAGAGCTGGAAAACGTTTAAGGATGCTTTCCATAAAGCGCAAGAACGCTCAGTCCCTGTATGTCAAAAATCAGGCAGGGGAGGGAAGAGACCAGCATGGCTGAGTGCAAGGTCCTACACCTGGGTCAGAGGAAAAGTCCCTGTTTTCAGTACACAGTGGGGGATGACGTGATTGGGAGCTGTCTGGCAGAGAAGGACTTTGGGGTGCTGGTCGATGAGAAGCTCCACATGAGCCAGCAGTGTGTGCTTGCAGCCCAAAAAGCCAACCGTATCCTCGGCTGCATCAAAAGGAGTGTGGCCAGCTGGGCAAGGGAAGTGATTCTGCCCCTCTATTCCTCCCTTGTGAGATCTCATCTAGAGTACAGTGTCCAGTTCTGGAATCCTCAATGTAAGAAGGATGTGGAGCTGTTGAAACCAGTCCAGAGGAGGCTACAAAGATGATTAGAGGGCTGCAGCCCCTTCCATATGGAGACAGGCTGAGAGAGTTGGGCTTGTTCAGCCTGGAGAAGAGAAGGCTCTGAGGAGATCTAATAGCGACCTTCCAGTACCTGAAAGGGGCTACAGGAAAGCTGGAGAAGGACTTTTCCCAAGGGCTTGTAGTGATAGGATGAGGGGGAACGGGTATAAACTGGAGAGGGGCAGATTTAGGATTGATATAATGAAGAATTTCTTCACAACGTGAGTGATGAGGCACTGGAACAGCTTGCCAAGGGAAGTTGAGGTGTTTAAGGCCAGAGTGGATGGGGCCTTGGGCAGCCTGATCTAGGGGGATGTCCCTGCCCATGGCAAGGGGATTGGAACTAGATGATCTTTAAGGTCCCTTCCAGCCTTAAGTGTTCTATGATTCTATGGTTCTATGATTCCTATTAATTAATTCCATAATTACAAAACATCTTTCCTGGTTTTGGACATCAGCAGAAAGTCATACTCCACAAAATGAAGTTTTAGCTTGAGAAAAAGTTAAAGAACTTTTAAAGTTCTTTAAAAGTTCTACACACTCTATAGTATGTGTTTATACAGAGAGAAAAAGTATAATCTGTGGATTATACAATAAATTATAATTATGCTCTATGACGGGTTTCCTGCAGCAAGGCAAAAGCTGCAGCTTTATTAAGTGAGTTCAGTGCTATTTACCCTACCAAGTTCATACGTATTTTCCCTCCCTCCATAATTAAATTACTTTCACCTGTACAGCTGCTGCACTAAATCTGTATAGCTACAACAGATTAGTTATGGTGCCACACTGCTTCAATTTAGAAGCAACCAAAAGATTCACAGATATCGTTCCAACTATTTCCATAACATTCATTAAATTGCCACTGCGATTTTGCAGCTCTGCTCTGAAATCCATTTTAAGAGCAGTGCTAATGGGCTGCTTTTATGTCAGTTGATAGACAGCCAGTCAGACAGACAGATAGATGATTATTCACATTTTGCAGCTTTCCTGTTTTCAAAGTCACTTCTCCAGGTAGAAATGTAAGGCTGCAACTTAATATTGACACCAGGATCTGCTTTGAAAATGCACCTTGCAGACACCCCAGAAAGAATAGCCCAGCCTCAGGAAAATTTTGTTCCGAGAGCTCAAGAGGTATAAGGTGAGCCTCTTTCCTTAGGTAACCTGAAGTGAATCCTCCACGACAAAGTAACACAGTGAAATAGTTACTTCTTTTCCTAGAATGAGGTTTTCCTAGAAGTCCAGAGAGAGATACAAGCTGTAGGGAGAACACACAGTATGTTCTGTTTGAAGGAATCAGGAACTGAAATCTACACAGAAAACATTTTAAAGGAATATGTCAAGACTGCTGACAAGTGTGGAGGCCGGTAGGCATCGAGGTCACTGAATGACTATATAGAGATGTAATGTCAGCACTGGAAATACTGTCTGCCCAACCCAAACTGGTGAACTCTGTTTCCAGGGGCAATGATAGAAAGTTCAGTTGTTTGGTTGAAAGTCTTAGGAGAGACTGTCAGCCCCAGAACATAAAGGGCAGAAAAAAGTAAACTGCTTGAAAAGAGTTGTATGTAACCAAAGCAAAATTCAAGGTGGCAGTGAGAAATGGAACCCAGCTCCAAAAGCCAGAACTCCAAATGTATCACTATCCTAGTGGGGTGCAGAGAGAAGCTGTGAAGCACTGGCAATTGATTTTACACTGGTGCTTCAAATGACCACAATTTCGGAGAGCTACAGGAATTTTGTTCTGACTCACATGAAGCATCTAATACAAAAAAACCAAGTATCCAGCCAAAATAATTTCTTTAGAAAGAGACATTGAACAATAATAGCGCTTTACTTTGAACTGCACCAAGAGACTTCTTCCAGACACAATTTTTATCAGAATAGCTGACTGTAATTTCAGGGAAATTTCTTATAACCACTGAAATGTGGTACAGAGAGTTGGGGGGAGGCAGGGGATATTTCTGATGGGAGGTGTGTGGCTAATGAATACCTTGGAAAAAAAATCACTTTATTCATACATATATCTGCTTTTGGTTTTACTCAACTCACCATGTGTTCTACTTATTTCCACAGGATAAAGACAATGATATGCATGAAAAAAATGGGAAATAATTGTCTTTGTTCTAGGGTTTCTCATTTAAAGGTGAATCAATAGGACTAAATAGGAATATGCTTACTAGTAACTTTTCCAAAAGTCTTTTACAGTTTTGCTGTTTGTAACACTTGCGCAATTTCCAGTATCCTCTACCATATCATATTTATTCACAGGACGTTGAGCCATTTTGAATAATTTAATGCATATCAATGTCTGTAATTGTTTCAGGCACTTCAACAGCACATGCTTCATTACCGGGTGTTAATCCAGAGAGACTTTTTTTTGCCAGCACTCCCCTCACACTGAATAGTTATGGACAGTATCATTTATTTACATTATTTCTCTCTGTCTACACTGACTCTATCTTTTAAAAGTGTATTTGCTTTTTAAACTAAGCAGGCTAATAGTAACCCTATAGCACTGTTTAAGGGTAGTACGCTGTTTGTTATCATATTATGTTATGATCGTGGATGACAACCACATTTCTATGCTTTTTTAACTCTTTTCATGTCAGTTACTTGAGGAAAAGACCTTTGTGACTAACATTATTCTTGCCCTTGCAGATCATTTCTTTATAGTAAGGCTCTGTACACTTTATACTTTACAGTCTACTTTATAGTAAGACCTTCATGCCTGGGAAGATCATGGAACAGATCCTCAAAGAAGCTGTGCTAGAGCACATGGAGGACAGGGGGAAGATTCAAGGCAGCCAGCATGGCTTCACCAAGGACAATTTCTGCCTGACCAACCTAATGGCTTTCTATGATGCGGATCACATCAGTGGCCATGGGAAAAAGCAATAAATCTGGACTTCTGTAAAGCCTTTGACATGGTCCCCCACACTTCTCTCTAAATTGGAGACATATGGATTTGATTGGTGGAGTGTTCAATGGATAAGGAATTGGTTAGGTCGTTGCATTTAGAGAGTAGTGGTCAATGGCTCAATGTCCAGATGGAGATAGGTGACAAATAGTGTCCTTCAAGGGTCTGCGCTTGGACCAGTACTGTTTAATATTTTCATCGAAGATAAAGACAGTGAGATCGAGTGCACCCTCCCTTGGTAAGTTTGCAGATGGCACTGTGCTGAGTGGTGCAGTTGTCACATCAGAAGGACAGGATGTCATTCCAGAGGGCCTTGGACAAGATGAAGAAGTGGGTCAGTGAAACCTTATGAGGTTCAACAAGGCCAAGTGCAAGGTCCTGCACCTGGGTCAGGGCAATCTGCCATTTCAATACAATGTGGGGGATGATTTGATTGAGGGTAGCTCTTCTGAGAAGTACTCCAGGGTGCTGGCTGATGAAAAGCTTGACATGAGCTGGCAATGTGTGCCCACAGCCCAGAAGGCCAACCGTATACTGGACTGTATCAAAAGAAACATGGCCAGCACATCAAGGGAGGTGATTCTTCCCCTCTAATCCACTCTCATGAGACCCCACTTGGACTACTATGTACAGTTCTGGAATCCCCACCATAAGAAGGATATGGAACTATTGGAACATGTCCAGAGGAGGGCTGCAAAGATGATCAGAGAGCTGGAGCATCTCTGCTATGAGGACAAGCTGAGGAAGTTGGGATTGTTCAGCCTGGGGTTGACTTACTATAACAAAATGACATCTCTGAAGAGATCTTATAGCAACCTTCCAGTACCAAAGAGTTCTTATAGCAACCTTCCAGTACCTGAAGGAGGCCTGCAAGAAGGTTGGGGAGGGACTTTTTACAAGAGCATGTCGTGATAAAATGAGGAGAAATGGCTTTAAATTGGAGGGGGGAAGATTTAGGTTAGACGTTAATAATATACTCTTCACAATGAGGGTGGTGAGGCACAGGAACAGGTTGCCCAGGGAAGTTGTGGCTGCCCCATCCCTGGAAGTGTTCAAGGCCAGGATGGATGGGGCCTTGAGCAGCTTAGTCTAGTGGGAGGTGTCCATGCTCATGGCAAGGCAGTTGGAACTAGATGATCTTTGAGGTCCCTTCCAACCCAAACCATTCTATGATTCTATAATTCTGTGACTCACAAGGTATGATTTGAGGCAAACATGATGCTCACTTGATGCTACCTTTTCTTGGCAGGAAAGATGGGATTTAAACCTTGAAAGAATTCAAACCTGGAACTTGTTTAATAGTTGTAGTTTATTCTGTGTTTCACAACTTAGAAACACAGAATTTCACAGCTGTCCAGAGCAGAGACAGTATTCCTCATTTCAGTTATGTTCTCCTGTCAAATTAAGATAGGATTAATTAACTTCTAGATTCCTTCTCTTCATCATTCCTTCCCATAGCCCTTGTTTTTTGATCAAGTGACAAAGAATTTGCATGTAGTAACACATCACTAACATCTGCTTGGCAGAAGGCAACAGCATGTTGTACATCTGTGCAATGAAAGCCTCAGTAAATCAGAGCCTTAACACAACCACACAATATACATACTCCTACACGCTATATGTACATGTATATTCTACGTACTGGGTAATCTCAAACACAGCATACACATTATTGTTTTTCTGAGTATGTTATTTATACATATTGTATACATACAGGATCAACTTTGAGCTTGCCCAGTTTTATGCTCAATAATTACCAACTTCAACTAGGAAACTCATTAATTCAATCTCAATAAACCCTACAGGACTGGCTTAAAAAAGTAAGGTTGTTCTCATTTGTTTTCTGTGATGTCCTGCAATATTTCTATTTAAGCTTTTTCCCATAGAAATTAAGCATTAAAAAAAGTTGAAATCCCAAATTTAGCTAATTGCAATAAAGACATAACTTACTGAAGGGAGTCTAACCCTGGCAACACAGATCTCCATAAGAGATAAATTGCTCTGGAGAGCCTTATACAGACAAAGTTCTTCAACACAGCTGTCCACATCACAGGTATCCTTATGTCACACTGATCAAGGACTGTAAGGAAAATAGTAAATGGCAGATGGTAATAGTTTCACAAAAAAATACAAAACTCTTACTGTCGATTTACAGACATCTGCAAGATAAAGGTCCATATTCCTTTCTCTCTCATTCTACTATTCTTAAGCCTTTAATTTGATTGCTTTTTCCTGGGTTTCTTTCAGGCTGTAACGACAAACCTGGTACCACTTACATATCCAGGCAAACTAAAGACAAACTGAATTGGTGCAGCGACATACAAAATGAATCAGAAATCTGTTCTCACGCCTACAACAAATCAGCAGATCTTCTGTCTTAATGATGCCTTGGTTTTCAGTCAAGAGGAATAAGAAAAGGCAAACAGGGAACCTCTGTGTCACATCAGAAACAAAAAAAAAAGTAATTCCAGCACAGCTCATCAGCGTTCAAAAGCGAATATTTTAGTATACAGCCAGCTCTGCCTTTTCTTTTCCTTTCATGCTGAACTGAAAACTTTTACTTCATCCACAAAAAGACTGACAGGTGGAGCAGCAGCTGAGCAGCTGCAGGCATTTGGCTGCCTGTAGCTTGCTGCTGGTGGCTCTTCACTCTGGTATTCATCTCTCTAGAGAACTTGGGCAGTTAGCAGCACAAAGCAAAGACTCTTCTACTGCAACTGCACCAATGGTACCTAAGCAGCCAAAAAAGTTAGAAGGACTTAACCTGTCTCCCATTATTTCCAAAATGCTGATATGCATGTCTCCCTCAAGTTAGACAAACAAGACAGAGAAGGCTCTATTGCTGCTGAATGGTTTGACAAGAAAGAAAGTGTGTTGAAAATCTATGCCAACCAAAGGTTTCACATTAAAATGTGATTACTTCTTAATCTTAGCAACCCAGTAGATAAGAGCAGTTATGCCACTGCAGAGCAGACAGCTCTTTTCAAAAGTCTGGACCAAATACTGTTCTCTAGCATGATGACTTCACGAGTCTACCGCCATCTCCAGTCTGCTAGAAAGACAAAACGTGAATCCTTGAAATCAAGAAACAAAACCCCAAAGCAGTCCTGGTAGAAAGCAGGTTCATATGACATGCCCTAAATATACTGCAAGTAGCTGGTACAGGGTACATGGATGTGGAGAGCAAAAAGCAGAGGCTTTCATCTCAGCCACCTTCAATGCCTTTTCTGCTACTCTGTTCTTAAATTCTTATTCAGATTCTCCAGGACAGTTATCCATTCAATCATCTGTGACATATATGTCTGTTCATTCTTCTTGCAAATGTACAATACTCACAGAGATAACTGTCACAATATTTACTTCTAAAATCAAATGAAACAATAAAATGGAAATCTAAGAGCTGCATTAAAACAGTGCAATATATGATTTAATGTGTCCCTAAACATAAAACAAATCCTCTGCTTCAATCAGGGGAACATGCATAGGGCTGGCAGTCAGGATGTCCTCAGCTTCTTTCCCATTCCTGACATTCTTTATACTTTGTTGAAAGAAGACTCCAAAGATTAATAAGTTGCACTACTGCAGTTTTTCCTTACTATATGCTAATGACCTGCTTAACTAGCCTAAATCTATCATATAAAAAGGCAACTTTATATAAAAATGTAGTTAGTGCAGTTTGTATCCTGTTTAGAGACCCATAGCAAACAGATATTGAACATCTACCCCCTCTAGGAGCCAGCTTTGCTCTAGATCTAGAGAAAGACATAGCCCAGTTAACTTCTGAAAATCATCCTGTTATTCAATGTTAAGAGAAATTATAAGTTGAATTCAGTTCAGCTATGTGCTCTTGTCCATTTTCACTGTCTGCCTTATTTCCCGCATTAGGTTATATTTGACACATTCACACAATTAGGTGACATTAAGAAGCTGCTCACCCCTGCCTCTTCATACCTCAATTTAACCGCTGTTAGCCTCAATGTTGAGTAAAGACAGTCATTCTGTCTTTACTCCGCCCATTTGCCAGTAAAAAGTTTGAGTGTATTTGTCAATTTCAGACAAATCTGAAGCTTCAAAGTAGCCAGATAAGCTAATTACTACAAGGTTTATGAAACTCTGTAGACAGAGACCAAGATTTGCAGCACCAAAGGGAAGGAAAACTCAGTCTCTATTTTTTCCTGTGTTAGCCAGCTCAGGCAGTTATTTCTGAAAGACAGCCTCACCGAATGGCAAATGGGTGGCTTTGGAGAAGCAGTGTAAGGACAAGGGTGCTCCAAGAGCAGAAGTGAGGAGTGTCCCCACGACAACCTCCTGGGAAAGCCCTACCCTTTCTAGTTATCACATGGCCCCTTGTCCCAGAAATCCCTCCCCTCTTCTAGTTACACAATCTATTTACTCCACCCCTTTCTGTCTTTGGGGATCATCATTTTGTAAAATGTCATATTGCACATGATTGCAGAGTGCCCTGCAGGTGCAGGACCAGTTGTCCCTTCTCATTTACCCAGAAGTCTAACAGCACAGGAAGTCCCTTCCTGCTATGCACATGGGGCCATTGTACCATTTCAGACGCCAGTTTATGGTTGGGAGACACCATTTTGTAAACTGTGATATCCTGCTATGTTTTCATGTGGTTGGCTCTCAGTCCCATTCACCTCATGGTCAGGAGAGGGGCAGGGCTAGGGGCAGCGGGAGTCAACAACTCTTGAACTCAGCAGTACTGGAAGAGTGCCCGGGGTACAGTCCTCCACAGGACAGCAGCTCCTGCTCCCTTGCCCTCCCATCATCATGGCCCTACGAATATATTTAGTCATTTTAATTCCTTTCCAGCATTTAGATAGCTAAATTTAGTTATGTACAATGTTACTGAAAGGCAACCAGGAGATTTAGTAGCAGTAGCTACAATCCATTGTGTCAGGATGGAAGAAGCCCAGCCCTAGAAATGTAGATTTTCTTTTGTACTTCAGCACTTAAGATGACCTTTTATTTTGACAAACAGGACATTTCATCTTGCACATTATAATTATATGAATGAATGTTGAATTGCTTATTGCAGTATACATATCTTTTAGACACTCCTTAAAACATAATGACTGTCATATTACTCTGGAGGAAACGATGCTGCAACACTGTAGCAGTGATGTAGCTAAATGAAATGCCTCTGAGGAAGGAGAGATTAATCTATGCTGAATCATGACTGATTTTAGTGTCGCAGACTCACAACCTGATATCCATAACCACTAAGATGCGTGTAAGTAACCTATGAAGCATTCTGGCCCTACGACATCTGTACCTACATAGTCTGTTCAGGACTGTTTGTGGTCCTGAGGAGCATCAGTTTTCAAGTTTCTTCCCTGACATCCTGAGTTTTATTTAGAAGTGTGCTTATACTGGATGTGTTTCACTGTACCTTTTGGGGGGTACCAGTGATTAAACTCCCTATCCTGTTCCACCTCTGTAAATCACCAGGATTAGGTCACTGTCTCTGTTTCAGATCTGCTTGTCTTGAGAAAATGCAAGTAGCTGTGTTCTGCGTTCTTGATGACCTGCTGCTGTAGGTGTCAGCAACACATGTGATTTTTATAGCCCTTCTCCTCCTGGCATTTTCACCATGTTCATATCCACTCAATATAAATATTTTTATTGATTTTCCATAATCCTAGAACATTCTTGTGTTTCTATTTTCTAATACATTGTAGCTACTGGCAATAAAACAACAGCTGCCTCTTGTGATTCTGAAGTTTTTGACTGAAAGTCTCCTAAGATTCTGGTACTGCCCTTCGGTATTTCATCATTTCATTATAGTACGATTTCCACCTTCCTGTCTCAAAATCACAAAAGAATGTAGCAATTCCCTTCTTTCTATGCAGTCATTTTGCCCATAAATTCTAATTTGATCTGGTGTTCATATTCTCTCTCTGTGATTCTGTGGTTCAGGTAAGTTTTATAGTGGGCCTTCCCAATTTATCATCTTCCATTACCCACATTACATCATCTCTTTTTATGCAAGATAAATTGGAAAAAATCTTGCCACTGATAGAACAGACAGAAAGAAGTCTATTGAGTAACATAAAATGCATTTCTTTCAATTTTAAATAGCATTCAGAGTATTCCTGTGAGTTGTCATGATACCCTTTCACTGATAATCCTGCTATACATTTGTCAAGGTCTACCTTCTTGACCAATCAGAATTTCGTTGGTTGTAATAGAGATGTCACTTCTAATAAAGATCTAATAAAGTT
Source organism: Phaenicophaeus curvirostris (assembly GCF_032191515.1). Taxonomy (NCBI): domain Eukaryota; kingdom Metazoa; phylum Chordata; class Aves; order Cuculiformes; family Cuculidae; genus Phaenicophaeus; species Phaenicophaeus curvirostris. The sequence continues at coordinate 3,470,014 of NC_091393.1, forward strand.
CTGGACCCACGTTCTATATGCAGCATTTACAGTTTGGACTGGAAGCTGGCTCTCCCCTCAGATTGGCAGTATAACACTGGTAGATAATAAACATGAAGTTTAGTTCACTGATTCCTGTAATGGAAAGTTAGGATGTTGAAGGAAAAACAGAAAATCAGGCAGATGCTTTCAATGAATTCATATTAAAAAGAAGAAACTTTCTGTACACAATTCTACCACAGAGCATGTTGCTTGCCACAGTAAACACTGAGCATAACTTCAAAAATCACAGAAAGTTTGTATCATTAGTCATATATTCTGTTAGTATTGTTTTGCTGGAGAAAAATATTTCATAATAGGAAAAAAGAAACTATTCAAATACTTAATCATCAGACCATTAAGACAATTTGGAAAATTGTTTCAGAATCATTAGTATGATAAAAATCTACTGATAAAGTGTAAGAGGGTATGCCTTGAAAGACAAATAAATTAAATTGCTAAAGAGATGATGAAGGGCTGTTCGTCTCCATGCCTTTATAGTGGTTAGGATTGTTGTCTTCCATAGCAGTCCTGAAATGTCATCCAGTTTCAGACACTGTAGTTAACACAAAGGTAAAATAACTATATAGTTAAAATGCATTCCTTATGCTTATGCATGTCCTTATACATCTCTTATATCATTACAGCCTAGAACAAAGCTGAGGAATGGAGATATTGGTTAAACCAAAGGAAATTCTGGTTTGTAGGATTGTTGTAGCTTAATAGAATGACATGAATCAGGTACCCAGGTAAAGGAAAACATCATTGCAAGGCAGACACACCAATGTGACAGAACTAATGTAAAGCTTCTTATTTCCATTATGTCTTTGGTGACAACCTCCTCTTCTGCTGGGCACAATTTCTTTGGTCACTAAGGAAGAAATTAGTTCTTCATTACTTGCTATAGAGTACAAAATTCTAAGGAAGGAAAAGCACTTAACGGTAAGCTGCTTAGCAACCACAATCTCAGATAGGAAATTTAAAGTTTCATAGCTTAGAAGTTTATTCACATATTCTTCTTCTGAAGTCAACAGTATAAGAGTAAAGAATAAGCTGTATGTGTTCGAGAACGTGCTCTAATAACTATTTTCACCAGAATAGTAAAGTTATAATTATGCTTAGATTTCATCATAAGTCTTCCAGACCAAAACAATTTCAAATAAATCTTATAAAATGATAAAAATATGCACTGATAATGTTTAGCCATGTAAACAGTGCCATTTTAGTGTAGGCATTAGTATGTAAAGAAACAAAATTAAATAAAATCAATAGTTTCAGTTTCAGTAGTTCTAAATATATGAAAAACATAAATATTTACATGAAGTATTCAATGTTTTATTCAATTCTAGTCCTTGCTTATTGTAAAGAGCTTTCTTGCTGCCTTGTGTAAGCTGTAAGCACCTTGGTTTGTAAGCCAGGTTGCTGCTTGGCTTCTGTTTAGACTGTTTTTATTTGCCTTTTAGCAGCTTTGAACAGAGGATTTATACCCCCAAAGCTTCATCTACCCAGAAGCGTGGTTAACTTTTAACAAAAGTAGATATATTTACCAGCTGGCAGCTACTACACGCACATAAGAAATGAAACACTGGACCACCAATTTAAATCATACACAAATAAACGTTATTAAGAGGGTATGAGGGGAGTTTGGTTGCCTGTCAAGCTTTTCTAGCATTTAAGCCTTTTTTAATTCAAATGCTTCTCTGTCCTTCCGTTGAAAGCTGCAGGTCCATACAGGAAGGTGAATAGACCACAGCACACATTGGTCACTTAGCTGGAGTTATTGAAACTGTCCACAACTTAATGGACAAAAAGATAAGGAAACATGTATAGCACCAACCTGCACCACGCAATGGTCCTACAGTAACCGTAACTCCTCCACAGCCATGGGTAAAGGGAGTTCCCCATCACCATCCACCCTCTGTGTGTGAAATGAACCTTAAATTATCAGTTTCTGATTCACAGGCCTATTGGCTCTATTTTTTTCTGGTTCATGTGGGAATTTCAGGAATCATTTTGGAGTTTTCCTTTATTGTCCGTACATACATACATGCATGCTCTTCTTAAGTTGGGATTTTGCATTTTCATGGGCAGTATTGCCTTTGTCTCCCAGCATGGTGCAAAACCCCCAAACCCACCTCACTGCATGGCCATCCAGCAGTCTTAGGGCTGGATACGGGGCTCCTCAGAGCAGCTTGCTGCACAGGTCTCTGCTTTGCATGTGGCAGGGATTGTACAGGAGATCTCTGATGGCCTCCCTAGATGGGTCTATGGCATTTGGACATGTTCCACAGTGTTTGAGGCCCTCCACCCTTCTGATGTTCCCCCCATGTTCATGAACTTGCCCCCACACCAACATGTGAGGGCTTGTTCAGTGGCCTTGTACAATGAGGGGTCTCAAATTGCCTTTTTATTGGTCCTTTTCTTATTCACAAAAAATCTTCTTATTAATTTCATTAGCTATTATAAAAGAAAGATTTGTACATTATTTACTTACATTTCTATGTTTATATATATTTCAATGTTGTATCTCCATGTGTATGTATAATTATATGCTATATAAGCACACATGTAAATATATACATATGAAGTGCATGTTAAATCATAGAATCATAGAATCCCTATATTGAAAAAGTCCTTTGAGATGTCAAGTCCAGCTGTACCAGTCCACTACTAAACCATGTCCCTGAGCATCTCAACTACCCGTCTTTTAAATACCTCCATGGATGGTGACTCAACCACCTTCCTGGGCAGTCTGTTCCAGTGCCTGATAACCCTTTCAGTGAAGAAATTTTTCTTGATGTCTAGTCTGGACCTCCCGTAGTGCAACTTGAAGTCATTCCCTCTTGAACTGTAGCTTGTCACTTGGGAGAAGAGACCAACACTCATCTCTCTACAACCTGCTTTTGACAGTGATAAGGTTTCCTCTCAGCCTCTTCTTCCCTAGACTAAACAACCCCAGTTCCCTCAATCATTTCTCATTAGGTCTGTTCTCCAGCCTCATCACCAGCTTCATTGCTCTTCTCTGGACACACTCCAGCACATCAATGTCTTTCTTGTAGTGAGGGGCCCAAAACTGAACACAGTATTCAAGGTGCAGCCACACAAATTCCAAGTTCAGTTCCACAACCACTTCCCTGGTCCTGCTGGCCACACTGTTTCTGATACAGGCCAAGATGCCATTGGCCTTCTTGGCCACCTGGGCACACTGCTGGCTCCTATTCAGCTGCTGTCAGCCAACACCCCCAGGTTCTTCTCTGCCAGGCAGCTTTCCAGCCACTCTTCCCCAAGCCTGTAGTGCTGCATGGGGTTGTTGTGTCCCAAGTATAAATAACATCTGTATTTATGCACATTTATATGCTCTTTTCTATGTAAATTTAGATATACAAATAAAAAATTATTTATAAATGTCTATTTTTCTCTATAATAGCATGTTGTGCTCCAAACAGGCAGCCAACCAGAGGGGCATGACCTTATCAGAAATAGCAGCTCCCTATGATAAAGCAGCAGTTAAACAACATTGTAGACCCAGTGTATTTAATGAAAGGAGAACTGCTGCAATGCAACCTATCCAATGTAGACAGAAAGGGGAGGCTTGTCCTGACAGCCAGTCACAGGACTGCTTGAGAGCATGTGGGATATGATAGTGTCACCAAAAGCCATCCTACAGAATGGCAGCTCTCTGCCATAAAATAACGGCTGAACAAAACAGTGACTGTGTATGTAGGGAAGGGGATTCCTGTTGTGAGGTACTTCTGGGAAAACTTCAAAAGGCAACTGGTTTTCCCACCTGATCAACACGTGAGGCACGGCATTTTAGAAAACGGAGACCCCACAGGGACAAAAAGAAATGAAGTAAAGAAACCACATGGCTGGAAGAAGGGAGGGACTTCTGGTGCAAAGAAATCATATAATGGGCAGTAGGGTGTGAGGCTTCCAGAGGACACGTTTAGGGGAAGGGCATCTGGCACTTCTTGTCTTAGATAAAGACTGTCCATATGTCGCTTAGATCACACACAACAGTTTATTCCTGTTTCTCAGTTCTTACACCAAAAAGAAGGTAAAGATGGGTGGACTATCTTAGGAATAGGAGGGGGATAGAGTTTAGGAGAAAGAACTCCAAGTATTACAGAGGTAAAAATGCAGGAAAGCCAAAACCATGAACTTTTCATTTTCATGTTACATCTATTGAATGGCGAGGGGTTTATCCCAGCAGAAACAAGGGAGCATGCTTAACATCTGGAAATCAAAAGAATTCTTTGTACTTCTTTGTGTAAGAGTGAGATCTGGAATACAGCATATTTTGTTCAGCTAGAAATATTTTGGAACATATTCAAACCAAACCTAAAAATCTCTGACCAGGTTTGAAAATTTGATTATTTAGTGAAATAATAGAACTTGCATCATTCCAATTTGACGCCATAGCAGGTCATAATGACATGGCACAAGCTACTGTGAGCACTTGTCTACATAAGGAAAAGGCAGCTCCAATTTCTCTTTTGGAGCACTTTATTTTAAATCATTTATTTTCTGATTATGGCAGTGAAACTGAAAACTTGTGCATTTATTTGATCATACAAATACTTTTTTTCAGTGTAAAACCATATATTCACATACTTATCAGTGAACAAAAGTGTCTTTATGTGATTTTATAACTGCTGTGTTTTCTACTGATTACCTACTTATAGGCCTCATTGTGTTTTGCTCACTTCAAAGCCAGCCTGCTAAAATTATCCTTTGAAAACAATGACAATTCCTTAGATTCACATAGCACTTCAGAAAGTTTGAATTAATGCTATGACATTGTTGAGAGTCTTTGATCAAAGAATTTCACAACCTAAGCTTGTAAAATATTTAAACCGATCTTGTTTCTGCAGAGAATTCATGAAATAGTCTGCTAGCAGTGTTCTAATTTTAGACTTTTGGAGTATATTGTTGATTCAAAAACAATTCTTTATTTTAAGAAATCATAGCTATAATAGGCACAAAAAGATTGACATTGAAAAACAGTAATATCTTCCATGTTATAAGGTCTGGCAGTATCTAATAATTAATTTAAGAGGCCTAAAACCTTAATTTTCTATTACTCAGTTTTCTGAAAATCTTTTAGGATTGAAATTTTCCATATGCTTGATATTAGCTTTTAGTCAAATTGATTTGGGTTTGGGAATTTTTCTATAAAACAATGTATTTTATAGAGCATATCTAACAAAGAAAGGGGTATATTTTATTTTTCTTTAGTATGTTCCTATCATGGAATTCACAGCTAATTAAATTATTAAAATACTTACCCAATGAGAAAAGCAATGTGAAATGGAGAAAACACAAGTATTTTTAACATTTTAAGTTGTCTGTAGGTAATTTTTCACCACAGATCCAGTCTAGTAAATTGAAAAAAAAAAAAAAAAAAAAAAAAGGTCTTTTAGATTATATTAAGTCTAAGGAATAATAGTCGTTAGACAAAAATATATCTAAGAATGGAAGTTGGAATAAACCTTCTGTTCACTGAGAAATTGATTTCCAGGACAGTTTCAATAGCAAGACAATAAGAGTTAAAATGTTTTAAAATTATGCCTTTGTGGCATATAGAAAGGATTGCATGACAAAATTGGAATTACAAGAAACAGAAAGTTAAGTGTATATATATAATTACTGAAGTATTAATTAAGTAGATATATAGTTACTTAGTTCAGTAATTATGTTTATGCATTGGTTCATCCTGACTAGAGTCACTCATAACCTTTATCAAAATTTGTAGAAATAGGACATACCAATTTTGTTATTTTGTGGGTATTTTTCCAGTAGTACATCATGGTTATGGATTTTTTGTTTTATTTTCAGTCCTATGTTTGTTAAATATCTCTGGGGAGGCCTTGGCAGGGTGGCACTGTTTAAAATAGGTGATATGCAGAATTATATGAAACTGCGTAATTGATTACTCTGGCAATATCCTAGGCAGCCACACAAGGAGACATCCATTCCAGTCTTCTGTTCCATTTTTCTCAGCATGGCCCGCATTAAGGTGTCAGACACTGTTTTGTCTGTTGAGGGAGTTTTGTTGGAGAGGGAAGAGGTGGGGAAAGGACGGAGAATGTTGAAAAGAGAGAGTAATTTTATGCCATTACAAACTTCGCAGGGTACCTGTATCTGGAACATTATGTGGAAGTCCTTTATGGTCAAAAGGATTTATTAGATCTGCAGAAGTTTCAAGAGAGCAAAGATGATATAAGTCCTGAAAGGCTCCCAAAAAGGCTTATCAGCCTCCAAAAAAAGAAAAGGAGTTTAATCAGTTATTCACTATTTCTTCCTATTTAAGAACTAGGGACAACAAATTAATTCATTAGAAGTAGGCTAAAATCAACCAAAACTCAGTGTTGCTTCACACAATGTATGATTTTATACTATATGCTGTGGTTAAACACCAGAAGGCAGACCAGCCCCACACAGATGCTCACTTACTCCTCCAAAGCAGGATGGGAAAGAGAATTGGAAGAAAAAAAAAAAGAGATAACTCATGGGTTGAGATAAAGACAGATTAATGAAGAAAGCAAAAGCTGCATGCAGAAGCAAAGAATAAATGAAGAATTCATTGACTGCTTCCTATCAGCAGGCAGCTGTTTGGTCATTTCCGGTAAAGCAGGACTTCATCACATGTAACAGTTACTTGGGAAGACAAAAGCCATAACTCCAAACATGCTCCATTTCCTTCTTCTGCCCCTCCAACTCTTATTGCTGAGCACAACATCACATGGTGTGGGATATCCTTTGGGTTACTTGGGGTCAGCTGTCCTGGTTGTGTCCCCCCCCAGCCTTTTGCCCACCTCCATGCTACTTGCTGGTGAGGCTGTGTGAGAAGCAGAAAAGGCCTTGATGCTGATCAATGTTATTTTTTGCACAATCCAAAACAGAGTGCCATATGAGCTGCTATGAAGAAAATTACCTCTATTCCAGCCAAAACCAGTATAGCATAGCATGCAGAATCTGTTTCACAGTATGCTGTAAATACTAGCGCCATAACAACCATACTTAGGATGGATACATTCAGGAGGAAGCTACCAGAGGCTTCTACATATCCACCAACCATTTACTGTTGCAGAAATTGCTGGAGAATGGGAGAGAACTCCAGAGAAGGATCGCATATACTTTTCCTCTTCTCCCCTGCTGTGGACAGCCCCTGTTGACCACTGCTGGAGAGAGATCAGGTAAGCCCATCCTTCAGATCAGGTAAGCCCATCCTTTAGCCTGACACAAAGTAGTTACTATTTTTACCAGACCTGCACACAACATTTACAAACAAATTGCAGTCTTACACATTGACATAGTATAATAATGATCTCTGTTTAGTTCTCTATTCCTAATGAATCTTAGCACAAATGACATCTCAATTACTATATTTCATCACAACTTTTAGTAATTTTTCTCTTTTCCCCAACAGAGTTCAAAACATGGCTTAAAGCACACCTCGTAAAGAAATAAAATCTTTTTTTCACAGTAGGATGGTTCAAGTGACAGTTTGAGATCCAGTTAAAGAAGGAACTAGTTACTAGTAACAAATGCTTTAACTAAGTAATGCCTGTTTCTTTTGTTTCCAGGATGCTATTGTTATGTTCTTCAATATTATAAAGCTTTATTAGAACAAGCACGCCTCTCTAATCCTTGCAGATAACACAAGGTCAGAACATGGGCAGTTGTAACATCTGCATGAGTTTGCACTCAGGGCTCTGGGATGTGTGAATTGCTTAATGGGTTGTTAACGCAGATGTGCATTGATAATAACTGAAAGATCAACTTGTCAACATTACTTATTTGGCCACTGATCAAAGCACTATAAGAGGATGAGGGAAATAATATGAAGGTCAGAATAATTTTCTGTGTAGGTTGCAGTTTGGCTCATGAACATTGTTACTCCCTAATAGGTTACTGAGGGGAAAAAAAACAATTAAGAAACCCAGGGTGAGCAAATAGCACAGAATCAGTCATGGAATACCATTCCAGGCAGGGAACCAGTCTAAGCCAATGCTGCATTTAAAACTTACTGGTGAGCCCAAGGAGACAAAGCACACAAGATAAAACCATGTTCAGGGTTCTGAACAAGCTCTCATTTTGGTGTCTCATACGTGTGAAACCTAATTTACAATTCCTAGAGTTTCCTTGAGTTTAAGACCTACTATCTGAATAACATTCACTAGAGAAGTCCCTATGGCCTAGTTATGCAAGGAACTCTGTAATAGAATGAAACAATGGCTGCCTGGGAGAATTTAATCTAATATAATATCTAATATTATTTTGAACACAGACACAGAGCAAAGAAGAAAGAAGGTTTCATTCAGTTTCAGTATTCCAATGAAATGACTTAAATGTTAACAGCTGAATGTTTTCATTTCATTATATGTGTTCCTGTTTTCAGCATATTTTTTCCTCATTTAAGCAGAATTTTGTTATGAAAAGGGTTTGACAAAAAGAGAAGAGGGCAGACCGAGGTGCCGACCTTAGGGCAAATTCAGCCACAAGAATCTATGAACTGAACGTGACAATGACAGAAAAAGGCACAACATTTGCATGAAACAATTCAGTCTCCTGCAAGCTTTTCACTACCATTTTATTAACAGAACGTCACAATTGTTAAAGTGAAAAAAGATCAAAAGTGCACAACATTTGCCAGGGAACATAGCATCCCAGTATGCCCTCTTACAATCCGTCCAACAAAAGAAAACAGAAAACTATAGCTGCTGCATTACCAACTACAAAACTCGGCCAAAAAAAAAGTAAGTTCCTCTTCAGTGTATCAGTGGGTTCTGTCAGGAAAGGATAAAAAATGTCACGTGCCACTGACAACAGTTTATCTATGAAGGAAACATCATATATATACTCTAAATGGAAAAACACCTGATTTCTCCTATATTAGTGGGTTATAGTAGTTTTGCTTGTCTTAGATAGCTTTTCTAGAAGACACTGCAACTCTGCTCAAGTATACTGTATCAAATCTATTTTTTATTCAAAAAGAAAAATTACATATCCAATGTGTCAACAGTGATTCATGGGCTATAACTGAGCAGGTACAAGTTTTAGAAGTTTCTAGGAACACTTGGGGTATGTGGTATTGAGTGGTATTTGTCACCTTGAATTGCTGCAGCATTAGGCATGTTAGAACAAAGCTCCTGTCCAATCATGTTGTGGGTTCAGACATGTCTGAACAAATAAATCACTGTAATATTCAAGAGCATCAACAAAACATGGTTATCACCTACTGACATTCATTAAGGAAAAAAAAACTGGCAGCAAAAATATGTGAAATTGATGCCAGTCATAGAAAACATGCAACTATTTATATTTAAAAAGACATATATTTCAAAATAGAAATCACAGAGTGATCTGGGATTTCATTACTTATTACAACTGAAGGACAATGATGCAACATTCCCTTCTATTGGGAAATGATATTTTAAAACAGTGAATCACAAGGTATGGTTTCATCATCAAAAGGTTTTTTTTTAAGGTAAGAGAAAACTATTGAGAAACAGAAAAAAATCCTCTAAATTTCAGAAGACCACCAGGATATTCCTGCTGAAAAGGATTTGTCCCAGAAAAAAAAATGTTAGGTCAGTCTAAAGTGGTTGGCTACCCACTCTTCCATTAGTACATAGTACTGTCCTGTGGATCCTACCACTGGAGTAAAAATGAAGCAGCTCAGGATGCTCTTGCATCAGCATTTTAGTTCAGAACGTGAATGCCTTTTGTTGTGAATTTCTGATCAATCCTGCTTACACTCATATTGTGGAGCAGTCTTGCAGCACACAAGCTGGATTGCTTTCAGATGAAATTAAAACAGAAGCCATGCCCCAGAATGACTTATATCTACTGCATTCAAACCAACAACCAGTAGTCAGTGCAGAGCAGAGCCAGTCTGAACAACACAACGCCCTGCAGATAAATATAATATGGACATCGGGTCCTTATCATCACCTGATTTGCCTTCTGATTTGCTCCAATTGCACTATTTGCTCGTGTGGATGTACTGTCAGCCAAAATGGAGGTATACCGACTTAGCTATTTCTCTTCTTATACTCTTGCATGGCCATATAAGAATGTCCCAACAAATTAAATAAAAATAAATCACAAGTGCAGCCCCTTGGATGTACATTTGAAGAGCTCTGTACACTGCAAATTTAAAAACTAAGAACATTAGTAACATGATAGGATTAAAAAAGCCTGTCTCCTGTGGCGTTCATTTTTGCAAATAGTGCTAATGATACTACTGGAATGACCTATTTAATATAATCAACTCTTTAAAAAGTTGTCAGTGCAATATTTTCCATACCTTAGATGTGTTAAAGTATTTTACAGAGCAAGTTACAAACTCAGAAGAAGAAATCAACTCCTGTCCTTACAAAGAAAATCTGGGAGCATTCTTGTATAGATATGCCATTTCAATGCACATGATCCTGAAGGAAGTAGTCATCCTGCAATGTTATCATCTTGCCTCAGTTTCCTTAAAGGTTCACTAGAAGCAGGAATTATCCCTCCACTTCTAAGCGTTACAATCTTCTCCCAGACAGACAGTGTACACTTGGTCAAAGCTGAATTCCTCGATCAAAATTTTGGTCCATCAGAGAATTTAACCTACTCAGTAACAGAAAAGCCAATTGCTTTAGCCCACAGGTTCCCTTTCTTGAAGAGTACTGAAAGCAATCTAGATCAAAGCTAATTCATCTTAGCAAGGAGGCCAGACTTCGCACGTGCAAAATGCTTCCATTCAGAGACAGGGTACTCACCCTTTGGTAATCAAGTATCCTTTCTTTAAAGCCTGCTAGGTGACCCAAATGCAACAAACTTCTAATTCCTTGGTAATTATTAAAAGTCTGAAAAAGGCCACATATTGTGGCAAAAAAAAAGGCATAAGAGTGAAAGGATAATAAATGTCCAGGTTACCAAGTTCTCCTAAATAATACTTCAAAATCATAAGCAGTAAGGCGATTGAGGACTATTAATAATATCTTCCATAAAACCCCAGTGTTTTACTTCATATAAAACCCTTGAAATGGATGTCTGGGATTTAATTTAGCATGGATTCAGAAGTAAGAGTGCCACCTAGTGAGTCACTATTACCCTACTCTGTTGCTCCTTGAAGTTATGGGAAATCCCCCATCCGTACCTTTGAACTAGGGGAGAGTGTTTGGCAGATGTCATTTTACTTTATGCTGTAGTATATACCACAAAAATAACTTCAAAGTTTGATGCAGAAATCACTGGAGGAAGATTGCATAGGCTATGTTATTCAGGGTGGCAGACCAGGTAATCACAAACCACTGTTGTCCTTAAAAATCTATTGAAGTAATTCATTTCAGCTGGCAAGCTCTGACAGGCTGGGGAAAAAAAGGATATCCAGCAATAATGTTAATAAATACTCTTTTTTTCTCATATGCGTGTTAGTATTATGTCATTAGTGTTTGATGGGAACTGTTGGACTCGATGATCCGGTGGGTCTCTTCCAACCTGGTTGTTCTGTGATTCTGCGATTCTGTGATCTTGTGGAATTCAAATAGTCCTTGAGGACAAGCTCTGTCTTTCACCACAAATATACCTAACCCAGCTGGTAAGTCATTCATTCAGAGCACAGATGCTCTTTGGTCTAATTTAAATAATAAAATTCCTGTTGAATCTCACCAATGAGCAACATGTAAGCCTGTGAATTACGGTTCATTGTTCATCAGGCAACTACAATCAGTAAGGCGAAATATTCCAAAGACAATATAATCCTCAATTTGTCTGTTCCATCACCTAGTACATACTTTTCTAAAACGATTTTTTTTAAATTCCTACTAACTAATTTCTAGTCCTCACATTAAGTATCTTGGAGATGTCTCAAGGCTTTTCAGCCAGCCAGGAAAATCTCACAGTAGCAAAATATCACACAGCGGTAAAAAGAGAAAAGGAAGTAAAGCAGGAAAGGGATAGCCTGGGCCACCCTGCAGGATTCCCTTTCCTTCCCCACTCTGCTGACTTCATCTCCCTGGACATTACCTTCCTCATGCAGCCACTTCTGAACAATTCACATCAACCCCTTATATGACCCTTGTGGGCCCCTCACCACAAGAAGGATGTTGAGGCTCTGGAGAGAGTACAGAGAAGAGCAACAAAGCTGGTGAAAGGGCTGGAGAACAGGCCTTATGAGGAGCGGCTGAGAGAGCTGGGGTTGTTTAGCCTGGAGAAGAGGAGGCTGAGGGGTGACCTCATTGCTCTCTACAACTACCTGAAAGGACGTTGTAGAGAGGAGGGTGCTGGCCTCTTCTCCCAAGTGACAGGGGACAGGACAAGAGGGAATGGCCTCAAGCTCCGACAGGGGAGGTTTAGGCTAGACGTTAGGAAAAAATTCTTTACAGAAAGGGTCATTGGGCACTGGAACAGGCTGCCCAGGGAGGTGGTTGAGTCACCTTCCCTGGAGGTGTTTAAGGCACGGGTGGACGAGGTGCTGAGGGATATGGTTTAGTGTTTGATAGGAACGGTTGGACTCGGTGATCCGGTGGGTCTCTTCCAACCTGGTTATTCTGTGATTCTGTGATTCTGTGATTCTGTGATTCTGTGACCAGGCTAAGCCTCCTAGGTGCCCTGCAGAACCAGGCTGAAGGCTGCAGGATACATTGAAAGGCATGACTTTACCTTTATGAAGGAGGTAAAACCAAGTTATTGCTGAAGGAGGAGCAGTCCCTTCCCATACTTTTTACCCCCCCACCTCAGCAGGGGCTGCAGCCTTTGAAGGTAACAGGTGGGGATAGACCAGCTCTTCGAATCCCCATGTGAAGGAGGACAGGCAGTCTGCTACTCTCTGCATTTTACCACCCTAGTCAGCAGTCAATTTTCCTTAAGCCTCCTCCAATGAGCTCTGAATCTTCCTTTCCTATAACTACACAACTTGGTCAAATTGATTCTAATATCATACTCATTCTTCTCCTAGATAGTGTTACTTGCATTTTCTATGTGCTTATGTGCATTCATGCCTCTGCCATCCACTTGGATTTTTTCCCAGAGCTGCTTTTCATTTGACTGCCATTGTTTTCTGTGATTTTTATACCTTGTATCAATGTTTATGACAGTGCTATTTTGCTCTGTCATATGCCCAGAAGGGTCATTTACAAAAGAATAAAAATACAATTATGTTTGTTTAACTGCTAGTGAGACTCAGACGCAGAGGTTAAGTGACTTACCAAGCAGAAGCCATTGGCAGAGTTGGAAATAAGTCAGTTATCTCCCCTCTTTGAACATACTGCCTTCTACACTGAAAAAACTCACTGCTGATTGCAAAGGAACAGATAAAATGATTAATATCACTGGTTCCAATTCTATTATGCTATCAAGTAAATCTTCACTTGTCAGGTAAAGCCATTGGTAACTCACCATCATTAGTTTCAGCTCAGTGCTTGTAGCCTGTAGAAACAAAGGTACTACATTGAACATCCATTTAAAAAGCAATTCCATAACTTTGAAATGCCACTGTTTTGCCATCACTGATTTTGTAATTATTTCACATCACTTCATAACATTTAGGAAAAACTGTTTAAAAGTAATTGTATGACATACAAGTTCACTTGTGAAAAACAGCTGCCTAACCCTGAAGCTGTTTTTTCTTTACTGAGATGGCTCTTTTATGTTTAATTTTTATTACATTGTAATGATCAGACAGATATTCAACATAAACTCAGAAGCTAAACATTAAAAAGATGGTGTAGTAAAAGCTACAAATCTTAAAGCAATTCAAGCAGAGAATGAAAAATGATAGATCTAGTGGTTACATTAGCTGCTCACAGAGTATGTAAGTAATATTAAGACAAGTGTGGACTTCTAAACATGGTAAAGACCACTAAATAAATCAATCAAATAAAAATCCTAATATGAAGATTGCAGCCACTCTTGAAATACCATGAAACAGGCAGCTTGAGAGCCTGATGACATTTTTTGATCATTAGCAGCAGATACCCAGGAGAATACATTTAGGTGTTATCATAGAATCATAGAATGACTTGGGTTAGAAGGGACCTTAAAGATCTTCTGGTTCCATCCCCCCTGCCATGGGCAAGGACACCTTCCACTAGATCAAAGCCCCATCCAGCCTGGCCTTGAGCATTTACAGGGAGGGGGCTTCCACAACTTCCCTGGGCAACCTACTTCAGTGTCTCACCACCCACATAGCAAAGATTTTCTTCCTTGTATCTAATCATTTTAAAGCCATTCCCCCTCATCCTGTCACTGCACACCCTTGTAAAAAGTCCCATTCCATGTTTCTTCTAGGCTTCTTTTAGGTACTGAAAGGGTGCTATAAGGCCTCCCTGGAGCCTTCTTTTCTCCAGGCTGAACAATCCTGGAGGCTGTCTTGACAGGAGAGGTTCTCCAGCCCTCTGATCATCCTTGTGGCCCTCCTCTGGACTCATTCCAAAAGGTCCATGTCCTTCTCATGTTATTAGGAAAAGGACCCAATAACCACACGTCATTTTCAGCTGTTGCAGGGTTTGGGTTTCCCCCCCCCCCCCCCCGCCCCAGTATCTTACCTGTAAAAACTAGAGATGTCAAACATCTTTTCTCTAAATTGAAGTGGTGTCCTGTTGGAAAGCATGCCTGGTAGTAACCAGGAGACAAGAAACTGTCATATTAATGAAACATTACTCTGCAAAGGAGTGAGCAAAGAGTTATTCACATGTTTTTTCTGAAGTCATTGTTTGGAAGCCTGTTCACTTTCCCCATTCTGTACTGGACTTAATGTTTTCTCTATTTTTCCACCTCAAAGCTGTGGTAATTCCACCGAAAGGCTCCCTAAGAACATGAACTCTAAGGTGAAATGGAGGGAAGTATGCCTCAGATGAGACGCATTACCACAAATTAATGATGTGTTCTCCTGTCCCTCAGAAACAAAGATCTAGATGGGAAAGCGGAGACAAAAATCAGGGAGTATTAAAGGCTTCCTACTTTAAAATTGTGGAGGAAACTTTGGCGAGGAATATGAAGTGGAAACAAGATGAAGACAAAAATTCCTGTTGTATTTGCTCTTCTAAGCTGACCTTTTATCATTAATGTTGATGATCTTGTACTGCAGAAATTTATATTTTCAGGAAAAAGAAGTAAGCTATTATTGACAGAAAAACTGATTAAAAAATTAAGATTTGGTTTTGTTATTACACTAGTGCTATATATTCTAGTTAATGATTTCTTAAGGCTAGATCTGTATATGAAATAAGACAATCACACTTAGTAGTTCCTAGAAGTTCTGAAATAGAATTAGGAATTTCTAGCTTAGAAACTTCTAGGATGTCAAAATTTTCATATTACTGATATGGTATTTATTTTAAATGGCTAAATGAAGGAATCATTATTATTATTATTGTTCAAGTTCTCTTCAGCCAGTTAGGACTGATACAAATGCATGGTTTAGTGTTTGATAGGAATGGCTGGACTCGATGATCCAGTGTGTCTCTTCCAACCTGGTTATTCTATGATTCTCTGATTCTAAATCAAAACTCTCCTTCAGAGGTGATAACTGTAACATGATACGTTTACAAATGGACAACACAAGAAAAAGCATTTTCCTATGATGAACCTATATGAACCTGATTATATAGTTTATTTCATCTGGAAAAGGGACGGGGTTTTTCCCCGCAGTGATTAGTTTTGCTTAGTAAATGCATCATCCACAAATGTTTACACAGAAGAAAACTAACTTGAAAAATAGTATGGGGTAACTGACTAAAAACACCATTTAGAACACAGAGCTCATAAGATACTAAATGAGCCTGCCAAATCCAGTGTCAAGCTGAATGTAGGGCAAAGAGGAACAAAATTCTTTGCAATATAAAAAGTACTGGATTCAACTGAGCTGTTCCCAAAAACAACTACTTAAAACTATAAAATTATTGCAAAATTACACATTTTCTATTACAAATATTATAATAGGATTCTTGCAGTAATAGTCAGTTCCAGGTTCATTAATCTCACTTCTGATGTCTCGAATGTCTATGCTTCCAGTATAACGAATGTGGATCTAGTCTGTGTAGTCACTTCAGTTAGTGGAGGACCCAAGGACAGAATCCAATTTCCTAAACATGTGTGCCTATGGTCATCTGGAGCATTCTAGCCAATCTAAAATACAACATTGGAAGGTATCCTTGAGACTTGGAGAAGACTTGCATCTTTTGGACTAGCAGCTGGAACCCTAGCGGAGAAGGCATGTTGAATGACACTAGAAGCCTAGGTTTAGAAAAGTGAATCCTGCCCAGGATGTCAGAGATGGGATATTCCTCTCATTCTGTGTGCTTGGATCTGTAGGTGATATGTATTTAAGGCATTGCTCAGTCTAAAGTCCTGGGGAACTTTTATAAAATGTTCTTCACCTAACCACGGAAATTGTCCTGCCCCTTCCTGAATCAGAGCCTGCAACACAGAAAGAATCCAGTGTCCTGTTTTGGGTTTTTTTTCTGAAGGGTAGCCAGGTACATCAGCCACGCCTTAGTGTCCAGTTCTTCTTGGTGAATGAACTGTTGTGAGCAGAAGTCCAGAATCATGACCAAGAAACATATTGTTTTCCTGTGCAAGTGAGCCTTGGATGTATCCTACACCTTAAGCCTAGTGCAAGGTCAAAGGAAAGCTGCACATAAGATGTGCTGTCGGGATGGAGTGGAAAGAAAAGAAAAGCAGAGTCCACACTGTTATTTTACCAGCTTCATGCCATGCAAGAATGATAAACTGCATTCCTGCCCAAGCTGTCTCTGGTAATACCCAGGGTGTGAAGAGCATTCATTGCACACAGTGTATCATTTTCCTGTCAAATTTGTAGCTGGTTTCAACAGGAGGAAGGGAGGGAGGAAGCCATGTGCACGCTCTGATAAAGATATCTAGGAAAGACAAACTATTTCATATGGCACATGTTCATTTCTTGCCAAAAATTATGATCATTTATGTGATGAATGGACAGAAGTCTCATAATTCTTTTGCTAGCAGAAAAAAACTTTTGGAAATGATAGCAGCAGCAGAGAACAGTCTGCTAATCAAAACCATAAACATATTTGCTTACCAGATCCTAGAGCAATCTCAACTTTTATATTTTATTATAGAAAAATATCTACTGATGCTGCCTTGATCCCTTAAAAATAACTTACCTTCCTGCACAATTCTCCTTTATTTCCAGAAATTTCTGTACTTCTAAAGCTATTTGTTAGCATTTCTAGAGCAAACTAGTGAAATAGGCTGGTGGATCAATTTTGATTTGTCAAAATCACTTGTAAAAATATATCCATATGTAAATATTATAATTTTTTAAGCATTATGTGCAGGTTTTTTCTAATATGGGTGATCACAGTTAAAACATTATGGAGTCCAGCAAAAGGTAAATATGCAGCCATTGTAAATTTATACCAACTGCTATGTAAACTACAAACAGCAGGCGACTGCTGTAGACCCATAGAGCCCATATTAATCCAGGATTCATACTGGTATATCTGAGAGAAGAGTGCAAGTACACTTTCAGCTTCCCATCTCAAGCATAACAGTGCACACACCAAAGTTGTTTGTAAAGTGACAGAGGGGCAGAAAAACTTGGCAAAACTAACAAGATAGGAGCGCCTGAAAAAATATTCTGTAGTTACAGCTTGCTTCTTTCTGTGCATAAATGTATCAAAAATACACATAAGGCCTCATTGCAACCTTCTGCAATAAAGAAGAAACATATCCTCAATAAAATGACAAAATCTAATCTATACCATGCTAAGTAGAAATGGATAGACATTTGAGTTACAGAGCTACCAGAGAGGGCCCAGCAAGGGGCCAAGATGATGAAGGGATTGGAGTATCTCTTATACAATGAAAGGCTGAGAGATAGGACTGTTCAACCTAGAGAAAAGAAATCTCAGGGAGAATCTTGCAAACACTTGAATCAAAGATGCAAAGAAGACAGAAACAGGCTCTTTTCAGTGGTGCCCAGTGGCACGATAAGAGGCAATGGGGATAAACCGAAACACAGTGACCTCTCTTCCAAACATGACAAAACACTTTTTTACTGTGCAGGTGACCAAGCAGTGGCACAGGTTGTCTAGAAAGGTGGTGGAGTCTCCCAGCTCAGAGATATTCACAAGCCATCTGCACATGATCCTGGGCAATCAGCTCTAGGTGGTCTTGCTTCATGAGTGCTGGGCCAGATGACCTCCAGAGGTTCCTTCCCATCTCAAACATTCTGTGATTTTGTGAAAATTTCTTGCAAAAGTATTTGTTACCATAATCAATTCACATTTTAAAGTTAATTATAAGGGGAAAGCCTCAACTAAATATAAGCTACATCACGCTTTCAAGTTACAAAATGAATTTCTTGAGTCAGAATGGATAAACTTAATCCATATTTTTTCCTGTGAGACATCTGCATACTGATAGAACCATTCAGGTGAGAAAACATATTTTCTTCCTGCAGGTTTAATACCTCAATCATATATTGATCAGATAGTATGCAGTGAATGAAGCAGTGTTAAAGCCAATAAATACACATTTCACTCAGTACATGTCATCTGTCTTGGCTATGAAGGATTTATCCATGCAAATGACTTCCCTATAGAATTTTCTGTAAATATATGCTGTGTTGCTAAGAAAATCAGATGTTTTTATCCTCTATTGTTCACTGTTTTTTCCACAAAAATTTAATTATGTAGACCAGGCCAATAAAATTTCTTCCCAGTAGATAAAACTTCATAGAAAATGAGCAAATGGCAAAGCCGTTTAACTTGTATACAACTGAACTGACTAGAAGATCATGTATCAAAATCTACAAATGCATTTGTTTCTGTCCTAGTGCCTTAGAGGTCTGAAATGCGGGCATGTATTTCATATGTAAGTACAAAATAGATAATATTATATTAGCTTAGTTTTTAACTGTAATGGAAATTTCCATAATCTTACACTGTATTTCCAATATGCAAATTCCACTCAATGCAAGAAAAAAATATTCTGTTTATTGAAACATTTCTAATTTAAAGCATAAAACAGTCATTACACATATTAAAAAACTGTCATTGAACTGCTGAAATATAGCTGTTTAGTGTAAAGCGTACATAGAATTCACTGGCCACAGAAATACTAGAAGGCATTTTTACTTCAGCTGCTCAGATCTGAACAGATCCATTTCCCTGTGACATAGAGACAAAAGCAAATTGAAATCAACAATATTTGAAAATGAAGGGATAAACATGGAACCAACTTCTGGAAATACTTCAATGTGCAGAGCTTCTGCTGAGCCAGAAGAATATTCTGTACAGAACAGATTTACAGGGATTGGTTCTTTCAAGAACCTGAGTTTGTAGCGAGTTTTGAGAATGGCACTCCTTAATGACTACTCTGATAAAAAATGTTAGCCTGCGGTATGAACATGTTATGGTTATGATAATTACAGTGACTTAGCCTCAGTTTTTAGTAAACAGTGGGAAACATAAAACTAAAAAAGAAAATGTACAAAATATTTTAGAACTAGGAACAATGGAATGAAAGAAAATGTCTGCATGCCATTGAACTCTAGTGACATGGAAAATTAGGCCCACACCACTAAGAGCTCACAGAAATGTAAGATCACATCTTCCCAATAATTTCCATATAAAATATGATACTGTTCAGACTCCATATTATTTTATTCTGATCCAAGCAATGGAATTTATCTCATGTACCTTGAAAGAGAAGGGTGCATCAGAAAGTGCCTTGTTTTCTTCAGACAGAATGTTCCTTTTCTGTATTGTACTTGCTGTCAATTCTGATCAGTCCCATATGCCACACCTAAGAAAAGAAAGAGGTTCTGTAAAATTCAGCATGTGTTTGCAAGTTGTTGGGCCCTTGCAGCTAATAATAGTATTTGTTTGCAGCAACACCTAGAAACCAACAAGCCAGATACCTCTGCTGAGAATACCTCAGATATCTTGCAAGCTATACATGATTATCAAACAAATTATAAACATGCGACTTATTAGCTATTACTTGTTGCCCTTGTCTTCTCAATTTTACTCCTCTTTGCTTGAACATCTTTCTTCTGTTAGCCAGCAGCTTTCCAGAACCACTATGTCCAGAAAACTGACCATAACGTTTGAGGGTTTCAGGTAAACCTCACTTCATTTAGCCAGATAATCTGATGATTTAATTTGACAGATTCCTACTAACTCATGCTTTAAAAAGTGGCTTTTGGAAGGGAGGCTTAGTTATAGAACTAAGAACATCAATTATTTCATGACTATCAAATTAGTCAGGGACTCTCAAATCCAATGTCTTGGCCCTCCAGGTTCACTCACTCATTGGGGATAGCAACAACATTATTCCACCTGCAAGAAGGAAATACTGAAAGGAGCAGCTGTAACATCTACTCCCTGCATAGACATACACTGAAGTAAAGATCAGACAAATTAATTAGAATTATATATTGCCTGGAAAAAGGAAGTGGGGAAAAAAAACAGCGAGCTTCTACATTAGAGTCATAAGCTAAATGGAAATAGAAACCTACAGAGAGAAGAAAAGCAGTTCCATTGAAAGGCCTCATGGAGAACATCTTTGTAATGAAATAATGCTCACATTGGGTGTCAAAAAACTGTCACAGTTTAGCCTTGGCCCAGCTAATTTCAGCAGCTAAACCTGAGCAGTTGTCCCATTTCCCTCCTCCCCCACCCCCAAGGAAAAGAGGAAAGGGAAAAGAGAGGAAATAACTTGTGATTTGGAAACTAAAACTACAGCTTTAATGAAAAAATAATAATAATGAAGACAATACTACTAATAAGAAAATAGTAATATATATAAAAATATATGAAATTGTGCCCTCACCCCACCACTCAATTACTATATGTCACGTATAAGCAAGGTGAGTGGCAGGAGGGAGGCTGCACCCAGAAACTGATTTCAAGAGCACACAGATCTGGAATCAGAGGCAAAAATAAAGATGAGGTCCTCACTGCACATTGGCCATCACAGAATAGAGCTTGGCCCTCGCAATCCCTCATTTTTTACCAAGTATGAAGTATATAGAATGGAATACTCTGTTGGTCAGTTTTGGGTCACCTGTCCTGTCCACTTCTCCCTGCAGGTGCAACCCTTTTTTGCCCCTTTCACTTAACAGCATTCCACGTGCCCGAGCATGGCACTAATTTCTGTATGAATAAGTATAAACAATGGCCTTTCTGCATACCATGTCCCGTGTTTATCACTGCTAGAGAGGAACGCTGTCTGAAAAACATGTAGTTAACTTTCAGAAAATGAAGTTACTTAGACAAGGCTTAGCTGAAGTTAGAAATCTGATTCTACTTTAGCTCAAACCACAACATAGTTTTATATAGATAGATCGCCATCACATGATTGAAATGAGCAAGATTTAAATATCAGATAAATACGTTAAAAAAGTAAGCAGAGCCTTTATCTCACATGCTGGACAGATAATTTTATCAGTTTCAAAGGGATAGTGTCAGTTTCCCTATATTCATAATTTTTGTTGAAAAAGGTTCTTCAGAAAAATTAAATCAGTCATAAATCCTGTAAACATGAGACCTTCTGACCCAAAATAAAATTCTTGATAGAAATAGTAGGTGCAATACAAATTTTGAATGAGTAAACATTATCTAAACTGAAACTGCACTGGCTAATTCCACAAGTGACCTGGGAAGTGGCTTTTATACTTATTACACCAACTACTTGCTCTTGAACATTAGCAGTACAAACTCAGAGAAATCTCCAGTGATCATCTATTCAGACACTTAATTTTACATTTACAGTGTTTCTGTGGATTAAAATACAGAGTTATAAGCATCTCTGACCTCCACATTCAGCTTGCATTTTAATTGCCTCTGGGCTGTATAGCTGCTGCAGGCATGTGCCACACACTTAGGGGAAAACAACCAAAGCTTCTGGTTAAGTTAGCTTTGCAAATCTTAACACAGTACTTTGTGTCAGCTCACTGCAGTGCTGCAGTGCAGACAAGGAGGACAAAATAACAGAGCTGATTCCATCACTGAGCAAAATCAACAGATACCTGTGGGTGTTAGCTGTGGGGCATCAGTAAAACTGTCTCAAACACTTGGAAACTTGGAAAGCATTTTCAAATGCCCCAAAACTGATCCTGTAGTGTTTCTTGGTTATTATTCTGGCAAAGCTGTAAATAAAAAGTAGGAAGAGGTAGTGGATGTTCGTTAGGCTGGAAGGGGGAAAAATAATGTTTGCAGCCTATAGCTGATGAACCACATACTAATGGAATGTTTCCCAGTAACATGGAAGAAAGCAACACCTTGAATCATATGAGATGAAACTATGCACTATATCTTGTCTCCAACTTGCAGGCACCCAGTCCTGTTAAAAGTGATAAATAGAGAAGAATCTTTGCATGAACACTTGGAGTTTTCAGAGGATGGAAAGTGGAAGTTGAGGCTCGCATGCTCCCTATATAAGGAATGCAATAAGCCAGTACTATGTGTAACTTCTGAAAACAGGAGCTGAGGGAATTTGGGGTTACTTTGCAGGAAGAAAAATACTCTTAGAAGGAAATATAAATTAAAGAGGATTACCTTTCAAGAAATCTATGAGAGCTGACCACAGCATCTATATAGGAATATTTGTATGGATTAAGCAGGTTTTCCTGTTTTGATGACCACTAGTAAAGATAAGAAGTTCTCAACATACAAGATAAGATTCAGTTCACATTTTAAACAACTCCATTGAACTTTCTGAAGACACATGAACTGTCTAAGGACCTGTTACAATTAATAGATCTTGAGGAAATACAGATTGTAGAGTGTGATTCAGGTGATGATATGCTAGAAGACTGTCCCATATGGGGCCAAATTGTTCTCTGGGTTTCATTAATGATATTGGATATATCTTCATTGACTCATTGGAATATGGTCACTGGTAACAAACACGTTTTAAACACAAACTGAATCCACTCCAGTGACAGTCTTTTACCAGGTATTTATGCCATGTAGTGTAGATTCAATTTCCCTACACAGTTATCGATGGTTCGTTTTCTGAGGAGAAAACAATTGCTTACTTATCTAAATTTATACATAACAACAGCAATGAAAAACAGGACATCCAGTAATTTGTCAGTTCAACAATTTTAGATAATTCTTTGGGTCTCTGTGACTTTCTTGATTATTCCGTACATCCTCCATGATCTCAATGACTGAAAAAAAAAAATCCAGAAAAGGCTGTGCATTATTTAGACAGAAAAGCTCTGCCAGACCTTGAACCAGTGTGACCCAGCTTCTGCATCAGTGTTTTGCCAGGTCTGCAGCTGTCATCACCCATTAGATCTATACCAGCAGCTTCAAAGTTCTGCAGTTATAGTGACATATACACTTCATGAAAATTATATACTAAGAAAAAGAGAGGCTTTCCTTTCCATTATCATGAAGATAACAGAATGCTAAAAAAATTGTGTGGAAATCATCAGCAATGAAAGAAATATTTAGGGATTTCCAACTAAATCACAGAGCTAGTGTTCCAAGTATTATTTCTAATAAGGAAAACATGAAAATCTGTATGATGAAATGATAAAAAGATGAAATGATTCATTATCACTGACTTGGCTAATTCTCCATTGTTTTACATTACAAACAAGCTGATTGTTTGTAATGTCAAATGGATTACAGGGACACACTGTCCCATGTAGCTGAGAACCAGTCCACATATTCCACTGCTGCTCCTAGCTTGGAATCACATTTAGAATGCACTGCAATGAAGGAATTGTCCATACCCTAACTAAATTCTGAAAACAAAGAGCAAGTGCAGTGCCCTGAACAGTTATATATCTTACTTCAGACCAGATCCATCTAACAGTGCGTCAACATGGGGTGTTCTGTACTCTTATCATGTATAGGATGAGTTTAATTTCTTTAAACCTGAGGTTTATATGAGCCCTCTCTGTGCACAACATACTTGATATGTTACCAGAAATATGTATCATTTCAAATTCACACTAAATCACCTTTCAAGCAATTTATTGTCACATAGTATTGCTCAAGAGGCTGATAACAGTTAAATGATAGAGAGTTTATAGTTGAAAATATCTTCAACATGTATGTTCTCGTTAAACCGCTATTCCTATTAGCAGTGATATACTCAGAATACATTACTGTCTGGCAATAATGACTAATTCTGCAGGAAAATGAAGAAGGAAGACTGAAACAGTGAACATTTCAGTGAAATTCATCCGTCTTCTTCAATTAAAGTCATACCATTGTTAAGTCTCATCCCAAGATTAACTGATTGAAATTAATAGTACAACTTCATGAGTGTCCAATAAAACCAAGCTCAGTGTGAGATAAGAAAATGTACGTTCTATCCAAACATTCAGCTCATCCAAATTGACAATCACAGAAATTGCCAACAGTAGCCCTTAGGACCCTAGTCATCTTCCAGGGCAATACGAGAATAAAGAGCAGAGCCTCTCACTAGGCAGATGACCAATACCTCTTTTGACAGAAAATTGATTACTCATCCTAAAACATGCAGGAGTCTGTCTAGGACTAAATAAATCTTTAGCAGACACTAGCAACTTCATCAACTACTGCCAGGACCTAATGTCCTGTAAGAAAGCTAATCAAGAAACACGCAATCAGTGTCTCCTGTCACCTGTCAGTATTCTGGACAGGTATCAGGAATGCTGCAGGCCAGGGACAGCACAGGAGTAGCACTCTTTCCTTTGATTGCTCATCTGCCCCAGGTCAGAAACAGAGGCAATCATTCATAGTTATACTGCACCACTCAATATCACTGATTTTTGAGCAACTTCATTGCTGCTCCACAAAGATGGAGGAATACATAAATATTCCTCAAAATAACCGGATGAATCTTTCATTTCATGCACAATTTTATTGTTCACTTTTCACAAAAAAAAGTAAATATGGAAAATATTTTGAGCATCTGTTATCTTTTGTGTGTGTGTTGATGATGCCTATGAAAAAGATAAGGATCAAACTATATCACTTTGTAATTTACACATGCTCCACATGTATTTGTTATTGTGCTTGAAATTATGATACTACTAGGGAGAGAAAATTAGTTCAAATGACTTCTAAAGGTAAGTTTTTGTTATTTAAATTATATTGACTATAACACTTCAATCCTTTAAGACAACGGAGAGATGGAATCATGAAAGCAAAGACAAAATGAGAGGAAAATAATAAAAATAGTCTGATCAGAAAAATCAAAGTTTAAGATTCTGACATTTGCCTTCTAAATGTAGAGTTTATGACAATTTGCTGTAGCCAATTCTTGGCAGCCAGCTCTGTGCAGGACAACTTTATGCAGGGAACCTCAAACCCTAACTCTAACCTTAACCCTTCCCATGTAGTAGAATTTTCCCCATGGAAAGTCAGCCATGTAAAATCGTCCCACAGACAGCTGGCCACTGTGGAGTGCTGGTTGCAGAAAGCTGGCCACAGAGATTTTCGTAACGAAAACAACAATCAATCTGAAAAAAAAACCCAAATGTAAAATCACTTTTTTCACTTCTTTTCCCTTCTTCCTCCGAGAGAGGTAAAACCCAACAGTCAGTAAAGAAGGAATGGTAACCACCATAAGCTACTATTATTGTTACTATTATTATTAATTATTAAGAGTTAAATTCTTGGTTTTACCCTTCAATCCTATTTTAAATCTGCAAGACTATGATCATATTGTCCCAAAATCCTGTACAGAGAAGTGGGAAATCAATTTTAAGACTTTCCTTACAACAGAGCTCTTTAAAATTAAAAGTGCATCTACACAAATGTAATATTACAAAGAATTTGAATACTACATGTTCAACAGCGACTGATGAATTTTAATTGAAAACTATTCAAATTAAACTTCTTATTAAGCTACATAAAGGTAACAAGATATTATTTACATAGTAGCTAAATGCACATGCAAATTTTAAACTACTACATTGAAGTTGCTTCAGAATCAGCAGAATGCTGTCTAGAGAGCCACAGCACACAAGATTTTTGCTGCCGAGTTTCTGTCGAGCTTAGTGCGCTTCCTACAGATTTTGTCTACCTCTATATCTACAATGGCTTTTTGTATCCCAAAGATACATTAGGCAATTTGAAGGAGTTGTAGTTCCTCTGGCAACATCTGAGAATTGCACTGCTGTTGGTTTTCAGGCTCAGACATGAATAACACAAGAAGGTGGCAGAAATGTCTTATTGCTCCCAAGTTTTCCACAACCGTTAGTAAACTTCTACATTTTAAGTTCTCTAAAAGTGAAGACTTTGGCATCATAGCTAAAAATATGGAAATAAATATATAAATAAAACTTAGAGTGAGTAATGTACACAAGAAAACATTAGGAATTTATCTGCAACATTGACAACCTACAAAGCCTGACACAAATGATCCAAGAAATTAAAACTAAACCTGTGTAATGAGGTTTGCTTTTTAAGGCTATAATCTGTTCAGATGGTTTTTAAAATCCTAATCCATTTAGGCTGCAGTACTAAATTGTGGAAGGTATTATGTTCCCGTATCCAAACAAAGAAGAAATCTCAGTGCAGGAAGGACAAAAAAACCAAACAAAAAAAACCAAACAAAAATATAGTCTTATAAAATCTATGTAAGGACTTTCTATGTAGAACAATCTCTGCTCACCTGTGTTCTTGGTGAGTTCAGGTCAATAGCAGAAAAGCATATAAACTCCCTATAAACACTGGGGCACAGAAGCATTGTGAGCTACACCAGGTACTGAGCTTTCATTGCTATCTGTAAGAGCACGTGCTAAAGCACAAGCTTGCAGGGGTATAACTTGAAAGACACAATATGAGGTCACCTTCTAAAGCAGTGCCCTGGAGGGAAGAGTAAATCCTAAAAGGTCAAAGCAGGCAGGAGTGGTGCAGGCAAAGCAAGTTTGCTGGAGAATGTTATCTCAATGGAGTGAAAACCAATGAGATATCCAGTAAGCCTAATGCAGATTGTATATATATGGCCAATATTAATTGCACAGTAGTTACACCTTTGCATGCAATTCATAGACTGACTTTTATTTGTGTGAAAACAAAACCAAAACAAGTTATACTCTGTAAGCAAGATACATACTGGAGCATTGCTAACTGAATCCACTTCTTCCCTTGATCTGTTCCAACATCCAGAAAGTAATTAAAAACACTGTATTCCTTGTTCTAAAAAGAAAAGCACCTCCATTGCTCCAAGGAACTTGTGGGAAATCAGAAAGGAAAGCTCATTTTGGTACTATTCAGTTGCTTAAAATATCCAGCCTGGGAGGGTTTAAAAGCTTGGAAACATATGTATCTAATGCCTTGTGCTTTTAATACTCCTACTACAAAGAGCAAATTCAGTGCCCTCACCTTTTTCAAGCAATAGTAAAAAAAAAACCATAGTAGAATGCAATGAATTTACATATGCAGAAATTCGAAATGTGACAATTGCAAATGGGTTGTTTGGGCTCCCGAGATGTGAGTGGGAGGTGGAGAATGTTGCCCTTTGCAAGAAGGTGTCAGGTATAGTCAAGTCAGGATATTGCTACCTCTAAATGCTGCCGAAATCTTACTCATTTTGCTAGTCTTTACGATAATTACTGCCAGGTCTTCACACATTCCTAAGGCTGACAAATTGCAAATGAGTAGGTGTTTCAGAAAATGAGTGTCAGAAGGACAAACTGCAGCACAGTGAAAAATAACTCCATCTTATACTAGAAATTGTAACAACCACGACAGTGTGACCCCATTTATTTTCCAGAAGTAAAAAGAAAAAGCTATTTAAAATAATGAAAACACATGTTTTTTAACTACAGAAACTGGAATTTATTTTGTGGAACTTAAGAGTAAATTAATTATCTATGGGCCTATTCTTAAAGATGAAGCAACATATTTATTTTAATTTCTATTTGTGATCTGTAGAAACTTCTCTCTTTTTATTGTTTTGCTAAATGAGGAAACCAAAAAGAAATAGTCCTATTAAAAGTGTTAGAAAGCTAAATGTATAAATTACTTAGTTTTATGACCCTATAAACTTAGATACCAGCAGTGATTAGCTGATCACTTCATGAATTATTATTACTTTTATAATAAAGCAAATAAAATAATACAGTTTGTATTTGGGAAGCTGGAAAAGCTGAGCCAAATAGTCACTGACATGATGTGGCAAAGATCAATAGTGCTAAATTTGCACCTCTCTTCCTAAGTAGGTGGTCATTTGGTCAAAACCAATTATGTTAGTTAAACTGATCACCAGGGACAGCAAAAGGCAGAACGTGTTGATTTCTGAAGTTATGCTCGATTTCACATAGTTGTGAAACTCTCACTGTGTGGAGTCAGCAGCAAGAATACATGAAATTAAGATGATGATAATACTTCCAGCACTTGTGACTGACAAGCATCAATCTAGAGTAAGGAGTTTTACTATTTAGACATCAACAGCCATTTTAAAGGATACCGCTACACTGAGTTCTGTCATGTTTAAAAGTTTATGCTGACAGCTCAGTTGTCATGCAGGAAAATGAGGTGGCACACTATGGCAGAAACAAAGCAAGAATAATGAACATCTGTATCAGTTAAAGCAAAAAGCTTCATGATGGAGCACTGGTATTCTAATGCTGCTGCTGCCACTATTGAACATGAAAATATTTAATCCTCATGCAACAGGTAGGAAGAACTATGTCCCTGAGTATGTCTAATATTAGCAATGAAAAACAATGTGAGCTGCAGAAAAAAAAATATCAACAGAAAACAAAGAGGAAAAAAATTAAAAGTAATGACCGATGAGCATTTTATACATATGCAAAGAACAGATCTCTGAATGACAAGACAAAATGACATAGTCTGATTTATCACGCAAAAGAAGTTTAGGATAAATGGAACAGTTAACACCTTCTAACAAAATATTCAAAGATTGATAGGGATGGCATCTCAGCCTAAGGGCTTTATTCTTCAGGAAAAACTGCATGAAAATGGTATTTTTCCTTGTGCTCACTGCGTACATGGTGAATAAAGCAAGCTGTACAAATTAGGTGCATAGAGTCTGAATGTGTGATAAAACCAAAAGGAATTTTCTTCTTTAAAGACAGATGGATGAACAGAAAAGGAATGCTAGATCTATTCAGATTTTTTTTGTTTTGTTTTCTTTCATTTTATCTCAATACATACTTTAATAAAATCTTGGTTTCCCCGTTTTGGGGGCGGGGGGGTTAAATTTTTTTATTTTTGTTAATTGGTCAGTGTTATCATTTGTTTTATATTGCTGGGTAATGATTAAGTACAAGTCATTTCATTCCTAGAACTGCTGCTGAAAGCTTAGTCTGTTACCACTCAGAGATAAGCAGCTGTCTCGATCCTCCAAAAGATGCTGATACTGTATCAGCTTTTAAAAGTTGAATGTATCGGGTGTACAGTTTAAAAGCAATAATTGACATATGGCCTTTTCACACAACAATATTTGAGATAAGTCAATTTCAGGCAACTGACACCAGCAGGGAGATGACACCCAGGAGTAAGGAACATTTTCAGACACTGCTCAAAGCTAAGACTATTTAATTATTGCTTATCTACCAAGACATTTTAGAATAAGAGGGACAGCTGAGGCTCCCATACTCTGAAGAACTAAAGATGTAATAATGGTCAAACCCAACACCTTGACTGCATGCAGACACAAGCCAGAGAACATACTCTTACAATATGTTGCCTCCATGTCAAAAAAAAAAAAAAAAAGAAAAAGTTGATGTTTGGACCTTCTTTGTTTCAGCAACATCCAAGTAATCACAGACAACTGACTTCGAGACTTTTCATGGCAATTTTCTCTTTAGATAATTTAAAATCATGTTATACTGACTTGAGCCAAGTCATTAGGTAACAATATCGCTTTTGTCTGTTTTCACAGAACTAAACATAATAGTGAGTTTTTAATGTTGCTATGGCAATATTAAACAATACATTCAAAAATTCTCGTAACATTTTCATTTGTTTGCTTGCTTGCTTTTTGCAGAAGAAAGTATTCCAATACAAAAGACAATATCTCAATCTTTTGAGAAGAAAAACGTCTCCATTAAATTTGCTCTCCCTATTGAAGAAAAAACTATTTAATTTACTTTAAAATAAACATTAAACTCAGTCAAACAGAACCTAATGTGAAATATGGAAATCATACTAAATTATAAACTTTAATATTGAATTGTAAGTATTTTTTCCTTCTAATTTCTAACACAGCATTTTGTTAGCTTTGTATCCCAGCAAATATGGTGTTGCCTTTAGTTGTAAGAGATCACAGGCTTAGTGTCACATTAATAACACAGGCATCAGAATGGGTCAAGCTTTATCTGGACTAGTCTTGGCCTGCCTGGAGGTTTGTTTTAATATGTAATAGAAATTACCCAATAACTAGGCAACTAGTACCTAATTTGTTTTAGCTTTTGCTGAGTTTCATACAGTTGTACAAATATCTCCTATTGCTAAATATATATATTGTAACTAATAAAGAGTCAAAACAAGTAGTTATGCTATGTGCAACAAGTTACCTGTGACCCTAGTGTGAAATGCTGTGTAGGAGAGCACAGACACATGATTATAGTGGAAGCCTTGAAAGCACAGGCACAGGTGACACCAGTGGCCACCAGGCAATATATATTAACGGTCATCAATTACTGGTCATCAAAGTAATGCAGGCTTCAGAGCTGGCCAAAACCACTTTTAGGGGTGACAGTAAAAAACAAGTCTCTAAGACACATAAATTACACCAAATACTGTAAATTTGTATTGAACATTGACTTGCAGACCAATGGAGAAAGAGCCAGGCACAGACTGTTTTAGCCAACAAATAAAAATGACACTGAGTGGATGCTAGAGTGAGGCACAAAACTTCACCATCATCATACTCCTCTCAGTGAGGGACTTGTGAAACTGATGGCTTGCTATACACCCTTGACCTGGATTTTAAGACCCAGACTAGAAAGTTTGTGTATGTATTGTTTTAACTATATGCAATTTGAACTATGTCATATGTTTATAGTGTTCATACTTTGTTGGAATGTATCTTACCAAGACATTTATGCCATTCAGTACACTGACAAGTTTTCAGTTTCAGGGGAGTGAGGAAAACCTTCCATAGAGCTGGACTCACTCCCAACCCTTGCACAATCCTTCACGGGGGTCATGATTTTCTGTTGATAACTATTTATTCATAGGTTATTCATTAGCCAGTTCATTAGTTCACTTATTGCATACTTCATCAATATTGCGCAGTGCTGATTTTGTAACCACGATATGATGCGAGACACAGTCAAATGATTTATAAAAATGAAAGTAAGTTACATACAAGCAGTTCCTTTCAGTAATCATACTGTAATCTTAAAGAATTAACTCGTTTGACCTGTTTTCCATAAACGCACAGTGACACACATAATTTTTAAATAATTCACTATTAAAGCTGCTTCTAATTCTCTTCTCTCCCGAGGTTAAAGTCTTTTATTTTGTCATGTCACAAGATATCCATTTGTTTAGTCTTCTGCAATCTATCCACTATTCCAAGATTTCTTATGAATGCACATCAGCTGGTCAGACATTCCTTCAATCTTGTCTTCTGGAATTGTATCCTGACCTGGAGAATTCAGAATCACCTGTCACAGTGTATGTTTTTAGCTTTCTTCCTTACTAATGGAAAATACTTTATCAACCTCCTGTGAAATAAGACCTTTATTGAATTTCTTTCAAAATGCAGGAGAGAAATACTCAGTGACAGTTACCAATGCACAATGTAGTATATTCATTTTGCTTGAATATTTTTTACACCCTTAAAAAATATTATTGTTAGCACAGCAATCATAGATACTTTCTAATATGATTACTTTCCTTTTGCTTCTTTCTTACCATAATTACAGCAGGATGGTTTTGTTATCTGTTAATTATTTCATGTGCTGTATATTGTACTTTATTTCTAACTTCCACTTTACCAGTGAGGCAGAGTGGGCTCACCCCGACTGTAGGATCAAATAATTTTGGTCTTCTAGTACATTTGCATCAATTGTTTCTGATTAATGGAAAATACTGATTTCTATTCCAGACTATAATAATAATAATATTAGGCCTGGGTCAGGGCAATCCCCGTTTTCAGTACACAATGGGGTATGACATGATTGAGAGTGGCTCTGCAAAGAAGGACTTGGGGTGCTGGTTGATGAAAACCTCCACATGAGCCAGCAGTGTGTGCTCACAGCCTGGAAAAACAACCATATCCTGGGCTACATCAAAAGAAGCATGGCTAGCAGGTTGAGGGAGGTGATTCTGCCCCTCTGTTCCTCTCTTGTGAGACCTCACCTGGAGTATTGTGTCCAGTTCCAGAATCCTCAACATAAGAAGGATATGGAACTGTTGGAACGGGTCCAGAGGAGGGCTACAAAGATCATCAGAGGGCTGGAGCACCTTCCCTATGAGGACAGGCTGAGAGTTGGGGTTGTTCAGCTTGGAGATGAGAAAGTTCCAAGGCGATCTTATATAGCAACCTTCCAGTACTTGGAGGGGGCCTACAAGAAAGCTGGAGAGGGACTTTTTACAAAGGCTTGTAGTGACAGGACTAAGGGCAATGGGTATAAATTGGAGAGGAGCAGATTTAGACCAGACATAAGGAGGAATTTCTTCACAATGAGAGTGGTGAGACACTGGAACAGGTTGTCCAGGGAAGCTGTGGCTGCCCCATCCCTGGAGGTGTTCAAGGCCAGGCTGGATGGGGCCTTGAGCAGCCTGATCTAGTGGGACGTGTCCCTGCCCATTGCAAGGGGATTGGAAATAGATAATTTTTAAGGTCCCTTCCATCCCAAACTATTCTATGATTCTATGATTCTATGATTCTATGATTCTATGATTCTATGATTCTATGATAATGACCTGTCTTGATTCAGCCCAGGTGATTAATTAATCTTTATCTGCTACAATGATGACCAAAATATGGAAACAGCATACCGGCTGCAGAATCTTATAACCACTGATTTTAATATTTGAATAATACAAAACAACTCATAAGCTCTTAGGACTGCTAGTTCTATCAAATTTCTTCTAATCAATGAGAATTTCCCTTTCCTCCTGCCTACTGCCTTCAAACACTGGCATACAGCAATTGAAAAAAACTTTCCACATCTGCTGACCTTGACGACAACATCCTGAGATTGTGTTTATACCACATTTGCATTCTTATTAAGTTTCCTTTTTTATTTTTGTGCTAATAGCCTCATAGTTGCTCCAAGTAATCTCCAGTTGAGAAGATTATCACCTTATTTTCTGTAAGAAGTAAGCTGCAGTAGTTATAAATCCAACCATCTCTTAGGATAAATGTTTGACAAACTGAAACATTCCCTTTCATAACAGCAATGCAAACATTGGTCCCCTCTGGTATCTCCCGCCTTTTCAGAATGACTCTAAGAAGATTATGTGGACTTTTGTCTTCTGCATCCCTTCAAGAGAACCAAAGCTTCCCAAAATATGTAGTTCCACGTGAATGTCATGTAACTCATTTCAATGTGCATCATCCCTTACTAATGACTCAGGGTATCTGGTAGATTCTCTGTCCTCTCTTGTCAACACAGAGTCATTAGTGATGACTGCTTGCCCTCCTGGGGAGGTTCTGAACACTTTTATAGCTGCTGACCTCATGTAAAAAGAGTCAAAATATTCAATGGGCTTCTGTTCTATTCTTTCAGAAACAAGGGAGAAGATGCTGAAAGCTGCTGATCATCTGATGAGTATAAGTAATGTCCTTCAAAGTAAGGAAGCACTCTATGTACAACATTAACAACTCTTATTTTATAATGCAAATGATAATCACGACTTCAGAAGTGTTATTCATCACTAATACATGCATTCTTACAAAAAAGTGAAGCAGTTTATTTGTGAAGAAATAAAAGATAATAGATAATGAATTGCACTGCAATGTTAGGAAGATTAAAGCACCAGAAGTTTATCTGCTAGAGGCATAAGAAAGCATGCCTCTTCTAGTATCTTAAATACCACCTAACTGATCTTTGGCTGATAAACATTTATGGCATGGTAGTAGCAAAAGCCTTAGAGGGTAAGATTATTGTTGTAGTTTTGCACAATCAAAGTCTTGCACAATCACAAAATGCTCTTCTGCACCCCATAATGTGTCACATACCCCTGTGCAGTGAGCCTCTCAGTCTGAAAGGTGCTCTGGAGACTCATCTTGATGTCACCCTGACCCATGGCTAGTAGGTCCTCCTGGGTTGCTCTGGGAGGGAACTTGGTCAGGGTGTCCTCTGCATCTGTAATCCAGGTACCTGCAACGGCCACTGTCTCTCTCTGCGCCCTTCTTAGTGTTCAGCTTTTTACCACATAATCAAACAGAGGTATGTGAGTCATGTGGCAAAAAGCATCATATCTCTCCAGTCAAGCTATTAGCGTTTTAAATATGATCAGTCTGCCAAAGGGTTTTTTTCTGTTCAGTTCACACAATCGTCTCCAAGACAAGTAATTGGTTCCCCGAATAGTCTTCAAAAGGCAGAAGGGGCATGACAATCACATAAAAAGGATAATCATACTTATTATGTGTGTTAAAGGATACCTGGAAAATTTTAACAAGTCCTTTATGAGGTACAAAGAAATAATCTCAGCAGGAACATCTCAACATCTTTTCAGTAGAAGTACTTTAAAAAGTCTTTTGGCTAACAGAATTACTCTGAATAAATAGGTGAAAAACTGTGGTGTCCATAACAAAAGACTTACTATTCAAAACTCTATTTATTGATTATTTTATGCCAACTGTCCTAAGCCAGCAGCAAACACACCCACCTTAGCAATTTGCAAAGCACAAGATATTACTCAACCCTAACTGGGACAGC
This sequence comes from Phaenicophaeus curvirostris, assembly GCF_032191515.1. Taxonomy (NCBI): domain Eukaryota; kingdom Metazoa; phylum Chordata; class Aves; order Cuculiformes; family Cuculidae; genus Phaenicophaeus; species Phaenicophaeus curvirostris. Next base: position 3,504,836 of record NC_091393.1, read on the forward strand.
TCTGTCTTTAGTGTCCTCAGGCAGCACTTTTCTAGGTGTCTCCTAACTTCACTCTGTTTTTCTTTTTCATTGGCAGTTGCTTTTCCAAACAGGGCAAATGTTGACATCTGTGGCTGATTAAATATGTTGAAATATTCTCTTTATTCTTCTAATAACTTTTGAAACTATTTGCCTGAAGTAATTCTCCAAGTTACTGACTAAGTAGGACCTAAAAATTCTGAGCTAGAAATTATTCTATGCTCTCTCTAGTGCTTCTGCTTTGCTGCTGTTAGGAACAGCCTCCTCTTCCCCTGCAGTATACATGACATGAATCTCTATAGCACTACCCCATTTTGTGTCAGCAGAGCTTTCAATAACAACATTTTGGTTTTCTTTAGATGCTTCATATGCCCCTGAGAAACCTCATGATGCAAAAAAAAAAAAAAAAAAAAAATCCCAGAACAAAAAAAAACCCCACAACAATAATCTGGGTAGAAAAAAAAATTATTTTTTAAATAAAAACATTAAAATCCTGAGAGTTTCCTTCTTTGCCTAGATATACATATACACACATATGTCAGTAGTTTGTGTAAGCGGTGAACTGTTAAGCTACAGTAGAACCTTGCCACTTTTTAACAGCTACCAGGCCTTTTAACATATCCATTTCTGAAACAAACCCTGTGATTAAATTCTAACCTCCTTTTTATACAGCTACGCTGCACACAGGGCATACCAGAATGGCAAACATCTAGCAGTGTAACTGACAACAGCCTAGAAACTGGCACTAAAAAAGATGTCCCACTTTCAGCAGAGCTCACAGGGATATCCAGCATCCCGCCACAAGGCTGTGGGACTTGGAAGAAGCAAACAAAAAATGGAGTTAAGATGATGTTTGCAACTGTAGCCAACTGAGCAATTTCTGACTATGCCCCAGTTTCACAATCCATTGAGAACACTGTTATTGTTCTTGCCATTTGATCAGACAAATCTTGCTATGAAGGACCAATTATCAGTTAAAACTCAAAAAGGATTTTTCTCTCTGTGTCTCACCTTTTCTTTCTTGTGAAAAATTTGTTGGTATTCTGAGGTAACTCTAGATGATTATCATCTAATCTAAGCATCATCTTCATAAGGCATAAACAACAACACAACCAACTTTCTTTTGAGGAATGCATCACACTGAAAACACAGAATGCTTATATTCTGAGATAAGTAATAGTGAAGACTAGATCTCAGCATTCTTGGTTTGAAACTAAGGTCATTGATATAAGGAGGGTCTGTGATGCTGTTGCTTTTCCAGTAATTATTTTTCCAAAACCTATGTGCATCAATCATCACTTACATTTCCCTTTCTTCAACATTATCCAATATTTAGAGATAAGATACATAAGAGCAAGAAGAGCCTGGGAAACAACAGTCAGCCGCACCTCCATACCCAGAAAGGTGATGAACAGCTCATCCTGGATGCTATCTCCAAGCACCTGGAAGAAAAGAAGTTTATTGGGAGTGGTCAACAAGGGCTCACAAGGGGAAATTGTGCTTGACCAATCTGATAGCCTTCTCTCATCCTGCTCAGGGACTTCAACCATCCAGACATCTGCTGGAAAAGTAGCATGACAAGCTGTAGGCAATCCAAGAGAATCCTGGAGTGCATTGAAGATAATTTCTTAATCCAGCTAACAGAGACCCCCACCCAAGGGGATGCAATACTGGACCTGATGGTCACCAGTATAAGTGATCTCACCAGTGACATCAGGACTGGAGGCAGCCTGCGCTGCAGTGATCATACACTGGCGTCCAAGTTCCTGAGGGATATGGAGTGAGCGAGAAGTATAGTCAGGACACTACATTTCAGGAAAGCAGACTTCCAGCTCTTCAAGGAGTTACTCAGTAGGACTGGACCCCCTGGAAAATGGTCCTTGGGGACAAGGGAGCAGAACAGAGCTGGCAAATATTTAACGATGCTTTCCATGAGGCACAAGAGTGCTCAGTCGTCAGATGTAGGAAATCAGGCAGGAAAGGGAAGAGACCAGCGTGGCTGAATCAAGACTTGCTGGTTAAACTCAAGAACAAGAGGGAACTGTGCAAGCAGGGACAGGGAACCTGGAAAGTGTGTAGGGATGCTGCCCAGTTGTGTAGGGATGAAGTCAGGAAGGCCAAGGTGCAACTGGAGCTAAACTTGTTAAGGGAAGTAAAGACTAACAAGAAGGGCTTCTATAGGTATGTCAGTCCGAAGAGCAAGGTTAAAGAGAATGTACCCCCACTGATGGTTGAAAATGGTGACCTTGTATCAACAGACAAGGAGAAGGCTGAGGTACTTAACAACTTTTTTGGTCTCAGTCTTCATTGACAATCACTCTCCTCACCTCTCCTGGGTCAATGGACAGCAAGATGGTGACCAGGGGGTAAAGCCCCCTCTCACTGTAGAGCAGGATCAGGTTCATGACGACATGAGGAACCTGAACATATGTAAGTCTATGGGACCTGATGAGGCATCACAGAGTCTTGAGGGAATCGGTTAATGTGGTTGCCAAGCCACTCTCTATGACATTTGAAAAGCCATGGCAGTCAGGAGAAGTCCCTGGGGACTGGAAGAAGGGGAACAATTGTGCCCATTTTTAAAAAGGGTAGAAAACACGACCCTGGGAACTACCAACCTGTCAGCCTCACCTCTGTGCCTGGGAAGATCATGGAACAGATCCTCCTAGAAGCTATGCTAAAGCACGTGGAAGATGGGGAGGTGATTAATGGCAGCCAGCATGGTTTCACCAGGGGCAAGTCCGGTATGACCAACATAGTTGCTTTCTATGATGGGGTAACCACAGCAGTGGACATGGGTAAACAAAGGGTCCTGCACTTGCGGCACAACAACCCTATGCAGTGCTACAGACTAGGAGAAGTCTGTCTAGAAAGCTGCCTGGAGGAGAGGGACCTGGGGGTGTTGGTTGACAACCGACTGAATACGAGCCAGCAGTGTGCCCAGGTGGCCAAGAAGGCCAATGGCATCTTGGCTTGGATCAGAAATGGCGTGACCAGCAGGTCCAGGGAGGTTATCCTCCCTCTGTACTCGGCACTGGTGAGACCGCTCCTCGAATCCTGTGTTCAGTTCTGGGCCCCTCACCACAAGAAGGATGTTGAGGCTCTGGAGCGAGTCCAGAGAAGAGCAACAAAGCTGGTGAAGGGGCTGGAGAACAGGCCTTATGAGGAGCGGCTGAGAGAGCTGGGGTTGTTTAGCCTGGAGAAGAGGAGGCTGAGGGGAGACCTCATTGCTCTCTACAACTACCTGAAAGGAGGTTGTAGAGAGGAGGGTGCTGGCCTCTTCTCCCAAGTGACAGGGGACAGGACAAGAGGGAATGGCCTCAAGCTCCGCCAGGGGAGGTTTAGGCTAGACGTTAGGAAAAAATTCTTTACAGAAAGGGTCATTGGGCACTGGAACAGGCTGCCCAGGGAGGTGGTTGAGTCACCTTCCCTGGAGGTGTTTAAGGCACGGGTGGATGAGGTGCTGAGGGATATGGTTTAGTGTTTGATAGGAATGGTTTGACTCGATGATCCGGTGGGTCTCTTCCAACCTGGTTGTTCTGTGATTCTGTGATTCTGTGATCTATCTGGACTTCTGTAAAGCCTTTGACACGATCCCCCTCAACATCCTTTTATCTAAATTGGAAAGATATGGATGTGATGGGTGGACTGTTTGGTGGATAAGAAACTGGTTGGATGGTTGCATTCAAAGAGTAGTGGTCAATGGCTTGAAGTTCAGATGGAGATCTGTGACAAGTGGTATCCCTCAGGGGGCCATACTGGCACCAGTGCTGTTTAATCTCTTCATCAATGATATAGACAGCGAGATTGAGTACAACCTCAACAAGTTTGCAGATAACACCAAGCTGAGTGGTGCAGTTGCCACAGTGGAAGGATAGGATGTCATCCAGAGGGACCTGGGCAGGCTGGAGAAATAGGCCTGTGCGAACTTCATGAGGCCAAGTGCAAGGTCCTGCACTGAGGTCAGGGCAATCCGCAATTTCAATACAGGACGGAGGATGATGTGATGGAGAGCGGCCCTATGGAGAAGGACTTGGGGGTGCTGGTTGATGAGAAGTTCGACATGAGCCAGCAATGTGCGCTCACAGACCAGAAGGCCAATCATATCCTGGGCTGCAACAAAAGAAGCATGGCCAGCAGGTTGAGGAAGGTGATTCTGCCCCTCTATTCCTGTCCTGGGAGACCTCATCTGGACAACCGTGTCCGGTTCTGGAATCCTCAACATAAGAAGGATATGGAACAGAGGAGGGCTACAAAGTCGATTCGAGGGCTGGAGCACATCCCATATCAGGACAGGCTGTGAGAGTTGGGGTTGTTCAGCCTGGAGAAGAGAAAGCTCTAAGGAGACCTTATAGTGACGTTCCAGTACTCGGAGAAGGCCTACAAGAAAGCTGGAGAGGGACTTTTTACAAAGGCTTGTAGTGACGGGACTAGGGGCAATGGGTATAAATTGGAGAGGGGCAGATTTAGACTATACATAAGGAAAAATTTCTTCACAATGAGAGTGGTGAGGCACTGGAACAGGTTGCCCAGGGGAGCCGTGGCTGCCCCATCCCTGGAGGTGTTCAAGGCCAGGTTGGATGGGGCCTTGAGCAGCCTGATCTAGTGGGACGTGTCCCTGCCCATTGAAGGGGGTTGGAAGTAGATGATCTTTAAGGTCTCTTCCAACAATTTTATGATTCTATGATTCTATGATTCTATGACTTAACAATGCACAGCTTCAGAAGTTCTGTGAGCTTGTGTCAGCCTGAGTTAGTTTTAGCTTGGTTTAACAGTCATCTAGTGGTCAAATGACCATGGCATGACCTGCTTTATCTTAAGCTCGGTCAACACCACATATGGCAAACTAAGGAAGTCAGCTTGTGGAAAATTACATTAATTTTTGTCAACTGAGGCTGGGAAGCCTGTAGGGAAACTCTCAGACTTGAGCTGGAAACCAAGGAGAAGGAAGTAGTTTGTGTTAAAAAAACAAACACAAACACAATCAGATAACAAAACAGGGGAGGAAGAAAGCAGCAACATCATGCTCCTCCTGGCAAAAAGAAGAAAACCCTTACCGGGAACATTATTCAGAGGAAAGATTTCATAATGCTGACAACATCTTGTAAACCCCTCCTGCATTCTCCTTGAGAGGGGCAGATCCCTCTCAAGGGATCCACAGGAACATTTGAAAGGTGACCACAACGCAAAATAAAAGGGTATATACTAGGAAGGCTTTAACTGCATAACAAAAGGAACAGACTTCTTTCTAGCAGATAACTTGGACTGTTAGACTGTTAAAACATTAACTGGGCTGAAGCTCAGTTCTTGGTCCTATATATACAGTGAGTTCTCTTTTGCTTATGAACATGGTTCTTAGTGCAACATGGACAAGTCTAGAAACCCTGCAATCTTATGAGATCCATAAGTAACATGGTCTTGCAAGCCAAGGTATTCCTTTCAAAGCCTAGCTTTGTAGAATCCATCCTAAATGTCTATTATGAAAAGGCGATCTTGATTATTAAGTATTTCTGTATTGCTGCATATCTATTAGAAACCACGCTGGGTTTTTGCCTACAAAAGTAATTACACATGTGGAAAAATCTGCCTCAGTCTCTCCTCTATGAAAAGAAAAAAAACCTCTTGGTCTGGCTAGGCTGGAAACTTGCTTCTGTGTGAAGTTTGTGTTTCAAGGAGTCAGGAAGGAAGGGTAGACCTCTAGTATTTGTTATGCAATCTTTCACACATAAGTCAGTAACGGAATTTCCTCTTACCTTAAGGTACATAAAAAATTAGTCCCCCCTTGCCATTAAAAATCTGCATTAAGAAAGAATATAAAAACATTCCTTAAAAAGTGAAAACAGAGTATTAGAAGAATTTGTAAGAGGATTGCTATCTTTGTTAATTACATTAAGATGCTTTTTTTTTTTTAATTACATTTAGCTTAGGCCATACACATTTGATTTGAGAATATGAATGTAAAATTATGCTACAAAAACTGAAATCCTGAGGCATATTGCATCAAATTACAGGACATTAATTATACTACTTACCTTTGCTAGTCTTTTATTTCATTGTGAAGATGTTTCACAACATGATTACTAAATATAACTGATAAAAATTCAGGATTTCCAGTGTTTAGACTAATCAAACATTGTAAGGATAAGTGGCCTAGAAACATTATAACCAGTTCCACATAATTGTTTACTAAATCCAAGATACACTTTTTATGATTGCTGTAAACTGTGTAATTTCTTTTAGCAATGGATGTCTTCTTGGGAGCATGTTTTTTAGCATCTCCAGCTGTACAAATATAGACATAGGCACACACATGCATGAGCGCCTGACTTCTTTTATATAAGTGGAATACCTGCCAGAATGGCACAGATGAAAGCAGTTCAGTGATATCAAGCAAAGAATGCTGTTACATGCTTTGCAAGACAGAAGATAGAAAAAAAAAAAACATTTGAGAAGACAGAAGTCAGAAATAAATAACCTGAGTGCTAAGTTATCCAGCTGGAAGCCTCTTAAGAGTCCAGTTGCATTTGTCTTCAGGCACCCAGACACTCCAGGGTGTACATTGGTTTTTTTTCCCCCTGCAACTTGGTTTTGTTCTAAAATTATTTAACATTGCTCATTCTTTTCCCTCTCTCTCCGCATAGCTCAGTCTTTAGCGTCATTTTACAATAAATAGTGCTTTTGGATTAAGAACCCCACTGCTCAAGAACACATGAGGCTGAGTAAGTAAGTGTGGAAGAGCACAAAAAGCACACACTACTGTACAGACATGGTTTGGGAAGCAGTAAGTGTGCAGCAACGGACAAGCCAGGAAAGTATACAGAGGGCTGAAAGCCAGGGAAACCCAGCCGAGGAAAGACCAAGGTCCTCACGCAGGGGCAGAGACGCCACCAGGAGCTGCCCCTGATACAAGAAGTAGTAACTATTGCAAAATTAGCATACCTTTAAGTTAAAGCAGTTAGTTTTCATCTAAGTAATTTTATTTTTTTAAAGTTAGACAGAATGTCCCTCTGATTGTGTTATCTTTCAAGCGGTGATTTTCCCAGATGCTGTTCATTCTTTGAAGACCATAAAATCTTGTGTGAAGTGATCTGTGCTGAACAGATGTGTCTTCTGTAATAATTTCTGTTTGCCCATCTCAAAGGCAAGATTAGACAGAGCTGAAACCAGCATCAGAAGAGTGTTGGTTTGGAAGAGTTTTGACTGTTGTGAAGTTCACAGTAACATGAAAATTAGACCTTACAAAATAATACAGTATGACCAAGATTTCTGGGAAAATTTATACACATGCATATAAGTGCGAAATATATCCTTTCCCAGCTCTTGTCTCACTGCACACGATGGATGGAGATCACTTCCTCGTGTTGCCCAGTCCTGATAAAAGATGCTACTTTCTAAAACTCCAAAATGAGACTTCAGAGAGTTGATTTCCTGGCACTTTCGCTATGACCCCCATGGGTGTCTTTGACCACGCAGAGAACACTTGGGGAGAGCTCAGCGGCCGCACTACCTCAGCGGGGCGCGTTTTTTCACGCTGAGCAGGCAGAGGGAGGGGACGAGGACGAGGGCGAGGGCAGGGGCAGTGGCCGGGATAGGGGCTGGAGCCGGGGGCCGGAGCCGGGCCTGGGCCAGGGGCCGGGGCGCCGAGGACCTCGTCCAGGCGCTCGCGGACCGCCGGGCACCGCCTCCCTCCGCCCGCTCGCTTTACGGCAGTGTCGCGCCACGCCGGCTCTTCGCGGCAGCGGAACCGGCAGGCCGGAAGGCAGGTGCGCGGCGGGGATGGCGCGGGACGGGGGTCCGGGCGGCGGCCGCGGCTCTCGAGGCTCCGGCCCCGGCGCTCACGGGGCTCTCGGGGCTCCGGACCCGGTGTTCTCGGGGCTCCCCGCGCTCCAGCCTCGGCCCCGGCGCTCTCGGGGCTCTTGGGAACTCCGGGGAGGCGGCGGGGCCCGGCGGTGCGTGCGCCTGCCTTGGCCCCGGGGCGCGGCTCGGCGGGCGGTACCGGGGCGCTAATAAACGCCGGGGCCTGTTCTCGCTCTGTTGTCGTGGCCTCGGTGTGTGTTTATTGAAAAAGGGGTAATGGGAGTGTTGTCAAGTGGGAAAGAGGCACACGTGTTGAACGGGCCTGAATAGTTTCAGTACTTACTCCTGGTGTTAATAAATGTATAGAAGAATGAAAAACTGGCATGCGATCATGTAGAGCGTTCTTTCCTTTTGAGCACTACTTGGTTTGTTTTGATTGGTAGTGGTAAAGCGACAGCTTTGCTTGTAAAATGCGTGGTGATCTCTAGTGTCTTCAGGCTTACTTTTTAGGTGCTTTGGAGGAGTGTATTGTGTTGGAATTAAAAATATATTCAAAAGCTTTTATGAGTTCTGCAGTTAGATTTATTGTCTTAATAGACTAATGTTTGTGCAGACCGTTTTCAATCTTCAGGCTTTTTAAAGAATTAATTGTGAACTACCTCTATTGAAATGGAACCCTTAATCTTCAGGAAGAACATTTAGAGTTGGAAAATCTTATTTCTAAAGAGTTAATAGAAAATTCATTCTTGATAGAGCATCAGTGTGTATTTTTGCAGGTTCTTGTTAAACTAAAACTTCTTCTCTAAAAATAAATTATGCTTTATAAACACTGAACTCAGCTCAGGCTGGTCCATGTTCTGTGTTTCTTTCCTTTCCTCTTAGATAGTCATAGGAGCTGCTGTTGGGATGGAGAGGTGATTGAGGGAAGGAAAAACACGCATCGTCTTTAAACATAAAGTTTAACTGGCCGCTGTTAAATGTGTGATTATTTTTAACTCATATTAGTGGTTTGAGTATTGAACAGGCTTCCCCCTACATGCCCTTAATAAATTTTCCTCAAATTGTTTTTAGTAACAATTTTTGAAGTTGTCTTTGAACACTTTGTAGCATATGCATTTATTTTAAATAAAATTATTATTTAATGTTTAGAGAAATAAGAAAAAAACAAAATCTACACTTGAGTTTGTCCAAGCTTATCTAATTAAAAGCAGTTTAACAAATGTATAGTCGGAAGTTTGTTAGAAATCTGATAGCTGATGTTTAAACTGAGAAAAGAAGGAAAAAAACGCTGAACCCACAAACAGGTGTAGATACACGAGGCTTCTAAATCCAAAATTGTAATCCTCAGAATGTCAGTTGTCATCTCACCCTGTAGCTGTTTTCAAGTAAAATGTTTTATCTAGTGTCACTCTCCCATAGTGGCCAGTAGTAGGTGCTTATGAAACGTGCCGAGAAGAAGAATTGGAAAACAAGTGCAGTGATGCTTTTGCTTTCCTATTACATTTCAGTAGTGATTTAAATAACTGATGATCTGCCTTTAAGCTGTTGAATTTAGTAGTTACTGAGATACCCGATTTCCATTAATTCATCAAATTCTTTTTGAGTATGCTTGGACTTCTAGTCTTTTTGACATCCTGTGGCAATGGATTTTCAGATTCAATTATGTTGTAAATAGGAAAGGCATTCAGGTTGTTATTGTTTTCGCCCTAATATTCAGTTTTATCATATATGTCCTTATTCTTACGTTATGAGCAACAGTAGTCATTCTGTATCTACCCATTATTTACCCATTGTTCTTGCTTTATAAACACCTCGTCCTATCATATAAATGAGCAATTTCATGTTTATTGCAAGTGCAATCCCTATGTGGACCTACAGGCAGGGCACTCTTATGCTTATCTCTCTCTGAGGAATTTGGTTGCCTCTGTTTGCACAAAGAAATGTGAGTATATTCTTGTCTTGGTTTTAGGAGTTAGCTTTCACCATAGCCATAAGTGCTTTAGGTTTGTACTTAAAGCAGTATTGGTAACACACCAATGTTTTGGTTGTTGCTGAGTAGTTCTTGTATAGCATCAAGGCTTTTTCCCCACCCTGCCTGCCCAGCAAGTAGGCAGGGATGGGCAAGAGCTTACATGGGGATGCAGCTGGGACAGCTGTTCTGATTTGGCCAGAGGAGTGTTCCCTACTGTGTGCTGTCATACTCAGAAATAAAAACTGAGGTAGAAGAAGAAGGAATTTTTTTTCTTCCACGTTGTCTGTGGTTTAGAGATTGTTTGGGCATTGGTCAGCCTGTGGAATGTGGTGAGCAGTTTTCTTTCCTTTAATAGTGTTGGGTTTGGGGTTTTTTTGTAATTTTCCTTTCCTTCTTCTATACAACTCTATATCTCAACCCATAAGTTTTCTTACTTTTGTTCTTCCTATTTTCTCTCTTGTCCTGCTAGGTTGGGGGTTTAGCAAGAGGCTGTGTGGCTGCTTGCCTGCTGGATGTGGTAACTGATCGATCATAACACTTTGTGCAGACACCTAAAACCACTTTCTGGTTCTATGGTCACTGCGCTCACTGAATTAACCAATGATGTTAAATATCCTGATGCCCTCTGTTCATTGAGGTTATTCTAGTTACTTGGTATGGAATATTCTGCTTGAAGGTATATGCAAATTGGTATAGTTTGCTGAAAATCCATTAGGCTAGGGAGAAACCAGGAAAGACTTAACTAGGTCACAGTGACTATGGTGGACTGCTTGGGCTTTTACCAGTTTGTCCTTGCTGATAGGGCAGTTGGTGTTTTATTTGTTTTATGCGGTACATTAATGTGTGGACTAGAGTGTGGTTGCAGGCCTCTAGCTGAACACATCTCTGAGATGCAAATTGAAAGTCATATTCTTTTTCTGGCTTGTTAAATTTTGTTGATGCTAGAGAAGAATATCTTTAATAGGAAGGTGGAGAATTTTTTGACTACGTTGTATTGTAAGCAAATAAAAGTTGCTAACTATCCCTTTCTATTGTGTGCTGAGTTAAGGATCATAGTTTAGGGATGTGGATTATGCGTCTTCCTTGATTTTTCCGTTTGTTTTATGGCATGTATTTACTCTGAGGCATCTGTCACTCTTGTTTGCCCAAAGGTATGTTTGGAGGTTGACCTGAAGTATAAACTGAATCTGATATTACTGTCCCGGATCATAATTACAGCTGCTCATAGAATATGAATAGATAATCGTGGAATGATGAGTTAGTGATTGAAGCATTTATTGGATAATTTATGGAATAAATTTCAGTTTTCCAGTTGTAAATGAAATTGACGAAATTGTGAGAATAACTAGATGAGTTTGTACGGTAGTGACTTACTTGCCTGTGTTCAAATATTTCTTAAAACCGAAACATTTACATCTCTATCAACCATTCCTTTCTTTGAAACTGGTGAAAACTGCTGAACTTATTTGTTTAGTGAGTCTGTATTTGGAAACTGGATTCTGATTCATTTATTCAAGAAATGTGAAGGCATTATCCCTATTTGCTGGTCTAAAGGGGAACGATTTGTCCTATCCTTGAAAGATTAAGGAAGAGTAAACTGGGTCTCTGAAACTTTTCTCTTCCATTTCTATCAAGAAACTTATTATTTGTGGTGAGTGGACCCTGACTAGCCCCCAACCACTACCCAGCCTCTCAGAATCACAGAATTACTAGGTTGGAAAAGACCCATAGGATTATTGAGTCCAACCATTCCTATCAAACACTAAGCCATGCCTAAGCACCTTATTCACCCTTCTTTTAAATACCTCCAGGGAAGGTGACTCAACCACCTTCCTGGGCAGCCTGTTCCAGTGCCCAATGAACCCTTCCGTGAAAAATTTTTTTCTGAGGTCAAGCCTGAACCTCCCGCGGCAGACCTTGAGGCCATTCCCTCTTGACCTGTCCCGTGTCATTTGAGAAAAGAGGCCAGCTCCCTCCTCTCTACAGCCTCCTTTCAAGTAGTTGTAGAGAGCAATAAGGTCTCCCCTCAGCCTCCTCTTCTCAAGCCTTAACAACCCCAGTTCTCTCAGCCGCTCCTCCAAAGACTTGTTCTCCAGCCTCTTCACCAGCTTTGTTGCTCTTCTCTGGACACGCTCCAGTGCCTCAACATCCTTCTTGTGGTGAGAAGCCCAGAACCGAACACAGTACTCGAGGAGCGGACTCACCAGCACTGAGTACAGAGGGAGAATAACCTCCCTGGACCTGCTGGTCACACCGTTTCTGATACAAGCCAAGATGCCATTGGCCTTCTTGGCCACCTGGGCACACTGCTGGCTCATGTTCAGTCACTGTCAACCAACACCCTCAGGTCCCTCTCCTCCAGGCAGCTTTCCAGCCAGGCTTCTCCTAGTCTGTAGCACTGCATAGGGTTGTTGTGCCCCAAGTGCAGGACCCGGCATTTGGCCTTGTTAAACCTCATGCCATTGGACTCAGCCCAGCGGTCCAGGCTGTTCAGATCCCTTTGCAGAGCCTCCCTACCCTCCAGCAGATCAACACTTCCACCCAGCTTAGTGTCATCTGCAAACTTGCTAAGGGAGCACTCAATGCCTTCATCCAGGTCATTGATAAAGACATTGAACAGGGCTGGACCCAGCACTGAGCCCTGGGGAACCCCACTTGTCACTGGCCTCCAGCTGGATTTCACACCATTTCCCACCACTCTCTGGGCCCGGCCATCCAACCAGTTTTCCACCCAGGAGGGTGTGCGCCTGTCCAGTCCAGTTCTTTTCTGCTGCAAGACACAAAGAGAACAGAAGACATGCAACAGTTGCTTGGAACGATAAACGTGATGATCTTGGATGTGTGTCCCCTTGCTTCTCTTTCCCCTGAGTTATTATGGAGCATGACATCATATATTGTAGAGCTGAGTTGCCTCTGAAGCATGAATGTAAGAAAGATGCCACAGCAATGATAAAATGATATAATCAAACATTTTTGTTTATAGGTAGTCTTTAAAAATTGATTCTATAAATCTGAAGAGTTTATGTATCTGTCATGCTAAATACTCACGGTTTAACCTCAGATGGCAATGAAGCACCCCGCAACCACTTGTTTACCCACCCCCACCCACCCCCGAAAGTGGGATGGGGAGGAGAATGTGAAAAAATAAAAAGTACAACTTAGGGATTGACATAAAGACTGTTAATTAGATCAGAAAAAGGGATAGAGAATAGTAATAATAGACTATACTAACAAATGATGCACAATGCAACTGCTTACTACCCAATGACTGATCCTCAGCCTCTCTCCAAGAAGCAGTGATCGTGGTCCCTCAGTCAAGTCCCCCCAGCTTACATACTGAGCATGACATTATGCTGTATGGAATATCCCTTTGGCTAGTTTGGACCAGCTGTCCTGGCTATGCTTCCTCCCACCTTCTTGTGCACCTCCCTGCTGGCAGAGCATGGGAAGCTGTAAAGTCCTTGACTTAGTGTCCCGGTTTAGCCCAGGCTCAGGCTATTTTGGCAGCTAAAACTGAGCTGTTTGGCTTCCACTATCTGAAAAAAAAGTGCAGTTAACTTTCAGAAAAGGAAGCTACTTAGGTGAGACTTAAGTAAAATCAGAAAACTGATTCAACTCTATCTGAAACCAGAACACTTAGCATAAGCGCTGCTTAGCACCCTGATATTTTTAGTTGTTGATAGCAACGTTATTCTTATGCTAAGTCCAAAACAGCACTATACCTTCTGCTAGGAAGAAAATTAACTGAAACCAGAACACTTGTTCAAAGGCTTTTAATTTTTAAATAGGAGAATCTGTACTAATATGTGTGTATTTCTTAGCTTACAGTACAATTTTTACACAATGCCTTTTAAAGAATTTTACATATGTTCTAACAATGTGGCATTGTTGCATTACATGACAAAAGTGTAACCATTTAAAAAATAGCACAGCTGGAAAAAAAATCCTTCTTTAACCTCTTCATATTACTAGAGACGCAGTGGACCTCTTTTCATCATATCAGCTAAGAATAGTAATGTTATGCCTCAGTTTTTGTTCCCCTCATTTCTCATGGAACAAGCACAGATTTCTAATGCTTACAAGCTTTGTGTTCTGTTGGTTAGAGGTTTCCTCACTCTGGGAAACTATACAGGTGTCTTTCTCAAAGTGTCCTCTTGCATGTATTGCCAACACTGTAGGCAGTCAGCCCAGGAAGGGTAGGCAGCAGCTGTTAGTTTTGGTTTTAGTTTGCATACATTGTAACATTACAGGAATGTAGCACTACTTTCTGGGGTTTTTCAAAGTTCTAATTCAAACTGCAGGAGTAATAAATTATCAATTAGGAGGTTGCCATTTTCTGTAATCAAGTAGCTGATGTGCTCTTTGATGTGTCTGCATAGCTGTGAATTCTGAATCAGAGATGACAAGAGATTCTGTTTCTAATAACATTATTTTATGGGAATCTATGTCTATTCAATAGTTCAATGTTGCTTAAATGTATTTTTAATTAATCTTATTTTCCTTACTAGAAGGGCCTACTTTGAAAGAAGTATGCAGGTTTTCAGGCTGGAGGGGTGTAATTAGTGTTCCTTGCATTTTTTTTCATAAATTTTTAGCCTGAAATTTTGGCTTTATTTCTTCCTACGTCCTACCAACGTTGAAGAACAGATTAGAGTCATTTATAGAGTAGCCCTGAAGAGAGCAACTTGGAGGTGCTGATGGGTGAGAAGCTTGACATGAGCCAGCAATGTGCACTTGTAGCCCAGAAAGCCAACTATACCCTGGGCTGTGTCGAAAGAAGTGTGACCAGCACAGTGAGGGAGGCGAGTCTCCCCTTTTACTCTGCTCTTGTGTGACCCCACCTGGAGTACTGTGTTCAGTTCTAGAGACCTCAGCACAGGAAAGACATGGATCTGTTAGAGCTAGTCCAGGGGAAGGTCATGAAGATGATAGAATCGTAGAATCGCTTGGTTGGAAAAGACGTTTGAGATCATCAAGCCCAACCCAACCGTACCTGTCCACTACTAAATCATATTCCTAAGCACTTCATTTGCCTGTCTTTTAAATACCTCCAGGGATGGTGATTCAACCACCTCCCCAGGCAGCCTCTGCCGGTGCCCAATAACCCTTTCAGTGAAGAAATTTTTCCTAATCTCCAATCTGAACCTCCCCTCTTGCAGCTTGAAGCCATTCCCTCTCATGCTTTAGCCTGTTGCCTGGGAGAAGAGACTGACACCCCCCTCACTACAACCTCCTTTCAAGTAGTTGTAGATGGTTATAACATCTCCCCTCAGCCTCCTTTTCTGTAGGCTAAACAACCCCTTCACCAGCTTCGTCGCTCTTCTCTGGACACGCTCCAGGACCTCAATGTCTTTCTTTTAGTGAGGGGTCCAAAACTGAACACAGTATTTGAGGTGTGACCTCACCATTTCTGAGTACAGGGGCACTATCACTTTCCTGAACCTGCTGGCCATGCTGTTTCTGATACAAGCATAGATGCTATTGGTCTCCTTAGCCACCTGGGCACACTGCTGGCTCACGTTCAGTCAGCTATCAACCAACACATCCAAGTCCTTCTCTCCAAGTCTGTAGTGCTGGCGGGAGTTGTTGTGTCCCAAGTGCAGAACTCTGCACTTGGCCTTGTTAAACCTCATCCTGTTGGCCTCAGCCCATCAATCCAGCCTGTCTAGTTCCCTATGTAAAGCCTCCCTACCCTCAAGCTCATTGACACTTCCTCCCAGCTTAGAGTCCCCTTCCCCCTTCACATCTAGTTTAAAGCTCTAATAATGAGCCTTGCTAGCTTATTGGTATCTTTTCCTCCCCTTATGGACAAGTATACCCCATCCTTGGACAGCAAGTATGGTGATGTGCAGGCTAACTCATAATCAAAGAACCCAAAGTTTTGCTCCTCACGCCAAGTTTGGAGCCAGGTATGTATTTCTTGGATCTTCCTAGTCCTTCCCTCATCATTCCCTGTAGTTGGAATGACAGATGAGATCACTACCTGTGCACCCATTCCCTTCACTATAGTCCCAAGGCCATGAAGTCCCTTTTAATTGCCCTTGGATTTCTTGTTGGCATTTTGTTACTGCTTACTTTGAAAATCAATAGGGGATAATCATCTGTGGGCCTGACTAGAATTGAAAGTTTTCTTTCTCCATCTCTAACGAAGGCCCCAGATAGGCAGCAGACTTCCCTGTGTAGTGGGTCTGGTCTGCAGATTGGGCCTTCTGTCATAGAGGGAGTCCTCTATGACAATAACCTGTCTCTTCTGCTTAACAGAAACTGTTTTGATGGATGGCTTAGGGTGTTTTAGCCTAGGGAACATTGCTAGGCTGTGAAGACCCATCATCCTCATTGAGGTTTGTTTCCATTTGCAGAGCTTCGTATCTGTTGTGTGACGGAACCTGGTAGGCTGAGGTCGACACAGGGGAGATGCCTGCTACACTGGGCATGAACCTGCTGCCACTCCCCTCCATCTCCTACATATCTCTCTTCAGCTGAATGGAGAGAGGATGGAGAGTGCTCCATCACGTGAAGCATGCCTGCCTGTTGGGTCTGGGACAGTGAGCATAAGGTGTTGTTCCAGTGGTCAATTTCCCTCTCACACTCCCTAATGGATGGCCCTCAGCCTGCTTGCTCAGCTCCTCCCTGAGCTCTGTCACCAAGTGGAGGATTTCCTCCACCCGAGCACAACTCCCACAAGTAAATTCCCCACTGGTGTCCGATACCAGTGCAAGAGGGGGGGCACTCCCTGCAGCCCGGCATCTGGGTGACAGCGTGCACCCACTGGGGCTCTGTCTGGGAGGCTACATCACTCACGGCTGGTACAGAGCTTGGAGCAGTCTTAATTTTCTGCCCAGTGGATGCTATGGATCTCTGGTCCTTCTGGCTGAGCTGTAGCAACCTCCCTGCACAAACTGCTGTGCAAATTGCTTCACTCTGCTTTTCTGATGTGTCCTGATCCTGTTTGCAGCGCTTCAGTTGCTGCATTCTCTAGAGGCTGTTTAAACGTTCTGCAGCTGCTTCTGGAACCACCCCCTGCCGAGTCAGGAGCTGCCCACCCCTTTCTCTGGGAATCGCCTTTTAGCCTGGATCTAGTACTCAGCTGCATAACTTACTGACCCTGTCACAGATTCTCGACAATGATCAGAGAGCTGGAGCCCCTCCTGTATAAGGACAGGCTGAGAGAGTTGGGCTTGTTTAGCCTACAGAAGAGAAAGCTCCAGAGAGACCTCATAGAAGCCTTCCAGTCCTTGAAGGGGGCCTACGGGAAAGCTGGGAAGGGGCATTTTATTGGGGAATGCAGGGATAGGAGGAGAAGCAATGGTTTTAAGGTGAAAGAGGGTGGATTTAGGCATTAGGAAGAAATATTTCAGTATGAGGGTGGTGAGACACTGAAACAGGTTGCCCAGGTAAGTTGTGGATGCCCCATCCCTGGAGATGTTCAAGGCCAGATGGGATGAGGCTTTGAGCAACCTGGTCTAGTGGAATGTGTCCCTGCCCCTGGCAGGGGTGTTGGAACTGGATGATCTTTAAGGTTCCTTCCAGCCTAAACCATTCTATGATTCTCTGATATTTAAAACAAATTGAAAACAAACAACTGCCTGTCTTGGGACAGCTTCAGGTATGTCTGTTACAGCCCTGGGTTTATTTACAACTCCCTTTGCAGGGAAGGACATAGTGTTGCCTCTGGGCAGCGGGGAGAAGGTCTGAAGAGGGAGGCACCCCAAAAGATACCTGGAAGGCTGAGGTGACTGTGCTTTCAATTCTTCCTCAACTGGAAAAGCTTGCCTTCATAGGTTGTTTTTTGGGAATCTGTATGCATCTCCCTTGCACTGCAGTATTTGACCATGTCATGTCAAAGAGTGAGCTTCATTTTGAATGTAGTTCTGTTTGTTTTTCTGATAGGAATGTCGAAGTTTCAAGCTTTTTAACCCCTGAACTGAACCTTCAGAGTGCTGTGATGGGGATCTTATAAGAGAGAGAGGGTTACTAGACTGTGAAGGGCTTGTTCATGAGTACATGCCTTTGGAAAAGTATTTAAATAAGCTGACAGAGACTTTCTGGAGGAGTGTTAGAAAGACTGAGGGGCTGCACAGTGCTAACAAAGAAATAGTGGAAGTCTGATCATAGGCAGAGATAATCAGTAAGTCGTCTGATTTGGAGGATTGGCTAGAAGTCATTTAGAAAAAGAAGGCATGTTAGGTTTTCTTCTTACCTTACTCCTCCTTTCTGCATGAAATAGCTGTCCAGTAATTGATACTCCCTCAAAATGCCACTATGGACAGAAAAGAAAAATGGTTCTGTGTTATGTAAATCTGTACATTTTCTGTGTGCCTTACTGTTTGAGGATTTGGGAAAAGTTATCTTGGTTATTTTCTGTTCCTACTGAGTTTTGTCAACAAGGATGAAATTTTGTGTATGCTTAAATCGCAACATTTCTCAGGAAATCAGGAGTTGTTGGGGACTGAGAGACTTTGGCAGCTTGGTAGCACCACATTGGTAAGAAAAGCTGACTGAGACTTTTAGGAGTATAGAGGATATGGACATTTCATAGGTCCTGTGTCACATCTAGTGGCCCATGCAAATTTCTTTGATACTATAGAGAGTCTCAAATGCCACTAAATGGTGTGTTTAGAGACTAGATCGCACCCAGGTGCCTGCCATAAGGGAAGCTTGAATCTTCCTGTATGATTCAGGCATAGGTTTTGAAAAATGTCCTCATATTTTTGGTTTTCTGTCCAAACCCGCAACTGGTTTTGGAAAGAAAATGTCAGTGCATGTGCCTAAGTGTGCTGAAGGCTCTACGCTTTGTGTGGTACTTCTCTGTCAATAAACATGGTAGTAAGTAAGTAAGTGTCTGCTTATGTGTCTTGTAAACATAGTGACAGTAGACATGCGAGGTACTCTCAATCTGCATGTCGTATGTATGAGTCGACAGATTAATACAGCGTTCTTGGAGGCATTAATCAGAATGTGAATTTTCCTGTATAGATGCCCAGGTAACATGCCTGGGATGCATGTTGGGGATCAAGATAAGGATAGTAGATCTTCTACTAAACAGTTTGTCAAATTCGTTCAGTGATGCAGAATGATGTAGTTTCTGCTTTCCATCCTTCTTTCCTATTGTTTAGGAGATTGACCTCAGACCTGGCTAGAAGCAGCCTTTAATTAAATTAGTTTTCAAGATTAATCTAGACAAGATTGACAAACTTTGGGAGTCAGTATAGAATTTGTATCTCCAAGTATGCTTCAGGGACTGGGAATAAAAACAGTTGGTTTTCCCTCATCTTCTGCTAGGGGTTCAAGGGTAAATATGAGCACTAAGTTTTGGGGAATAGCTTCCACCTGCAGACACAGCCAGATGCTGTTTTCACAGGAAGCAGTGGCAAAAAGGCATTCTTCAGCTCTCAGTTCAAAATGGTCAAATGCTCCAGATTATCCCAAGGTCATTTTGTAGGACTGAATATTTTAGTGTTTTAAGAGTGGAGGTGGAAGGGAGAAAGAGATGTAGAGGAGAAAAATTAAGTATATTCTATTTCTTGAGCACGATTTTCAATCAAATTCACTGATAACGAACAGAAGATGTCCTTGTATGGTATCTTTACTTTTTCTATAACATCTGCTGAACATTTATTATTTAAATTAAGTTACATTTGTCCTTTCTCTTAAACAAACCTATGCTAGTCAAGTGTGATTTGAAATATGGAAAAAATTAGTTATTTCTGTCCTTGGAGAATTCCAAAGCAGAATTAACTAAATTATGAATACAACGTACCTACCATGAACAATATGACTTAGATACCTTAATTAGGTAGTCATTGGGTACACAGTTTGATATTTTGCACTTTAAAGAATGTGTCTGTTAAATAAATGTTTCCTTTTGGACTTAATCATTTTGTGCTGCTGAAGCAGATTGAAGGTGGCATAGATTTGCGTTCCTTGTGGTAATCTGTTTCCTTTGAGGAATCTTTTGGACTTGGTTTTTGTCTGTGTACCTAAAATAAGAAACTTATTATTATTTATTATTTAGCTGAACCCGATCTTAGTTGTACACCGCACTCATGAGCCAAGTATAGTTTCATCTTGTCTTGCGGAAGATAATTATTCAGTTAACTTTACTTGCTTCCTGAGCTTTGGATATCCCAACAGTAAGTTTCTATTGTATGTATTGGTATTTCAGTTAATTAAGGATATTCTCTTTTATCTAAAAGTTACTTTCTTATTATAGCTTTATTGTTTTAAAAAGTTAATAAAAATAAGTAAAGTAATATTCTTGCCCTGACAAAGTAGAGATCCAGTTTAATATCACTGAAATTAATAATTTGAATCATTATTTCTTCTGGTCATGGAATGTTACTAGCTATTTCCAAAAAGACCTTTGGATTTTCACAGTATGCCATAGTTGTGTATGGCCAGGCATAGCTGTGTTATCCATGAGAGACATACCTGACTGAACTTTGAAGCTGATGCCATTCTTGATAATGCCTCTTGTTGATCTGCTTTGGTTGTATAAAGGTGCTCACGCAGGTTTGCATAGATAGTATTTAACAAATCTTTCTAGAAGAGATGTAAAATGATGATTTTTGCCTCTTGCAGAATTAAGTTACACTTAAATGCTTCTTATAGAATAACATTAGCTGTATCTTTGCAAGAACATTTTTCAATGTGATTATTTTCTGGTTCTAGCTTTTCTTTTTGGGTTGCCGAAGGGTTTTGACACACAGTTGCATCCATTCTCTCCTTTTATATAATGAAGGGTCGGTTCAGCCTCCCAGATCAACATCACTAATGTTTTGAAGTGTTATGGGAGACCAGCTTCTGCTGTTTTGGAAGGGCCAATGCACCTGAAACTGTTCTCCTGGGAGAAGGCAAAGGGGTGGATGGGCAAGTAACAACTCCCTGGCATGATTTAGAAGTGGTGGTAGAATGGGAAGGCTTGATTTGGTAAGCTTACCTCTTGGTCACCTTCAGACCTTTTATGGGCTTTGATATGATAATCAGGTGCAGAAATACAATTAAGCCCTGTTGGTGGCAAGATTACAGGTTGTGTAATGTTTAAAGGTCTGATCTGATCTGTGCAGAATAGAAATAGGTATTCTTTCTATTCTTGCCTTCCCATTCAAGCTCAGAAGAAAGATGAAAGCTTTTGTTATTGGTTTTCTGCTACAATAAGCCTATTATGCTTGCTGATTATTACTTGTACAAATTTTCATTCACAGGTAGTAGCCCAGCTGTACCTTTGTGCAGTAACCTCAGGTTGTTCATTCCATTAAAATTTTATTGTTAATCTCGAGCAACTGGTACAAGCAATTCTTTTACATCCTGAAGCTGAGCTGCAAGGAATTTGGCAATGCCATCTCTATGGCTGCTAGTTAGCATTGGACACTGTATCCTTGTGTATGCTTGTAGATTCAGAGTCAGTACAGGAATGTGTTATGGACACTTTCTTATTACCATCTAAACAGATGCTCTGGTTTGGTCTTATCACAGCAGTTATGCAATTATGTATTATGTATGTACTACTATAGCAGTTATTTTTGCTGGACTGCATTGCATGTCCTCTCAGCCACCCTCAGTGAGATGCAATATGCATTACTTAGCTGCCATCATTAGCTCAAAGGTTTTTTTCTTTCTTTCACTTATCTATTGTTTTTAATCCTCCTTTTCCTTCCTTTGGACATATATATCCATGCTCACCTTTTATCCACCTCATACTTTTTCTTTAGTGACAAACTTTTCTGGACTAGTGTGAGGTGAACCCCCTGGGGTTGCTTCCAACTTCTGTTGATGGCATGATGTGAAAGAGACACAGAGACACCCCTGTTATGCTTAAGCAAAATCACCCCCCAACAAACAACATCTTGTATTTGTGGCTCATGCATAGTGTTTAAATAACACACATTATGGATGTTGAAGTTGAAGATTGCTTCTAGTACATGTCCACGTGTAAGGCAAGACTTTTAAGTCTCTATTACTTGGGATGCAGTTGGCTCTCACTCCAGGGAACAGAAAAGTTAAAGTGATGGGGTGTAAAAATGCAGACATTTCTCAATCTAACAATTGAACTGCACCTTATGTTCTTGGAGAAGAAAGATGAGTTATTCTGAAGAAGATTTTATTATTATTATTATTATTGGCTATCCTTATAATTGATATCTAAAATGAACACATTATTGGGCCAAGCCATGTGTTTGGCATCACGCCAAAACAGTATTGGGTGTAATCATAGGACATGCCTCTCCAGTGGCAGGCAGCTGGTGTTCAATCCCATGTGCATGGCTAAGATTGTGAGAGAGAGAATCTGGAAAAGATTAACGTTCTATTGAATGCATGGCTTGCAATTCCATTATTTAGAGGGTTTTTTTGTCTTTTGGGTTTTGTTTGGGAGGGGAAGTGGGGTTGTTTTAATGACTTATATAATCAAGATCCTGAAGTTGTCTCTTATATGAATGATGACACACAAAGGCACTGTTATGCCTCTCATTGTGCTGAAGCATTTGTTTGAATTCTGGTAGTAACTGACATGAATACCCTATATCAGGCAGCCACTATTATTTCCTGAGTACAAATTCCTTAGTGTTGACATCTCCCTTTCAAAGACTGACCTGGTCTTGACTGGCGATCAGCAATATTCGACCCAGAGGGCTTGAGAGATTTCCAGTGGGATGTCTGAGCCTTTTGCACAAAATTAGATATCTGAAAGTGTACAATTGTTATTGCATCATATAGGACTGCTTATAAAAGTATAAAATATGCAGTTGGAAATATTGCAGTGTCTTGCTTTCGTCTGCTATTTGTGATGAATACCCTAGACATTGATTAAACCACAATTATCCCTGGATGTCAGCTTTGATGATAGATGCTATATTTGTACTGTTTGCATCAAACACTGCAACTCTACAACTACCTGAAAGGGGGTTGTAGAGGAGGAGGGAGCTGGCCTCTTCTTCCAAGTGACAGGGGACAGGACAAGAGGGAATGGCCTCAAGCTCTGCCAGGGGAGGTTTATGCTGGACATTAGGGAAAAATTTTTCACAGAAAGGGTCATTGGGTGCTGGAACAGGCTGCCCAGGGAGGTGGTTGAGTCACCTTCCCTGGAGGTGTTTAAGGCACGGGTGGACGCGGTGCTAAGGGGCATGGTTTAGTGATTGATAGGAATGGTGAGTCTCTTCCAACCTAGTTATTCTATGATTCTATGATAAGAAGTTCAAGTGAATCTAATCAAAATGTCCCTGTTGTTGTAAAGTAGCTTTTTAATCAACTACTTTTACTTATTTCTTTTAAATGGCAGTATAAATACGCACCAAATAAAATGTGTTCGTGTTGGGTGTAAATATTGAGACTTATCTGTAAACAAAATGTGAAGTTTTCCTTTATGTTAAGGAAGCTGCTGACAACAATTTTTTCAAAAATTATAGAATTGTTTGGGTTGGAAGGAACATTTAATTTATTATCTAGTTACAACCCCCTGCCAGGGTCAGTGACACCTCCCACTAGTCCAGGCTGCCCAAGGCCCCGTACAGCATCACCTTGAACAATTCCAGGGATGGGGCATCCACAACTTCCCTGGGCAACCGGTTCCAGTGCCTCACCACTCTCATTGTGAAGAATTTCTTCCTAATGTCTAATCTAAATCTTCCCCCTTCCGATTTAAAGCCATTGTCCCTAGTCCTATCACTACATGCCCTTGTAAAAAGTACCCCCCCAGCTTTCTTGTATGCCCCTTTCAGGTACTGGGAGGCTCCTATGAGGTCCCTTCTGAACAGCGTGTAGCCATTGATAGACCCTCTCCAGTCACGGGATTAGTCATGGGATTAGTCCCACCAAGCTTCAGTAACAGCAGTCAGGTTGTAGCATTCTGATGCTACACTCACTAAAATTCAGTGTTTATTTATTTGTCTTGCTTTGTTCCTCTTTCACAGTAACATGAAGAAGTAAAATATTCTCTGTGTGTTATATTTAAAATGCCTTAATATGTCCTCATGGTCTTGCTGCTTTTGTGTTTGATTTCTAAATGCCTTTAAAGTGCAAAAAAAGTTAATGCACTGCCTTCCTCCCTCCCTTTTAATTTATTGTTTTGTGGCTCGGATATTATCTGCCTTTTTACCTTCCCTTTCATTTGAAATGATTCCACTTCAACAAGTGAAAATGCTGTTTGAGATAAATACGATGTGGTCAATAGCAACCTGCTATTATTTACCGGTGTCTAAAGCCTCTTTTTCTTTATAAACTTGTTTGATTAGTTTAGTAATCAATCATAACTTCTTCAGGTTTTATAAATGAGTATTTTACATAGACCGCAAAGAACTTTGTAAATAGTTGAAAGTAGTATAGGGAAAACCTGTCTTAATATTCCTAAAACAGTTTAAACAAAATGACTGCTTCAAAGTTTTAAGGGACCTACAGCATGTTAAATACTAGAAACTACAGAAGCTGGTAGTTTAGGATAATGCAATTGCGGATTTTATCTGTGATTCTGTTAATGCTGTGTTATTCCCTCAAGGTACCACATTGGAGCTCTCCCTTTCTCTTAGCCCTACTAGGCAGCTGGCTTGTTTTGCTAAAGTATATAGAAAGTAAAAGAAAAAAGTTTAAACTCAACAACAACCAAAAATGCAATGCTTTGACCATAATCTCTGTAACATTTCAGAGGAGAACAGAAACAAATCATTCTGTAATATACTTATAGAAGAAAGGCCAGGAGTGGTAGGAAAACTTAAGTAATTGGTGAAAACGTAAAGTGGAAAACTTCTCCAGTAACATTAGTTATCTTTGTAATGTCGACAGCAATTTTTTAGTTTGATAGGAAAAACTCTGCTGAGGTTATGATCCATGTTTACTGTTAGTTTTATGTTCAAACTATAAAGCTTGAATGGTTTCATACCTGAATCCTGAGTATAATCTGTGTTTATGTTTTACTTTCCCTCATAAAAAGTTTCAACATTAAAATCACACTTGTTTTTAAAAGAACTAAAATAGGCTTTAAAAGATACTGCCTCTCATCTTCACAAAGCTTTGGAAAGGCGGATCTTGCTCTTGCTGCTTTACAAACAAGTTTAATGGACAGATAAGGTTTTAAGGCTTTTTTTTGAAAGAGGCAGGAAATCTGAGGTAGTGCTAGGAATCTTCAGCCTTCTGTTCTTTTTCCTTAAAAAATAGTGGAATGCACCTAGGTGATTATGTGATTGAAGAAGAAAAAAGGAAAAGAAAGATATTTTTCAAACTTTTACTCATCTTAAGGTTAAATTCCCATTCCGCTTGTCTCTCTACAAACATTAAATAACCTATTCTCACACCTTTTTCTTGAGAGGGAATGGGCAGAAGGATGGCAAAAGTTTGTTTTGCTTCTTTATGTATGGGACATGGTAAATAGGATTTAATTTCTGCTGCCTTTTAGGCCCTTGTTCCAAAACCATCAGACCTTAGCAGGATCTTTTGGTAGTACAGGTATTTCAGGTCAAGCTGCAAGCAAACAGGTACGTTTCTGTCAAGTAAGAAGGAAGTAGTTACCCTTATTGTGGCTGTGGGAAGACAAGCAGTAGCTGATCCATTCTGTGTGATGCAGGCAGATATCTACATAAGCAGGTTTTATGTGAAAGCAGGTAACTTATTTATTTATAACAAATGTACATTTACACTGCATCTCATAGGGCCACAGCATTTTTGACTCGGCATTTACATCTGTAATTGCACCTGTCCCCTGCCTTGTAATTGATGGCTGATTTTGTTTTCTTTTGGGGCCCTGATGAGGGTGGGTGTCATGGACCAGAAGTGAAGCGCATGTGGGGTTTGGCTGTAAATGAGGCAAAATGTAAAAGAAGCCTTGGGCAGCTGATCTGCCAGACCAGCTCTCCTGGAGAACAGCAAGTCCTGAAAGCACGTAGGCATGTGTGGAGCATCATTTATTAATACGAGCTCATCTGTAGGAATTCAGGGCTGAATTTGGCTCTTTGGCCAAGCCTGAGGTAGGGGAGGTGTGCCTTTACTTGTCACCTGGAGTTCCAGATTTTATATTTCAGAAAGCATTGATAACTCAATGAATAAAGAAGAAAAGCACTCCTTCAAAACTTGATTTCCTAACAAACGGGCCTGCTGGAGGTGCTTTAAAATCTAAAAGTGTCTGAGAAAAGTGAACTTTTTAAAAGCAGGTTAGAACTTTCATAAATTACTGTGCATGTTCTTTCTGAAAGGACAATTAAGATAGTAATATTACAGTTACATTGCTATATGTTTTTGTAAAGAACCATAATTCTGTATAAATATGTATATGAGTGTAAGTATAAAATAAATAGGCAAAATGGAGTTATCTTTGATAGCTGTGGCAGTGCTGTTGTTGGAGCAGTATGAGAATGATTTACTGTTTTTGTTGGGTTCAAACAAAAAAGATTGGGGTAGATTCCCTCAAGTTTTGGACATGTTACTACTTTCCTATAATGGTGGCTGTAGTGATCACAGTCTGTTTTCACTAGGGACTACACATGTCATGGCTAACATGTCATATATCCATGGAACATCTCAAAAGATGTTGCTTGGCTTTGTCTGCTTCTAGGCTTAAATTTGAATATGTCCTCTCTATCCCCTTCACAGTTAAAGATTTTATATTTCCACATTTTGTAGTTTCATCGTTATAACATTTATCTCCAAAATACCAGCTGTGGTGATAGCTTTTCTCGAAAAGCATCTTAATGCGAGGTGGGAAAACAAGCAGACCTAACAAGTCAGTGACATTTCTGTCTGTGACTGGAACGCTGCATTTGGATTTGCTTTTGTACTTTATTGCAGAGTTGATAGCTAAAATACAAATGTGGTCATTAAATGAAGAATAATGTTAGGGATAATTGGATTAAAGCACAATTTTCTATACGGTGTATGACTGGCAGGGGTAGAAGTCATTTTATTAACTCTGTTTTAGGTTATTTAAATTCTGTATGGCCGATGGTCTTCAGGCATGGTAAGAATAGTGCAGATCATTAGGTTTGTAATGGTATCATTAATTGTTTCAAAAATAATCTAAATCTGTATCTATCTGTTACCATCAGACATTGTAGCTGTGCAATAGAGTTCATTAAACATTTCTGCTGTGGCATGTTTTGAAATTAAACAACTTTGAGAACAGTTTCAGTGCAAGACTTGGATGGAGTACAAGAAGTTCAGGTAGAGAACAGCTGTGGTTTGCTGTATAGATAGGAGCTTGTTTCATTACAGAAATAAGACCATGCAGAAAAAAACTGTAGTCCTGAAGAGAGCCTTGCACTGCTTAAGTGTGTGTGTGAGCTTTCAGTTCTAAGATGAAAATATCCCGAGGCATAATTTTTTCAGCTTTCTGGTAGCTCTTTTTCCTTTATCTCTTATAGTAGTTCAGTGCTATATGTATTAACGTATTTTTTCCCTGTTGTAATTTTCTTTGCCTGTTTTGCTGGTTAAAAATGTCAAAGCTATTTGCAAGAAGGATGCTCCTGCATCAGGGCTGGAGGCTGTTAACCAACCAAAAAGCTCCCAGTGTGGGCTGTTTCAGAGGAAATCTTCCCATAGGTTCTATTCACTTACTGCTGTTGGGAGCTAAAGTTCAGTTTACATAGATTTCAGTAAAATACTCTTGTGCTAGTGGTGGTAAAATAATAATTGTCACTTTGCCTTATTGCTGGTGACTTTTCTTTAGGGAGGAGGGAGAAGAAGAACCTGCTGACTGACCTCTGCATGTTACCATGTCTTGCCTATGCTCTTTGCTTTTCACCTCCCTTCTACTGAATCTTAATTACCAACAGTTTGAGAGATATTTCTAAACTTGGGTAACTGAAGTGCAAGCCAAATTCTGCTTGCTCAAAAAAGTCTTTCAAGTTTGTGATGTGAGTTTGTATTTGTAGCATTAACAAAGCCATGTTATTTGTTTTGTTCTCGTCTAGGTGCTTGAACTGGGATTTAATTTCTCATCCTATGGATCACTGAATGAGTAACAGATGGCCTTGCCTCGTCTTACAGGCGCTTTACGCTCCTTTTCAAATGTCACTAAACATGAGGATTACAGTGAAGAATTAGCTGACTTAAAGGTAAAGATTTTTTTCTTTTCCAAAGCATAATTATAAAGTATTACTGTACATATAGTAAGAATTGTTTGCTTTCTTAGTTTGCATTGCTATTTAATAACAGTAGCTAAGCAAGACTATACAGTCTGTGTATTATTTCTTGTGCATTCCTTAGTAGTGTCCTCACTCGAAGTCAAATTTGCTGCAGCTTTGTGTGGATACTCGGCTGTGTTAGTACAGTCCTGTTGTTTCATCTTTCAGGAAGTTATTTAGGTAGGGCTGGGCTGGTAGGGTTTTAGCTCCAAGCTTATGTAGAGCTGGGAAGCCAAACGTTTCCCTCTGAATATTAAGTTCACTCTGGACTCTTGTTGAAGGATGTTTAGAATAAATATAGTGATACTGAATTTAGGTGCTTCCCCACCCGCCCCCACCAACACGAAATAATACATTAAAGCTATGGACACATTATGGGAACCTGTAATGTGAAATGAATTCGCAATCTTCAGAGTAAATTTCTTGAAGGTGCAAGAGGTTGGGTTTACAGAGAATTCTGCCTTGGAAGGAGTAAAGTAGGGAGAGAGATTGTGTGTATATCCTCCTGTTTCCCTACGCACAGGGAAGAGTGAAAAACAGGTAAAAGGGGAAGTGTTTGCAGTTGCTACTACACACTGACTGAATGCAATAGGAAAGAGTGTTTTTTAATCTGATGTTTAATTTTAAAGGAATCTCTGTGTACTAATTTGAAAAACCCAAATATTTTGCATTTTCAGACTAAAAGATCAAAACTACATGAAGAGTTGCTGAAGTCTGATCTTACTTGGAAGAAGATAATAAAGTTTGTTGATGACAATTTGGACAAAAAAGAACACCAAACTGTAAATAGTGATTTAAAAACTATACTACAAGCTGCAAAACAGATAGGTACGTTTGATTCACTAGTGTTCTAATAGTAGACTGTTTGGGGAGGAGGTTCAGACTGCTTTCTGCCTGCATGCTCTGCATACTGCTACAATTTTAGTTCTACCTTGACTCCAGGCTTGCCCTGAAATATCTGTGAAACTTCATTTTATCCGATATGTGTTTTCACAATTTGGTCTTATGCTTTATTTTAAAATATGCTACCATTATTATGTGGATATTCTTGCTTTTTGCTAGCATTGTTGTGTAGTGTGTTGTATGGTTTGTGATCAACCTTTATTAAGCAAAAGCAACAGCTTCTTTTGGACTGGCAGTATTCTGAGAAAAGAGCAATCTTAGTCTTATCTACTTTAATTCTGTGTGATTGGTATAATGAAAAATTGGATTGCTATATAAGCAGATAAATATGTGAAAAAATTGTTTTCAGCTTGAACTGTTTGGTGTTGGAGAGAGAAATAAATAAAAAAAATCACTCATCTGGAATTAAGCTTTTAAAACTGAATACACATCTTGGCAAAGAAGGTGTGAAATCTTAGTTTCAGTCTGTAGATAAACTGTTTCCAATTAAAACTAATTCAGCCGGTGTTGTTGGCAGAATTTAACTTCATGAGCTCAGAAATTGAACATATGGCTCAAGCTCTAGCTATCACATATTTAAGAATTTTTAATTTCAAGCTAATACATATATTTTCTCCTGGTTATATTTTAAATATCTTGGACAGAACCATAAGTAAGAGGACTGAAGGAATTAATATGTATAAATATAGCTGGGTTTTTTTGTCATTATAGACCAGAGTGTGTTTTATCTCAATCTCTGGGGAGACCTTCCAATACCTGGAAGGGGACATGCAAGAAAGCTGGAGAGGGACTTTTTGCGAAGGCATGTAGTGATAGGACTAGGGGCAATGGGTATAAATTGGAGAGGGGAAGATGTAGACTAGATATAAGGAGAAAATTTTTCACAATGAGGGTGGTGTTGCACTGGCACAGGTTGCTCAGTGAAGCTGTGGCTGCCCCATCCCTTTGCTACCCTTTTGCGTCTCAAATAAATAATGCATCTGCAATTACCCTTTTTTTCCCAGTTAATTCCCATTCTTCCTACATATGTACCTTCACAGGTTGGAAGTGGAAAATTTTTTGGTGGTAGCCAAAAATGGAACCATTTCCAATGATAAATCAATTTTAGTGGAAGTTTTCACAGAAATGAAGAAAAGCCTTTAAGTCAATTACTAATTATGTAAATTTTTTTTTGTGAATCTGAACTTAAAGTTCATTTCCCTTCGAGTAGTGCAGACAGCTCTCCTCTAGTGTTTTTTATTTCTGTCCTGGTTTTGTCTGGGATAGAGTTAATTTTCTTTCCAGTAGCATCTGTGTTTTGATATTAGTATGAGAATAATGTTGATAACACCTATTGTTTTAGTTGCTGCCAGGTAATGTTTATGTTCAGCTGCAACAGAGTTAATTTTCTTCCCAGCAGCTGCTGTTGTTTTTTAGATTTAGTATGAGAAGTATGTGGAAATAAACTGATGGGGCTTTTTGCTGTTACTAATAAGTCATGGATTTTGCAGTTCACTAGCAGAATACATGGTTCTGTTCCATACTTGTCCTCATTTTAGGTATTATAGTAATTTTTTGTAAGTAATGTAAGCAAAAACTCCGTATGTTTTTTTTGAGGGAAAGCTGCTCATCTAGAAATGATTGCTAGCTATATTTTGCACCTAAGCATCAGACTTGCCTTGGAGAGGAGAACTGGTGTTTAAATAAGGACCTTGTTAAAGTACCAATCAGGCACAGCAAACTGTGTAAATCAGAGGTGCAGGGAACTATGGCAGTGTCATTTTCCTTTAATCTGAATATTTATGACCATAACAGGCAACCTGGAATAAGTGGAGAAGACCTGCATAGTTGTTTTAAGTATCCACTGGGTATAGCTTAAGTTAGGGCTGACAAAAATATGTTGACTATAAAGTTTGCAATGTAAGAACTCATGTAATATAGAAAGTAGGGCAAAATGCCTGGTAGTGGAAAAACGGTTATAAGCAAAACAAGTATTTGCCATTCTTAGCTGCCAATGTTATCTATGAAAATAATTTGGCATGGTTGCATTTTCTGTAATAATGACAAATTATATTAGCTGTGTTATTTATCTCCTTTTTTTTGCCAAAGATGGCTGCAAGGCCATTCCATTCCCCCCTGCCCCTCACCAACTTTCAGTGTGGTGGGTAGGTAAAGCGAATTTTAAGACTTGAAAGTAATGCTGGTAAATTTTTGCTTGATGGAGTGGAGAGGACAAAACAAACAAAAACAAATGCATGAATATTTAGTTATGACAAGTTAAAAAGAAAACATCAGCTTTGACTCTTCTAAATAAAAATGTGTAATGTTACGGGGACACAAGCCAGAACTCATAGCAGTGAGTCACAAATTGACAGTATTGTTCCAACCATCATTATCAGAAATGTATGGTATGGAAAAGGAATTGCTTATATGTCTTTTTACCTTAATTTCAAGGAAATTAAATCTCAGCCTGGGCAATAGATACTGTAATATTTCTTTACTTTATGGAGAAAATGTTACTTACTGAAATGATCTGATTGGCTTACAAACAAAAAAAGGAAAGAGTACCTTCAAGTTATGCATCTTTTGCTATCTTGGCTGACTCATTATGTTCAGAGGGGAGGGGTAGTATTTTCTCAAGAGATGCTTCCATGGATAGATGTTGATAATGAAGGAGTATTAGCACATGATAAACCTAAGAGACTTTTCTCAGTCTTCAGAGCAATTGCTCTTTTAGTTTAGTAATGTGTACTTACGTTCCAACACAAGTACTTTAAGTAATTGTATTCCTAACACACAAATACACGAGAGAGATATTCTTGCAAGCAAATGTAGGCCTATAAATTTTTAGATGTTGGTTTTTGGGTTTTTTTCCTGTGGTTTCTATATAGCTATTGCTGAGAAGGAGGCTGAACCGCCTTTTTCATTTGAGATGTATTTCCATTTGAGATGTATTTCCATATATGTATTGTATTTGTGTGTATATTCATGTCGTGTATCTTCCATATGTAGGTATCGTAATTATCCTGTAAATATCTCCAATCCCCTCCATAAACTTTTCAGCTTTTCAAAGTGCACCGTAGGGAAAGTCAAGAGAAATGCTGAATCTTTAGGCACTATGTTATGTTCCTAGTTATTCAGCCTTGTTCCATCTTCTTATGCTGGATTTCTTTTGCCTCTTTCCTGTTAGACTGTGTGGGGAAAAAAATCCTTGCTTTTGTTGGGGTTGAACCCAACTTAAGTTGAATCAAGTCATAAGTAACAATGTGAAAATAATTGAAAGATCTTACTACTGATTTCAGTAAGTCTTTTACCAGGCAGAAAACAGGGACATAGTAAAGCAGGGACATAGTAAAGCAGGTACATAGGCACATAACTGAATAGCAGAGGTATGCAGAGGGAGGCACAAGATGGCTTTGATTACTGAAAAGAGAATAGCCGCATTTACTATGCCTTTGGGGATTTTTAAAAATTAATAATATTGCTCCTTTTAAAATAAATAGTTTGGTTTAATAGTTCTTTTGAATTAGCTGTGCTGGAGGTTAATCACAAGTGTTATCACTTAAATCATGCTCTTCTCTTCTGCTGCTGTGCTGGTTGCTTCTGTCATAACTAAAGCATTAACCAGGTAAAGACATCTTGACAATAGCTGCTTGTAAATCTTGACACAAAGCTTTTAAGGTGTTTTTTGAAATTACATAGTCTTGTAGGAGATGCTAATTATTCTAAAAATGGTGGAATAACCTACCAAACTTCTTGGAACGCATTTTGTAAACTTAAAAAAGAAATTCTGCATGTTGTCCTCATAAAACAAACAAGAACGCCAGTATGCTGCCTTGTTTTGTTTATTTCATGCATGATGACTTTTAAAATCTCATTTAGTAGTCACATTTTGGTTCATCCTGTGGTGGTTTTGCTTATGTTTTCCTTGAGTAAGTTTACAGCTATATGTGTAAGAGGTAAATTAATGTTTTCCTCTAATAATGTTTTTTTATTTGCATACTATGTTATTTTGTAGACATAAATCTAAATTTGTGCATTTATTTGCTTTAATTTCTTTGGGCAATTTTTCTAACTAACGCACAATGTCTGGTAGTTCTGCTGGGAATTACTGCAAGAATGTAATTCTCCTGGGAGTTGCTACAAGAATGTAGTAATTCCTGGCTGCGTTCTATGTATTTAGTCTGTTATGAATATTCAGATTAAGCAATGAATAAACATTGACACAAAGTGGCAATTTGCTTCATTTAATAAGCTTATGAACATACTTTTGTGAGTTTAAGACCTAGGCAAGTTTTTCCTCTTATTTGGAAAAATAAGAAAGCATTGGTAAATCTTAATATGGATTTCTAGTAAGAAGAAGGATAATGAAGACAGATGCTTTATTATCATATATATTTTATAATTCAGTACCTTGCAACAATTGCTACTTCTTGTTATGGTCTTCATTTATAAGCAAGAAGTTAAATACCGCTATGTTATAGGCAATGAAAGAGAGTTAGCGTGAAGTGTATAAAGTTACATTTGTTTTTGGTTTTGTTAACAGTTGGAGCTGAAAATGGACAAGAAGCAATTGAAAGTGGAGCTGTTTTTCTCTTTAAGATGTTTCACAGGAAAGAATGTGTTGGCCATGATGAGACAAAGGCAATCAAGCAGATGTTTGGGCCATTTCCATCATCATCTGCTACTGCAGCTTGTAATGCCACATGTCGGATTGCTTCTCACTTCACTGAAGAACAGCTTACAGCCCTCATACAGATGGCTGAAGAGCAAAGCAATGATAACAGAGTGTTCTTCGGTAAAAATATAGTGTTTTCGTTTGACATGCATGATTTGGATCACTCTGAGGAGCTGCCTGTGAATGGTGAGGCCGATGCACAGAAAATTATAAGTTTAGATTATAACAAATTTCTGAATAACCAGCTGAATCACTTACAGAACTATTGTGATGATAAGTCTGATCTCAAGTCTTTGGAAAAAGTAGACGATTCTTTTTTATGGTGTGAAGTTGGAAAGTATCTGAATGAATCTCAAGGGGGTACCCCAGGAGGGCCCACAACAGAAGACCTCTGCTGTACTTTGTATGAGATGCTTGCTTCTACCAAAAGTGGCGATGAACTTCAAAATGAGGTACAGTAGCATATTAACCATACTGCATGTATTTGAGTGCTGTGTAAATAGCAAATTATTTCATATTGGATTATGCCAACACACGTTAATCAAATGTTGTCTATGCTTTATATTTTTTTCTGTCTTGAGAAAAATTACATTGCAGCATTTTAATTTACCAGGCAGATGATGGATTCAGTATGAATTCCTTAGTCCCAGGACAGGCTGATAAGTTTTTTGGCCATTGCCTCAGTTTCTCCATACTTTCTTTTTCTAAGCATTATGATGCCATGAAAAGACAGAGTCAATAATCAATGCCAATTTGATTAATAAGTAAGATATCCTTTATTGTGACATTGGTCATGCAGGAGTTAGCTCCACCTAATGTGTGTGTGACTTCTAGCACAATTCACAAAGGCTATGTACAGTCAAAACATATATATTTATCACTTTTCCTGGAAGAGGTGTGTCTATTATAATCAGTTCCCGGAATTTATTTACGTAGGTTCCTTCCCTTTGGTATGTGCGTTCTGCCCTCTGGGAGTCTTGGGCAGGGGGCTTCTGGAGGAAGGCTCACAGTCTTTTTCATGGTGAACTTCTCAACTCTCCTTCTTGCACGCTGTCTTAAACTCCTTGGACATCCCTTCAAGGTTGCATCTGGTCCTAGCTGGTTCTTCTTTCTGTTATCATTGCACTAGTCCTTGTTATCTGGCTTAATTAGATGCAGTCACATTCTTTCCAGTTCTTTCTAACTGCAGCCTTTTTAAAAGTCCTTATGTAAGCATAAGTATCCAGGCACAGGCCAGCTAGAAGTTATTATTCCAGCTAGTCCAATGTTTTAGTTCTAAAACTATACAAAACATTCAAACATGTAATACGTTAGTAACTTATAACAAATAATCTCTTCCTCCAGTTAGCCGATCTAACCTACCATATAACTGTGAGAACTTGCAAAGCCAAACCAAAGTTAACTTCCTTGCACAGGTTCCATCTCTGTTTTCAGAGCCTTCGTGTTGCTGGAAGGAAAACTGAAGGACTGTGCAGGTGGTGCTACTTAAAAATTTTGTCATCAATTCTATTTCTTTTGATAAGGAAAGGAGGAGGGTGTGTCACAAGAAGGGCAGAGAAAGCTTGAGGGGTGAAGGAACAGTTGCCGAGAGGCTGGATTTGAAGGATAAGCATAGTGGTAGAATGGTGAAGAGCATGATTAAAGACTGGTGAAGAGGCTTTCAAGAGATGTGCAGGTAAGATGACTGGATTAATCTAGGCAAGAGAACTGGTTTTGAACAGGGTTGGGAAAGAATTCCTACAGTTCCTAATTGCTTCTTCCTATGCACTTTCCCGTTATGTTTACTTTATTTTTTTCCTAATTTGCCCTACTTTCCTCCCCTGAAAACATCCACTACCCAAGTTCTCAAAACTAAGTTCTCAGAAAGACTTCAAATGTTGAAAATTTGCTACAGAAATACAACTGATGGTACGAATAGGCAATCCTGTGAAAGACAGTTTAGTCAATGTTTGCTGGAGTTTTGCCATTACAGCTGCAGATTTTATTCTTCTTAACAAAAACATTGTGGTAAGGAAGAAGTCTTCAATATTTCATTTAGGTTTAGATAACTGTGTATTGATGTCTGTCGCATAATGATATAGTTGTTGAGGTCATATTCTTTTTTTGTTTGGTAATCGGTACGCCACAGTTTTGCTGTCCTTTGAGCTATTTTCTGTATATAATTTCTTTTTATAAACTTCTAATTTGATAATTTAAAGGGATGTCTGCTAACAGTTTCGTATTTTGGGTGTATTGAGGGAAGACCCATGAAAGTAGAAGGCGGAACAGGTCTTTCAGAAGGACATGAGGTAAAGAAACTTGCACATCAAATGATGCATAAAAAAGAGTACTTTCATTTTTGATAGGGACTTGAAGTTTATCAGTTGCACAGAGATACAGATTTAATTTTTTTTTCTACATCAGCAAAACACTTTTCAGTTATAGGCACAGAGTATGCAGAACTAGTTCCATACTTCTACATAATGTGTACTCAATGCCTAAGTTTAATTTGTAAAATGCTAAAGGCTTGGAGCATTTAACTTGAGACAAGAAGAAATAACTATATTTTTATTTTCCCAAATTATGTTAGTAATGGATTGCTGAATCAGTTGGCAGAAAGTGCAAGCTATGGATTTTCATGTAGATCACGAATAAATACTTCCTCTCCCTTGGTTTTTGGAACAAAGACTTTCTGGCAAAATTTCTGTTTTGACAGCTTTACAGGAGTTTTAATTTGATGATATGAAAAAAATTTTTTACTCTGCCAACGTACACATACCTTTCTGAAGATAATTTAGCAAGTGTAAATACTTTTCTTTATGTTATCAGGAAAAAAAAGGATTTTTCCCTGGAGTATCTGAAACCTATATATTCTTTTGATTTTTAAGAATGCTTAGTAATAAAAGAATACATTTGCTCCTTATTCTCCTTTTTCCAGCTTCTATGTTGCCTTTCCTTGCAACAATCTTATTAATTCATTGTTCATTGCACAGTCTGGGGGCTGGAGAGCAGTATAAGATTAATTTTAACCTGGTCACCTTTTGTTAAAGGCTAGCTAGCATTTATATTGTGCTCTCAGTAAGAGTAATCAGGACTTTAAAATTTCCTCTGGGCTTTGGATTTTGCCATCTCTTCGGGATTTTCTTTTTTTTTTTTTTTGTTACAAGAAGTTGCTTGTAGCATCACTATGAGCAAGTGGCACTTTTGAACCTGAAGACAATCTCTAGATTTGCCATGAAAGATCATATAGCAAGTATGAGATTGGTCATGCATACTGAAAATCTGTGATTAGTTGGGGTGATGCATGCATGCTAACATCTCTTTGCTCTGCAAAGTTCTTTCTTTTTCTTTGTAAATGCAGAAAAAGAACCTATTGATATGATAGTTCTTTGTAAATAAAATGCAGATCTGTAAAACACATTTTCTCATTTTGAAACAATGGCCAGGTATGTTATATTTAGGAAGATACTACTGCCTATTTATTATTAAACAAGAAAAGAGCATGCTGGTGGTGAGAATATAGGCAAGTAGACTTCTCTAAGACAATTTAATTTGAACCTTAAGTAAAGCGTACCAGAATTCCAGTTCACATTAAGCATATGAGCATTGGTCCATGAGACAGACTACTATCCTCTGATAGTAGTCCAAACTGGTAACAATGATCTAGTAAACAGAAAGACCAAAACCATCAAGGAAGGCTTCAGGGCCAATGGGAAAATGATGGAGGGCTCTGGGGCACAAATAGTATTCTGCTCCATCCCAAGGCTAAATAGAGAGGAGCTGGAAGTCAGGAGAAGAATTCAATTAATGCCTGGCTCCGAGCCTGGTGTGAGGAGAGGGGCTTTGGCTTCTTTGATCATGGGGTGGCTCACACACCCCCAGGCTTTGTTGCTAAGGATGAGACGTGTATCTCCTAGAGGGGATAAAGCCCTTGCTAAAAACCTAGCCAAGCTCATAAATCGAGCTTTAAACTAGATGTGAAGGGGGAGGGGGTTGAGCCCAGGCTAGACAGGAATGAGCCTGGATGTGGGGCAATGGAGATTCGGAGAGGGTGTGCTGGTGAGGACCACCAGTACATCACCACACAAAAAGTGGGGGAGAACACACCTGGGGGTGCTAAGGGAGATACAGGCACTCTGGTGCTAGCTACTCCAGTTACCAGGCAACTGGGAACAAACTCTGTTCCCTCTAAGAGGGCTGAAGGCTCAGCAGCTCAGCTGAAGTGCATTTACACCAATGCATGCAGCATGGGGAATAAGAAGGAAGAGCTGGAAGCTGTCATAGGGCAAGTAGCCTATGATGTCATTGCCATCACAGAAACGTGGTAGGATGACTCATATAACTGGAGTACAGCTATGGTGGGGTACAAACTCTTCAGGCGGGACAGGAAGGGCAGGAGAGGAGGTGGGGTAGCCCTCTTTGTAAGGGAGGACTTGGACACCGTTGAGATGGATTGTGGTGATGAGGAGATTGAGTGCCTGTGGGTTAAAATCAGAGGAGCCCACCAGAAGGTAGATTTTCTGATGGGAGTCTGTTACAGACCACCCAGCTAAGGAGAAGCAGCTGATGAGCTCTTCTATAAACAGCTGGGGTTAATCTCTAGATCAATGCCTCTCATTCTTGTGGGAGACTTCAATCTTCCTGATATCTGCTGGAAGTACAATACAGCAGAAAGGAAGCAGTCTAGGAGGTTCCTGGAGTGCGTGGAAGACAACTTCCTTGCACAGCTGGTGAATGAACCAACAAGGGAAGGTGCCCTCCTGGACCTGCTGTTTGTGAACAGATAAGGCCTTGTGGGGGATGTGGCAGTAGGTGGACGCCTAGGACAAAGTGATCATGAGATGATAAGGTTTTCTGTTCTAGGTGAAGTGAAGAGGGTGGTTAGCAGGACAGTAGCATTAAATTTCCAGAGGGCAGACTTTGAACTCTTCAGAAGGCTGGTTGGCAAAGTCTCATGGGAGACAGTCCTTAAGGGCGAGGGAGCCCATGAGTGCTGGGAGCTCTTCAAAAAGGAAATCCTAGCAGCTCAGGAGAAAGCCATCCCCATGTTCCAGAAAAAGAGCCGGCAGGGGAGAAAACCAGCTTGGTTGAACAGAGAGATCTTGAGTGATATCAAGAAGAAGAGAAACGTTTATGGGCTCTGGAAGAGGGGACAGGCCTCTTGGGTGGACTACAGGAGGGAAGCGAGACTGTGTAGAGAAAAAATCAGAAGGGCTAAGGCTCAGCTAGAAATGAGATTGGCAAAGTCTGTGAAAGATAACAAAAAATCCTTCTATAAATAATAAAAGGAGGACTAGGGAGACCATACAGTCCCTATTGGACACAGAAGGAACAACAGTGACAGGGGATGAGGAAAAGGCTGAGGAACTTAATGCCTTCTTTGCCTCAGTCTTTAATTGTAAAGAAAGTCATTCCGTCTTTGTACAAACCCAGGAGCTAGAGGAGCAAAATGAGGCTCCCATGATCCAAGAGCAGGTGGTCAGAGCCTTGCTAGCCCGACTAGACACCTACAAGTCTATGGGGCCGGATGGGATTCATCCAAGGGTGTTGAAGGAGCTAGTGGATGTGCTGGCCAAACCCCTTTCCATCATCTTCCAACAGTCCTAGAAGACTGGGGAAGTCCCACTGGACTGGAGGCTGGCTGATGTTGTGCCCATCTACAAGAAGGGTTGCAGGGAGGACCCAGGAAACTACAGGCCTGTCAGTCTGACCTCAGTGCCAGGGAAAGTCATGGAGCAGGTGATCTTGAGTGCTATCATGAAGCACATGCAAGAGAACTGGGTGATCAGGCCCAGTCAACATGGGTTCACAAAAGGCGGGTCTTGCCAGACTAACCTGATCGCCTTCTATGACAAAGTGACTCGGCTGCTGGATGAGGGAAAGGCTGTGGATGTGGTCTTCCTGGACTTCAGTAAAGCCTTTGACACAGTTTCTCACAGCATTCTGCTTGAGAAACTGTCAGCCTCTGGCCTGGACAGGCGCACACTCTCCTGGGTAGAAAACTGGTTGGATGGCCGGGCCCAGAGAGTGGTGGGAAATGGTGTGAAATCCAGCTGGAGGCCAGTGACAAGTGGGGTTCCCCAGGGCTCAGTGCTGGGTCCAGCCCTGTTCAATGTCTTTATCAATGACCTGGATGAAGGCATCGAGTGCACCCTTAGCAAGTTTGCAGATGACACTAAACTGGGTGGAAGTGTTGATCTGCTGGAGGGTGGGGAGGCTCTGCAAAGGGATCTGAACAGGCTGGACCACTGGGCTGAGTCCAATGGCATGAGGTTTAAGAAGGCCAAATGCCGGGTCCTGCACTTGGGGCACAACAACCCTGTGCAGTGCTACAGACTAGGAGAAGTCTGTCTAGAGAGCTGCCTGGAGGAGAGGGACCTGGGGGTGCTGGTTGACAGTGACTGAACATGAGCCAGCAGTGTGCCCAGGTGGCCAGGAAGGCCAATGGCATCTTGGCTTGTATCAGAAACGGTGTGACCAGCAGGTCCAGGGAGGTTATTCTCCCTCTGTACTCAGTGCTGGTGAGTCCGCTCCTCGAGTACTGTGTTCGGTTCTGGGCCCCTCACCACAAGAAGGATGTTGAGGCACTGGAGCGTGTCCAGAGAAGAGCAACAAAGCTGGTGAAGGGGCTGGAGAGCAGGTCTTATGAGGAGCGGCTGAGAGAGCTGAGGTTGTTTAGCCTGGAGAAGAGGAGGCTGAGGGGAGACCTCTTTGCTCTCTACAACTACCTGAAAGGAGGTTGTAGAGAGGAGGGTGCTGGCCTCTTCTCCCAAGTGACAGGGGACAGGACAAGAGGGAATGGCCTCAAGCTCCACCAGCGGGGATTTAGGCTGGACATTAGGAAAAAATTCTTTACAGAAAGGGTCATTGGGCACTGGCAGAGGCTGCCCAGGGAGGTGGTTGAGTCCCCTTCCCTGGAGGTGTTTAAGGCACAGGTGGACGAGGTGCTAAGGGGCATGGTTTAGTGTTTGATAGGAATGGTTGGACTCGATGATCCGGTGGGTCTCTTCCAACCTGGTTATTCTATTATTCTACGATTCTATGATTTTAGATCATTTTAGAGGTGACATCCTGGGGCAGGGAGGGGGTTGTAGTGTATATATAGGTGCATACATGTATGCTAGTTAGGCTTTTATCTGCTTAATAAATTCTACAAGGTATTAAAATGAGCTTGTTTCTCCAGCACTGCATAGCTTATGTTTAAAGGGATTGGTGAAGTAGAAGAAATACCTTGTTCTTTGTTTTCACTATTTAAGACTATTCCGTACTTCCTTTGGGACAGTTTGTTTATCTGGCACATCACTAGTGACTATTAATTAGAGGAAAATTGATTCTTACGCTAGGAGTGATATGGGAGCTCTAACTCATTTTCAAAGTTTTTGGGACACGTGCTTTTCATTGGGGACATAAGGTCTAGTAAAGTTAAATTACAGCTACTGCAGAATGCTTTTCACTCTGTCAGACTTTGTTAATGCGTATGAAAAGGTAATGATGCGATAATAAGGCTGTTATTTTAAAGAAGAAAGAAAAAGCTGATGACAAACTCTAGAGTTTTGCCCAATAACAATAGTGTGGGGTTTTTTAGTTGTTATTATTTATTGAAACTTAGTACATAGTGCATTGCTTGATTTGAGAACTCAGTTTCTAGGAGATGACTTTTTCAGAATTAGGACTTGAGGCATCTGAGAGCATTTTAAAAACTTTGCCACCTAACCTCTCCTAGGATAACTAGGAGTTCAGTCCCTCTTTGATTATGCTGTGCAGTTTTCAGAGATGTGTCACTTTCTTCTGTGAACTCTTGTCAGAGTTTATCTGCATAACTTTTCTGAATTTTATTTTGGAGAAACCTATGTCTATTTTTACACTAGTGAAGAGGCTCATTATCCCTTTATCACAACAAAACAGGAAGAAATTTCCTATAGAGATAAAATAACTGGAGGCAGAAGAAAGGAAATGCAATCGGAATTGTGTTAAGATCTACTTTATACTGCAAAGATTATGGGATATTCTGCAATTTATTTATCTCAGGCCCAGGAAAGAACCTTGACAAATAAAATTAAAAAACATTAGTATCAATCAGCAGATTAGATTAGATATTTCTCAGACAAAATAATGTTAAA
Source organism: Phaenicophaeus curvirostris (assembly GCF_032191515.1). Taxonomy (NCBI): domain Eukaryota; kingdom Metazoa; phylum Chordata; class Aves; order Cuculiformes; family Cuculidae; genus Phaenicophaeus; species Phaenicophaeus curvirostris. The sequence continues at coordinate 3,546,383 of NC_091393.1, forward strand.
TGCTCAATAAATAACTAAAAGAACAGTAGATTATGGTGTGAAACAACAGAACTGTTTGAAGAAAATTACATTGTAAGTTGTAGCTTGCATATTATATGAGTAGTACCTATGTTTACGTATATACATATGATACTTATATTTGCCTATAAAATAAGACACAAGAAGTTTACTGTTTAGGCTGCTTCTGTCTGCTTTACAGTTGTGACTATCTCCAGCTCTCTACATTAAAAGGTAATGTATGCTCATACTTGAACTATAGCATCTAGGGCTTTTATCAGTTAAATACAATCCAGATGTATTGCAAACTGTTGTGGGAAATAAATGTTCCTTTTTATTTAATTTCTAAGAATAACACATTATTAATTATTGCTACCAAAATAGTAAGATGTGGCTGCTGCTTTGTTGTCATAAGCAGCTGCGAACATTTAGGTAATAAAAACTACAGTAAGAGACCAAGGGGTAGTAATGTGGCATTTGAAAGTGTTGAATCCTTCCTTTAAGGGTCAAAAACATTCCTTTTAAATCAAAGTAGACCTAAAATCAAAAAAGAGTACAAGCTGTGAAATATAGGTTTTATATGATGTAAAAGGGCAAAAAGACAAAAAAAAAGTCAAGAATTGGGCAGGACCTCTTCCTGTATGTATTCCTTAATTGATCTATCCAGTAATATACTCATCATTAGAGCCAGAAGGTTACAGCTTTTTTACTGAAATTTGGTTCTTTTCCTACATATTTCAGAATGGAAGCTAATAGATTACTTTGTTCTTTCACTAAGTGGGATTTTTTTTTCGGTGTGGTGTTGGTGTGTCTTTGAATGCTTGATGTAGCAGCAGGTTTTTAGATGGTTTTCCCCAGACTCTGCTATGTGGAGCTTTGTTGTCGCTCAGGCTTCTGCTTGTAACTTTTCTTCAGCTGCCTTTGACACTGGTGGCAATATAATGATTTTTTTTTTCCGCTTGAGTTAATCTACATCGTTTCTTTTGCCCTATCCTAATCCCACCACAATTGTCTGCCAATATGCTTTGTTAGTCAAACCTGCAAATGCTCTTGGGATCAAGAACAAGGGGAACGTAACTAGTTTGTCAATTTAATGAACTAGCAGGAAGCTCCTCTGTGTCTGCCACCAACCTTTCTGCAGAAGAAGTACAGAAGAATAAAGGAAAGCAAAATCTATTTAAACTTTCACAGAATCTAGAAGGGACCTTTTCTGTCAGTGATGCAGTATCTTAAACTAAAGAAGGCTCATTAATAAAAGGATGTGGGAAAGTATGTCCCAACTTCTCCCCTCAAGACTGCTTCAGTGTCTTGTTGGGTGGTTAAAATGAACCCTTGTTATCTGCTTTCTAGCTTTATTCATGACTGGTTTCATGATCACTTTTCCTGTATTACCTTTGTTGTCTCTTTTTTTTTATACCAATTTAAAAAATGAGCATCAAAAAAATGATTGTAACTTTTTTCCAGATGATGCTACACCTTCTCAACACTTCCTTTCCTTTCATTTACTCTTCAGGCAGTTCCTTGCCAACTTTTAATTCTTCTGTTAACTCTCATCTTCATGAATTCAACAAATCCTCATGTGGAAAATTGCAGTGTTTGAAATCAAGTCCAGATATGAGATAACTGCTATTTATTCATTTTCTAGATTAGTGAAGTGTTAGATTGAGTGATGTATCATTAGTATGTGCTACATTCATGCCACTTTTCACATACCTGCATATCTTATTTTTTTTCCAAAATATATCCTTATAACTCTTCTCCTATTATATTTATGTTTTTCTTATCCTCAGTGTTATTGCATGTAGGTGTGCACTCCCAGACCTACAATGTGTCAGGTTTAGAGGATGTGTGAAAGATTATCTTGCACTCAAGTTGCAAGAGCACTGAAATCTCTGAATTTTGTTCCTAGTTTTGGTGTGATCGTTTTAATATTCTTACTCCTTCTCCTTAACTACATTATCTTTATATCCAAAATCAATTATATTTCTTTAGCTAGAGACAAATTTGAATTTAAATTTTAATATTGGAATTAGTTGAAGTAATAAGTCAGTAAATAGCATTCTTAATAATTAAGTGTCAACTTTTCCCTTTCAAAAGGGAAATTTGTGCTACATTGAGGGATCTAGATAGAGAAGTCAGCTGATCCATGGGACTCAGAATGGAAAACAGGCCTCGATGCTTTCAAAGCAAAAGACATGAAAATTGTTCCCTGATGTAGGGATGTGAACCAATAAATAAAAGAAACACATAGCAGGAGATGAGGGCTTCTTTTGGTTTGGTTTTGTTTTATTTCGTGGTAGTCATCTTTTAAGAAGTCTTTCAGATCTACCTAGTCAAATCTAGTATAGCACCATCACCTTCTGGAAACATAGGCAATTCCTTATAAGCAGGAAACTTGCATGTAAACCTTTTATTAAATGATGATTGCAGGTAAATAAGGAAAGGATATTCCCAGATTATAAAGTCTTCTGCTGACTTAGAGAAACTTGGGTTTCAACGTTTTTTCTTTATACCTGAAAACTAAGTTGCATTTCGAAAACTGTATATCCTTCTGCCTGCAGTGATGATTTTTTTTTTTTTTTTTTTGAGTTTGTTCATGCCTAAAGTAAAACATAATGGACAGATTTGGCAGTAGGAGTAGAAGCCTTAGACTTTAACTTGCAAGTCACTGCACATATCATTCACCATAAACCATGGCTGGTCAGTATTGTTAATTCTGATCAGAATGGAAACAATAGCCTTCAGCAGTCAACAGATAATACATTTTTTCCCTAGCTGTTTAGTTGCAGTTAGTTGGAGTTCTGCTAGTACTGCACATGATAGGCTGATCATGAAAAAAGGTGTCTCCAGGGTGGCTTTAATCAGTACTTGCCTCTCATTCTGGAGAATACATGTCATCAACTAAATTTCTTTTAACTCTATTGTTAATACTATTTTATTGATAAGTATACTTGTTTCATTTTTCTTGTAGAACTGAGAGGAAGGTAAGTAGTCAGAGTAAAAACAATGACAGCTATCTGTAGCTATTATTTAAATGTTTCACTTTCTTAATTAACGTCACACTTTTATGTGTTTTATTGCCCTGCTTTGAGCAGTAAGATGTACAAATAAAATCTGAAAGGTGTAGAGTGGTTGAGGCTCTGGAGCGTGTCCAGATAAGAACAACAAAGCTGGTGAAGAGGCTGGAGAACAAGTCTTACGAGGAGTTGGGTTTGTTTAGCCTTGAGAAGAGGAGGCTGAGGGGAGACCTTATTCCTCTCCACAACCTGCTTTCAGGGAGCTGGCCTCTTCTCCCAAGTGACAGGCGACAGGACAAGGGGAAATTGCCTCAAGCTCCACCAGGGGAGGTTCGGGCTGGACATCAGAAAAAAATTTTTCACGGAAAGGGTCATCGGGCACTGAAATGGGCTGCCCAAGGAGGTGGTTGAGTCACCTTCCCTGGAGGTGTTTAAAGGATGGGTGGGTGAGGTGCTCAGGGACATGGTTTAGTGGTTGATAGGAATGGTTGGACTCGATGACCTGTGGGTCTTTTCCAACCTAGTGATTCTGTGATCCAGTATAGGCATGAGTTGGGAGACTGAGCCCAGCAAAGGGCCACAGACATGATGAAGGGTCTGGAATGTCTAACATACAAGAAAAAACTGAGTGTGTTGTGGTTTTCAGACTGGAGAAGGGAAGGCCGGGTTGGCTTAATCTGTTCAGATCTGATGGTGAGAGAGGGAAGAAGATGGAGCTAGACTGTTGGTGATATCCAGTGGCAAGATGGGAGGCAATGAGCATAAACGGAAATATAGGATGTTCCATATAAACATAAAAATTTTTGTCACTCTGCTGGTCAGACACAGGAACAGTGATCAAGAAGTTGTGGAGTCTCCAATCCTGGAGACTAGATCATCTACAGAGGTTCCTTCTTATATCAACCATTCTGTGATTCATTCATTTCAATTGAATAAATGGCAGTAATTGGAGAAAATTATTCTGTTGTTTTTTCTCTTAATTCAATATTAACTTAAGTATTCATTTTTTCATGATGAATTTTTTGCATTAAAATCCAGAGTGAGCTATAGTTCAACTATAGTGTAACTATCCCTTACCCTTGTATGTTCTTTTTTTAAGTTAAAAATCTTCTTGTTCCTTCTTAGTAGAATCTCAAAATAGGTAAGTGGAGTGGGCCTTTTAAGTATTTACATTTTAACCATATGTATAACTTAATGAAATATGGTATACAGAAAGTAAATATTCCTTGTGTTGCAAGTATTGTCAGTTATGTTTTAAAGTGACCTTGATTTCAGACAAGCTAAATTGGTCTCCTAAATTAAGTATCTATAAATAATAGGCATTTGTTGTTCAGAGAAATCATTTATGAAGTTTCCTGCATTAAATAGTAATCTGTAATGGTCATTTTTCTCTTAAAATACTTACAGTCTTAATTCACATGACTAAATTTTTAATACTTTTTAAAGGCCTAATGTTATTTATGTGAACATTTACATTTTTTCAAGTGTAACCTAAGACCAATGTAACATTGTGAAATGGCATTGAAATAAAGGTCAACAGCTTATAATGCAAACCAGCTACAAAAGGATTTTGAATTCCAACAGGTGGCACATATTTGCTCACTACTTCAGGTAAGCAAATGGAAAAGCATTATCAGCTTTGCACAAAACGACACTACTTCAGAATAAAACTAAGCAAATGTGTGAAGATATTGTTTCCTGCTAGTGACGTAATGTGCTGTTTGTCAATAGCACACACTCCACTTGGTCTCTGTATTTACCTACTTTTTGCGCTTGCTTTCAAGAATGGTCAGAACTTTAATATTACATTTTACAAATAAAAACTGTATGTTCTAGCTGTTAGTATCAAAAAATATGATAACCTGGGCAACATTACTTCTCGTTTCTAAACTTGAATTCATTTAATAATTCTCAGGTCTGTATTGAAAGTGAGTCCCTGAGCAGTATGAAGATGTAATTTACATTAAGAGCTCTGAACTCTTCACAGCTCGCGTTATAATACTGACTGTGAAAAGTGCTTTGGCATTTCATTTTTTGCAGACTTTGTGTGGTGCTCAGGTGCTATTTTTGAGATCATTCTTCTGACAAACTGTGCGGGCTCCAAGAGAGATGCGTTAGAAGAACTGGCTGTATTATCTGTGCGTGGTGCAATCAGCTCTGGCTCAATATTTGACTAATACTCTGCTTGGCTCAGAAGGCAAGTGGAGCTTGTTTGCATATGCTGTGCAGCCATTCCCCTAGTTACAAGCTGACCTTCTCCATCTGAAAAGTGCAGTGTGCAGGTGTGAAAGTAGATGTGTACTTTTCTTAAGCAAAATATGACATAAAGCGTCATCTGGCATTCTACGAAGCAGAGAATATTGGACATTGCAAATGCTTAGCTCCTCCAAATATCAAACGTGAATGTTCTGCTATTAGAAACTCGGTTTTACTTGTCGCTGTCTCGGCACATCAGTCTAATTGCATGTGCTTCAGTGCTCCCAGAAGGTTCTCTGTTCCTTGTCAAAGCCAAAGCTTGGCTTTTCTTTATAAGATGCTGCTCTTCTGTTGAGGCTTAAGACTCGCAGCTGCAGCTTTTCTAACTCATCTGAAACAGAAAAAAAGGGTGCTCTAAAGGCCCCAGCACAAGGCTGCTGTTTTCCCTGCAGGTTTTCTTCAAGCCATTAATAAGTGGAGATGCCAAAATGCAATTTGGCAGAACTTGAGGCCAATAGAAATAGTTGTGGTATATAAGCTTAGAAAATGTGGTGGGAAGCGCTTTTGAAACATAATAAATAGCATAATGTACTGAGGCATGAGTAAACAGTACAACTTGTTAGTGAATGAGAAAATTAAATTAGCCAGAAACTGAAGTCAGCGGTGAAATGGCTGATGTCATTGTTTAAAGTGAAAGGAATAGGAAAACTGAATATTATCTAATAATAATTAAATGTATAAGTGCATAGACAAAAATCTCTAGGATAAGATATTAGCATCATTCAAATAATTTGGAGGCTTGTCCTTGATTTCAAAAGGTTTTTGTTTTTATAACTTGTCTTAGTCTGTGCTTATGTTTTCAACTTATTTTACAGAGGTGATTTCTAAGCCCTGTCTATGTATAGCTGATATTTTATATGTACAGCCACCAACATTACAAAATAGGATTGCACAAGTGTGTATTTCTACTTGGCTTGGGAAAAATTTGCCACTTAGAGGGGCTTCAATGTTATGTTGCTGTTGACTTTATGAGACTTTCCCCACATAAGAACTGCATATCTGTTTACAGGCTAGTGAACTGCCCTTTAATAGTTTGAATTAGTTTAATCCAATGAATTTTACACTGTTAATAAAATAGTTTTGAACAACTGATATAAGCAGATGTTGTAATAACTGTAAAACATTTAGCAAAACCTGAATGCTCATGTGAACAGAGGGTAGTCGTACTGCATCTTTTTTATTCAAAGTGGAAAATAGAGTTATGTTACATAATTTTTGTCGTGAAAACTTTGACTAAATAGCTTGGTATGGACTGTTTTTTATGAGCAATCACATTTATTACTTAGTTATTTATCATAAGAAACAAAAAGATGTTGTGAAACAGCTTTCAAAAATACTTTAATGCAGGGAAAATCTTGGATATTTGATGCCAAAACTGAGCATCTCTGGAGCATACTTCTGTCATGCTGTAGTCCTCCAGGCCTCTGAACTTAGCATGTTAATGCCATGCTGGAGCTAGGCATGGACTCTGCAGAAAAGCAACAAAAGTATTCTGTACTTATATTGCATCTTATATTACTATGTATCATACATAATATAAATACAGTATATTATATAGGTAGTTATAATACTGTCTTTTATTACTTGGCAATGTTTATTGAAGCCCAAATTTTGTAGAGATCGGGTTTGTGCAGACTACATGGAAGAATGGCAAAAAAATTGTGGTACTTTTTTGTTATGTAGAAGCCAATACTAAGCCTTTCTTTGTTAACATTAAGTTCATTAAAGAACAAAACAAAACTGTGGAAATTAGTTGAATGAAGTGATTTGCAAGTGGCATTTTGTAATAAGGAGTCTATTGACTCTCTTTACCCAAAGTAACCAAATTAAACATTAAATATCCTAACATGCTACTTGAATTGACATTCTTTTAAAAAACGCAGATGCTGAGAATATAAAGACGTGTATCCATGTATGTAGATATTTAAGTAAAGAACAAAACAAGCAAAAGTAGAAAATGTTGGTTTGACTGAACATATTTCAAAAACATCAACATTTGCATGTTTATATCCCTTTGTAAAGATCTTTAATACCTTCGTCATAAGCACTGACAGATACTTTTCAGTGTTACAAGTACACTTCATAATTTATCTTAAGCGGAGAATGTGTTAATATAGACTGACTATTGATAGGGAAAACAGTTTCAGAAGATGATTTCTTCACTACTGTATATAGGAGGTGCTAAAAATAATTGGAAAAGGGTTCACAGGGGGTCAACCATATAGGAAATAGCATGTTAAACAAGGCATAGAAAACTGAGGAAATGAAATAGGAAAAAATAATTGCCAGTCTAGCTTGATCCGAAGACGTAGCAGTAGTACGAACATATTTAGTGTGGGAGTGATGCATCAATGGACTGTGGCTTGCAGGAAAGTGCCCTCAGAGAGAAGGGATAGCAGTACGCTGGCAGCATAAAACAAATGTTTTGTAAATATTGGCTGTTCCTCTTAGCAAGGAAAAATCTCACCAAGAGTTTTGGTTAACTTTCAGATTCTATGCAAGCTTGTTTCCAGTGCTAGTCTAGCTTTTGCAGTAGCTGAGCAATTTTCACTGTTAAAAGAAATATGCATGAGCATCAACTCTCAGAACTGTTAAACGCGGAGCAGTGTCTCCTTATGAGATGCCCAAGTTACCTAATTGCTCCATTTGGACATGGAAATTCAGTTGCCTATAAGGGCTTTAAGCAGATCGTGAGAATCAGGATTGTGTTATTATTGTTGTTGTTGCTGTTATTTGTTATTGTTATTCAATAAAGATTGGGTGATTATTATTAGTAGTATTTCAATAAATATTTAGTATCCACTTTTATGTACGGCATAGCTAGATTATCAGTGGTCTTAAGTAAAGGGCATTGTCATAGATTGTATTGGGACTGTACCTGTTACATACTTTCTACTATTGATAATATTTTGTCATTATTACTGACCCATCATTCATTTGGTATCTTTTCTTGCAATACAGAACAGAGTTTGAAGTGATAGTTAAAGTATTATCTAAAAACTTTATAAGGCATTTAAAGTTATAAATGGCTTATTTTTGATGACAGAAAGAAATGGAAGTTCTGACTTCCAGAAGTGTTCATCTTTTACTCATGGAGATCTCTTCAACTAGCCCTACTAGTGATCATACAAATCTAGTAGTGATCATAAACCTGGCTATAAATTTAGGAAACCTATCTAGGAACCTTGTCTGAATGCTTGCAGATGGTTATGAATCCCAAGCTTTGGTATCATAGTTTAGAATTCCGTTATAAAATGTGGAAAAACAATATCTAGCACTTTTTCCAAATATCTGTGACATAATAAAGTAAAGGAAGTGCTCATAACCAGAGTAATTTATTTAATAGTTCACATTCCTCCTACTTTCTATCCTGTCATTACTTGCTTATGTCCTTCTGGAAGTCATTCCAAAACTTCATCTCCAAACCTCTTTGAATTCAGTATGGCTCCTCTTTTGTCTTTGAACAATTTAGAAGACTTGCCATGGAACTTTCCTAAGAACAGACTGAATTTCTGTTGCCCTTGTATTACTTTCATTTAACACTGTTTACTAAAAGTTAATTTGTTAGGTTTGTCTCTTAACATAAGTCACATGCAAGTTTACTATAGGAAGTTGTTTGTGTAGAAGAAAATAAAATTCAAGCTGTCCTTATAAATTACTTCCTGGTTAAAATCAGTGAAGAAGTGGGATAACCTCTTGTTGTGAAGCTCCTTTGAGAGAACAGTTCTAAAGCTACTGTTTAACATCCATTTTGATTTAAAACTAGCTGATTTAAATGTTCATTGCTATGTATTTGCAACACCTCATGGAAACTTTCAATGGATATGTTGATGTAATTTTATTTGTTTTTTTCCTAATGCATTGTGTGTACCTTACATATTTTTATGTCAAAGCAACTTGTCTTGTAAAACATATTTGGTTTTAAGCATCCAAATGTCCCTTCCTTTTGTTCAGTAAAAGGGCTTTCTAGCCCTAACAAATTAACATTATAAAGCTTATTCCCCATTACCTTGTTCATAAAAGCACTACCTGTTATAGGAAAGTGCAGGCATATGTGGATCACCCTGTGGTGTGTTATCTTTATCTTCTCATCAAAGCTTCTAACTTGGCATGAGACTGGCCTTTCAAGCTCATATTCCTGTCTTTGTAATTTTTATTAAAATTACTAAAAAATGTATATTCAGGCAACAAAAAGCTTGGCTTTTGCTATTTTTGACCATGGAGCTTATCTACTCCCCTTTCATATAGAGGAAACAATCCAGTTATTTTTGATGCAGTTTTCTCCTTTTCTGTTTGTGGTCTTCATTTTTTTTTTTTAAACCAGAATCAGAAGCGTACAGCTCTGTGGATGTCCAAGGACTGTTGAAACCCCAAGGACGATAGGAAACTTTGTCTTTTTGTGAAAACAGAGGCCTGCTGTCTCCCTTCATAAGAAACCAAATTGAATGGTGTTTGAGTGCTGGTTTTTGAGGACAGAACTTAAGAAAAGATTAAAGAGGCACAGTGAGAGCCAAGAGATGCTAGGCTTCATCCTGGTGCTAAGAGCTGTCCCTCTCCTTCCTGTCAGTAACTTTTCCTCTTTCCTGTCAACTTCTTTACTTCACTTTTGTACTGAGAGAAAGCTGGTTGTATCTTTGAGGTGATATGAGGCTTGATCTATTCATGATAACTTCTGAATCAGTTTAAATATATCATTAAACTTAATGAGATCTGTTTCTAGAGCAAGCCAGCCTATAGTGGATAGAACTTTTCCTTATTTTTTTTTCTTTGCTGAGTTCTTTTCACATCTACAAGGAGACATAAGAAACTACAAGTTCTGCAAGAAATGCAGTCAGATGACATCTGAAAGAGTAAGGTTCGCTCATTAACTAGACACAAAATCACTTTCCTTGAAATCATTTTTTGGAAGGCTGGAAAGAGGGCAACGCCTCAAAAGAATCTCCAAATCTACAGCTGCTTGAGCTGCAGAAGTCAGAGGGCCAGGTTTCCTGCCGCTCACGAGTGTGTGGTGTCCAGTAGCCCATGTCTGCTGCAGTGTTGCTGAATGAAGAAGCTTATGTGCTGGTCCATTACTAGCAGGCTCACGGGTGCGTGCGAGTGCCACTATGCTCAGACTGCAACGAGACAGAGGTTAGGAGCAGGAGGCACAGAGGGCAATCATATGGATCAGTCCCTTCTACTTAACCTTTCAGATCTCTGAAAATTTCTGTCTCTCTGTCACATTTGGAAGTCGCTGCAGAGACTTAAAACTTGTTAGCTTGTGTACTGCTACGTGCTGGGTGATTTGATAGACCTTTTTCTGCTGGAAAAACTAGGATAAAAAATGTTTCCTTAACTGAAACTCTTTTTCTTCGTTTCTACAAGCACCTAAAATAATAAAGAAGGCTGTGTTTCAGGAAAAACTTGTCTTGTTTCCTTCTCACCCACTTGGCCATATGGCAACCCAGGGTGTTTGAGCAGGCAGCCTTGGGCCGGTCAACATGAGCAAAGTCATGGGGTCTTTGGGCCTGTTGCCAAGGGAAGACAGCTGCGTCTGGCAGTTTTTCATGGGTGTCTTAAATGCTGTCCTAATTGGGATAAAACTAGCTTTCCATATTAGAGTCTCATGGTACTCTTTATCAGCCACCTCCGTCAAGCAACATGAACTAGCTACTTGGCTTTCTGGCATTTTCTTATGTTATCGCTACACTTCAGGATAGCAGAAATGTTGCACCAGAGGCGAACAACTCTACTTGGCTTAGTCCCTCTTCTGAAATGGTCAGGTTTGGGAATTGTTGTCTTTTAAGAATATCTGCAGGATTCTGTCTTTTGCAGAAAAGAATGCTATGCCAACCACTGCCATATAATATCTGAAATAATCAGCCCTAAAAAGATTGGCTTGGACGTTTGATTCTGATATAGAAACTTCCTCTATAAATATATGTTTCCATAAAGTCAGAATTTCTTACTCCTGTATCTACTTTGTTGTTAGCTCTTACTACAGAATGAAATAGGCATCTGTTGTCTTTGGTTAAAGCTATGCCGCTTTAGATAGATTTTTTTTTTTTCTTTCAGAAGAATTTGTATTACTACAGTAGGGACACAGGCATCTGTCTAGTACTTTTTCAAATACTTATTCAGTAATTCCAAATTTGCCTGTTTCCTATGCTTAGGAAAGTGGCAAGTACAGTAATTATCTAATCTTAGGATTATTGTTTTTCTTCGAAATTCATAAAAAGCTGATTGCAGAATACTCCCAAAGATAAATACTAGTTTAAGAAATCATGTAAAAGCACGTTTTTCTATGCTTAAATTGGTCTTCAGGGCTTCCTTTGCAAAAGGCATTTCAGTAGACTGCTCTTTGTAGCTGGGTTTGACATTATTTCAAACTACCAAAGTCTTCAGGCTAAAGAAAAGTTGTTAGAAGTTGCCTTGTAGCCATGTTTTTGAAATTTTCAAAATTAGTTCATCTGTGCAAGTTTCTAATCAGTCTGTGTTAAAACATTGATGGTGGTGGTTATCTCTTAAGTCTACTTATTTTCACTTAAAAATATTAGGCTGATTTGCGTTTTTGTGCCTGTCTCTGTTGAATATGGTAGGCAGTTTTAGTACAGATTTGCAAAAGGAGTTGGTAAAAGCTTTCTAGCAAATATTTTAGAATTATGCTGTGACAGATTATGCTATTTTTTTTTCATACAAGAAGAATACTGAAGAGATTAAATAGGTATGACAACTCTTTTAGGCCAATTAAGCAATATCAGCATATGCTTTCGATCTGGTAGTTGTTTTTTGAGCCTTGTTATAAGAAAAATAATTATCTTTTTTTTTTTTTTTCACTGTAACTGATCAATTTCAGTGTTTTAACTCTAGATTTCAGTTCAATTTAAAGTAAGTCTTGACTGGTACCTGTAGGCTGAGTCTTCTAAGAAATTAATTTCCATGTTTTAATACTCATTTTGGAATTCTTCTTCCTGTGATTCATTTATTTCTACTAGTGTATAATTGAAGCAAAATTACATAATGGTGTATGGATACAGAGATACAGCAATAGAGAGTATGCCAGTATGCATAGTGTGGGCACATCATTCTGTTGTATCTGGTCCCCATGGTTCCTGAGGTTCAATATGAAACTCCTCTGGCCTCTATACTGAGGAAATGCATTTTGCATTCATGTAGTTTATTAGCAGCTCGGTTTCAAAGTGCTGTAATGTCTTGCCACTGTGAGGAAGGTGCAGTTAAGCTGAGCTTTGTAAAGCTCTGTGCAAGTCTGCTAAGTGGGAAGGGTTCCTAGGAGTGGAAGGTAATTTCTGTATAAGTAGACTTAGTGTGCTGGGTTGTGTATTCAAAAATACCAGGTTTGAAAAACAAAAAGGAGATCTGAAAGCTGAATGCCTCTCTCATGCACCTAATACCTGTTTCTAATAACAGTGGTAAGAGATTGTGCATTGTCTGGCTTGTCGTGTTTAAATTAACCTGTAAGAAACACTAAAATACAGAAAATCTGATTTTTGTTTTACTTTTTCTTTCTTTGGATATTATATCGAGACCACTTTTGCAGTAAGCCTGTAGCCCAAGGAAAATGTTGTTTTTTCCCTGTAATTTTTTTAAATTAAGCAGTCATCTCTGTTCCTTCAGAGCTACTAGAACAGAACAAACTTGGGATCATGTTATGGAGATGATTCTTTTACAGCTGTTTGAAAACTGTACCTGGTAAAGCAAAATTGTTTGAAAACAACACACTAAGTGCAAGCATAGCTGTTAGTTGTGCAGGTGGTACTCTGTAGCCTAGACCAACTGTTAGGCTGTAACAGAGCGATACAGAGACCAAGCACTTGTTGACTAAATTTGAGTTTCTGTTTTATGTATTGCTGCAGAGCAGTACTTAATACTAAGACTCAAGCAATGCGCAAGAACTGTTCCCAATTTGTTTTTGCTCACATTGGAAAAACAAAATATTTTCTGAGATTTATAGGATCCTCCCCATCTTATAGAAGATGCAGAAATCAAGAAAATGCCTTTGTTATGGCAGATGGATTATAACATCACAATAACGCTCACAGTTCTGTACCTCATATTTGAGGTCACACTAAGGACATCCAAGGCTTCTTGTAAATTGTGCCTTATAGAATTGAGATGCGAACATTAGCTATTTAACATTCAGAGTAAAATCTTATTTCAGTCTCAGACTCTTGAACTCTTGTGAGTTCAGCAATGAAGATGTACTTTTATCGGCTGAGTCTTGCTTGAAATAATTTACTGTGTTGTGCATCTCATGGTGCTTCAGCTTCTTGCTTGTAATGTGCTTTGGCAGATTGACTGCTGTCTATCTGCAAGACCACTGCCTATACAAAAATCATCCAAACATACATGAATGACTGTATATCACACTCATATATGGTCACTGAGTAGTAGCTGAAGTCATCTGGGACCTTTATTTTTGAAGGCAGTCAGCGTTGCCTTTTGGGCGAAATCTGTTACTGACTTGAATGAATGTAGTAGTTTGGCTGATATTCAAAAAAACCACTGATTGACACACAGGCTCTCCAGTTGTTGCCCACTGTCTATTTTATCTCATTATAACTTAATAAAATGGCAACTATGAATGTTCACCAGTTTCCTTTGCTTGTTCTCAGGGTCTTAAACAGACTTTTCAGGCTAGAATATGTAATAACGTATGAAATCTGAAATGCTAGCACCTACACTGAGTACAGAATTATCCCTCAGAAGCCTCACAGATATTAGCAGAAAAGACTGCTCACCTGAAAGGGTCATAATCTGGGTAACTATTGGTTTGAGAACTACTTGTTTTTCCCCATGCAATGTTACATATTGTAAATGTTTTTCTATCAGCTATGAGAATTCATTAACAACGTTCAAGTTCCAGGCTTAAGTGCCAGTAACAAGTCTGCCATCCAGACCTGCACCACCTTTATTTCAAGCATAAATTTCCCTATTGTCCCCTTTTTTGGAATGAGCACTTGAGATGAGTAGCAGATGCTCAAACGGTAGGAATATGTACGATGCTAGGTAAGTGTTGAAAATATTTCCAAGAACTTCATGTTACTCTGGTAGTTTCTTCTTTAAAAGCTACCATTAGACTGTCATCAGCACGGTACCCAGCCTTATTTTCCTTAGATTCAATGCTTCTACTTGACATGTGAATGCTAGAAATTTCATCCTGTGAACCGTTGAATTAGATATGACCTTGCTAACTCCTGGGTTTGATTAATCGAAAGCATTTTGTTTGGAATGAGACATAGTAATTAGACTCTTTAAACTACTTAAGTTGCTGGAAGTGCATCACAGTTTTTCAATTTGCCTTTTCTTCTCTAGGACAGAAAGCAAAATGTTTAAAAGCAAAATGTTTTATCTGAAATTCTTTTCTCAACAGTGTAAAACCTCTGAAGAAGTTCTTGTTTTCTGAAATATATATTAGGAATTTCTGTGCAGCTTACCCTAGGTATTTGTCCAAAGGAGAGGTGAAGCTCATTGGGGGTTATTGCTTCATCACATGGGGAGGTTTAAGTGTAAGTAGGATTGATGGTTTGCCTCATAACTTTCTTAAGCAGCTTTCCATTTTATGTAAATTGTTACTTTGTTTTCCTTTCACTTCTGTTTGTGGAGTTTTATTCTTCATGGACGTACTCTGTAGAGGACAGTTACCTCAAACACTGTCATGAGGAAACCTGTTCTGCATGTTAGAAAATGACATAGCCTCCTGTGACGAGTAATGTGTTTGTTTTTTGTAAATCAACATGCAAAGTAATTTTAGTAAACAGTCACCTCAGCATTGTGCCTCCAGCTGAACTAACAGGCATGAGACCAAACTGCAGCAGTCAGGACTACATCAGCATTTAGAAGGAGGGTGTTGTGCATTTTACTCATTTACAGCTGGTTCAGCCCCTTCAGCCTATGTTACCAGCTATGTCCTGGCGAAAGAAGGCCACTTCATTTCATGATCACATGTTTTCTGTGCCTTGGGGCTTAATTTCTCCTAGTAGGCATAAGGCAGCTCAACTGATTTTTCCTTTCTTGCCTTTTGATTTATACTGTCAATCTGTCACTACGGAGTTTACGTGCTTTCCCATGTAAGATAGATAACAGTAGTGAGGTGGTTACTTTGTATAAACTTTGGCCCATGATTATTTAGATAATGTGGCTATTAATGTTAAAAAATGTGATTCTTAGAGTGGACAGGATTATTTTTTTTTAAGAAAGCAAATTGTGTTCTATTTCTAAAGATATCAGACGTGGCATTCACTTTATTGAAACTGGTTCCCAACAAGTGGTGTTTGGTCTTCATCTCATACTGGTTTTCATGAGGTAACCATAGGGTGCAGTTGCGCATCTTTAATGGTGTCTATTGTTATACAAGTTCAGGTTGTTTTCAATTAGTTAATTACTTTGCAAATAATGCTTAAAAAATCCAATGCGTGTCAATTTTTTTTTCTGAAATGGTAGAAAGCCTTATAGAAGAAACTCTGACGTGTTTTGGGGATTCTGAACAAATGAGAAGATAAAGAATGGTACTGTCACAGAAACGCAATGTTCTGTGATAGTTCTTAATGCCTTAGTTATGAAGCAGTAGATAACTCCTCTAGTATGAACAAATCTGATAATTGATAACATATTGCTTTAAATATTTTGGTTAGGCTTTTTTTTTTCCGTTAAAAACAGTGTTATGTAGAAAAGGGATCTTTAAATAGGGAGCCATGTTTAACCTAGTACAAAATTTCACAGAATCACTAGGTTGGAAAAGACCTCCAGGATCATCCAGTCCAATCATTCCTATCAACCACTAAACCATGCCCCTCAGCACCTCATCCACCCATCTTTTAAATACCTCCAGGGGTGGTGACTCAACCACATCCCCAGGCAGTCTCCGCCAGTGCCCAATGACCCTTTCTGTGAAAATTTTTTTTCTGATGTCCAGCCTGAACCTACTCTGGTGGAGCTTGAGGCCGTTGCCCCTTGTCCTGTCCTCTGTCACTTGGAAAAAAAGGCCAGCACCCTTATCTCTACAAACCCCTTTCAGGTGGTTGTAGAGAGCAATAAGTTCTCCCCTCAGCCTCCTCTTCTCAAGGCTAAACAACCCCAGCTCCCTCAGCCACTCCTCATAAGACGTGTAAAAGAATCATTTAACTAAGAGAATATTTGGGCCAAAATAGTGTTTATTGGCATGGAATTCTGCTCTGGTGTACGTCACCTACATCATGTGTTTGAGTTGTACATACACACACGCAGGGCATTATATGTGCAAGTAGTGTAGACTGAAGTTGATCCTAGTGTTCTCTTTCTTTAAATTCTTGCTGTAGTCCACATCTGAGGGGTTTTACGTGTGATATGACTGTGAGAATGCAGTAAGCTATCTCTCTTGTTCACTGGAATGAGAACAACTTCGTATTTATCTGATGTTTATGGGAAAGCCTTAGTTGTCTTGGTTTATCTGCTTAGATTGTGAAGAAATAAATTTACAGGATAGTTTATGTAATGATAAAGACAGATGTGTAAAGTTTAGTCTTCAGGAGTAACATTTTATACAAGAATCTCCTAGAGAGGTGGAGTTTTACTTAAAGGCAAAATTCACTGATTTTCAATATTTCAAACTGAAATTTTTCTATTATTTTCCCTTTATGCAATTGTGAATCTGTCTAAATACTAGCAATGATACCTTTGGGGTTGAATTACATAGCATTGAAGTTCATTCATTTGTTTAAATATTGCAGTACTAATTATAAATTTACAGTAATTTGGACAATGACTTATGACTTTATTTTCTTTGTAGTTATTTGAACTGCTAGGCCCTGAAGGTTTTGAACTCATAGAGAAACTCCTACAGAACAGATCTTTGATTCTGGAAAGATCTTTGACTTGTCCAAATGATAACAAGTTTCAGACTCTGCAAGGTGAGTGACTACAGAATTTTTATTCCAAACCAGATAAATAGTAGTTTTCTAACTGTTCGGTTGTATTTCAAACAACCAAAAAAGGGGTGGAGGGGCATATTGAAATAGGCTTAGACAAAGAAATCATGGTATCATCATACAGAGGAAACAAATACATATTGCCTGTATTTATTTACTTTTCAACTGTCTATGGGCATGTTTAATTTTTAAACATATTACCAGTTGCACTGCGTCTATTTTAATGAGTTATTCTGGAAATAAGTTAATCTTTTGTTATTTTTCATCTGCTTTCTTGCCTGCTTTCTACTTCTGTATGTCATCAAATGCAGACCTTAGGGAGAAAAAGAAGTCACAACCACTTCTGAAAATAAATGCAGTGAAGTTTAAGGATGGATGGGGAAGGGGTTCAGCTTTTATACTGTAGTTTTTGGTTTTAGAAGACAAATTGTGTGCATAGACTAATAGCACCATGCAACCCATTGCATGATCACAGTGTATCGAATTAGAAAAGTGTTAATGAAGCTAGTAATGGTGGACTTATATATCCTTACAATAGTTTTAAAATGCAAAAAAACCCCTTTTTAATATTTTTATCTTAAATGAAATATTATATAGGCGTGTGTTTAAAAGTTCACCTCCTACTGTGCTGATGGTTAGGCTAAACTCATGAAAACAACCAATTGAAATCACAGACAGATAAGAACTAAGTGGAATATATTGCTATCAGTATGACAACGTTTCGTGTCTTTGGTGTTTTTTCCTTTCTGAAATAATCCAATAATGAAATATTTTCAATAAATTCATTAGAAATTGAACTATAATACTTTTCTCCTATGTGCAGATTTTAGTTACACAAGTCTCTTCTCAGTTAGGAGAAGTAGTATTTTGGAAGCTTTAACAAATTAATTTGTTATTATGCCATCTGCGAAATCTATTACAGTAATTTCTGCTAGAATGTGGAGGAAGAATATTTTCAACATTGTGCTTTTGGGACAATACGCGAGCATTGGTGTTCATATGCTTTTTTCACTGGTGAGAGAACCCTTCTTTCACTCTGGTAAAGGAGTCAATGATATTTGAGTATCTTCTCTGAAATTGAAGATGCTCTGCCTGAAGTTCTGTTTATTAATTTTAATAGGGCTTTTTTCTTTTAAGTTGATCAAAATGGTATTTCTAATGGGGATTGAAGTCTTATCTTTTCAGAATTGCATTTGGGAGAGGGAATAATTTGTGTCTGCAGAAGTTTAGTCAACCTTGAGTAATTTGTGTCTTGAAATAAGTACAAGTCAAGAAACTGTACGTGTACTGCATTTTTATGACATGCTGTATTATTTGACTACTTCTTATGTAATTTACTTCCATGGCAGTAAAGGTGATTGTTGTGCTTATCAGACAAATCAAGTTCCAATTCTATGCCCTGGTGTGTTGAGTCTGAATTAAATTTAGTTAGGAAATGGCATCCATTTTTGTCCCCTTTTAATACGAGTTAAAGCCACAGACACGATGGTATTAATGGGGACATTTTGACAGTTTCTTAGAATATTTTTCAATGCTATTTAACAAGTTATAGTCACCTTATCCAGTATGCATGCTGTGGGAGGTAAGAATTTCACTGTTACTGTAGGTGAAAACTAAGTGGCACAAAATGTTCAAAATATCAGTCTAGTGAGTTTATTTAATGAAAAAAAGGTTTCAAGTTTTTGGCTTTAGAGTTTGACTGCAAAAGTACGTATGAAACATATTTAATTGAGTATATTTAATTAAATATATAATATTCAGTGAAATATATAAACTAAAAAACTGTTTGCAGCAGTTTGAAAACAGAAGTTTTAAACCACTGATAAAGCGAAAACCAATCTCTCCACCCGACTGCATGTAAAAGACTTGGTTGTGTCTTTGATTTTGGCCAGTAATGGCTTTGGTGACTGTGCTTCTTCTGGTTCCCTGTTCTCCTAGATTAATTACTTACTGTAATTTCTCTGTGATATCAATACTTCTTGATACAATCATGCTGTTTTCCACATAAAGGGAAGGAGTCCTTGCACTTATGTAGAATGAGGTTTCTTTTCTCACTTGCTTAGGGAAAATACCGTCATGTTATCTAGTAAATATATACTGATTGTTATGTGAGGAGGTTGTTTAAAAAACCCCAGTCTGTTGAATCTCTTTTCACACTATTCTATTCATAAGTGCATACATGTAAGAGGAGAGATAAGTGGCATTTCCACTGTTGATGAAATTATAAATATAGGGAAGGAAAAAGCCATTCCTTTTGCTGCTGGCCAGTCCTCTTGATTTGAGTTGAAGAATTTTGGTTTGCTTAACCATGCTAATTTTAAGCATCCTACCTTTGGGTCACAAGCTGGTACTTTTTGTTAGATTTCATGAGGGTAACTGCTATATGGACATCTAGATAAATCTCCTACCACACTCCCGCAAAAAACCCCAAACAAAACACAACCCGTACAAAAACAAACCTTTGAAGAGAACTGGAACTGGGGAAAACAAAGATGAAATCCAGTACTTAGAGAGATGCCTGTTATCCTACCTGTTATCCTATTGCAGAACAATGCAAGAAGTTTATAGGAGAAAATGCTAAGCCCAATTATGGTTGTCAAGTTACAATTCAGTCTGAACAAGAAAAGCTGTTAATGAAACAATTTCGTCGGGAAGAAAAACGAAATGCCAGAAAAGAAAAACAAGCTGGGGAAGATGTAGAAGTTTCTGGAGAAGGACTAATGTGCTTTGACCCCAAAGAGCTGCGGATGCAAAGGTAATGCCAGAAGTTGAGAAATGCTTCTGGTTTAATAGCTGTTTCTACTGTATCATAATAGTTTATTTTCTTTTAGTTTGCTTTGGCGATTAGGTGATTCTGATTTCAAGTCACGTTTTATTACAAGTGTAGAAATTTTTTTGGTATGAAAACCTAATTTCAGTGAAAGAAAGCAGTGATCTGCTTAATGAGAATCTTCTTAATCTCATCTGTGTGGGCTGGAGATGCAGATTAGAGGGGTAGGCTATCTTTCTTAGTTCCTGTATACACACTACTTGCCTAAGATTTATGAAGTCTGTACTAAATCTATCAAATCTATCAGAACTATCTTTTTTTTCCTCTCAAGATTAATGGGTACTATTTTCCGCATTGTCAGCTAAAGGTAGTGGGAGGAGGGGAGGAGAGGATGAAGAGCAAATAAGCTGTTGTATTTCGTATTGAGAAAAATATAGTGAGAGTGGTATTTAACTGAATACCTGTTGCTATATTGCTTAAAAAGAGGCAGTACTGTATTTAGGAAGCCTTGCATTTATAGGATTGCACTTTTGATTTTTATCTAAACATTGTGTTATAAGGACTTGCTTTAACTGATGCCAGAGAAAAACAATGTAAAATTGTGGTAATTATTGTATGCAATGCTTTCTTCCTTAAATTTCCACAACTTTTGCTCTCACGTGAATATATTCACGTGATATATTTTTTGATGGCTGCCTAAAATGGGCAGATTTTTTTGATGGCTGCCTAAAATGGGCAGAATTACAGCACTTATTTTTCTGCTCACAGAGAACTAGCACTTCTGAATGCTAGAAGCATGCCAGTCCTGGGTAGACAGAGAGAGATGATGGACTTCGAAAAAATACGTTATCCACATGTTTACGATTCCCGAGCTGAAGCTGTGAAAACATCAGCATTCATTGGGGGTGCAAAGGTATGTGTTTGGTGCAGGACCCTTCTTGAACAGTATGTAAGTATTTCCCAGTGAATAATTTGCAGTAGGCTTCCCTTTGTTCCCTTATACGAAGGAGAATCTCTCAGAATCCAATATATGAAGCATTGCCTCTTTGCACAGTTTTACACATTTTTATATATTCTGCTTTTATTTTGGCTCTATAAGTGATCTCATTTTCAACTGATGTGTTTATTTTTATTTCTACGGTCACTTAAATCATTAAAATACTATTTTTCTATCTTTTTTGAACTATTAAATTGACTTTAGCAAAATGAATGCTTTATGAAATTCTAGATTGAATGCCTTTTGAAATTTAATGAAATAGACTGGGGGGAGGGTTGTATTTTTTGGAGTATTTTCTGAGTAGGAAAACTGATTATTTTCCATTTGGTGGGTTCAGCGCTATCCATAAAATGAATCAGTGAGAACTGCTTTTATTTTGGATTCATATTTTGAAGGAAAGTGACGGAACAAATGTTTAAACTGGATTATATGTAATGACAGTTTTCTTGTTTTCATACTTTCAGTTAATTTTCCTGTAATACTGTTTCAGGTGCTTTTACCAGAGACAGTTCAGAGAGAAAACAATAAAATGTATGAAGAGGTGAAGATCCCCCATAGCGAACCAATGCCTATTGGTATTGAAGAGAAAATTGTTTATATTAAAGATTTAGATGAGGTGAGTAAACAATTTCAAAGATATTAAATTAATTTCTACTTTGTATTACAAAAATTTAACTGAAAAAGATAACTACCATGTGTAAATGCACTCAGTTTCTTTGCTACTGATTTTGGGAATATTTGTTGGGGGATGTAGTGACTGCACAGCTCTATTTTGCAGTCTGTGAGACTAGTCGTATTAGTACAATGCAGTTGTGGGGGCATTGAGTTATGATGTTTACAGACTGTATGACATGCAAAACCTTTTGAAGTAGTGCTTCTTTGAGCAGAAAAGGGCAAATTATTATTAGCAGAACTTTGGTGATAGAAAACGGAGGGGGAAATTCAAGTAAGACCAGTATTAGCATTTTAACTTTTATTGATTTTTAAAATGGTGAAAAGGCTGAGGTAAGAGGACTAAATTTTTTTGTTAGTACTTACAGTCTAGAACTTTCAGTACTCCATCACATGTACCTGCTCGTTTCTGATTGTGTATGACAAATCTGTTGATGAAGGGAAGATTTTGCAATTGTTTTCAACAGGAACATAAGAAGCAAGCTCTCTGTGCATATGAAGAAGTTTTTATGTTTCTTAGTTTTTCATCAGCATCAACAGGGAAAAAATTTTCCCACATTTTTCTCTGTGGGAAAACAAGACATGAGAATATAAATCTCATATGGTTACCCAGAGCACTTTATTGGGGTTCTGAGTAAAGATTATGCCTTATGTAAAGATTTAACTGTTTTAAATCGGAAGACAGTTGAATTTTAGAATCAGAATCTATTCTTTTCTGCTTGGGTGACTGTACCTAATGTCATGTTTATGAAGTGACTGGCAGCTTAACTAGGTAGAAGAGTTGAGCCACTGCAGCTGTAAAGTGCAATATTCTATATGACAATTTTCAGCATGACAGATTTTTGCAATGAAATGTCTTTCTCCCTAGCTAAATACTGCCTACTAAGCTTTTTGCAAGAAGTACCAATATTTCAAGAGACAATCACTTTTTTCAGAAAAAGTATAGTTCAGACAGAAAAATAAATATTGAGAGCAAATAGTTGGCAGATTTTTACACATATAATGTTTAAAATAAATGTTACAAAATGCATCAGCTATGCAGATTTCACAAGTCATTCATCTCCTTTGTAGGTTGTGTATCATGAAGAGGTATACTTTTCAGATTCACAGTGGAATTCTGAAATAGAAACAATCTTCTTCAGAACTTTTTAATATATTTCCTATTACAGGACATCAAATAGGAGTGTCAACAGCAAATAGAATTTTGTATGTTTGAATACTTATGTATTTAATTCCCACCCCCAACTGTTCTATCAGTTTGCAGCAAAAGATGACAAATTTATGAATAGTTTGTCCAGCTGCAGGACATGTCAGATTCCTGTTTCTGTGAGTGAGGCTCATAGATTTGAATCATGTTAAGAACATCTTTTTCTTAATCACGTGAAGAGCCCGATGTTGCCAGTGTGTGTATTTTTGAAGATACACTTGATCAAGACATAAGTATCTTGATTTGGGCAAAATGTCTTTTTGCTTTCTCTGTATGGCTGTTCTAGATCTTTAACCTCATAAAATACTGGTTGGTGCTTAAAATTTTTGCCAAATAAACTCAATTCAGTTTAGAGGGCAAAAAGTTTTTTCTATCAATATGTTGTATTCTTTTTTTGGTAAACCAGCATAAGCAAAAGCAGTAAGATAAAGCTTTTTAGCTTTCTCCCTAGCGTATGTAGCGTATCCCATGGTTATAAGATAGCTGTCTTACACCTCTATATAGATATGTTTGCAAGATTATCTGAAGTATAAGCAGATGTGCAGGGAGGAGATGTGACAGTAAATTCGACTGTAGATAGTTCATGCCAGCATATAGAGGCATCATGAGGAAGTTGAGAATTTTGCTACAATTGAGTATTACAAGTTGCCGTCGGTAGCAGGGGCTTTGTTCTAAGGCATTGAGTTGATCTAATCATATGGATTAAGGTACTCATTCTGTTTAACATGCAGCCTGTAACAATAGAGGTTCCCAGCGAAAAAAAAGCTCAAAACAATCAGACAGTTCATTGTTGCTGTTAAAGGCTATTTATCACACAGCGCTGTAAGCAGTTGCTGTTTTAGGGGGAAATCACAAGAATGGGCCTCAGAATGTACAAAGACAGACCAAGAAGCTGTGCTATGTACCCTAGGTGAGTGCATTTCACAGACAAAGTGTTTTAGAAGGTGCAGCTGGTGGTAGCTTAATAATTCAAAAAGGCAGCAGACGTGGCAGTCATTGGTGGTGCCGAGGCTATGGACAGAAAGTCTTTGTTATTCAACTTTATATTCACATTACCTAGCAGGTGAAAATTCTATTATTTGGTTATTAGTTTGCATTTGTGTCACCTCCATCTTTTAAAAGACAAAGGAGTTACATGAAAGAATGTATAACATACAGTCATAACATATGGTAGTGAAATTGTCAAATTAAATTATTAAAAAATTTAACTAACCATTGATTTTCCTTTTAAAAGTCAGAAGATAGAAGTTAGTCTAAAATGGGCTAGTCTGTATTTTTTCGAAAAAATGTTTCACTTTCAACTGAATACTAATGTGAGAATTTTTGAAGTGTCATAGGAGCTTCTTTTCTTTTTAGTCTGTATGCTTTTATTTGCGCAAGGGTAATTTTAAGGACTCTCACTTATGTGACTTCGATCACATTGTCAGCAGTTTGGGTAGAATCTTTGAACATGTTACATGCATATGCAGCATACACTATTAAATTTAATTTTCATAGCCCTTAAGGTCAGAACTGAGTTCATGATAAGGAGTTAATTTATATTTTGAACTGTTAGCCAAAAGCTAAACTGCTGGATCGTGTAAGGTGAAGTTGTTTGGTTTCATTTTAAATGTTTTGAAGTGTTAATTAACTCAGGTTTTTCTCATTTCCTTAAGTTGACATAAACATAGTTTGAGAGATGAGAGAAATTTATTCCTCTAAATATTAGTTCCAAGAAACCACATTTTAGCCACACTTTAAACATGTATACACTCCCTTTTGTTGTTGTTTCTTTTATACAAATGTAAGGCAATAAGACAAAACCTCTCTGAACCAACAACCAAGGGAGCAGCAATGCCTTAAAGTAGCACAGGCCTTAACAGGAAGTTCTTATTTATAGGATTTACAGTGTAATCAGGGTGCACCTTCTGCTACACTCCAGAATGAAGGAACAACACATTTTAGCAAGATTTGGCACGGTATTATCTGAAATCTTATGGCTAGTATTTTTAAAGTAAGTATTTAGTTTATTTAGAGCCTCCTTGTAATGATTTAGAGCTTTTCTAAACAGTTTAACTTTATAATCAGTTAAAATATTCCACAGGTAGATTTTTCTAAAGCGCTATGGAATCAATGCCTGGAAGAAACCAGATGCTGAGATAAAAGTCAAGATACAACCTTTGGTAGCTACCATTCCTACCTAGTCCCATTATGCACTGCAAATATGAGAGATCAAGAGTGGCCAACTTTTCACAATTTAGCAGCCATAAAGACGTAACATAGCATCTGTCATAAGCAGCTGGCAGTAGCAGTCTCTTAATATCTGTGTCTGCTTTGTCACCTCCATCTTTCTACAATGTGATCTAAACTGCTTTACTTCCTGGTACAGTCTAACTCCACCTGTGTCATCTCATATTCTTTATTTCCTACCCACCTTGTTCGATGCAGGAGATAGTGGCTTGCATGGAGGGTGCTTTGCTGCTGCTTTGGAACATCTGTGGCATTTGATAGCAGAAATGTCACAAAGGGGAAGGGTTCTCACTGTACTGCAAGGCAGCAAATCCCAGCCCCAACTCCATTTGTAAATAATTGGTTTTGGCATTTATTATTATTTGGAGAACCCTGGGTACAAGCACATGTGGCTTGTAAGTAGCTGGTTGGTCACACCACTTTAGTCAGAAGTATAATGGTACTACTGCTTGTTAATGTGGCATGCTAGCTAGATAGTTTCAATAATGAGAATTTAAAAAATTGAGTAAGTGCAAGCTTAGATTTATTAGCTTTGGCTTCTTGACATGCAGCTTGACGGTTACTGAAATATATGTTTTTGTACTTACTATGAAGGTAGGTTTCTGCCAGCCTTTTTGCCAAATAAATGTAACTTTAAAGTCATAAACGCAGGTCAGGAAAAGTTCCTCTTCAAGACTGTGAAAGCAGGTTTTATCTAACAAATTGCTCTGGTGAAAAATGACTTCAGCTTTTTACCTAAAGTGGATATTCAGGGTAAGATTTATTTCTTTGTTTCATGTTATTTCTGTTTCCTTTTACTAGCACTACTTAGTGGTCTAAATAAGCAATTCTTTTTTTTCTCTGCATTATGTGAAGGAATTATTACAAAATCAATGTTCCCTTTTTTCCTGTAATGTTTTTGTGGTTTTAGAATTGTACAAGTAAGGCTACTGAATAGAAGTATGGATGTTTTTGCATAAATTACATTTTTCACATCCAGAGTGTTGAACCATTTATTCCAAAGTTGATCTTAGTGTACATTTCAGTTGCATATTTTCGAAACAGCAATTGACAATTGAACTGAATTGAATAATTTTTAAAAATATTTTAATTTTATTGAAATTTTGACGTTTATCTAATGAAGTATGCTAGAAAATTGCTCTGAGGAAAGTTTACGTGTTCCGTTATCATTAGTCACAACTTAAGACAAGGAAAACAACCACGTCTGTCATAATACAGTGTTTTTAATAGTTGGTAATGTATATTAGAACTAGCAGTCTGTCTTCATATTTCATGAGTGGGGGTCCAAAAAGGGTAGAGTATGTGCAGTAATAGGTTTACATGAATACTGGAGTGAAGATTCTACACTGACGTTTATCTTAAAACTTATAAATTCTAGCCTAATTTTCTTCATTATGTGAGTTAATTAGTATTTTTATCATTATTTTAGAACTCCAGATGCAAAATTTACAATTTTTGCATCAAATTGTTTGAATATCTAATTGAGCCTCAGCTGAGGCTTTTTTATATTGTTTTGTTTAAATGTCTGAGTAAACACTGTAGTTTTGTCTGAAAGCACATAGAAAATGTGCACTTCATGCCAAACCAGCAGTTTATTCTCCATGTCATGAAAGATTATTATAATTTCTATTATGAAAATCATATTTGTTAGAAGTAGTTTTATTAACTCTTCATCAAAAAGAAGGCAACATGTTTGAAGCAAAAATGTATCTAAGTAATATAATGAGAGAAAGAAACGATATAGTGTAATGCAGTTACACTGCAGTGATAGCAAGGATTTGTGAATGTTGTAGTACTTCTAATTAATTCTGGAATTAAATGTGAAAGTCTGGATTCCTTGATTTAACATGGAACCTGTTCCAGCTCTGGCAAGGCAGAGTTCTCAGGAGCAAATCTTTGGAGGATCAGGGGTTATGACTACCCTTTCATAGCCATGAGTTTGAAAAGCCAAAAACTAACACCTAAAGGAATGAAGTAGGTAGATAACAAAAGAATGGATGATTTTGTCCCAGAAATCTGAGATTATTGTACTAAGCATGGTTCTACCTGTATGTCTTTTCTCCTGAAATGAGAGTATTTTTGCATCTCCAAACTCTCTATGAAAATAATAAAGTAGGCTTCCTGGAACATCAGAAAAAGAACTTATGCTAGTGCTGAAATAAGAGAAAAGAATGAGCTATCTCAGAAGAGATACACTGGGGATAAAGATTTTCTTTTTTAACATAGCAATAGTAAAACACAAAAAGGGAAGAATCATGAGGGATAGTGATATCAAGGTTGTTCTAAAAATAATAAAAATAAGAAGGCAAGAAATAGAGATTGTCATTTTGTTTTTTGACAAAAGCCATCATACAACTTCTTTTCCTGGAGACACATGTCCCAGGTATGTGATAGCTCTTAAGAGCTGAACAAAGTATTGGATATGTTAATCTCTTAGCCATTTCATGGATTTCCTCGAAAACATTTTATTTAGTAACTTACACTGTTATTTTAAAAAACATTTTGAAACGCAGTCATGCCTGGCAGTAAGGATTGTGATATACCCTTGGCAATTGAAAACTGTGATTATTGACTCAGAAAAAAGATGTGTTTGACACTATTATAGACAGAGGACCTGTCTCTTAACACAGGGTGAGAAATTGAAACAATTTTCTCTGAGACATCTCTGCATTAGGTGGGTGTGACAAGACTGCAATGTTTGCCTTAATCAATGTTGCTTCTTCTGTTCACAGTCCAAGATTATAGTAGGCATAAAACCCCCACTAATATGCATTGTAGATATTATACAAATATATTTATAAAATATATTCTATATATATAACACATGTATACAACATATACACAAGGATGTGTGTGTATGTATATTTCCTATTAGTGCAGAATTTATTTTAAAGTAGTAGATGCTTTTCAACAGACTCATCACCACTGTTTTATATAGCTTTCCCTTTACCTCCCTTAGCTTGCCAGACTTTTACTTTTTCATTTTTAAATAGAAAAACAAGATCTGAGTGCAAAAAAAGAAAAGAAGATGATGGATAATTGGAAAGAGACAAGAACTGAAGTATGATATTATATCAGATTTTACAAAGAGCAAAAGCAAGTTTCACTGAGCAGCAGCCATTCATATGTATTGAAACAATCTGTCTTCCACCGTTGTGGAAGTAATACCATAGTTCATCTCTTGGTATGAGAAGTAATGAAGGTAAAGGACGAAAATACATCATGCTGCTCATGAGTTTCAGATCTAGGCATTATATAAATGATCAGACATAAGCCTGTATTTGCTCAAACTACATCCTCCTTCATATGATGTGGCTTTTATTTTTGACTTGATATTGTGGATCGAATCGCTGTAATGTGATCATTTGAAAGCTGATTATTTTTTTAGAAACTGGAAAAACTTTCACCAGAGAAGTATAATGAAAACAAGTTTTTATTATTGTCCTATAAAAACTGGGGAAGTAATGCAGATACCCCCTTTAAATTTTGGGTTACCTGAATTGTTGGAGAAATTAGGAGATAAACACTTGCATCCACATCTATAAATTGTACACTGTTTCCTTGATGTAAAAAATCAACCACACAACAAATTGCAATGTAACCTTTCTCTTACTCCAAAATAGTGTTCTCTATCTAACTCTGTCATAAACCTATCTTTTGGTAGGTTCCAAGAACGTTTATTTGCTTTGGTTTTACACTGAGCAAGTTGTATTCTTTTAGAATCGGGCTGAATGAAGGCTTCTGTTGAAGTATGTGCTGTCTTAGCTCATCTACACAAATTTTTCAGATGAGTTTTCACAAAGGTGAAAAATTATCTTTTTCTTTTTGGTCTAGGCTTCTCCTTGCTGTTCCGCTATAACCTAATGCCTTTCCCTGTCTTATAGTGTCTTAAAATTGATTGCTTGAAATATGATCTCATTATTGGTTCTTTAATTTTCCTTTTTCCAATGTCAGGTGGAGTATAGTTGAAGATATTTTGTAGTCTTTTGTTTTTATTCTTTTTAAAATTTTCAATCTTTTGTCTTTTTTTTCTTTAAACATCAGTTCTAAATACTATTAGGATAATATCTTGTGTAACACTTCATAGCTTTATTTTTTGTGTTGGCTTATCTGTTTAGATACTCCTATAAGAGCCCTTTTAACATCTTAGAAGTTTGACCTTTGTGTTATGTGAACAAGACAAATTTAAGACTCCACCAGTGTTTGGGGGTAGCAAGGATGCTATGAAAAACTAGTAAATATGCTCTTTGTTGTATTACTCTGGATTACACTTCTACACACTTTTGTATTTTGAAAGGATTGATATTAATGAAAACTTATGGAAAGATAAATGTAGATACTGTAAGAAAAAATCCTTGTGAATATAAAATAGTATTTTTAAATGTCCTTCCATTAGTGAGGTTGTAATTGAAACTTAAAAATACCTTCTCTGTAAGAGATACTCTGTTTATTTATGTACTAGTAATGTATAATATATTCTTATTGAAAAAAAGCTCTGTAAAATCCAAGTCATCTCTATTTGGGCAGTGTAAGTTTGAAGGCAAGAACAATTAATAGACAATACGGGTCAAAGTCTAATACTGGTACTATCTCTACCAGTGAATACAGAAACCTGTGTTTCTTTTGGTCTGTTCTTTAAACTAGCATGGCTGTGTATAACATACTAAGCAAAAATTGCTGAAGAAATATTTAGTAGATACTGTCATGTGAGACTTGCAGTTTCTTACAGTTATTTTGGATTTTGGTTGCACCTTTTTATGCAAATAGTATATATGAATATGGAAGTGCACTTTTTAATATTAACATGACATAAAATTGACTGCATCTGATTTGAATAAAACGTTAAGCCTGTTTCATTTTCTGCACAGCTGTCAAGGATGTGTATATTGTGTAGTGCTGGCTCTGAAATGGTTGAAAATCTTTTGGGAGCACTTACAAAGGCAAACCAGTAAAGGGCACCAGCTGCTGAAAAACACCTGCTGAGCCACTGTGGGAGTAGATGCATCTGCCTGTAGCTAGAAGTAATCTAACCAATTACCTGCTTTTACCTGTCAGGATTTTAATTTGTGTAACGATTCAACCAATGAAACTACTTGTGAATACTGAAATTAAAAAACAAAACAAAACAAAACACAAACTTGGATATTTTTTTATGCAAAGGAGCACTACTTCTGAGCACTAGGAGCCTGTGAAAGCTTCTCGTTCTCATTACTATCTTACGTTCCTGTTTTAATAAAAAACCCAGATATGGCAGCCAAAGGTCTTAGCTACACTGTGCATAATGTCTTACTAAATGATTCAGGCAGTATGGAAGAGATCGTGCTATTGAAAAGCCGGTTTCCAGTTTTTCTTTGGCTTAGTTTGACAGATGGATCTTGGGGGGCTGGCGAGAATATATATTTAATTTTTTTATTGCAGCATGTTATATTGTGGATAGAATCATGGATTGATTAAGGTTGAAAAAGATCTCCAAGATCATCAAGTCTTACTGTCAGCCCAACACCATGGATGGTAATGCATACACAAAAAATGTTTTGCAATCAGAAGTCGTTAGAGAAGTTTCCCAAGTACTTTTTAAAACTGTGGTACTTTTTGTCTTTTAATACTTGAACTTTTGTTGTTCCCTTGCATTGGTGACCTTGCCATGTGAGTTCATCATCCTTCACTTACCCTTTCTTTACCTACAGAAGATCAGGTAGAAAAACTTATGTGAATGCTGCTGGTTTAATTGAGATTTGGGAGAACAAGAGAGCTGTGTTCTCATAGAAAGAAAAAAAAAAAAAGACTGGTGCTTGTAGCTT
Source organism: Phaenicophaeus curvirostris (assembly GCF_032191515.1). Lineage (NCBI taxonomy): Eukaryota > Metazoa > Chordata > Aves > Cuculiformes > Cuculidae > Phaenicophaeus > Phaenicophaeus curvirostris. The sequence continues at coordinate 3,577,232 of NC_091393.1, forward strand.
TCCCTTGTAAAATTTACAATAAGTCATTAAAAATCTATATTGTAAAACAGCACTGACTTCTTGGTTAGCAGTAGTGTGAAATTAACTGAAATAGACAAGAAAATTGATTATGACAGCAGAAGTGATTCCTCTGGGAATACTCTTCTGTTTGCCATTCTTTCATTTTTACTCAATGTGATTAAATAATTACTAGTTTCAACTATAATTACCTTTCAGAACACTCTTAGTTTTTCTGATTTTTGTTAGATATTATTAGGAAGAAATAGTTTGTCACATGTTATGGGCAAGTTCAAGTAAATAGTTTAAAAATATTATCCTTAAGTAGCTTCCATATTGATAGTTTAAATATTCATTTCTCCATGAAAAGTTACAATTGATGCCTTTGTGTTCATAAAATTAATTAGGAATTATTTAAAAATAAAAATACTGAAAGACATTGATGCTTTAAATGTATATAATAAGGTGAAGTGTTGTTACCCTTCTCTTGAATACAGGTTTAAATTTGCTTTCAAAGGAAAACAATATTTAGGCTCCAAATTATGATATTCAACTGACTGTAAATTGTGTGACTTTTATTTATGTATTACATTTTTTAGAGTAAAATAATGACCAATAAAAATCCAACAAGCATTTCAGGTAGACGTGTTCTGCCACAGTGTAGCTGCATGTAGATCAAAGAAATCCAGCTTTCTGGTTCACAGCATTTTTTCCTCTTTTACTTAATCAGTGTAATATTTGAAATCCAAATATATCAGCCTGCTGTCTTTGCAGCTGTTATGTTTGTTGCCTTCGTTACGTGATCAAAATAAGTTAAATACTTAAATTGAGAAAACAACTTGTTACATGTCCATTCCTCACTCTTTAGGGAGGTACGTTTATGCCATTGACTGAATGTAGAGACTTTGGTATAAAGCACATGCAGAGATCTGTAAACTTTTTAGTGAAAACAACTCCAAGTAGTTTAGGCATTTTGATAATTATGACTGGGGAGTGAATAATGTGCCTCTGCTGCCCGCTGTTTAGGGGATAGCCATTTCTCAGTGGAATTTTGTAGTACGAGAGTAGAGGAAGAACGCAGTAGTCTGCTTTACTTTGATAGCATACCTGAAGGCAAGCTTTCATTCTTGGGAGTAATTGGTCTTCGATTTAAAGAGAAATACATGACAGTATTTTAAATTATAATTAAAATTATATTCAAGACAAAAGTTGTTCTTCATTTTCAAGAAATGTAATCTCAAAGTGACAATTTTTGAAGATGAAGGAAGTGTATGCTGATTCTGATATGCTGTAACATCTAAAACATTACATTGCACTGAAAATATTTTAGACAAATTATAGTTTGTCTGATTTTAATGTTTGCCTTTAATTAGCACAATTTTCAGTAGTCACCTTGAGATATAAATCTCTTATCTAGGATAAGAATGTCCCAGGCTTTTCAGTAATAGAAAGGCAACTGCGCTTGTCCATCAAGGGATTCAGTTAGAAATCACCAAATAGTTTTAAATGCTTTTAAAAGTTTTTAGGATAGAGGAGCTACATGAGTAAAAGATTGACTTTATATCTGACAGACTATTCATTTCAGACCTGCAGTTTCCATTAACTTAAAAATCACATAATAACTGTTCATATAGTGGAAGTCTTAAAATTTTCAAAGAGTAGTCACTGTTTGAGTCTGCAGAACAAAAGGGAGCAACAAATAGTGTGGTCTTTCGAAGTTGGAGGACCTCTGTGTGTGTTTTGTATCCTATTCTAACAAAATACTTTTTCTGAATTCTAATTGGAAAATTGGAATTATCCTACTACTTGATCTTTCAGTTAGAATATTGGATCTGAACACATCAAATAAGAGTGGAATTTTTTTTCTTTCCATATGAATAAATAGGTGCGCTTTGTATAATAATAATATCAACAATTATCATAGTAGAAACAATTTCTTTCCATTGTAGCATGCTGGAAATAAATCTGGACAAGAGCTTTTTATTTGCAGGAAACAAAATATAGAGAAGAAGATTTTATTTAGCCATTTGTAAGAATTACTGTTGAACATAGTATAATGAAGGAAACTTCTGTGCCAGTATTCCTTCTTCTCTGCTTTTGTTCCCTGAATTTGAAAAGAATGGGATTTTTTTCTGAGTTATCTGAGGCTACACTGGAGTTCCTGTGTTCCTGAATCTTTTTCTCTTTGCTTTTGACACCCGTGGACCTTTGTCCTTCTGGACCTCTAAGCATGAGACTGTCTCCCTGCCGTGCATATTCCTTAGATGGAGACTTTTTTGGCTTGTTGTCAAGTGTATCTTTAAGTTACATAAGAATAAAGAATACCTCTCTCAAGTTTTGCATCAGTAATTCGCCTGTATCAGAAAATAGACTGGTTTGCGTATCAGTAGCTACTATAACAGCCAAACAAAAATTCTGGTCCAGTTGTAACCTGCAACATGTATCCTTTCCGAAGTTCAAGTAAAAACTGTTAAATCTGTAGTGCTGTATGCAAAGCAAGAACTATCTTCCTGATCAGCCTTTCAGCTTTTGTGATTCTGCAGTTTTCAGTGTCTTAATTTTCCATTAATCTAGATGAAGAGAATTGCTGACTGGAAATGCCCAGGTGCGGTCCTTTAGAAACTTTGGTGTCTTTATATCCTGACCCGTGCCTCAGTCATTCACAGAAGTCTATGTGGTGTGGGAGGATCTGGACTTCGGTCCCTTTTGTCTGATGTCTATCTCTTCTTCATGGTCAGCATTTTTCAGGTTTGGCCAAAAACTATCCATTGTTTTTGGTCAATACTCTCCATCCCTACTAGATTTTCCAGTTTTCTATTTAGGCTATTTACAGTTGCAGTAGCCACCTGTTTTTGAGATAAATATATACCCTCATCAACACAACTTACTACTAAGAAATTATTTTCTTTTTTTTTCTTTTTTTCTTTAATGTTTGTAGTGATATAGTCTTTCAAAATGGCAACAAGTATATGGAGTGAGAAAAATAAATTATATCTCTTGATGAGATGCAGTTGTTTCAAAACTCTGCCAACTAGTTCCGAATCTGGTTCATGCAAGAATTTAGCTTTCACAGAGTAGTTTGTGTACGCTCATGTAATTTAATAATCTCTTTATTTGTGAAAAGTTAGCTCAAACCATTTTATATTGGTTGCATAAAGGGCTTTGGTTTTTATGTTGTGCGTTAGTAGAGCAACTTTTTTCCTCACCAGCAGCCAGAACTTACGTCGCCCCTTGCATAATTCCTTCGTTATCTTTCCTTCTTATTTGTTGGATTTCTCCTTTTGTCTTGCAGCGTCTATATTCTTGCACAACTAGAAAAGCATTTTCTGTATTAAGTGTTTGATTACAGTTACTTTGAGATAGTGTGCCTCTAACAGTGATTTTTGTTTCTCTTTCCTTTTAAAGAGACACACTCTGTTTTCCCAGGGGAATAAATTAAGAGAGCGATATGCCAGCAATAGAGCTAGGAGTCTGCTTTAGTTGTATACAAGTGTAAGAAATTATGAGTGTGTTCTCTGAACTGAAAAAAAAAACCAAAACCAAACCTGTAGATTAAATAGGCTGTGGAATATAAACATCAGTTTCCTCATTGCTCCGTCTAGAAAAGTCACGAAGATGGTGGTAGTGCAGGTGTTAATCCATAGCAGTTTAGGAGGAACTTTGCTGTTAAGGGTAACAACATTTTAAGTGTTTTAAAATTTGTAGATGTTTGTGTGTTTTACTCTTCCACACACTTAGCTTTTTATAGCATTAACTTATTTTAAAATTTTACTTGATACAGTTAATATTGATTAAATGCAAGCAAATTTGACTCAAATCCTTCTATCCTCGTAAGATTTTAGCTTCTGATCTTATTAGGAAATGCCACAACTGTCGCCAATTTTCCTTTTGCTATTTTCCCACTAGCTGCATTACTTCAAGGTAATTTTTGTGTGTAATTCACAAATGACATCAGAGAGCTCTGAGAGGAATCTGTGTTCTTGTCTCCATCTCGTTGCTGTAATCTGGAATAATTCTCTTAACATGAGATACTTTTGAGTTTGCAACAGTGTTACTGAAATCACAATCTCACCTCTGTGTCTTATTTGGATGTCAAAATTTGTGTACTAGCTGTGCTGTAGAAATAATTGTTTCTATGGAAAAATCTTTCTGAAACACTTTATTATCCATTTCTTCAAATCAAATCACAGAAGGTGTAATCATTCTGTCTATAATCTTTTGTCATATTATAAATAGGCTTGGGAACACAGCAATTCTCTCAGTGAGGGGAGGAAATACCCCAAACTGTTTCAGTGTTTTAACTCAGAGCAGTGAAAGCCTTGGAGCTACAATGCTTTCCCATCATTTCCAGTCTATATAAGCAGAAGTCTTTGGGTTTAATCTATACATTGAACTAAAGAGTATTTCTCAAAGTTTTTTTTTTTTAATACAATGATAAGTGTTTCAATACTTCAGGAATGTATAGAAAACGTATGACTAGTGAACTTGTTTTGTATAGCTTAGCTTGTCAAAAGAATAGTTTAGATAATGTTGGTGGCAGTGTATCTGTAGTCTTAAAAGGATTTTTCTTGTAATTACTTCAGGCATGTCAGCTCTTAGCTGTCATATATGTAGTTAAATATTTATCCTAAAAACTTCTGCTTTTGAAGAGATCTCTCTTCTTTCTTCACTAGAGCAGGTGGTAGGACTGATCATTTTTAAAAAAAAAAAAAAGAAAAAAACACAAACCCACCAAAAAAACAACAGGTGTTGCAGGGAAGGGGATGGGTATTCTTTAATTATTTTTTTCAATTAGATGTTTTTTTCAAGGACTGCTTGTGTTACCATAGTAGGAGAGTAATATGCTACTAGATTTTGCTGCAATTTGTTTTTTAATGGAACTGTCCTACAATTCCTCTGGATGGTTCTTCTCTAATGGAAGTCTGTTTGTTGAAGAGCACTCACTGTTATGAGCTGCCCAAAATGTTCATATTTCTGAGAACTGAATAACTGTCAGGAAAAAAAGTTTCAGTATATTGGCAGACACAACTTCGGAAAGTCTGGAGGTAAAACGTTTAATCAGGATTTAAAAGCAGCATTCTGAATAAAGTAAAAACATAATAATTTTCATAGTTTGTGTGCTATGATAACTGTAAGCAGAGGTAAGTTTCATATGCAATGAATGTATATGTGTATTTTTTTTTCCCTCAGGATACTTTTTTATTCTTCTGTACTCTCTGTCAGAATCTAGGAAAAATTTGCAGTGTTTGTTTTGAGTTCAATGACACTGATATAATTTTCAAAGTATAACAGTTTCCCTGGTTTCTTATGGCCACTGCTACTTAAAAACCTATTGCATTAACCAGTGAATTGAAAATTTTAAAAAGCAAGATTTCGTAGCTTTCAGAAAGATGATATTTAATTCAAATTGAAAACATGTTCAGGAAAGTCTAATGGGCTGTGATCCTGTGTTCTGTAGAATGTCAGAGTATGCTTTTACCCTTATGGTTCATTATCTGTCATTTCTAAAAATTTCTTCTGACTTCTTAATCTAATTAAGGGACTGGAGCATCTTTCATGTCAGGAGAGGCTGAGAGAGCCAGAGAATTGGAGGCCCCAGGGGGTGAGGGATATCTTACAAGTGTATACAAATACCTGCTGCAAGAATTAGTAACAAAGGTAGCCAGACTCTTCAGCGGTGCCCAGCACTGGTCACAAATTGAAAGATATGAGATTTCATCTGAACGTGGGAAAGTAATTTCTTTTGCTGTTAGGTGTTCAGACACTGGTACGCCTTGCCCAGAGAGATTGTGGAGTCTCCATCCTTGGAGATGTTTAGAACCCAACTGCACAGTCCTGGGCCACCTGATGTAAGTGATCCTGCTTTGAGTAGGGGGGTTGGACTAGATGATCTCCACACAAAATGATTCTCTGACTATCACTAAGAGTGACATGGATAGCCATACTGTGCAAGAACTGCTTTTAGTTCTAGTGTAGTCACCTGTAATACACAGAGCTTTGAAACCAGCTGCTGCTTCTCTGGTGCCATTTGCTACTTGCATCTATCTAATGTGTTTTACTCCAAGCTTCCTTTATAGCACATAACTCTTCAGGTACTACGCTTTGGATGAGACATAATTTTTACTTACTTGAAGAAATTGTAATGCTGATTATGGCCCAAAGCCAATCCTAAGCTCTATTTGGCACACTTATATAATTTTCATATCTTTGTATATGCAACTTGTTCTTACAAAAATTGTCCCCCTGAGTCAATGAAACCTCTCTGATATGATTTGGTGCTAAATGGAGCAGATCCAAGTATCATGCAGTTTTTCTTCTATATGTTATGAGCCTTTGCTTAGAATGTATATGTGTGCTTTGAAAGACAACATTTCAGTCTTTTGGACAGGCATGAAGCTATATTCTCAAACAGTACTTCTAAGTGAATATCAGAATAATGTGACCATTGAGGTATTTACATAGTTATATTTTTGTTCATTTATTATTGTTCCGAACTCTTATGAGCCCCAGTTGCATGGAAGTAGCAGAATATGAAAAATATCATCAGGAGAGCGAATCTATGGAAGTCCCCATGTATATCATCCATATTTATTTGTGAGTGTACCTTCAGTAGCAGAATAGGATTTACACTGGTTCAAAAGTGCTCTAAGTGTATGCAGGCATAATTAGAAAGCAAGGGAGACAACTAAACGTTAATAATTTGAAGGGATAGTAGGAATGTACTTACTAACATGTGTATGTGTATATATATACACACATATGTATGCATATATATCTCTCTCTAGATAAATTTTGTGTATTAGTAGGTATGTAGAGATATATGTTTTAACCAACAACATTCAGAAGTACAGCAATGGGGAAAGATGTCCTAAAGTTTATTTAGATGCCAGGACAAGGGACACCTGAATTTCCTGAGGTTTATGGGTTTTCTGTAAAATAGCATGGATTAGTCATGCTATTACCAGTTAAATCAATTATCTTTTTAACAGGAACTGCAAAAGAACAACTGACTACAGAATAAGATTTGTTGCATCTAAAATATATAAGATCATTTGATTAAATTATATCTACATTAAAATTAAGCCAATTAGTAGGGAAAATGCTGAAAATGTAAACTTGATCTATGAGTGCAATGGATTATCTTTATGATAAATGGGTAGTGATATTTGTTATAATATGACAAAAGTAGTCACCCTGGTAGAACATTTATTTTAGGTAGTTTTATGTGATGGAGATTAGGACAGATGACTAACATTTCTTTTTTCTGGGGTGATGAGAAACTTCATCTGGTATTACATGACAACTGGAAAAATTGAGGTAGACAAGACAAAATGTCTCTTAGAATGAGGAATATAAAGAAAATGACATGTAGATAAATCTATAAAATATGATAATTCTAAGGAGATACCACCCAAACATGTTTTCTAGATAAACTGCTAAGGATTAAAATGGTTATATTTTTTCTGGCCTTGCTCTGGATAAGGTAAGATATATTATGTTATGTCCAGATGGAGATCTGTGACAAGTGATGTCCCTCAGGGGTCTGTACTGGGACCAGTGCTGTTTAATATCTTCATCAATGATACGGGCAATGAGATTGAGTGCACCCTCAGCAACTTTGTAGATGACGCCAAGCTGAGTGGTGCAGTTGCCAAACTGGAAGGGCGGGATGTCATCCAGAGGGACCTGGACAGGCTGGAGAAGTGGGCCTGTGAGAACCACATGAGGTTCAACAGCGCCAGGTACAAGGTCTTGCACCTGCATCAGGGAAATCTGCAGTTTCAATACAGGATGGGGGATGATGTGATGGAGAACAGCCCTGCAGAGAAGGACTTGGGGGTGCTGTTTGATGAGAAGATCAATGTGAGCCGGCAGTGAATGCTGACAGCAAACGGGTCCAGAGGAGGGCTACAAAGATGATCAGGGGGCTGGAGCACCTCTTCTTTGAGGACAGCCTGAGGGAGTTGGAGTTGTTCAGCCTGCAGAAGAGAAGGCTCCAGGAAGATCTTATAGCGACCTTCCAGCACCTGAAGGGGGCCTACAAGAAGGCTGGGGAGGGACTGTTCACAAAGCCTGTAGGACTAGGAGCAATGGCTATAAACTGGAGAGGGGCAGCTTTAGACTGCTTATAAAGAGGCAAATCTTCACCATGAGAGTGGTGAGGAGCTGGCACAGGTTGCCCAGGGAAGCTGTGGGTGCTCCATCCCTGGAAATGCTCAAGGCCAGGTTGGATGGGGCCTTGGGCAGCCTGGGCTGGTGGAATGTGTCCTTGCCCATGGCAGGGGGATTGGAACTAGATGATCTTTAGGGTCCCTTCCAACTCAAATCATTCTATGATTCTGTGTCTGTGCTTACCAATACTGAATTTAGTAGTTGCCACTAAAATACTAGCATTGTACCTTGAAGCTGACTTAAGTCCACCTTAGGCTATGAAATGGAAGCTTGTGTTAGTGAGTTTAATTGCATCTGACAAGCTGTTTCTGTCAACTAATGTTAATGCGTGAAGTGACAGAGTGAAAGGTGATCTCAGCTTTTAATGGAACTTGTAGTTAGCACCCTTTTGTTCTGGTTGAGGGAGGGTGCTATGGACCGTAGCAGGTTTCAGAGACATGCCTGGGGATAAAAGTTTCTGCTGTATCATATTTATTAAACTCGGCAGGATTACAAGGTCTGGCTAATGAATTGCATGACTAAAGCTCTCTCTAATGTGGTGATGGCCTGTACTATTGAGAACAAACACCGTTACTACCGTGTTGTTAAAGCAGTTGTGTTTCTGAGTTGTAGCTTGCATGCAGACTGTGTCATATAGACTTATTCATTAATATTACTTCAATGACTTTAACAGTCCTGTCATATTTTTAAGTTGCTGTTAGAGCACCAACACACAAATATCTTCTTAACAAAATGACTAATTTGGAATATCTTCATTAAGTGTAATCTCATTTACTCATAAATACCTTAGTTGTAATAGCAAACTCATTGGGAAAGAATTGGAAAGCTTGCTGAAGTAAAAATAAAGGTTTTATAAATTCATATTGGAGATGCATCTTCCGGTTTGTGGAAAGAGTTGCTTCTTGGTGGTCTTTCATGTAGATCTGTGCTTATGTAAAAATGGCACTACTTTAGATATGAAAATGTGTTTGCTGAGACTAGCACTCAGATTGTATTCTGCTTAAACTTCCTTCAATTTGCATAGAATTCTAGGGATAGTCAGTTGTAGAACAGAAAGCTGAAGAATGTTGCATCTCAATCACCTTCAGTAAAAAACAGATTCCGCCATCCAGTGGCTACCAGTCCTTTAAGCAAGAAGGAATCTAACTGGTTTATCTGAAAAATAATTGGTCTGTAGAAGACTGGACTGCCATTGATATGCTGGGTGGGGTGAGGGGGGGAGGAATTGTTTTCAGCTTTCAAACTAGATAGTTTGTGCAAATGACAAATTAAAAAACCAAATCTAGTACTTTTCTCAGACTGTGGGCTTCTGTGCATAGGGTTATATATCTGTGTGCTGTCTAGTTTTCCCTTTTGACAGCAGAACTACTGGTTTTGGATTATGAATGTAGCTCTACTTACTACTTGGATTAAAATTAAGTTTTGGGGAAAGGTAATCTGTAATAATTTTTCAACCAAATGGGAACTTGATTTGAAGAAGCCTTAAGATACAGTTTATTACTGGAATTCCTTTCTCTTGTAGCTTTTTAATGCTTAATATATTCCTGCAGAGTTACCTTTCAAAGAGTATTATGCATTGACTGTGTCCTGTGATGGTGAATGTTGTGTATTGGTTTGTCAGTGCCTGCATTTTAATTTTGAGTTGCTTGGAAATTAGTGTGTTGAATGGAAGTCTGTATTCTGGTCAGGATACTGTTATTTAAAAAAACACTTATAGTTCTTAATCAGGCGTTTATGGGTTTTATTTTTTATTAATCTTTATTCCAGTCATAATATTTCTGTTTCAATCAGCTTAGCATCTTTCCAGAAAGCAAGCTGGGGTTCATTTTTCTAAATGGTTACTCAGCTTCACCTGCTCTTTCTGGAACATCTGCTTGATTGCTGCTTACAAAGTCAATCTTAACCCGTAGTGTTTCTTTACAGTAGGAAAAGAAACAGGGATTATTTTTATTTCTCTAAATGTTTATTTATTTTTGCTAACCATTGCATGTCTCTGCACTACAATATACGTAATTTCTTCCAAATGTTGAGGTAAAAGTTACCTTACGCTGCCAAGTTAAGTATTAAGAGAAATGGGAACAAATACCTTCCTAGAGGAAATAGGTTTAGACAATGCTTAAACACATACTTTATTTAAGGTTATTAACATTCATGTAATAACTTGTATGTGTAAAGCTATGTGTATAGGGAGACTTGTATGTGTAAAGCTGCCATGTGACTGTGAACAATTCCTGTTGTTCTTTTCTGAAGATACTTACACTAAACTTCATTTAGACAACTGTGTTTCTGCTTTTGTTTACAATCTCCTTCTTTTATAATATACATATTGTGCAGTGCAGTGTAGTGTTTTGTTACTTCAGTTCTGTTGTCACCAGTTGTGGTTGTCAGTTCCTCTCCATAGATCCTTCGTTAAATACGCTATAAACAGTGTTCATCAGTGTAAAATTTATGGTGTTTATAACAGCTTCTAAAACCAACTAGATGGAATGGGTGGGAAAAAGAATAATATAAACATTTTCAAAGACTTGTCAAGAAATCTCAAAATGAAATAACAGGCAAAATAGAAACCTGAAAAGACTAAAGAGGCCATAAAAATAGCTGATTTAACTCTGATAGCATTAATGTAATTAGCAGGTCTCCAAGATACCCATCAATACTTTGTAATAGTCTCATTCATGAAGGTGGAATTAATTTTGAAGACCATACACCAAATTAACACTATATATACAAAACTTGGTGTAAAACAGCTTTCCTCCTGCAATCTTGCAAGCCAAATAAACTGTGAAAGAACGATAATAGTGAAAACTGTTGTAATCCTGAAATTCAGCCACTTAAAAATCTGAAGGAACCTGATGAGAAGTACTGGAATTACTTATATTAGATATATATTTTTTTTCTCCTTCACTAAAGACACTTAACAGTTTAGAATAGTTATTTGAATGTATTTGAGATGTGTCCATCTGTAAATACAAATGCAATCCTTTATTTTAATGGAACTTGTTTTTTGAGTGTTGCACAAGAATTTTTCAACCTGAAAGCTTTGCTAAGACAAACATAGCGCTAAACTGAAAAGAATATTTTTTAAAATAAATAGTGTGTTAATTGCACAGTATTTGCATTGACTTTGATATTAGTAAATGTTGGTTATTAATATTTCAGATCCTCTAGTAAAAAACGACAATTGGCCAGTCATTAAGTATATAATTTCTGTATATTTCAGCATAGGGTATTGTCATGTGTTGTGAAAATGGTATACTAACCTAAATTTACAATTTGCATCTCAGCGTCTCACAAAAGGCCACCACCAAGAAGCTGCAGCAAAATTATAGACCTAGTGCTGTTTGTCACAAAGTTCTTTAAAATAGTTGATTTAAATAGCCGATAAAGCTCTCATTCCTAAGCTTGCATTACTTGGGGTAGCAATAAATTGGGTACTGTTCAAATAATTTGATTAGAATTTGAAAGAGTATTATTATTAGTATTGGAGAGACTATTACCACAGCAAATGAGTGTAAATTAACTAAAATGCCAAGAACAGTGAAAAGGGAGATCTTCAGGAGGTGCTTTCAGGATTGGTATTTACAGTGAATTTGTACTTCTGTGTTGTTCTACAATTAAAATAAAAATTACAATCACAAAAAAATCAGTAAGATACTTTTCATAATTATTAGTAGAAGCAATTCAGGTTATTATATTAATTTTTCAGAGAGACCAAGAGGAACAAAAGTACTTTTATAATTTATGATTTCTACTTTGTAATGTATGCATTAAACTATAATAACTATAATTGCCTGTATTGGCTCTATAATTTAATTCTTGAAAACATTCTCTAAGTTTGTTTGGGACTACACATAGAAGTTTTATGTTCCTCTTGGAGGCTACAGTTTGTTGTAAATATTGTTGGAGAAAGGTCTGAACATTAATAATTGCAAGATGGGGATTTCGTCAGTAGCAAATAGAAGATTGTTAGTGAATTTGTGTGTGTATCTGTTTGCATAATTTAACTTTATTGCACAAAATTAATCATAAATATTTTTTAATCGTGTTTCTTCAACAAGTTCCTGTGTATTGCTGCCTCTTCTCCCACTGAAGTAGTCCTAGTTTGTCATCTTGAAGATGTATATTCTTCTGACTATTGCTGTTTTACCGATGTTTAATTATTAATTGGTCATTATTTTACTGTATATTAATTTTGGTCACATTCTTGATTAAAAATAAATTCAGTGCTGAAATAGAATGCAGCTAAAGATTTTGATTCATTTTAAGAGATGTTATCCTGCTATGTTTGGTTTCCTTGTGGATTCAGTATTTGAAGGTTGGGCAGGGGTGGTAACCTCCAAATAGAGTCCTTGGAATAATAAATATTGAATAAATAAATATTTTATTGAAATATATTTCAATGGATATCTTAAGTTTTGCTACTGTGTTTTTTTTTCATGATTAATATATGTTTGCACACATACATATGTGTGTCCATATATGTATAAAAACCTCAAAATATGTATGTTGTTTGTTTTAACAGATTGGACAACTTGCTTTTAAAGGCATGAAAAGACTAAACCGAATCCAATCTATAGTTTTTGAGACTGCCTACAACACAAATGAGAACATGTTAATCTGCGCCCCCACTGGAGCTGGGAAGACTAACATTGCTATGCTGACAATCCTTCATGAAATTCGCCAGCATGTCCAGCATGGTGTTATCAAAAAGGATGAGTTTAAGGTAGGAATTTAATGAACCAAGTAAATGCTTTTTAACTTTTAAGGTAAAACTCATTCTATGTTATACATGGAATATAAAACCAGGAAATTTTCAAGGGTGTTACAATCTTCCAAGTCAAAGATAAAGCTAGTTTTGATTTACTCCAGTACTCTCAAAACTATTCCTATTTGTGTTCTGAAAATCTTATTATGCACGTAAAAAGCTATGAAAACACATTTAGCTTTGATGCAGAACCAATTTTGAAAATGATGAGGCTTTATAAACAAAGTCCATTGTCCTTTAAACAGCTGCACACTTATCCAACAAAGATAACTACTTTTCATATATCACTATTAAGATTTTTCACTGTAAGTGCCTGGCATCATATTTCACAGTGAATTGTGATTTGTAATGGTTGCCATGAAATAAACGACATTGTGGGGTTTGCTCATTTATCAAGTGAGTGTCCTTTTGGTGCAGATTGTGTATGTTGCTCCTATGAAGGCTTTGGCAGCTGAAATGACAAATTACTTCAGCAAGCGTCTGGAACCACTAGGAATTACTGTGAAAGAGTTGACTGGTGATATGCAACTGTCAAAAGGTGAAATTCTGCGAACACAGGTATGCCTAATATTTTAACATATTGTTCTGTGTATGGATTTCTGTCTCTTCATCAGTACACTAGTCTTTTTTTAAAAGTTCTCATAAGAGTATTGATGGAGCAGCTGAAATGTTATTACTGAGTCTGTAATTACACTGGTTATGTTCTGTGATTTAAAACATCTGTAATATCTTCAGCAGTGGGCACATTAAACTCTTTAGTTTCTGCCATTTGGTCTTATTAATATGGCACCCCACTTCCATATAACCTCCTTATAAAATCTTACCCAATTTTCAGCTTGTGAACCTCAGTGGAGTGTACCCCTACCTATGCTTTCAGGATTATAAACCAAGAGATTTATGTATGTGTTTTTAAGGACCTACCCTTCATAATTTCAAATTTGGTATTCTTTGCTAATAACCATCTTTGAAAAAATTGCAGTTGCTCTGCAAATGGTAAATTCTAAATAAATTTGAAATGCCGTAACAGCATTGTTACAAATATGCCAAAGTAGTAAGTGTTTTTATTTGGGGGAAAACAGAAGTTAGTAAACCTGTAGGTTCCTGTTAATGGCTGATATTCCTTTTCCTTTATAAGGACAAATCAGGACAAGTATAAGGCACTGCATGGTTAAACATTTGAACATTCATAGACATGACTAAAATTTACTTCTTTAGCCTCATAAATAGTATTACATAGATGGAGATTTTTCTCTATCATCCAGCATACACATTCACAGAATCACAGAATCATTAGGTTGGAAAAGACCCACAGGATCATCGAATCCAACCATTCCTATCAACCACTAAACCATGCCCCTCAGCACCTCATCCACCCATCTTTTAAATACTTCCAGAAAAGGTGACTCAACCACCTCCCTGGGCAGACTCTACCAGTGCCCAATGACCCTTTCCAGGAAAAAAATTTCTCTGATGTCCAGCCTGAACCTCCCCTGGCAGAGCTTGAGGCCATTCCTCCTTGTCCTATCCCCTGTCACTTGGGACAAGAGGCCAGCTCCCTCCTCTCCACAACCTCTTTTCAGCTAGTTGTAGAGAGCAATAAGGTCTCCCCTCAGCCTTTTCTTCTCCAGGCTAAACTACACCAGTTCTCTCAGCTCCTCCTCATAAGACTTGTTCTCCTACTTCTTCACCAGCTCTGTTGCTCTTCTCTGGACTTGCTCCAGAGCCTCAACATCCTTCTTGTGGTGAGGGGACCAGAACTGAACACAGTATTCAAGGTGCAGTCTCACCAGTGCCGAGTACAGAGGGATAATAACCTCCCTGGACCTGCTGGTCACGCCATTTCTGATACAAGCCAAGATGCCATTGGCCTTCTTGGCCACCTGGGCACACTGCTGGCTCATGTTCAGTCGGCTGTCGACCAACACGCCCAGTTCCTTCTCGTCCAGGCAACATCCCCAGGTCCTTCTCCTCCTGTCATCGTATTTATTTCAGGCAAATGCTGTTTGTGTCAGTGAGATATCCTTTTTCCAAAATATTAAGGTGCTTTCACATCTGTTCTTACAAGGAGTTCTTTAATTACTCTTCTTCCTTCTGCTTTGTCCAAGAGGCAGAATAAGACTTGGCTGTAATTATCAATATGAACATTTATAAATGTAACGTGTAGTAATCATTGATTCAGATTAGTTATATTTTGTCAGCATTTTATATTTTTAAAGTAAGGCTAGAGAGAACTCTTCAAATGACAAGAAGAGATATCTATATGTAATTAATAATAAAGAAGACCACTACGGTAATCTAGTATGAAGCCCTGGAGAAGAGTCTTCCTTATTAGAATATGTATATGCCTAAGTATTAATGCATACACTCACAATGCTGTGGTAACCAATAAATAACAAACCAGTATCAATGAGTAACAGCAAAATATCACTGGTCCTGTATCAGAATTACTTTGCAACTCTGCCTAAATTTGGGGTTGCGAAATAAAAAACATTCCAATGGGGACTTTTTAATAGTTGAAATTATTTACACAGATGAAATTATTTGAAATTCCTGTTTTCGCAGTACTTTTCAGCTAGGGCACATAATCAAGTAGGTCAGTCTTAATGGTGAGAGAACATGTGTAATCACTGGCAAAACTGAAGTAACAGTGGAAAAGCCTGCTCTGAATGTAACTTTGAAGTTTGATGAGGGAGATGAATGTATAATGGAAAAGTGCTAATTTTTCTTGCTCTCCTAGTTTGCAGTGTAATTCATAAAATCTCGCCTCATTACTAAATGTTTGCTTACATCCAGTAAAAGAAGTAATGAACAAAAAAGCCCCTAGTTTCAGGCATTATTAAGGAATGTGTGTGGAAAATGGTTTACAAAGTTACTCCAGTAATAGGAAATTGTTAATATAAACAAAATATTAATTTAGATCAACATAGCAATTTAAGTGTAGAAAGACTTACTATATCATGCCTTCTTATCTAGCAGCATAGTTCTTAATTTTCCTTTCGGGAAGAGACTAAAGTAGATTTTTTTTTAATAAAAATCAAGAAGAAATGACAGGGGTATCATATGGCAAATGACCTGGGGTTTTGGCAAATGATCTGGTTTGGGGGTATTTTTGCTGCCATGGATTCATCTCATTGCTTGGATTTTTTTTTTTTAAATCTGAAAGTTACTCATCTTCAAGTACAGTTTAAGGATTTCTGTTGTTCCATATGTACTTCATAGACAGAAGTATAAATATGAATTGTGGTGCATTTGGAGAATGGAGGTGGAAGAAAAATGGTCTCTAGAAGAGGAAAATTTAGAAACCTTTGTGTTATATGTGACCTGAATTCAGTTCCTAGATTTTCAAAGGAACTCTAAAGCATTAATTAATTTCAGTTTTGTTTTTGCATCGGTAATAGTTTTATTCCTTGCTCTTCAAAACATTGGAAAGGTTAAAAAGACAAATACATAAAGCCCAAAAATTCTAGGACTGAGAGTTATTAATTTTTTGGTTTTTTTGTTAGTTGTGGCAGGTCAATCTTCCCTTATGATTAGTCAGAATTTTAAGAGGTGCAGAGAAGAGAGAAGACCAATCCAAGAGTTACTGCTGTAATTGTTGCTGCTTTTCTTGGAGACTCTGGAGCCTAGCAGTGGGCTTTGTTTTATCCCTGCTTATCAAAGTGCACTGAAGATATGTAGTCTTACTATAAACTAGGGAAAGGGCACTTTCTTGTGCTGCATCTTGCTTATTGCTCCTTGCATATATTGTTTCCTAAGAAACGTCATGAGCTTTCTTTCATCAAATACGCACTTAAACCACCTCATCCAAGCTTTTTCATTTCATTGCTTTTTACTCTATATTAATTGATTCTTGTTTCAAAGCTTTATTTTACTTTTCAACCTCTCTAACGTATGCATTTCTCAGACAGGAATACTCTGTCTGGTAAGCATTGCTGCCTTATTTATGGTTCCAGAGTTCCCTTGCCAATCATTACCTTGCTTTTTAGTCTTTACTACTGTAATAGATTAAGTGCCTGTGTTCAACTGTAAAGCAGTTTTCCTGGAAGAATTAATGTTACAGCAGGTGGATGCATGCACACAATTTAAGTACACAGGGATATTAAACTATAGTGTGGGGGATAAAAGGCAGGAGTAGGATCATCAACTGAAGCAAATGCAGGCGTTTCAGGTTGGATCCCTGTTTCAAAAAAGCTCAGCTGATTCTTCTGGAAACTGAAGGCCTGTTATAGATCTCCTGTGACAGTTGCCTTCTGACTGTTTTCTGAGCAGTTACATTTTCACCATCTTCATTTTCATCATCAGGTGAATCAAATCAGTCACAATGAAAGATGTAAAAGGAGGTGATTGTCAGGTGTTAGTTAGAAGTAGCACTTCAGTGACAGTTTTGATAATTTCCTCATTCCTTTCCATCCTTCATGCTTCATCCTTCATACTTTGCCTATGTATTTAAATGTGTGCTTTGTAAGTCATTACATGCATCTGTTATGCTTATTCTGATGAGGAAAAATTGCTTTATCTGACAAATTGCTGCTTGCTGTGTCACTTCTCAGGAATCCACTTTTTCTACAAATATTTTTAAAATATTAAAATGCTAGCCAAGGTAAAGTAATAAGTAATTTCAATATTCATTCCTTTTATGGCACAATTTTTCAGGAATAACTTTTTCTTTATGCTTTCCATGCTCTCATTTATATTAATCCAGAAGGCATCCATGTTGCTGCTATTTATAATGTTATACCTTTAGATGATTTTACTTCCATGTTGTTTCATACTATACATTGAATGTTTATTGACAGTACTGTGGTTCCAACATATACTTCGGAAGCTAAACTTTTAAAAAAGTTTTTTCTAGTTTTCCCAGTAAAAAAAATCAAAATAGTTGCTTTGTTGATTCTTCAGTCTAACCTGCTCCCCACGTCTTGCACAGGGAAAGCAACAGCTTTTACTTACATAACTGTAAAATGTGGGATGCATGTTAAAGCTGTCAGACACAGTTACCCTTCATGTTTTGGTGTAAATGTAAATATTGAACATGTTGCTCTAACATTTCAGACAGAATAGAGCATAATAGTACATAAATAAGTGCTTCGCTGAACCTGGCAACAGAAGAAAAAAAACTTGTTACAAAAATAAATAACTCTAGCTATCGTACTGGTGTTTTTTAATATGTTTAAAGTTTTTTAATTGTCTAAATAAAGTTATATTAACTTTTCGCTCTCTTTTCGGCATTAAAAAAAACAATCTAAGGAAGTCTATTTCCCTACAGTTGATTTTTTTTTTTCTGTCAGCTCTATTGTAAGCATGTTTGTATACTGACATACTGTTACCTAGGAAACTGATTCTTAGACATCACTTAAACGACAGTGATATTAAGCATATTTTAGCTGTAATCTGTTGTTTGATAAGTTGGTTTTGGTATGTCAGTGTTTAAATGGAAAATATTCATAAGTAATAAATCACATATTTTGCTGAATAGCATTTGAGATGACATGAAGTGTTTTGTTAGAAGGCAATGGATTATTTGGGGGGTTGTCCTTAAGGACTTATTTTGAGTGTGCATACATGTAGCTACTCAGTCTTTGCTTTATATGTTTCTGAAAATTATGTAAGACAAAATCAACTTGACGGCTTCCAAGTCAGTTGGCTTTGTTTCCAGTGACTGTAGTAGTCATAGTTAGCTTTTGAAAGTTTGGAGAATACAACTGGAATTGGAGCAGCATAGATTTATAACGTAATCAGTAAGTCTGAAGGCACTGCCCTTCACTGTGTACATTGTATTGTAAGCTGATGTGTAGCATGATGCCTTAACATATACGAAGAGTGGTAGCCTGTGTTGGGTTCTAGAAATGCCTTCTGACCTTAGCAATTAGTAACTTCTGAAGGTAGTCTGTATCAAAAAACATGTAGGAGATAATTTCTCTTTAATGTTTTATGCATATGTAACATGAAAAAACATTGAGGTCCTTCACCTAGCACAGTGAAAATTTATCAAAATTTCTTCCACTTGTATAAACTTAAAAAGTAATTCTTAAAAAATCATCCTGTTAAATCTGTTAAAGGTATTTTATTTTCATGTTAAGGGAAGTTATTTTACTGTTTTAATGCATCTTCAGTTACTGTATTTCTAACCCTAAACTAGTACCTCATCAGTTTTGTATGAGATATGTTATGCTACAGTCCTTGTCAACAGCTAGTGTCCTAATTCAAATAAGTACATATAGGTGAGACTGACGTTTTAAAGTTGAAATAAATTTTCTATCATGTTTTTGGTTTGTTTTGTGCCTCAGATGTGCTTATATAAGCCAGACTTGTTTTATCATTCCTGTATCTCTTGCTTTGCCTTGAAGACTGGCAGACTGTCAGCTTTGCTCACTACAGACGTGTCTTGGTGTTAAGGTGAGATTATCAGTGCTTTCTGTGTTGCTAAATATATGCAGCAGCTGAAAACAAACATGGTCAAATTTTGAAAGCAGGCTAATTTCCCCAACCTATAAACCTCTATATATCTCTCTGCATATCTCTGTTCCTTCCTTCTCATATTCTTGGAGTTAAAGGGATTCTGAGAGCAGGAGAAGGAAATTTATTGTCTTTTAAATAAATATTATGGGAAAATGATTAAACCTAATATTGTGAATAGTCCTGATTCTGTCACTTCTGAACTATCGAATACTTTTTTTTTCACTCTCTTGGAATATAGATTTATTTTTTAATAGATGAAACTATTTCAGTTCTTGTTATTTTTCATGTTAATCAAGAAATTGATTATACAGAAAGCAAAGTTATTCAGTTAAAATACATTATTGTATTTTCTTTAGTCTTTTACTATAGTACTCTAAGGCCCACAAAAAGAGTTTCATACATTTACAGAACTGCAAGGCTGCGCCTTGCAACATGGGCCAACCAGCCTTCACAGGAACAGTCGTTTCTAAAATGTTTAAGTCTCTGCAGCCCTCCAAATATCTGTCTCTTTTTGTCATGGATTTGATAAAAGTTAACTGCCTGTCCAGTAAAAGAAAGGGATATCCAAAGCAAACGATATATCTAACCTTAGTTTGCTTTCCACCTTAAGTGCTTTTAAATATTTCTTCTAACAGATATGAAGTGGGAAACCTAGAGTAGCGTTCACTGCTTTTTTAAAAAAAAAAAAAAAAAACCTGCCTTCTTCATAAACTTTTGTAATTTCACAACTCTGAAAAATTCCAAGATGTTCAAATAAATAAAATTCAAAGCTTTAATTTGTTTGCTGTAGTGTTCCATGCCAATGAAATACACAGAAGCATGGAGTGAAAGATTAGGCTTTTATCCATGCAGCTCAGTTTAAAACAAAAAAAAAAAGGAGGTGGTAGTGAAGAAAGTCCTGCTAAACCTGACTTGCATTGTCACTTAGAAAATGGGCAGCTGGCTGTCGCATTTGTTCTCTGCTCATCAGCCTGTCTAAGCTAAAATCACATTGCTTTCAGAATCCTCTCTTGACGTTGCTTACGCTTTATATAAAAACTATCTTAACATTTTGCTAAGAAACCATCCTTCAAAGCTTTAGATTTGGAAAGCGATACCACTTTCATTTCCCAAGTGCCTAACTTGTTGAGCAGTTAAAAATATGAATGATTTCCAAGATCTCTAAAAGGAAAAAAAAAACACCAATAGCTAAGCAAAATGCCTTTTCATCACCTGATGAGCACATTGTGCTTGGGTTTGGGGTGTCTGTGCCAGGCAGTGGCAGTGCAGGGCTGCAGGTGCTGGACACTGATGGTTCCAACTGGCGCCCAGCAACCCACTGCTGACCCCCTAAGCTAAGCTGACAGCATCTCTGTAAAAACATATTTAAGAAAGAGCAAAACCACTGTGCAACAGCTCGGAGAGAATTAGGATTGAGGGGAAAAAAGTGTGAGAAACAGCCAAGCATCAAGAAACTGCAGACACCAAGATCAGAGCAGAAGGAGGGGAGGAGTGGGATGGAGCAGAGATTCCCCAGCAGCCTATGGAAGAGACCATGTTAGAGCCAATATTCATACTGCACCCCTGGGAGGACCCCACACAGGTGGTACCCTAAGGAGCTGTGGCCCGTGGAGAACCCATGCAGGAGCAGGCAACTGGCAGGAGCTGTGGACTCCACACAGCAATAGGTTTATCTTGGCAGGAACCTTGGCCCACGGAAACGACCCATGTTGGCACAGTTTGTGAAGGATGGTATACTGTGGGAGAGACCTCATGTTGTAGCGGAGGAAAAGTGTGAGGAAGGAACGGCAGAGCCAAAGTGCTGTGGACTGACTGCAACCCCCACTCTCCATATGCAGGAAGGTAGAGGAGTTAGAAAGGAAGCAATGAAGTTGAGCCTGGGGAGAAGGGAGACTGGGAACAAGATTTGTTTGAGGTTTTGTCTTTGTTTCCCCACTATCGCACTCTATTTTTCAATTGCAATAAATCAAATTAATTTTCCTGAAGACTGTTTTGCCTGTGACAGCAATTGGTAAATGACCTCCCAATCTTTATCTCGACTCATGAGCTTTTCTATCTTATTTTCTCACCATGTCCAGTTAAGAGGGGAAGTGAGAGAGTAACTGGCATCTGGCAGCTTGCAAGGTCAACTCACCACAGCTAGTTTTAGTTCTGCATTTTTTTTAAAATAATGTTTTAATTTGTTTTAATTGAAAGTTTACTTCTGGTATTTTAAATCCAAGAGAAATGTTTTGTTAGCTTATTGCAGTTTTATTAGCAAGTTATTTTCCTTTTTAACCTTAGCTAGCTCTTTGTACTGGAAATAAGAGTAGTTTAGAACAAAGGGCAATTCTCATTGAAAAGCAAGAGTATTACAGCAGTACTGATAGTGTTTTTGAAAACACCAGTGTTGCAAATGAAAAGATAATTTGTGTAAGCTGCATTTTCGCTGGCAAGTACATTTGTCTGATTACTGAACAGAATGCTTTTCTTGAGTAGAGGAAATAGCCTGAAGGACTGAATGTATTTTGACATCTCGAAGATTAGCTGATTAATTGTACTTGTGATGGCGAGGCAGAAGTGAGAAGTGAAGCAGAGACCACAAAAGCATCAGAGCTGCATAGGGCAAGTAGTTCTGAGAACAGCAAATGGCATCAGGACCTTTGAGTAATATGGATGATCACTCTGATAGATTCTGTCAGCTGATAGACTCTGATGTGAAGCCATGAAGGCTTTATTCCCTATTCAAATCTGATACTAATAAAATGGAATAATGCATTTTTCTTAAGTTCTTATCTTCAATATAAAACTAATCAAGTCTGAAACTATTTGAAGCAGAAGAGGGCTATAAACTTGAGGTGCCGTTTCATCTATAGCTTTCTTTTTTTGATACACTGTTTCTCATTTCCTGCACTTTAATAAGGTGAAGAGATGCTTCTAGGTAAAAGCAAATAGTGAACTTGATTTCTGCTACTTTTCATTTTCTATGGAAATGGAAATCCATAAATTTTGTTAATTTTTAGTGCACTATGTGCTATGATAATCTGCTATATATGTGCTTCCTATTTCATGCATATACAGAGCCCACTGTTAGAAGCTCAGTATGCATATACAGTTATTTACCTTATGCGCATAGTGAGTATATGAGAGTGAATACTCTATAGAAGTTACTGATTTGCATATTTCTTTTAAGTAACTATTACCCACCCATTGCATGCGTTTTTATGTGAAGCAGAAATTAGGACATCTTTACATTAAGAGAAGGAGAGAAAGGATGAGACGAAGGGAGGGGGTTTTGCACTCAGAAATTGGCAAGAAACTTAGTGATGACACAATTATCACTAAATCATGTTACACATTAAGGGTTTCTTTTTGACTGTTGGATCTATTTAACTCTGAAAATATATAAATAGATTGAATTGTGATAAATAGCTTAAATCCATGTAAGCAGTATTCTTTTAACACTTTCTCTTTACGTTCTATCTGTCCATTTCATAGGTTTTGATAGGAATGAGTTCTGTGGAGGTGGTCATTCAGGGAACAGCTATAAAGAAACACTCTTAAGAATTACCACTATGAAATATTGTTAAGTAATGTGCTAAAAAGATCTCTTGTCTTAGGAAGGTCTTAGCTACACATGAAGATACTGGAAACTGGCTATTGAATCTGTATGTGCAAAAGTGTAGTAAAACAGATACATGCTTTAGAATTTGACAAAGAAACATGAAGCTCGGACAAAAATAATTTACCAGAGAACAATTGAAGTGACTCCCTGATTTTGTGGGCTTTGCAGCGTGGCCTTAATTCCAAGTGGTTTGGCCTTTTGGTTACATGTATAATGCTAAAACCTATGAAATCATATTGCATTGCGAAATTAACAAAATGAAAAAGTATTGCATTTCTTATTCCTCCTGCAGTCTTACTTTCCACAAATGTTTGTTTCTAAACTGTCTGTGTTGATATAAAGTAGCCTTCAAAATTTCTTGATTAGCAAGTTATCTGTCAAACAATATATAGGAACTTTTTTTCTCACTTTATTGAGTGCAGGGAAGTCATCTTACAATACACATTGCTGTAGTTATGCAAAAATGTTTCAATATGGTGACCAAGAATTATTAATTTTTTTAGTTCATAATATTGACAGCTCTTCTCCCTCAATAACAGTTCTCAGGCTATCATATTGTTCTGTATTTTAACAGAAATCAACTGTAGGAGACCACTTTTTTTTTAATACACATTGTCAATTATCTCATTCATATTACCATAGCATTTTGTGAAAACTATATGAAGTACTTACGCTGAAAAGTACTTACAGAGAATATGCAGTCTAAAGTGCCTTTGAAGCACAATAATAATGCTATTTTATTTTCTTGCCTCTCAGTGCTTCATCTCTGTTGAATCTCTTTCTCACTTCTCCGGTATGTTTTGTCCATCCCTTTAGAGACTTGCGCTGATATTAGTCGTCTTGTAGTAGCCTTCATCTCCAACAAAATGTTTTTCTTGTGGTTGTTGAAAACACCTGTATTACTGCTGGCTTCAGATGCCAGCCTGTACCAGGAATGGAACAGTTCCTTGCTCTAGAAATTTTGGGTGCATTTGATGCAATAAAATCTACAAATTCTTTCTGGTATGAGGGGATAAACTGTCATGAAGTGGCCATCAGAAATGATCCGGAGATTATAAATCTCACAGGTACAGAAAAGCCCTCCTCTTTTCAAGTTGTTCATTTCAAAAGAATAGTTGAGCCTGGTTAGTATTCCCTGTTCCGGTATGCCTAGAATGAAAAGTAGTGCTAAATTCTATACACACCCATAGCTTCAGGAGCAGAATATTCTCTTTTGTTCAGGACATGTAATTTATCAAGAGGATGTGAAAATCTAATGCAAAAAAAAAGAAAAAAGGGATGTGCCTTTCCCTTTCTGAGAAAACTTTCAGAATAGTTCTCAGTAGTACAACCTTGCTGAAAGAAAATTTCCTTTCATCTGAATTTTCATAGTTACACGCTATTTAAAATGAGAGTCTTTCTTCCTTTAAATTAGGAAAAACCTTTACCTTTCAAATAAGAAAAATATACCAGAATGTTTAGAGCAGCAATGATTGCTAAAGTGTGTCTCAGTCAATAAACACTAAAATCTTTTTACACAATAGGATTTCTGTATCCCAAAGTTATCTCCATTTCACACTATCATCTCCATATGGATTTCCTTCATTTCAGAAGACTTCACAGTCTGAAGAATAAAATCTTGCTCCCTGCTTCATTGTCCATGCTATCTTCAGGGCAAATTATGTTTAAAAAAGAAAACACTATGTAGGATCTCTTTGAGACAGTAAGGCTTGATAGGACCCTACAGACTGCTACATATCTTATTCTGTCTTACTTATTAATTTTTTTTTCTGTAAATGTTAAGCATAGTTCTTAATTAGTTTTTAGTTCTGAAAGCAAGACTATTAAAATAGTGCTTACATGGCACCAGGCTTGCTGGCATCTGATGGGATTCACCTTTCTGAGAGGGGAAAAAGAGTCTTTGCTCACGAGCTTGCAGGAATAATTGACAAAGCTTTAAACTAGAATAATTGACAAAGCTTTAAACTAGCCTGGAGGAGGGTTTAATAGTAGGCTTGCCTGTAGCAAGCTGTGACAAGCCAAGGTTGGAGGGATGTTAGTGGGGGACCTCAGCCTGTGTGTCAGACGTGCTAGGTGCACTGCAGCTCAGTTGAAGTCTTGCAGAGATGAGCCAGAGGCTACTGAGGTAATAGGAGCCAAGAGGGAAACACTGGTGAAACACCACAAAGGGATTAAGGGCTTTTCCTCTAAGAAGGTGACATGGCCAGCAGCCCAGCTGAAGTGCTTCTGCGCCAATGAACTTCAATGTACAGGATATCTGCTGGAAATACAGTACAGCAGAGAGGAAACAGTCTAGCAAGTTTATGGACTGTATGGCAGATAACTTCCTGACACGGCTGGTGAGTGAGCTAGGGAAGGAGCCCCACTGGATCTGTTGTTCATGGACAGAGAAGAACTTATGAGTGATATGATGGTTGAGGCCACCTTGGGAATAGCAGTCACAAAATCATGAAGTTTTTGATTCTTGGGAAGTGTGGAGTGGAGTCAGCAGAACTGCTACCTTGACCTGGATCTTGCCCTGTTTAGGAGACTGATTGACAGAGTCCCTTGGGAGGCAGTACTAAAAGGCAAAGGACTTCAGGAAGGCTGGAGGAAGGAGTCTTAAATGTGCAGGAGAAGGCTGTGTCTATGAAAAGTAAAGATGAGCCAGCAGGGAAGAAGACCACTTGGCTGAGCAGAGAGCTTTGACTGGAACTTGTTGGGGGGAAGAGAGTTCATGACCTTTGGAAGAAGGGATAGGAAACTCAGGGGGACTACAAAGGTGTTGTGAGGTTATTCGAGGGGAAAATTAGAAGGGCCAAAACGCAGTAGAACTTAATCTGGCTACTGCTGTAAAGGGCAGGAAAAACTGTTTCTATAAATATATTAGCAGCAAAAGGTAGATTAAGGAGAATCGCTGAGGTACTTAATGACTTCTTTGCCTCAGTCTTTAATAGTAAGACCGATTGTTCTCTGAGTACCCAGCCCCCTGAGCCAAAAGACAGGGATGGGGAACAGGATGGAACCCCCATAATCCAAGAGGAAATGGTTAGCAACCTGCTACACCACTTAGATACATACAAATCTATGGGGCCAGATAAGAAAACCTGAAAGTGCTGAAAGAAGTGGCAGAAGTGCTCACCAAGCCACTTTCAATCATTTATTAGTAATCGTGGCTAAACGCGGAGGTTTAAACCAGTTGACTGGAGGTTAGGAAATGTGATGCCCATATACAAGAAGGGCTGGAAGACGGATCCAGGGAGCTACAGGCCTTTCAGCCTGATCTCAGTGCCAGGGAAGGTTATGGATCAGCTCATCTTTACTGCCATCATGCAGCATATGCAGGACAGCCAGGCTATCAGGCCCAATTAGCATGGGTTTATGAAAGGCAAGTCCTGCTTAACCAACCTGATCTCCTTCTATGACAAGGTGAGATGCTTAATAGATGAGGGAAAGCCTGTGGAAGTTGTCTGCCTAATCTTTAGTAAAGCCTTTGCCACCATGTTCATTCACCTGGAGAAACTGGCTGCTCATGGCTTGGACAGGCATGCTCTTTGCAGGGTGGAAAACTGTCTGGATGGCTGAGCCCAGAAAGTTGTGGTGAATGGGCCTAAATTGAATTGGTGACTGTTCACAAGGAGATTTCCCCTGGGTTCAGTGTTAGGAGTGGTTCTGTTTAATATCATTATCAAGGATCTGGATGAGGGGATTGAGTGTACCCTCAGTAAGTTCGTAGATGACACCAAGTTGTCCAGAAGGGTTGATCTGCTTGAAGGAAGGCAGGCCCTACAGAGGGATCTGAACAAACTGTATTGATAGGCCAAGGCCAATTGTTATAGGTTTCAACAAGGCTTACGCAGGTCCTGCACTTCAGTCACAAAAGCCTCGGCAGTGCTACAGGCTGGGGAAAGGGTGGCTGGAAAGCAGCCTGGCTGAGAAGGACCTGTGGATGTTGGTCAATAATTGACTGAATACGAGCCAGCAGTGTACTCGCGTGGCCAGGACAGCCAATAGCATCCTGGCTTGTATCAGAAATAGTGTGGCCAGCTTAACAGAAGTGATCGTCCCCTTGTACTTGGTGCTGGTGAAGCTGCGTCTTGAATACTGTGTTCAGTTTTGGGCCCCTCACTACAGAAAGACATTGAGGTGCTGGCGCATGTCCAAAGAAGAGTAACAGCTGGTGAAGAGTGTGGAGCACAAGTCTTATAAGGAGCAGCTGAGGAACTGCGGTGTTTAGTTTGGAGAAGTGGAGGCTGAGGGGAGACCTTCTTGCTCTCTACAACTACCCGAAGGGAGGTTGTAGCAGGGCAAGTGTTGGTCTCTTCTCCCAAGTAACAAGCAGTAGGACAAGAGGAAATGGCCTCAAGTTGCTCCAGGGGAGTTTTAGATTGGATATTAAGAAAAATCTTCACTGAAAGGATTATCAAGCACTGAAACCCGCTGCCCAGGGAAGCGGTTGAGTCACCATCCCTGGGGATATTTAAAAGGCACATAGATGTGGTGCCTAGGGACATGGTTTAGTGGTAGTGTTAAGTTTACAGTTGGACTCAATGGTTTTAAAAGTCTTTTCCAACCTAAACCATTCTATTCCATTCTGTTCTGTTATAAAATCAAATCAAATCAAAATTGATGTGTCTTTACACATGCAAATACCTACTATATTGCATTTAAAGATTTGAAATACTGTTTTTAAGGTTCTATTATTGTCGGTCTCTTCACCAGTAAGAAGTGTGCTCTCCCAATTGATAGCAGTCCTGTGACCTCTAACACCCTGGTCCTCAGCTGGGCCAAATCCATTCTCCTTGGCTTTTGGAGGGAGAAAGTGGAATCATGAAAGGGGTTTGATGGATGAGCCAAAGGAAAAAAAAAAATCTAATAATTTTTCTAAGAATATCCTCTTCAGAGATCTATAACAGGGAATAACAAAAGGCAGATGAAAACATAATCTGGATTAGGTGAGCCTGCATTGACTAGAATCTGAAACCGAAGAAAAGACCTGGAGCACTCTCCATTCCAGTTTGGGCATGCTTCCTTAATGTCTTTCTGCACATGCAGCTTACTTCAGGAGCAAGTCTTCAGTTTGTTAGCATTGTAGTGCTATTTCTTGACCCTTTAAAGACAAGAAAGAAGTTCTCCCATGGGTACCATTTTTATGAAGTATATGGTTTTCCCAGTTTTCTTTTTCCCTTATACCAGTTTGAGGAATCAGTAAAGCAAGGAGGAAAAAATGATGTTAAACAGCAGAGGGGCAGTTGGGGCCCTGTAATGTTAGTGCATTGATGGAGTTCTTTAAACCTCAGAAATAAAGGCAAGTAAACTCTATGACTTCACATGTAGGACTCTTGGTTGTCTCTGATGATGAAAATGATTAAAAAAGAAATTAAGTTTTGCTTGTATAAGATATTTCTGGATAACTTTTTCAGTGGATTCAGTTAATAAGCTTGTTGCTTAGTTCAATTGTTGTCTGCATTCTTTCTTTTGTTTTTGCTGCTGGGACAGCTACATCGCTTTCTCAGGCTGTTATCGATCTCTGCCTACAGCATTGTACTTCTTTTTTTTTTTTTTTTTTTTGGCATCAGTCTTTCACTACCCTAGTGGGATTGTTGGAAGCCCTTCTGATTTACTGTTCTTGCATTAATATATATGCCTGTGACAGCTAAGATTTTGCCAGAGGGGAAAACGTACTTATACATCACGAAACAGAAGCAGTTTGAATAAAAAATAGTAATGCTTTAGAAGGAACTGGAGGTGCTGCCTGTGACCTAAATTAATTTCTAAATTTATGACAGAATCTGTCTTGATTTTACTAAAGGCAGACTTCCGTGCTTCTGAAATTAGAATCACTACTCTAAGCCTTTCATTGACCTTTTATTTTAAATAATTTATTTTTCAAATAGACAGATATAGTAGTTTATTATACTGCATGCCTACTTCCTTACTGTTATTGCATAATTGTAGAATTTTAGTACAGTCTTTGGGTAACTTTCTTTGTGTTTAATAATCAAACGTTACATACTCTCATAAAATGTGTAATTGACTGGCATTCTTTGTTGTGACTCACTTGGCTAAAATCTCTATTTAGATTGGGTTGGAAGGTGGGAGTTCATTTTTGTTTTAGCAGTAAAATCTAGTTGAAACTATGCCAGGTAAAATTACAGTAATTTTGAACAGGAAAAAAGTTGTTCTATGTGTTCTGTAGTTAAAGGATATAGGTTTGGGGGGTTTTTTTGTAGTTGTATTCTTAGTTGCGTTTTCCCTTTTATTGGAAGTAATTATGTTCATGCCTGACTTCACTCAATTTCCTACAAGTTTTTCTAAACTGTTTTGAAACCAGTTTTGAGTGTGTTTTTTCTTTTTCCTCCTTTTTTTTTAACTCTTTGATATTGTACTCCAGCATTTATATGAAAGCATCCAAATATTCAATTTGGATGAAGAGCCCTTGCTATATTTCCTTTTTTTTTTTTCCTTTCTCCAGGGCACACATTTTTTCATTTTCTCTAAGCTTTATTGGAATAGTTTTAATGTATCTGTACTTGAAGCACTTGTGTTAATCACTATTTCTGCAGAGGTTTGATATTACAGTGGAACTTTAAAAGTACTAGTGTACAAATACAAGAGAAATAATTGTGTTTTGGATACGCTATTGATCCTGACTAAAACTGAACATATTGAGAAGTATGCTGTTGCTCTCTGGTTGTATGACTAAGAACAACAGTGTCACCTGCAGGTGAATGAAGTATATTTCTTAACTTGTCCACCAGAAATTTCAGACACAGAAGTTAAGTTACTTATTTTAAATGGAAAGACTTGGTTTAATACCTCTCAAATGAATAGCTTAAATCAATTTTGCCACCTATTCTTGTTATGCAGTTAAGTGCAAAGATGTCATTCAAAATACTTTTTTAAGACATACTTGCTAAAAATAAATTAAAATAGTTCTTTAATATATATAAAAGATGTTAATTGAGAATATTCTGTGCATTTGCTATTTCAAATCAAATTACACTAAAAGCATGTGTGATTTATGACATTACAATTTGTTTGCTCTGTATGATTTTGAGCGACAAAGCTGGTGAGGGGGCTGGAGAACAGGTCTTATGAGGAGCGGCTGAGAGAGCTGGGGTTGTTTAGCCTGGAGAAGAGGAGGCTGAGGGGAGACCTCATTGCTCTCTACAACTACCTGAAAGGAGGTTGTAGAGAGGAGGGTGCTGGCCTCTTCTCCCAAGTGACAGGGGACAGGACGAGAGGGAATGGCCTCAAGCTCCACCAGGGGAGGTTCAGACTATACATCAGGAAAAAATATGTCACAGAAGGGGTCATTGGGCGCTGGAACAGGCTGCCCAGGGAGGTGGTTGAGTCACCACAGGTGGATGAGGTACTGAGGGGCATGGTTTAGTGGTTGATGGGGATGGTTGGACTTGATGATTCAGTGGGTCCTTTCCAACCTAGTTATTCTACGGTTTTATAGAGGTGAAAATTCAGTGTTTATCAGTGATTCATCGCATTTTGTTGTGGTACAATATTGCAGAAGTGAATATGAGTAAAATGTCAAAAGTATTCATCTAGGTTAAAAAATCAAGTTAACAAATACTTTCTAAAATTTGTATATGTAAAAGATTGCTCTTAGAGTATTGCATCTGTTAATGCGATGTAACAGATATTAATAATGCCAAATTTTTTTTGAGTGAGGGCTGCTGTTCAGTCATTTTTTGAGGCTTACGCATTTTCCTTTCTCTGCTGCCAGGTTTGTAATTAATTAAAAAAAAAGAAAAAGACATTTCTTCACTTTTGCATCACTAGGACTGGCTGAATCAAATTCTGTCTTGACCTTTATATGAAGGGGTTTTAGTTGTATTATTACAATGATGTGATTGTCCATTGCCTACTGAATCACATGTGAGTTGCAAAATGCTTGTAATGTTTTAATCTACATTATGAATACTAGTGACATTACCAGAGAGACTTCTGTGCAATACAGATGTGTAACTGTGGGGAGAAGGAAGCACGGTTGGAGCTGCTAAGTTGCTCTCCCACTTCTCCAATAGAGTGCTGAAGTTCCTACAGAGAAGCTGCCTTTGAACTCTCAATTCCTTTTGTGCCACTCAGGTGGGAGATTTATATCGATATACCAGTCTTATGGACTCTAAGCATAGAAAGATTTGAATATTCTATGAATAGCTTTGTGTAGACTATCGTGTTGGCTAGTCAGCTGTGTTTAGAGATCTCAGTGGTACCTTATGTAAGATTCAGTAGTAGATTAAGCCTATTTCTTGGGTCTTCACAGATACTGGTTTTGGTTTGTGCTGGTTTTAGAGTTCTTTTGCCATTTAGGAAAATACTTGAGACTGTGACATCAAAAACCAAATGTTACTTCTTCTTTGAAATGGTGTAGTGCTAAGCACAAGATTTCTTTTCTCCTTTTTCCACTTATTTGTTTTTGCTTTACTGTGTTTCAGACAATCCATCTTATTTAGTTGTGTACTTGCCAAGCTGTATTCACTGCTATGTCTCTCAAAACAGATAAATGTTACACTGATTTGGTAACCTTGGTATTGGGGCAGAGAGGAGAGAGTAAAGTTCCTAATGTAGTAGAAAGTTTTAAAGACTCTTAATTCAGTTGTGTGCTAATATGCAAATATTGTAGGTCCATTTTTATAGCTGTAATAAGTTCAGTTGGCTTTATGCATTTGATGTCATGCAGCCTGATTCTTGAGTTTTAATCTTTTACACAAAAGTTAGTATTCACTTAGTGTGCTTCAGAAAGTGCATTGTATGTGAGAGTATTATATGTAGGAATATTAAAGAAAATGATCTGGTGTTGAAAACTGATCAAATAGCAAGTTACTGCAATATTTTCCATGCTCATTTGCGAATCACTTAATGAGGATATGCTAATGATGAGTTCAATAAGATACTTCAGTATTTTTTAATCTAGATGGTAAACTCGAATGCTTTGGACTCTAGGAGTCTCTAGCAATCCTGTGCGTCTGTTATTCCTAGTTGATGCCTCCAAGCTCAAGTGTGGTTCATCCTGATAAGCAAGAAGTTAAAAGTGGCAGGAGGCCTACAGGATGAAAAGCAAACATAATAAAGGAAGCATGCAAGAGGTGGGTGCAGGAACAGGTGATCTGGAAGAATTATAGTTACTATTTGAGCATGAAGGGACAGAGTTAGGTGAGTCAGAGCCCAGAAGCATATTTGAAGGGCAGCACAAAAGACTTTTAGGGGTGTATAGCAAAAAGGGGATTGAGGAAGACCACCGCTAAATGGGGTGGGGGACCTGATGACAAAGGACATGAAAAAGGCTGGGGTACTTAATGCCTTCTTTGTTTCAGCCTTTATTTTTAGGACTGGCTCAACAATCCAAGGCCCCTGGGACAAATGAGAAAGTACAGATAAGGAAAACTTAACACGTAGTGGAAGCAAGTCAGGTTCACTCACAAGTCCTTAGGCAACTGGTCAAAGTCATCATGAGGTTGTTCTCAATTACCTTTGAAAGATCATGGTGATCATCTTGTCATGGGACAGAGGGCATTCTCAGCAAGTTTGCAGATGGTACAAAACCAAGAGGACTGGTTGACAGATCGGAGTTGTACAGTGGTTCAGAGGGACGTTGACAGGCTGGATAAATGGGCCAACAGAGATCTCACCCAGTACCAGAGTTAAATGCCATCTCCTACAGAGGAGTGGGTGAAAAATCCTATATATCAGTCCATGCTGGAGCCCAATTAGCTAGAAAGCAGCTTCCCAGGAAAGATACAGGTGTGCTGGTGGACTGAATATAAGCCAGCAATGTCCCCTTCAGTCTGGGCTGCATTCAGAAGAGTGTTGCCAGTAGCTCAAAGGAGGTGATCCTTCCCCTCTGTTCAACCCTGGTGAGACACATCTAGACTGTTGGGTCCAGTTCTAGGCTTCCTGTTATGAGAGGAACGGGGACACTGTAGAGCAAGTCTGGCAAAGAGACACGGAGGTGATTAAGGGACAGGAATATCTGACACATGAGGAGAGGCAAAGCAAACTGCAGTCATGCAGCCTGGGTCTGAGACTGCTCAGACAGATGTGATCAAGATATATGAGTACATTGTATATCCATGTGTAAAGAAGACTGAGCCAGATCTCAGCAGTGCCCAGTGAGAGGACAAGAGGCAGTGGGCACAAACTATAATGCAGGAAATTCTCTGCAAACATAAGATTTTTTATTTTTTTTCCCCTGTGAGGGTGGTCAGAGACTGGAAGTTGTGGCGTCTTCACCTTAGAGACACTCAAAACCTGATTGGACACATTCTTGAGTAGACTTCTAGGTGACCTTGTTTTGAGCAGGGATTTAGAGTGGAAAATCTCCAAGGAAGCCTTCCAACCTTATCCTTGTGGTGAAAATCAAGAATAGTCTATTTTGATTGAATTGCTTACATGATATTTACTGCATGAATCAATAAAAGATAAGCAAGGAACCATTTTAGATACTGGTTTGCCTGTTGCAACATTCTGGTATAGTAGTTAAAGATGACATTTTGTGAAAGATATTTCAGATTTTCTTTTCCAGTGATGGAAGACTAATAAGCAGTATGCTTTTTATACTTAAATATATAAGACTAAGACAAAAATCCTTAAATTACATTGTCTGAATGTTGAATTATGAATAACTAACATTAAGCCTATCTCAGTTGGAGTTCTTAAATCAATAGTAAATATGGTATGAACTAGCTGCTCATCTGCATATGAAAAATTAATGAATTTATTAAAAATGCCCAAAAAATACTATTGTATTGCTTTGCCTCCGAGGCTTTGTTTGGCACTGAGGGTGTAAACTGCAGTAAAACTTGTCAGAATATAATTTTCAAGAGTGTCTATCATTAATATTTTATCTATGGAGAACCTGGAAGAATAATTTATTTTTGTTGGGTTTAATTGTCTTTCATAGCTGAAAAGGTTCTGTGCAAAAGGAATCCACGTGTATATAAAATTACTGAGTAACTGTTTTGTGCTTCCCAATACTTTTTTAAGCACAGTAAATTTTACAGGATTAAAAAGCAGTCTTTTATAGTTAATGCAAATGATGCATTAAGTTAGACCCTTCTCCCAGAGTACAATTTAAAAGTACTCAGAAGTCCAATTATCTTTGATTTAGATGTAAAAATTGCAGAATAACAGCTGTGCCTGCTGAGTGAATATGCTTCTGCAAAAAGATAGCTTATTTGAGTAGAGTTGAGGACAGGTTGCTGAGGGAATGTTTGCCTCCTTTGGCTTTTTTCCAAATTTAACTGCTTCTGGTCAGTTGAAAATGCAAGTAAATTACAAAATAATGTTACAGCAATTTAGAATTTATATCCTCTAAGTTATCTTTTTGCATGCTACAGACTATTTTTAGGTTGTTTAGTATTTATTGTGACTCTGTGGAAAAAACCCCACATACTTAAGATTAATAACTACAAATATTGCAGATAATCTAGCTAAATTTGACTGCATTTAAAAGTACAGCGTTTTCTATACTAATTACAAATTTTTTTCAATATTTTTTGATACTGAGAACCACTTTACATGCAGCAACTCTGTTGAAATATACGCTTATTTACAACAGAATTATACAGTATATATAATATTAATATAAAATACTATTATAATACAAGTATTTTAGCATAAATTATATATTATGTATCATAGTATATGGTATGAGCATATATATTAGTCATATATTAAATTATTAATATAGGGTAAGCTTGAATATATTATTTAGGATATATATTATATACATTCATTTATAATTGAAATTTGAAAGATTTGTTCTAAATTGAACTTTTGGGGATGTTTACCTTGGCATGGGTGCAACATAAGTGCAGTTATGTGAGCTAAGCTGATCTTCATACTGTACAAAATAGTATGGCACTTAATCTGATTTGTCCCTTCAGTGAATATCCTTCAGGGATTATGTGTCTTCACTGTTAGAAGATATTTTTTTATTCTTATTTTTAACAGAAATCTGTTTTCAATGTAAATCCTACTTGAATTTTATTACCATTTTTCTTATGTGAATATCTTTCTTTCCCAGCCTCTGCTATTTGCTTTTTGAAGACTCTTCTAGTTGTAGTCATCTCTGTTCAGTCATGTTTATTTAGCCTAAGAATCAATTCATTTAAACTTTTCTAAAAGTTCATGCTTCATTTATGTTTAGCCGTTCTCATTTTTCACTTCTGGACTCTCAGTTGGTTTGCACTTCTTGAATTAAGTTGCCTGAAACATAACGTATTGCCCCAAGGTCATACTGCTGCTGAGCAAAGTAGAAGGTTTATTTAGCATGTCCAAATTACAGCCTTTCTGTTCCAAGGTTTCATTTTTAGCAATAGCATAGCATTTTTGGTTCATGTTCAGATTCCTCTGCTCTTTCTCTTTTCCCTGTCTAACTACTGTCTTGCCAGTTGTTTTACATCCTGTATTTGTTGAGATAATTATTCTCAAGGGTCAGATTAAACTGTTTTGGATTTAGCCATGTAAAAGTTTGGCAACTAGTCTAAACTAGTTGAGAACACTAAGAAAAGACTTCTAAGGCTGATTGATTCTAAGACGAATTAAATGAACCAGCTGGAGGGAATCTAGACAACTAGTTTAGATGGTGAATTTCTAAATTGGAAAGTAAGCTGGGCAAGATGAATCTCATCATTGGTGCAGAATCTTGGAATGGTATTACTGACTGAATTCCATTAATGCATCTGTTCATTAACTTATTAAGGCATTTTTAAATTCTCACTGCATCCTCCAAGGCATTTACAGCTTCGTGCAGCATAATATCAATAGAAAGTTTAGTGAGGATAATCTTTAGTCTATCATTAGGATTATTCATGAAAATGCAATAGTATTGGAGTGGATAGACTCCTGTGGAACTCCATTTGATTTGATCCTTTCATTACCACAGCAAACTGTTGGTATTTCCTCTGAGTGCATAAAGGATCCTGCTGATATCCAAAGGGTGTGCTAGTTTTGTTTAATGTAACTGGAGGATATAAATCTGACAATCATACTCTAGGAATGTTGCAATCACCTTCAGCACCAGTCATCATTAATATTAGCATACATGATTTTCTTTGGAGTGTAGACTTGAAAGCAAACTTCATGAAATTGCATTTGCATGAAAGCAAATGAATTGGTGTTTGGGTTGTCATTTTGTGAACAGGTGTCACGAAATTGACTCTTATTGCAATATCTGTTTAACATCAGCATCTCAGCCAAACCAAGAAACCTTTCTTCAGCTTACACTTAGTATGCTTCTGAGTTAGTCATTTGCATTGCTTCTCAAAAAAAACAGTCTGAGACAAAAAGGCCATGAATTGCTTCCGATTGCATACAAATCTGTGAAAGAAAGGAACTGTTGAGTAAAAGTCTATTAAAAAGGTTATTTAGAACAAAATGTCACCATTGCAGTCTGGTCACTTTTTTCACATAATATTGATTTAATCCACATCTTGGGGTAATGCTTTACAGAAGCAGAAGGGGGGGGGGGCGGGAATCAGTCAAGAACAATTATTGAAGAACATTTCCTGACTTTCTGAGAAAAAGTTAACTCTGTTCTAGAGAATAGGTATTTGATTGCTGATTTTTCTCAAGTACCAGAAAAAAGAACACAGGCTCTGTCTCCCCCAATTATGACTAATCTTAAAATGAAAATAAATAAATAAATGAAAGGTTATGGTGATGCCAACAAAAGTTATTCCAAACTTTTTAGAGTTACTGATATATGCAGGACCATTATGATGAGCTTTAAAAATGTGCCAATATAAATATATCGGAAAAATTGGTAGCTTGCAGTACACTTATCTTTGTCTGCTGAAGTTGTGCAACCCAAGCCTGAAGTTTCTCTGTAGAACAGAGGAGGAATGACTTTGCAACCCTTTTCCTTGCAGCTCTGAGAGAAAAAAAAAAGAAAAAGGAAAAAAAAAACAGCCAAAGAAACATAAAAAGCCACCAGCCAAGCAACAATATTGCATTTCTCACAAACATCAATGTATTTCCAGAAAATGTTCTTGTACTTAGTTTTTCTTTCTAATTTCTTATCCAGCAAACAAACTATTAACTTTAGCTCAATATATATATATCATTATTGTTATAATGATTTTTTAAAACATAGACAAATATACCCTACACACGTTTTATTGTTATTCTACTGTATCTCTGTTCTGTATGAAAAAAAAGGGCTAGGGGAGAAGAAAATGCAAAATAACACTGGGTAGACTTGAAAACAAGCAGGCTGGATCCACTGTCTCAAGAGACAGACACTTGCTGAAAGTTGTCAGATCTGATTAAGGGAGCTGTTGGCATCAATCAGACCTGACAGTAGTATATCAGAGGTTAGTATAACTGTAATTAGTGAACTGATTAACAGCAGAGAGGAAAAGAGGGTAATGTTTTGGATGAACATTCTTTAAAACATTTAGATCAGTATTTAAACTTGAAGGCTGAGTGGCTAATTATGTATTTTACAATGCATAATAAAAGCTAAATTTCACAAAGCGTGCAAGCTGTTCTTCCTCACTGTGGTTATTAAAATATAGTTTGTACTGATACTAAACAGACTGCTTTTTCCTAGAAAAAAAAGTACAGAGAGCAGAGAGCAGGTGCCCTTATATTACTTCTCAGTACAGGTATTGTGATCCTAATTTTTCATGGTTTCTCCTCAGATTAATGGAACATATAAGGCTTTATTATCTTTACTAAAAACATAAAAAAACTTCCGTGCTTTCATAGCAGCAACAAAAAGGAATTTTATCCAATTCATCAGCCTGACTGGTTGTACTGGGTTTGACTCCAGTTTATTTTGACTCTGACAGAGTCCATTGTATTGAGGTTTAAAGTAGTGTTGGAACTTTATAAATTAATTTTTTAATTGCTAGGACATCCAGGACTGTGTTGAAAGTGTAAAATTTTAAATCTTAACATACAGACTTAAATGTGTTAACCATAACTGTGCTCCCAAGTATACAACAAATAAAACAATGTCGAAAAAAACAGTTCAACAGTACATGTCAGATGTTTCGTAACTATCATGCTCTGCTAAGGCACTGTGATCATACATTGTGAATCAGTTGCCTTTTCATTAGATGAACTAGCTGTTCTGTAAGGAACCTAATCATCATGAGTTTCTGGGATTAAGTTGTAAAATAATATATGCTGAAGAAAGTTAAATAAAGTCCAGTTAAAAATTCATTTGCCATTTTAGTGAATTCTGTGTGGCAGCTGTTACAATTTTTCTTGCTCCCTTGTTGATTTCTAGACCTATTGATTACTGGTGTTAGCTTTAGTGGCTTACTAGCTGATGCTAATGTGCGTCAATATAATGCACCTCCGTCTTTCTTATGTGAAAAACTCAATGTAGATAGTTTTTGAAAGTATAGTCTTATTGTTGAATGTTTCTAAGATGCTTTGTGTATGTATGTATATGTGATCCTGAATTGCCATTATGCTTAGACCACAAGTACATGTTAAGATTTAATGTAACATCTACTCACCCAAATGAGCATACCGCTCATCTGTGTATCTTTGTATTGTAAGGAATCTACTTTACTGGAGACAATTCTGTTTTAACTGTATAAAACACACCATCAGATGATTGTCTCTGATTTATGAAAAACATATTTGTATTCATTATTTATTACTTCCTACCTTTCAACCTCTAATTCTTGGTTTGAATTGCTGCCCTCTGTTTTACTTTCTGTATATTTATTCCACTCCCTGCCTGAGCTCCAACTCACTTGAGGTTTTGTGAAATGCTTGAATAAATCATACTGAGTAAGAGTGCAATAAAAAGAGGAATAAAAACAGCATTATGAAAGTGACTTGCAGGCTGCTGCTCTTGTAACATGTTTTGATGAAGTTTTACCTCCGAGAGTGCCAAAATGGTAAAGTGTCCCTCATGGGGTGTGATATCAGGTATCTAATATTAAAATTTGTGAGAAGATCCAAGGCATCGCTGATTAGAAGGGAAATATTTCCAAATTGTATAAAGCCCTAGCATAGCAGCTCTCCCTACAGAATTGCAGAATATGCTGCATTTCAATGAGAGGCTGCGCTGGGTGGATGTGTATAGTTGTGTGCAGTTTTCTGTGTCTCCGTTTCTGCACACGTAAAGCCCTTGCAGTGAATTTGCTGCCAGAACAAAGCATTAAGATAAATAGTTACAGCATGAATAGAGTAAACTGTGTAGTTTGTCCATGGTCGTTTGCCAAAAAGCTGTCAGAAGATGAGGAGTGCTGGCTGTGACTGAGCGAAGCTTCCTCTAGGATTCCATGTATTCTTAAATGCTGGTTTTGAGTGTTAAGAGGAAATTATAGGTATGTGTAAAGGACTGGGAGGATGAGAGAGAATTCCAATAGCAAGGTGAAAACAATAAAGATTAGGAAGTTACATTAATTGAAATCTACAGAAGCAGATCGTTGAGAGTGTGTATTTGAATACTGACAAGAAAGTAACAATGACTAGACCAGAATTCTTATTGCTATCCATCCATGATGAATCACTGTGGTGGATACAAAATTGCTGTAGGCACTAAGATAGAAAGATGCTGGTTCTATGCTTTCCAAAGCTTTTAGATCCTTAGATCTTGTATTCTGCATGCAAACTGTGCTTTTTCTTTAATTGCATCTACAAATGAGATGGGCCTTAAAATTGTTTCTTCTCCAACATTATCAAGGCACTTCAGAAAATATGACTTTTTGTAGGTGTACTGAATTCCCATATTTGGAACACTGCTTTATTTCATCACATTTATTGTCAGTAAAATAATTCTTTTTAGTCTGCAAATGATGAAACAATTTCTAGTCATGACTAATCGTTGTTTTATGTTGTTAAAAAGGCAAATTTCTGAAATATCTAACATGCATTTTCTGATGGAGAATATATATTTCAGCTAATTCAAGGCTGTCTTTTAGCTGTTTCAGTCTCTCTAGCTCTCCTTAGTTTTGGCTGTGGTATCTTCAGTCAGACTTTTTTATGCTAACAACAAAACTAGTAACTCCACCATCATTGGTCATTGGATAAGAGGAGCAGAGTAGGTAGCCTGTAGAGGATAGATGCTCACGTAGCCACAGGCATCAGGTGTTTTTTTATAAGATCTGGTTTCTTTTCCTTTCCTAAGGATACTGAAACGGTAAGAGAATTACTTACTAGAAAGTTGGAAAAGCACAAAGAAATGGTAACATAAAATAAAAAATAAATGGCTGTTAAGAGGGTAAATAAATAATGGGATTACTGTAGAAATATATATTTCTTGTTGGTTTAATCAATGCTTTGAGGAACAATGTTGTGAAATTTACAGAGAAAGATAACATAAGTGGAATATTTGCTCTTTATTTAGCTGCTATTCTAATGATTTGAAAGCAAAGAGGATGTAGTACTTTCATATAGCTGTGTTAAATATGAAAATATCTCCATTGTGCTGCAGCAGTGCCATGACATATGATCATGAAACGTTTGTGGATCTTAATCCAGCTCTGGGAAGATAATGCCAGCTTTGACACTTCCCACAGCAAACAGTCTTTATTAGTGTTATCATTTGACACCCACCTGTAAAACTAGCAATTCTTTATCTGGACTTGAAATCTAATGGTTGATATCACTTTTGCAGTTCTGCAAAAGCCTTTACTGATATTCATTTTGTAAAAATTGTTTCATTAACAGCTCACTGGCAGCAAGATCTACTTTCTGAATGGGGCTGACTACAGCAGATTCATTTTCAATCTTGTGTTCCTGCTGTTTCTTTGGAATGTTTATTTTTTACTCTCAGGAATGCCCATAAAATCTCTGCTGTAAGAAAGTTAACAATATTTGTCCTTTGTAATAACTTCATCAGTTCGTTCATTTGAAGAAAAATTGTCAGAAGTATGATTTGGCTTGTCAGGTGTTTACTCAGTCACAATATACAAACTTACATAAACAATTGTCAGTCCCAAAATTTAGGTTGTTATCAAGTCTGATAAAGCAAAAAACTAAAATGAGAACACGTTTAAAATTTGCCATGCATGCTTACTTTATTAATGATGCCTTACCTTATAGAAGGGTTTGAACAGATAAGGAAATTATTTCCAGAATCCACTTCTAAGATTACAGGGCAAGGAGAGTTTGATTTACTGACCTGATGAATCACAACCAACCTTTCTCCCTCTTTTTTTTGAAATCAGAGTGATATGTTGTCTAAAAGAACAATGGAACACCAGTCCCTTTCCCCCATCTTGTTCCACTTGATATTAAATCTGAGATCCAAGTCAAACAGTTCTGTGGTTTGACAAGATCTAGCAGATAGGATGGCCTAGGTATTTTCTAATTGTTTCCTAGAAATTTTGTGATTGTTTTCAAGGAATCATAGTAATTAGGAAGTTATCTGCAGGGTTGTATTCTGAGTTTTGATTTATTGCAGTATGTATAAAAGTGACAAAAGTCAGATAAGTGGCAGTCATACATGGAGACTTAAGTGGCTAGAGAGGAAAACTATTCTCAAAAATTGTCTTGAAGAACTTAAAAGCACTGAATTTTGTATTGTGAGATGTTCTAACTGTGTATTTTATGTAGTTTGTTCTGAAATAATTTCATATGGGGATTGGGTCTGTGGGAATGTGAATTTGAGGGGATTGCTATAGTTTTACTAGGCTCAGACTGTGTCCAGAAATTATTCAATCAGAATTAAAATACTAGTCATGTGCAAGGATTGCAAGTGAGCTGTTGAAAGGTAAAACTACAGGCTGTGCCAACTGCTGGAAATGAATGTTGGGCTCTAAGAAATTAGAATCATAAAATCATAGAATAGTTTGGATTGGAAGGAACCTTAAAGATCATCCAGTTCCAATCAGTCCACTGCCATGGGCAGGGACACCCCACTATTAATGGAAGATCATTTGATTTCAGTGAGAACATAAGCCTTTTCAGACTAAAAAAAAACCCAAAACAAAAACAACAAAACCTAGCAGTTGAAATTGTGGTGAAAATGTCACTTCCCTTACCATAAAATCTGGCTTCTAAGGGGACTGAAGAGAAACTGACAAAAGTAGTTAGCAAATCATGCAGTTATAGAAAAATGCATTTTCACAGTCACTCAAAACTTTGTTAGTTGATGTTGAAATTATCAGCGTTGTCCCTTTTGACTTCATTTTTCAAATAGAAGTAATTAGACTTTATGGCTTGAATTTTCACTTTAACATTATATAAAGTAATACAGGGAAATGTTAAATACCCGCAAAGCAAAATGAAATTATTCTGGGTTGAAAAATATTTTTTTAACTGTTATCTTTTTTGGTATAAAAGTGAAATTGAGCAACAGTACTCACCTAAGACAGAAAATTTTGATAAGCCCATGTTTTCCATAGTAGAAAATGTCACTGTGAAATAGTTACTAATGATAATCCACAAAACATTGGGAAAGGAGAATCGTATTGTATGTGTGGAGAGAAATTTAAGTTGGCAGTAAAAATATTGACAGTTAACCTATTTCTATTCAGCCATACACTAATACAAAAACCAGATTGAAATGTCTTGCATGAGTTGCAGTTCATTAAGCAAATGTGACACTTTATTTTCTAGCAATTTCAATACTGAAAGAGGTGAAGTGGTGAAATAGCAATAGGAATGAACACGCTTCTCACTGTGCTGATAACTGAAGTCAAAAAAAAAATATTAAGAAGATGTTTCAAGACTTTGTTACTGTGTCCTTCCCTTGCCCCCAGACAGAAAGCAGAATCCTTTTGCTGAATATGAATTTTGTGTTTATAATTTTGTGGATAAAACACATTATCTCTGAAAATTAATTATAAAAAAAAGTGCCACTGCTGCATTTAAAACTAATTATGAGATGGATCCTGCTGCTTTGTTTATTATAGTAATTGAAAAAATAATGTATAGTTTTGTTAACATTTGCTGATACTCAACATTTTCCTGTAGCTGATATTTTTAATTAGCATTTTATGTATTTGAATAATGGTTTGAGACTACAAAGCTGATTTGTTTGGGTTTTTTGGAGGAATTTTTTTCTCAGCTGTAATTTCTATCTCCAAATTTCAAGAACCAATCATATTTTCTAGTGAAATATTCTCTGGAGATCACTGGTCTTACTAAATGAGACAGTATATCAAGTGTAGCTTTTAATTCAGGTCATTACTTGGAGAAACATTGCTGTTTTAAATTAAGATCAAAGTAAAAGACCATTATAATGAATATTTAGTTATCACTCTGGAACAGAAAATTAATGATAGCATTTTAAATATATATACTGATAACATGACTAACATAAAAAACAACTTTGGATCTGAACATTGCCAATTTTGATTTAGGAAATTAGCTAAGGAGCTTGCATTTGTAGTATTTCACACCTTAGAGTCTTAATATGCATTGCTAAATATATTTCCTCACTGTTTGCTAATTAATGTTCTGTGGAAGTACAGCTGCTAATTTTTTTGTGGTTGACATGGCTCATTTTAAAGTGATAGCAGTTGCATCTGTAGTAGTGTTACAATTCAGTTCATAAATTATGGTCATACATTTTTACACCTACTACTTTGTAGAAGTATAAGCATTTTAAAGCCCTGTATTTGCTAACAAAATGCACCCGGTAATATTTTAACAAAACGTAGAAACACCCCCCCCACACCACCGCTCTCTCAGTGACATTAGTGTCTGAGTCTTTAATATGTTAAGTTTTAAATATTGCTGGACTTCTGTAATATCTTCTTCTGTATTATCACAAAGTCTGTTCAGGAGTAATTCTTGGTAATTAGTAAAGGCTGATATATTCTGATGGTAAAATAGTTGGAGTGGAACAATATTGTGAGGCAGTGGAGGGAAAAATGTTTCTTTGAGGAGAATAAATGAACAGTATAAGGTTATATCTTGTGGACATCAAAGAAAAAAAGTGTTCATAAATGCATGTATTTTGTAAGATACATTTTGTCTAATATTTTGAAAGAAACACAGCAGCATATAAGCAATCCAGGAGGTTTGTGGAGTGCGTTTATGAGAACTTCCTCCCCCAGGGTGCTAGAGGACCTGACGAGGAGAGGTGCTCTGCTGTACATCATAGGCACTGATAAGAGGAAGAAGGGGCTCATTGGGGATGTGAAGGTCAAAGGCAGACTTGACTGCAGTGACCATGAGATGGTGGAGGTCAGAACCATGAGGGGAAGGAGCAGGGCAAAAAGCAAAGTCACAACACTGGACTTCAGGAGAACAGACTTTGGCATCCTTGGAGGTCAGTTTGAAATTGTACCATGGGATAAGGCCTTGAAGCAGAGAGGGGGCCAAGAAAGCTGGTAAATATTCGAGGATCACCTCTTTCAAGCTCAAGATCAGTCCATCCCCATGAGTAGGAAGTCGGGCAAAAATGCTGGGAGTCCTGCATGGAGGAACAGGTTGCTCCTGATCAAACTCAAAGACAAAAGGAAGCCTACAGAGGGTGGAAACAAGGACGCGTAACCTGGAAGGAATACACAGGCATTTTCTGAGCATCTAGGGATGAAGTTAGGAAAGCTGAAGTCCAAATAGAATTGAATCTGGTCAAGAATGTCAAAGACAACAGCTATAACCAAAGCTTTGTGTAGTCTTTGTTTTTTATTTCTGAATATCTAAAGTTTAGAGACAGTCTAATCATAAAACGTGTATTATGAAAGAACTGATATGGATCAAACAAATGTTTTTGTGTCTGATTGTAGACTTAGTTCTTATTTGTAATGTGAAGTATAGGTTTATAAAATACTAAATATTAAAGTTTATTTATTACTGTTATGTTTTCCTTTTAGTAGAATTATAGAAAAATATTTATTAAGAGGAAGAATGTGGATGTAACATTGCTCTAAGA
The DNA here is from genome assembly GCF_032191515.1 of Phaenicophaeus curvirostris. Taxonomy (NCBI): domain Eukaryota; kingdom Metazoa; phylum Chordata; class Aves; order Cuculiformes; family Cuculidae; genus Phaenicophaeus; species Phaenicophaeus curvirostris. The sequence continues at coordinate 3,622,028 of NC_091393.1, forward strand.
GTCAAAGGCATGATACCAAAATTTGTATTAAAATAAACTTGGAATCAAAGTCTACCAGAAGAAACTACTTCACGTGTTTGAGGGGGAAAGTTGACAATTCAGTTAAAAAGAATTGGTCAAATAAAGCTAGAAAATTAATGTCCTGTTTTCTAGATCCTGTTGCAAGTCAATATGCTTATTTAAAACATGAACCACTTACAGATTCATGATCGCTGGACTGTGTTTTCTTTTAATACCATGCATATTTATCAAAGCTGTTAGAAATGTCCTCATTTTACCAATTCTTAGTATCTTTCAATAATTGATAGTTGAATTTAAAGAAAAAAATCAATTCAGTCAAGATAATCAAAGAATCCCTGTTGTATTTTACTCATTAAAGTATTAATTTCATTCTAGATATCACCCGAACAAATTTTGCCCAATTTCTAAACTTTTAAATTGGTGCCTATGAAGCAACAGGATCTGAATTTTCCTTTTTATTTTCTGAGTGATTTTCAACTGCAAGGTTACAGAGTAACCTTTATTTTAATACTTCCAAGTTATTTTTCCTTTTTAAACAAGTGAGACTGTAAGTATAGTAAGCTTTGTGGCTGTCCCAGAAATCTCAGGCTTTGATAGATGCTGACTATTTAGATTTGTTATGAATAAGCAATGAATAATTGCTCTTAAATCATAGTCATAACTTGCAGGCAAGTTCCTACTTAATTTCAGTTTATAAAATTCAGCTCTATGGGGGTTTTATACTTAACAGTTGGCACTTAAATAGGAAATGATTTTTATTGAATAGTATATGAGAAATCTGCATTTCTATTTGAAACAAGTGCTGAGAATTTTCTGGGGGGAGGAGTGAGATACTTTCTTTTAGAGTGACCACTATGTCTGATTTATATTTAAAAATGCTTGAATTTTGTTAAGGTCATATGAGGTGACTGTTGAGTGTGGTGTCATTATGGAGAATGGAGAGTACTATAGTTGTTTGGCGACTGGAGATTGCATGTACCTCAGTTATACCTGTTTGATAGTCTTTACTTTGGGTTTTATATAAAAAGAGAAGCCATTTCAAGAAATGCAATTTGCAAGTATGCAAGAAATGGCAACATAATAGAGACTGACCATAGGCCTATCTACATGCAGTAATAAAGCTTGGAAGTTATATTTTCCAGGACTGGTGGAAGTTCTTTAGTCTGTTTTGATAGTGCAAGGACTGAAGTATCAAAATGTACAGCTTGAAAGTATACGTCAGGGAGAAAGTATTTCATATGGAACTGGGAACTACCAGGTCAAGCTTAGGTATAAGGGAGTCTTAGGTGTTTACTGTGCTGTGGTGAAGGTTAGAAATATTTTATCATGGATAATTTTTGGTGGGACACATACGTTAAATGACTTGCAAGATTATATAAGGAGTTTATTCTTGATAGCTGCTTAATTGTTTCAATGTGGAAAAAGTATACAAATTATACACAGTAAGTTCCAGTTACTTGTTGTTATTTCTATATGGTTTTCCATACTGAATTCTACTAATGGCTGTCCAACACATGTATATGCAACAGACTGCATCTGCCTTATATGTAAAGTAAGTAAAACTTAAGATAGCTTTGTGAAGTTCTACACTGTATTTACTCTGCTGTATATAAATACTGATCTTCTGTGAATTTGAATCTGGATTTTTCTTTTCATATGCTTAATATTTCTCTTTTGTGTTCTACTAGATGCTTGTGACAACTCCAGAGAAATGGGATGTAGTGACAAGAAAAAGTGTTGGTGATGTAGCCCTCTCTCAGCTGGTAAAACTCTTGATTCTTGATGAAGTTCATCTGTTGCATGAAGACAGAGGACCAGTACTTGAAAGTATAGTAGCACGTACTTTACGTCAGGTAAGAACAAAAAAAATCTTCAAAAAAAATTTTATTTTGGTAAAGAATAGATAGATTTCAGGGTAAACGAAGAAATGCTTAGGCAATAAAACCAAAATGTTTAGGTAGCTTACAATTTATGTTAAAGCTATTTTTTACTAAGAATGAATAAAAAAATTGTTTTCCGTCTTCTGTATTACATAAACAATCAGATTCCTATGATGCATTATTTATTACAGTGCTAGTTACTTATTATTTGCTTACTTAACATTCATTTATTACTGTACAAGTGACAGCAAAATTTAACATTTTTTATAAATAATAATCAGATTAATGTTTTAATATAACCAAAATTGAAAGTATTTTCTTACAAGGAATGCTGATTTTTAATTAACAATTTTCTTAGAAGAAAAGGTTTGGTTTTTTTTTTTAATTAAGCGTATTTTCTTAAATCTAGGTAAGTCTTTAAGCACTGCTAAAAAGTACTATGTAAATTTAGCATAACTGGTCCTTTTCTTTCCCTTCATGTTTGGTGGTACTTTGTAAATAAAGATTTGAAATGGCAAGCAGAGCAAAGGATGATTGTGTGGGGTTTGTTCTTAGATCTTGTACAAAAGTATTCACTTAGGCAATAAATAAGACTAGTCTTAATCATGAGATGTGCATTTACAAGAAAAATATAGCATGGAATTTAAGGACGAATAAAAAGGATGGAATTAGGATAAATGGGAGGCTGGAATGCCTTTTTTTTTTTTTTCCTCATGCAGAGCAGAAGTATGTCAATACTAATAAACTGTCATCATTTAACCCCAGCCAGCAACTCAGCTCCATGCAGCTGCTTGTGGGCAGGGCGGGGAGGGTGGTATCTTGTGGATTGAGATAAAGACAGTTCAATAGGACAGCGAAGGAAGAGAGAATAACAATAATACTATATACAAAATGAATGATGCACAATACTATTACTCACCACTTGCTGACTAATGTGCAGCCCATTCCTGAGCAGTGATCCAAGCCTCCTGACCAACTGCCCCAACTTTGTATACCAGGCATGGCATATCCCTTTGGCCGATTTGAATCAGTTTCTTCTATACCTCCTCACTGGGAGATGAGCTCCAGGAGGTAAAAAGTCCTTGTCTTAGTATAGGCACTACTTAACAACAAAAAAAACACCAATGTGTTATCAACATTATGCTCATACCACCTACTATGAAAGAAATTAATCACAGCCAAAACCAAGACATCTGTAACAAATCAAAAATTAACATCATTTGTATTGTAATGGCTCTGTTTGTAGCATGTTAAAGCCTTTTAGCTTTACAGATGCTTTTATCTTGGTAACACTACACTAACTTCATTCTCTGAATCATCTGATTCCAGCTCCTTGAAGAACAGAATAAATTGGATGTCTGCTGTAATCCAGTGCAAAAAGTATAAAGTTCCTGAACGAAGAAGCACATTAATAATAATTCCTTAGAAGAAGCTAAAGTTGGAAATATTTTTTTATGGAGAACAGGGCCTTGTAAAGTTTAGATTACCTCAAGATTACCTCAAGGGTGCTAAAGCTTAGCCTGATCAATAGTGTATTTTCTTTATTAAACGGATCCAATTAACTTGTTTTCCTTACATGTCACTGAAGTAAATCATCTCAGCTTTTAAGAGTGACTATGCTGGTCATTGTCTTCATGACAGATTTACAAGATTCATTCATTTTTTTTGTAGTGAAGTTTTGTGAGATTTGTAAGGTTGTCTTCAGGTGCCTAAAATTGATGTGTAGAGCCATTTTGTCTGCTCTACGTTATTCTGTTTGGCATCCTGCTTCTGCTTCATTTGAATAAAAATCTCCCATAGATCCTTTCCTTTTGTGTCTGTCAAGCCTGCACAGGTAACTTAAGGAATATAAAATCTGAGGCAATTACATCTTGGGTACTGAATCCTACCCTTAGTGCATTTATTGTGATATAGCAGTATCTTCCTGCAACGTGCATTTAAAAAATGGATCTCTAGGGTGCTTTAATCTTGTAGGATTTTGAGGTTTGTTTTTCCTACCAAGTCTGAGTTTAATTCCTCTGGAATTGAAAGTAATTTGTAGCCCTTCCTTGAGTGAAACAGTTGGATAAAAACCCAAACCACGAATCTTCAAATTAACTATCTCAGCACCTACCTGAAGACCTTATTTTTTCTAATTTTATTGTAGACCAATACGAATCTTTGCAAGGAAGTAATTGAAAAGAGGGAAATATTACAGCATAAAGTACACTAAAAAAGTTACAGTTAAATAGAAGACAAAATTACTTGTAAAAATACTTCGAATTATGCAAAAGAAAACAATTCCAGACCAAAAAAAAAATTTAATTGCAAGCCTCCAAGAAAGCTTGGGGACAAAGAAACAAGAGATGTTTTGTATGACTGTTTTATGCAAATATATTTTTTTATGTAATATGCAAACAAATAGTAAGAGGGTTAGTTTTGAAAATAACCCTGAAACGTTATGTTGCAGCATCTGAGCCTGCAAGCATAGCTCTGTGAAGTTTCCAGAGTTCATCCATAACTAATTATGAAATTACTGGATCTTTTGTTTGTTAGCTTAAAAAGTTAACAAGTTTTCTGATGTAAGAAGCATTTCACTGGAGTTTAGTGAAAATACTGTTACAGATGTTTTAAGTGTGAAAAATATCACATTTAATAATGTTGTGGTGATATTTTGCAAAGAAAATTACTTAGTTACTTTCATTTCTTTAGTTCTTTTCCTAGTTCAATAGTTCTGTTTTATGCTTTTTGATAAAAGTTCAGAAATGTCTCTGGAGCAGGAACTAAACCCAGGATATTTAGTCCATCCTTGGAAATGTCCTTCTGACTTTGATGATTCTGTGTGAAACATTAAGGTCCTCTTCAGCCTTTCTGAAAGTAGTTCTAGAACATATTTTTCATTCATATCTGTAGAAATATCATACTCATTCAATATTCATGTACAGAGAAAGTACGAATAATTGCACAGTTCTTAAAAAAAATGCAACAAAACAAAAAGACATTGACAACAGCAATCTAAAGTATCCATGTGCCAATTACACCACTGCAGTAATTACTGAAATCAATTACCTGATTTGTATACTGGTTTAAGTCATAAAAAATATTGACTATCTTTTCCTAATGTGTAGAGAAGGGATTCAGAAAGTGATTAGACAAGTAGTTCGATGATAAGTCCATTGCAGTTAATAGTCACTAGGTCAGACTGGGGACTGTAGTAACTGGAGGCTATGCTGGCAGATATCATTGACATTGGCCCAATTTCTGTGCTGTCCCTTCTGGCCACTGTGGGAGAAAGTGTATTGAAGTGGTTGGATTTTTGGTCTGACTTGGAACAGTCATATATTATATCACTTCTAGGACAGAACTGTGATAAATTCCTTTGAATATTACTTCAGCTTTTTCAAAAATTACTAGTAGCTACTCTGTTAATGGTGTATTTCTCTAGTTTCGCCTGGATCATACATCACTAGCTTGACACTTTTGAGCTTGATCTTTTGAGGCAATGTCGTTATTCCTGTGCAGATCAGGATGTATAATCTAGTGCCTTTTACATTTTGGAGGGCTTGCTACCCTGTCTTATAAAAAACATATCTCTCTTGTTTTGTTGGAATCTATGAGGATTGTTTTGCTTAGATGGTGCGTAATGGAAAAAAAGACAATGGAAATGTTATTACTATTGGGTTTGTTGTTTTGATCTTTTTAAGAATTAGTGTTCAGCTATCTACTTGGGCCTACAACTGTGCCAGGGAAGAATGTTTTGAGATTTGTATTCATATTCTGTTCAAATGCAGCTATACAAATACATTCTCAAAACAGGAATATCCTGATGCATTAGCAGGTCTGTCCTAATTTGTACCTCCAAATGCTCAAATTATGGTTGTACTTTCCCCGAGATGAACACCGAGTCACACCATTTACTGTAAGACTCCAACATGTTCATTTCAACTTATGACATTTTTAGGATCAGTTTTTTTGTAAACCCGGAAGGAGCATATATATTAGAACTGCTGACAATTTTACTCATAGCAGAATGAGCAGCATATTCGTGCGTGTTTGCACTTTTCAAATTTTAGAGAATGTTTTTGCAAGTGATTTAAATTGACTTTGCTAAACATTTTGGTGGGAAAATTGCTTTGAGCCCTGTTATATACTGTAGGTATAACATCAAACAACTTCTTTGAATTCAATTTACAGCTTTGATGTTTAAAGTTTTAGTCTAGGATGTAATGCAGATGTAAAACTGAAATGCTTAAACTTTTTAATCAAACTTTCCACACTTCTGTAGTATCTACTAAGCTTATTAGCTTGAAAGGAAAAAAATGACCTTTTTAAAAGATACTGAATTATTTTGTCATAATTATTCCGAGATTTTGATGACTTCTTTGCTGCTTATGGGTATTTTTGTCACAAAAAAGCATGCTGAATATTGTACTTTAATGATATGTGAGTCTTTCTACCTTCTCTCAACTAAGTGAATGACAAATTAAATAAAAGAAAATCCATAGTAAAAGATTTATCAGATTTTGAGGAACCAAAGTTCCTATCTTAGACACACAAATATTATTCCCATCATAGTCTCATTCCTCATATTTATGTTTCGATAGTCTTATGGTTTTGTATTAGATCAACAAAGTTCATACATGAATAATAGGTGGGACAGCACAGCTGGACAAGCAATCCAGGAGGTTCCTGGTGTGTGTTGATAAGAAGTTTCTTCCCTAGGGAACACAGGAGCTAAGCAGGAGAGGTGCTCTGCTGTACCTCACACTCACCAATGAGGAGGAGCTCCTTGGGGATGTGAAGATCAAAGGCAGACTTGACTGCAGTGACCACAAGATGGTGGAGTTATACTTCATCTGGAAATTCTCATGTTGCCTATCTGAACTTTCTTTCCTCATGACGCTTAATTTAAGAAATTTCCCTCTCACTTGTCATGTAGGTTTCTTTGCTCCTGATGCATTTTCAGTGTTTCCAGTTCCTTATTATCTCCTCTACCTCTTTTTTTTTTTTTTCGCTGTCCCTTTTTACCCTTCATTTCCCTCCTCACTAGAAATCAGAAGCTAACAAGTGCAGAGGTTTCTCACCCAAAGCCAAATGCCTAATGGTTATCAAATAATGTGCTTGGAATCCCATTTTATCATTAAGAAAATTTGAGCAAGGCTGATAGCTAGTGATGTGAAGAAAACTGTTTAAATCTATGTATCTTTTGTCTAGTGGTAGTCCACTGTAGTTCCTAAATGTGTCTTTTGGGACTAGGATGGCATCGACATTTCATTTGGTTCTTTGTTTCTCATCTTGAATGACTGCTGTTAAGTCTTTTGTTTATTTGATGTTCCTTGTATAGGCTAATCCCTTTTCTCAGCATCTTCTATTATAGGTTAAACAAAAGAAGCTTACTGATACCTTCCACAGTATTTTTTTGCTTTCTATCTGTAGGGTTTTGGGGCTGTTTTCACTGAAGTTTCTTAAATTTTTTTACTGTACTTTTAAAACGTGTCAACAAAACTATTTATAGAACTTTAGTTTTAGCTTTGGTTGTGGCATGTACAGAGGTAGAGCATTTTCCTCCTATTACTCAGTTCCAACCTTTTTATACCATTGAGAAGTGCAGGTATTTAATTTGCTAAGACATAATCTTTGGAGCTTGTATTCAGATACTTGTTCACGAAGTCCTCTGACAGACCTCTTTTATCGTGGCTGCAGCATTCACTTGTTGCTATAAGAATGCTTCCTGAAAGTACTGTCTCGTTTTTCAACTGTGGCCGGTTCCAGAATGTGCTAAATTAAAAGAGATTTAGTTTGAATGGGACCATCACCCTAGATTTATCTATATGGCTGACGCATACATCAGTTATATTGATTCTGCCAATCACCTGCTTTTCTTGTCACCAGTTTTTTTTAATTTACTGCATATCAGGAGTGAAATTATTGAATAGAGTTGGACTTAGAAAGCAATTAGAGGCATCTCTTTTTAATTGCTGTTTTCCAATTACACATTCTGTTTAAAATCTCTCAGTTCATCAGCTTGTGATAAATTTAATACATGTTTTATTGCTACTCTGTGATGTTATTTTTAAACAGCGTGGTGTGCAACCGTATGTCTAATGCCTTACATGAGTCTAGGTCTAGTTATCTTTTCTGGCAACCTTGTAGTTGTGTAAAAATGACCATTTTAAATCAACATACTTTCTTAAAACAAAACCTATTCTCTGTTTGTTTGGAAAACATTATATATCAGATATTTGAATTAATCTTCAGAAGCTTTTCTATTACTTTGCATAGAAGTAATGTCAGGAAGTCATTCTGCATGTCATTCTTTGTTATTGATATGTGAACATTTTTCCATTTTCATCGTATATCCATGGAGTTAAGAAGGTAATAGCAGTTGCCCTTTGGTTTATGTTCTTTCATAATATGATAAAGCAGTTAAACTGATTTGTAGAAGGGTTCATATTTCTTTTTGTTTCTTAGTTTGCTAACTAAAGAGTAAGCATAACATGAAAAGGCATTCTGTCATTCTAGAAAAACTGACATGGCACTGTGTAGGGCATAGAAATCTCTTAATAGGTATATTCAAAATGTCATTTCTTAAGGCAAAGTATTCTGTACTTAATATTTAGCTGAGGGAAAATAATATAGCTTCTACTAGTGCTTTCTGCATGGTTACATTTTTTTCAGTACCTCTAGATTTTTAAATATGTTCTAAATGGAGGACTGAGATCACAGTATCTTCAGGGTTCATTGGAAGCAGAGTAAAGCTCATTTATAAAATTACTTAACTAGATGGTTGCCTAGTAACAAATGCATTCTGTGCAGTGTTTGAGTTGTAGATAACATCCTATGTAGAATCTTAAAAACAGTATTAGTAATTGCATTTTTACTATGTACTTTTGATTTTGCAGTTTTACTGGTTTTTCCATTTTTATTCCTAAAACTAGGAAATTACCACCTATGTGGACTGATTGACAACTTCTTAATTCTTTCATTAGGCAGTAAACAAGATATCAATAAATAAGTAAACACTGGTGGAACATTCTAACCAGCACTCCTCTTACTCCTTTTGAAACACCTTTAATTTTTTTTTGATGTCCTAAGAATTCATCCCTTTTTTACTTTCTTTTTCTCCTTTTTTTTCTGATAACGTGAAAAACAGATCTTGTGAGAAGCTGACTTAGAGCTGTTCTGGGGGTAGGGTGGCATCTAACTAATGACTAACATGAATCCTCGTGTCCAATCCTTCATTCTTACCACTGTTGAGCAGGGGATTCAGGAAGCTAAGTTAAGAATTCATGTTCTTGCACAAAACTAAGGAATGCTTGTGTCTAATTTTCCTGTGTATCTGGTCTTCGAATACGTTGAAGGGCATACAGATGGGCTGTAGAGGGTATTTTGAAGTGATCCTCGGTCATCTGAATATCAGATTAATTTCTAACCAGTGGACAAATCTTCAAAGATTAGAACATGTAAACTTGTCTACTTCACTTAATTCTGTGCTCGAGTTGAGCAATCAGGGATATGCTTTCCAGCTTGATTGTAATTCATTCTGTGAATGTGATATTTTAATACATGGAAATGGGAAGACTGCCAAGATCACAAAGTTCAGAAAAAACTTTAGAAGTCAGATAAAAGAGTATCTCTATGCATACTCTCTATGCTCTCAAGTGGCGGCTGTAATGTAATGAGATGATATGAAAATCTTAAAACCTATTAGGAAGAAAATTATCCTGCTGTCATCAATTTACAATTCAGATAGGCACTTCCCATACCTGATCCTTTATAATTTACAGTGTAAACGTAGATGATGCTTGAGTGTGGAAATCAGTACTGGGTAGCTATCTTCTGTTTGGTTTTTTTGTATACATGGAATTTCATGGTGTGATAATCATGTTCTGCAAACGTGTATGGTGAACATGTTGTCAATTATACACATGCCATCATTAATCCTTCTGAATTAGATATACTAATTAGATGTCAGTTAAATATAGTTATGGCAATTTTATTTCTTGCTTCCTGTGTAATATCAAATCAATAAAATGTAGTAAAGCTTTCAAAGAACTTGATATGCAAATACTGTGATAGTTCAGTTTTCCAAAGAAAGCTTTGTAAGTTCCAAATGGTGTTTATGTTTTTGCTGAAATAATTAAAAACATATGAAGATTATAATGTTTGAGATTTTGTGCCAGTAGTGAAGCAAATGCACTTAGCTGCATATCACCAGCTAGTGACAGGGAATGTAAACAGAGAAGTTCGTCATCCAAAATGTCTTTTTAGTAATTTTTACTGCAATTTCAGGAAAAGTGTTTTCATTTTGTTGCATGCAAAGGCGCAATCTCTAATTGGGACTTCTAGGACCAAATAATAAGTAGTTGAAAAATGTATACAGAGAACTCTGTTCTAAAAGTGTTTTAGAATTCTAAAAACCATTATAAAAATAAAATCTCTGGTGCTTGGATACATGAATAATAGATTAATAATTGAAAGTTAATTGAAATATTTCAATTCATCTGTTTTAATTAAACGGCATTTCCTTTCAATTTAACTCACAACACCTGAGGGGTTAAAAAATCTGTATTCCAAGTAAAACCTTATATTATTTTCAACAGGACTTAGCCACATAGAAGTTACCAGCCTTACTCTCCATAAGACATTTGTACATTTGAGACAATTTGAGAACCTCGTATATGGCTTCAGTTATAGTGTATAAAAAGCCTTTTTGACGAAAAGTGAACTTTGCTTCTAAATAACTATGCTAGTAAGAAAGTTGTGAGCCAGACAACACTGATTTTCATATTCAAGAAGGAAATGGGAAAATTCTTGCATAATTTACTCATTCACATCTTTTGGCTGGTTTCATTCTTCTTGAGAATTACCTAGAAATACATATCATATGCAGGGTTTTACATGGAACAGAATGGAGCATTTCATTGTAAGGCACTATTTCTGTCCACTATTGAATTGGAGCGCATGTCATATAAACATTTGAGGTTTTTTTTTAAAAAAAAAAAGAATGAAAATGTCTGTCACAAAGTAACTTCTTGGTATTTAAATATCTTGAAGTGTGCAGAAGTACAGCTACATACTGGAGAAATGCAGTTAGTCATGAACTAGTATAGATTGTCCTAGGGAGTTCTGGAAAGATCTAAGCAAAAGCCAAGACTGAGGAATGATACGAATTACATTCTTTCTTTTCAGAATTACGGTGTGATTTGGACTAAAGAAGAAATGATACCAAATAATCTGTCCTAGATTTGCCTAGAAATTGGTCTGACCATTCTTTACAAAGCCAGTTTTACTGCTATTGTTCGTCTGTGTCACTTAATGACTGCTAACCTTTTAGAGGGCAAAAGTACAATAAAATAGAAAGATGAATAAGCAAGATTTCATGGAATTGCAGAGTGTTCTGGTTTCTTCAATACAGGGTAATCACTAACGCGCATCTATTGTTCACCTTTTTCAGAAAGTATTAAATGCTTTCACATTACTGCTTTATAAGGGATGTTTTAAAACTCTGTGCTTGATTTCTTGGCTTATAATACTTGGATCATTTACAGGTTTTCTGCTTTTAACAGGTTGAGTCTACACAAAGTATGATTAGAATTTTGGGCCTTTCAGCTACTTTACCCAATTATCTTGATGTTGCTACATTTCTACACGTCAACCCCTGCATTGGACTATTCTACTTTGATGGCCGTTTCCGACCTGTACCACTGGGGCAAACCTTTATAGGAATTAAAACAACCAATAAGGTAAAGAATCATGAATGCCAAAGCAAGGGTTGCTTTTTGTTTTGATTGTGCCTCACGTATATATCGGTAGTGGGTACTGGTTTATTATGCTACAGGTGTTTTATGAAGCATATTTTCTTCTATATAAAAATATACGAAATTGAAAGGTGCTTTAAGAATCATATTTCCTCAGTTCAAAATACTTCTATAAACCCCATTGCAATTGGATAGCATGGTATCTGGCTGTGCGTTGCCTCTGCTTTGCTAGTAAGCTTTATTTATTTAAGGAGAAATCATCACCCTCGGCTGCAGACTCACTGTAGCAGCTGATTATTCTGCCTTTCTTGTTTCAGTTTTCCATTTTGCTAGAAACAGTGGTGCTTTTTGTTTGGCTCTAAGGATGCATATAGAATGTTGTAAGAAAAATACTCATTTATGAAATCTGGAAATTATATATATATTGATATGAAATGCATTAATAGTAGCTGGATAGCAGTTGTTGATGAAAACCTTGTCATGCAAAGCCATTAACTGTGTACATCTGATAGAGAACACATTAAAGTGTTCCCTAAATAAGCTCTTTGTGCTCCTGCTTATTTTGGGAAGCTTTAAGACCATGGTTACATATAATACTGTTGTTAATAATCATAAATGTAGTGTCACTTGACATGTAAATCATAATTCTTCTTTAATACAGGAATTAATACAAACACTTTCCTATAAGATTTCCTATGCATCTCACTCGCTAATAATAAAACCTAAATCAGCTCAACTTTTAGAAAATCTTAGTCTGCTGTGATTTCATTTACTAGAAATCAATACATTTTCAATCAAAAGTTAATTTCATAGCTTAATTGATAATAGGATTTTTTTTTTCCTTTTTATAGAAATGGACATTGCCTTTCTTACTAGGTTATTTAAGTAATTCATTCCATCTGCAGTGCAGGAAAGAAACTTACTTTACAACTGTAGGGAGCTGTTTCAAGTCTATACACACAAGAATAGTTTACCATATGGTGCTTGCCATGATTTGCATATTTTAACCTTCATTAATTGTTTCAAGTACCTTCACTGCTATTTCATGTTGCTTTTCTTTAATCTTTTTCTCATACTTGATTTGAATATTTGTTTATTTCCACTGTATCGTATGAGAAAAGGGGATGACTCACTTCAGAATGCATTTGTGATTTAAAAATCATAGAAATATAGAAATAGTCCCATATAATTTATAACTATTTAAAAACCTAATTTTATAAAAAAGCATGCCTAGATGAGGAAATATTAGGAGGTAGTAGTTATTCTGTAATGTGGATGCCTGGCAAACTGTTTTAGTAGTACAACAGTGAGCAGTTTTTCTTTTTGCTTTTTCAGAGCAACATCATTACAGATTTCATAGAGTAAAATACATTTTGCAACAAAGATAATACACTTTATAGCAAACAAAAAGTAAAAGCATTAATCCTCTTTGGAAAGGATTCTATTCAGGATAATACTAATACTAAAGCTGCCAAATGAGTGCCCATATCAACATCATTTTGGTCTACTTGATGGGAGGAAAGCAATGTAAGGACCCACAGAATCAAAAGAAGTTCTTACAGAACATCAGCAAGTACAGTCAGTGCTATTTCTATATCCACACTGATGAGCTGCAAGGAGTTAGAAGTCTGTTACTTACTTCAGGTGAATCTTTTGCCACAGCTCTCTGACACCCTTCGTCCAAAAAAAACCCCAAAAAAATTTGAGCTGGAATCACATGCAAACTCTAGGCAAGTTTTCAAAAGCAAGGACAACATGGTGTATTTATTATGCATAGAAGTTAGCCAGGAAACCTCTTTAGACTCTGTGCACTGAAATGTTAGCATATGGAATCAAGACTAAAGTTTGGCTTCTTCAGTCAGAGTTTGTTGATATCATTTTCTTCTTTAATGTCAGTTATTTTTCTTTATGTACATTTATCTCTTCCTCTTTAGGTATAAATGCAAAAAACATGTTAAGTTACATTTGCATGTATATATGCGTATATATGTTCACATGTGTTTTCATGCACTGGTCATGTACTTTTCTTCTTTATGATTTTCAGTTGTTATTTTCTGAAAAAAAAAACAATAAAAATGCTAAACTCTCATTTTCAAAATAATTAGACTGGCTACTTGTCTCTTATACACATGTCCATATTGTCTCATCTTTTTATTACTATACTTGTATGATTCCAAATATGAATGTTCTCTTCCTCCCTCAAAAGCTGTTTTTTCATCTTTCAGCTATTCTAGAGAACTCCAAGTACTAAATTTCCATCTTTGAATTTTCACATGCTTTGCTCTTCATTTCATAAACTTCATTTGCATTCATAAACTTCATTTATTTGTTTTGATTTGTGACAACTTTAATACTGAGGGGCACTCCAGTAGATGCATGCTATTTATATTGTGATATGTTAAAGAAAAAGAAGAAAAATTTTAGAGTAGCTTGAAGAGTGCTTTTTATTTCAGCTGAGCTCTTTTATTTTAGAACCTTTCTGAAACATTTTTTTATGCGTAATTGGAAATTGTATAGGATACTCCCACTGTTCCCCATGTATGATCCAACTATGAAAAAAATCCTGTTCTCTGTGGCAAAAACCTGATGATCAGTAATTTCCTGGATATGTATATCTACAATGTAAAAACTATTTTTAGCCAAATGGAAGGACTTAATGTTAAGTAAGATGATGTATTAAATGGATATTTCATCAATATCCTGTAGAAGTAATGCTCCATAATATGAAACAGATAAATTAAAGAATAGAACTGCATTGCGTCACTTTGCTCATCAAAAAAGCCCAACAAAGCTATGTAATAAATATTCTGTCCTTACTGCCCTTACTCATATTTTGTCTACTTATTTTCATGTTCTATTTGTGAATTTAAGAATATCAAAATTATTATGCTTTTAACATGAAGTATGATGTTTGTTTTTCAGGTGCAGCAGCTGAACCATATGGATGAAGTATGTTATGAAAATGTGCTGAAGCAAATAATGGCTGGACACCAGGTATTTAATTTTTGCTTTGGTTTGCTTTCCGAAAACATATAAAGAGATTACTTTTGGTCTTCATAACAATGTATTAAGGATTTTTATTATTATAATTATTTTGAGATATATCACATCAGAGGTCGTCTCTAATCTTGAAAACAGTTTATAGAAGCAGCATGCAAGAAAATCTAGACAGGCTAAATAATGTTAGCTTTTACTAAGGTGAAAATCCCTGGTACTTTATATGTGCCTTAAAGTAATCAATGTATATTTATGTCACTTTTCTAAAATGACAAGGCAAAGTAGGTCAGTGCTTTAGAGACCTTACACTTAGGTACATTTAATGATTAAAAAAAGAAAAAATGCAGCACTTACTATTATTCTTAGCCTTTCCAGTATCTTTCAGGTTCTAGTGTTTCCTGTTAGAGATTAGGGATGAGAAATGTGCAGAGTGCTTAAGACGTGGTGCACAAGGGCTTAGCATCTGTCATTTGAAATATCCCACGTTTTGTGTTTAGTTTTCTTTTTAAGGGGTGTGATTCTTCATTTTACTTTATAGTAGAGGTTTCTGAAGTGAATTTTCAAGACTGATATTCCCCTCCACTAAGTTTGTGAGCCTCACTCGTTTGCCTGAATAGTTGATCATTCTGTTATTATCGTCCTCCTCAATCACCCCCGCACAGTGTCTGATTTTTGTTAGAATGTTGCATGGACAACAGTGTGAGTAGCAGTAGCTGTAGCAGGTATGACATCTCTTCAGAGCAGGAACTAATGCTAGTGCATTACAATCCATGAAGAGGCTTCTCTGTAAAAAACCTGTATAGAAAAGAGGGAAACTTTCACACACGGTCACACTAAGAATTGCCTTTTTTCCCCTTTTCACATAAAATTCAGATTGTGATAGGTTTTGAAAGATGAACAGTTGGTTTATGACTTGGGGGGGATGAAATACTTCATCAACAGCTTCTTAGTCCTCCTGTTCCCCCTCCTTTAACACCATTCTTTCACTTGTCTTCTCTTGTTGATATCAGTTACTTCTGCTACATTCAGAAAACTTTCATGGATAATACATATGGAAATTTCCTGAGTGATGGTTGTTAATAAAACTTGTTGACAGTACCAAGGAAACTTTTTTCCTTCATTGTCAATTTTGCACACACCTTACCAAATTCCTAACACAGAGGTACATTTAGATGCTTATCTTTCATTGCTTATTATGATTTTGTGTATTTTCACTTGCTGTAGATAAATCTACAAGTAGCAGATTCTTTAAATCAGTATGTCAAAATGAGCTGGATTGCCAGCAGGAAGATGCATGCTGTTCCAGAGTATTTCTTGCACCTTTCTTTCCCTCCGTTTTCTTCACACAGGGTTGTGGGGGGGGCAGAAACTGTCAACAAACATATATAATGTTATTTGAGAAATTCAAGTACAATAAGTTGTCTAATTCTACTAGATGTTTTTCTAACTGTCCTTGAGAATAGTTTAGCTCCTGTGCTAGCAGCCGAATACATGAGTTTTAAGGCATGAGCTACAGCCAGAAGAAGTCAAGTGAAGAACTGTATTCTACTTAATTTTACAGTTTCAGCAGCTGATGCTATTGCTGATCTAAATGTCTGTAAATTATATTTCAAACCAAGAACCAAATCAATACGCTATTTTCAGACAAAACAGACATGTGGTTTCCTTTGCTATATAAATGTTGATTTGGTTTCAGAATGCTTGGGCTAATGTGATTCAATTGATTTTAAATGCTAAGCATTTTATTTGCTTGAGAACGTTTATTCTACTATGTTGCAGAACTCTCTTAAATATAAGTCTAAATACCAACCAGTTACACTGGGCTTTTCTTCAGAGTATTTAAAACATATTGGTCTTGATACAAAATAAATTTTCATATCCTGAAATGAATGAGAGACAAACACTAGTGTTCAGTCTTTGACAATACAGAATCAAGCATATCAGCTCATTGCATAGTACAGTTAATTATAACATGTAGTTTTGTAACACATATTAAAAACTAGGAATTTTTCTTTTTAATGAGTATGCTATGATAAATGATCTGTCTAATCATTAAACCAACTGCATATATTAGAAAAAAGCAGTAAAGATGCCTATGCCATGGTGGAAGATTAATGTTATGACTGACTATGATTAATATCATGATAGGAAGGTTTTCTATAGTGCCTTCACAATTTTGAGAAAAGCCTTTGATCTCCTAAGGTTATCACCTTCTTCCAATGTTTTTAGTTCTTACATGTCCCTTACCTTGTGTTCCATGTTCACCATAATCTGTTACCATTATGCTAAATTACCTTTCTTAGCTTGTGTTGTCCTAAAAATTTGTGTTTATTTACATTCCATGTGCGTAAAGTTTTTTTGCTTTTTAACAAAGATGTGGTTTCTAAATATACCAGTAGTAAAGATGTACATAGACCTTCCCCCTCAAAATATTTTAGCAAAAAATTTCCACAGCTGTTTTTTTATCTCTGGAATTCAGGAAATGGTTGGAATCTTATGACTATTCAGGCAGTAGTGTGTGACAGACACAGATCTCATTAGTGGTGCTCCAGAGAGCCAAAAGCCTACCTGTTCTGTTTTATACTGAAGAACAAGAAAGAAATACCAGAATTGGAGAAAAATACTTCCTCTTTTCAGAAATACCATGAGTTAATGTGCACCTTACTGTAGCCATCAAACTTACACGCTGTTGTCTCATTTAAAATTCTTTACCAGAGTCTTCAGAATGTCTTAATAAATTAAATTCAACATTGTTTACCTACTATTCTGTTAACTTATTTTCTAAGATTTCTGCCATGCCAGAACCAAATAATTTACTCTTATGGAAGTCATAGAATCATAGAATAACCAGATTGGAAGAGACCCACCGGATCATCGAGTCCAACCATAAAGTCAAGCTGATGTTTCCTTGTCATGCTATACGTTATGGTGTGATGCCTGACTGAAGCTGTATGTTCAAGTGTTTTAATCAATGTACATGTGTTTTCATTTTTTAAGACTAAGGCTGGTAGGAGGTAGTTGCATTCTGCAGGCATGTGTTTTGACAGATGGAGAGAAGCATTTTATGTTGATTTTTCAACAGTCATCCTCTGCAAGACTTCAAGCTCTTCGTGGCTACTGGGAAATTAAGAGTTGGTGATTCAGGCTGATTCAGCCTTTAATTTTGATCCATCTGCTCAAACTAATGAGATCTCATTTGTAGGCTTCGCTTTGAATTACAAAATGCAACTGAAGCTATAACATTTGTCTTATAGCACAATTCTGCTCTTGTTTAACTTGAGGAGAGATACAATGATAGATGGCTTGCCCTGCTGACTTTTCCAGTGTTTTTGTTATAGAAACTTTTTGCATGACTGAATAAGTAAGATCAGAAAATGTCCCAAGGGGGTTCCAGGTGCTTTTAAAGTCAATGCACTCTTTTTGTAGGATTAATAAAAATGCAGATCTTCATTAGGAGGTTTGTCTGTCAAATTCTCTTAAGAATGCTTTAAGTGAGAACCTCTAGTGCTGTTAATTCTGCTTTCCTGGGACTGTTCTTCTGTGCTCAGTGTTAGCTGGTTAATATGTGTTTTCTTGTCATACTTTGAACTTACTATGTTCTTACATTATCTGAAAAGATGTTAGATCCACTTAGACTGATTTGCACTTTGAGAGTTTTATTTCTTCCTCTTAATAAACCACATATTCTTTTAAAAAAGGGTAAAAAACCCCACCTGAAATACACACTGCTTGTCAAGAGAATATGACTTCACACTCAGCTGCAGGTAGAGGTTTTTTTGCCAGCAGTTATCTTCTGGGATACTGTTCCCTTGAAGACTGTGTGAAGGCTCAGTCACCAATAATTGTCATTCCCTCAAAGTGATTACAGCTGTCTCTTGTCAGACAATCACCAGTAGTGGACCATATGCATTAAACAGCTTTTATGCAGCTACAGAGCTGGAAAAGGTTCTTCACTAGCCCTATGACAGACCATTTAATGGTGGCAAGTTCTGGGGAGCAGGTAACATCTTTCTGAGGCAGCCTGTAGAGAACCTCACAAGATCAGCACTGAAGAACACACATATCAACATCATTTCTATAATAAATTAAAACACTGCATTACTAGCTAGTTTAGGACAATACAGATCCTACTGTCTTTATCTTCACAGTGTCTGGGAGCGGGGAAGACCCTTGTATTATGCCTTGAGAAATAACACTGTACTTCTAGGAGTTTTGAGAAATAACATTATATTTAAGGTTGGGGCTTTTTCCTCTGAAACATGTCATATGTAAATTTTAACTTTATGTTCAATTCCTTTATCTAAAAAATATGGAGCTGTTGCTCTTTGGCAAGATTCAGTTACTTAAGTTGATATTCTAGGCAATTATCTCTTTTTGACTTTGACCATCACTGCTGTTATACAAGTTCACTTCCATTATATCTCCTACTGTTGCTGACCTTTTGCTGTTTTATCCCACTGTCATTGTTTGACCCCAGCTGGCAACTAGTCGCTGTGCAGCTACTTGCTTACTTCCCCCCACTGCAGCGGGATAAGGAGGAGAATGAAAAAACCCAACCTTTTCAGTTGAGTTAAAGGCAGTTTAATAGGACAGCAAAGGAAGAGAGAATAGTAATAATAATAATAGTAGTAAAAGAATATACAAAACAAGTGATGCACAATGCACTAGCCGCTGACCAATGCCCAGCCCGTCCCCAAGCAGCAACTGCAGCCCCTTGGCCAACTTCCCCTATTTATGTACCTGTCATGATATGATATGGAATGGAATACCCTTTTGGCCAATTTGCATCAGCTGCCGTGACTATGCTCCCTCCTGTCTTCTTGTGCTCCTCCTCACTGGGAGAGCATGGAAAGTTGAAAAGTCCTTGATTTAGTATTAGCACTGCTTGGCAACAACTAAGAACATGACTCTGCTATCAAAATTATTCTCATCCTAAATCCAAAACAGCAATATACCAGCTACTAGAAAGAAAATAAACTATCCCCTTTGAATTCAGGACAGGAAGCCAAAAAATCCACGACACTCTCTACCTTGATTACTGAGATGTTCATATGTTTCTCTTGTTGTCCTCATCACCTCTTAAATACTTTTACTGTTGTGGATTTGTCTGAACTTGACTGTTCGCTATCTTTTCTTTTCCTTTTTCTTGTTTTTGGTTTCTTTTTTCCTCTAGTTTTTGGTGGTTTGAACATTCTCTCTTGTCAAAAAAAATTAAGAACCTGAAATTGCATAAGTTTTCCTAGGATCTTGTACTTTATTTCTTGCATTATGAATCAGAAGGGGAGTTGCTGAAGTTCTTTTAAAGCTTTCAGAGACAGTACTTCCTCAAACTGCATTCATAAGATTCTCTTGGTTTTGCCACATTCCCTTACTCATCTCTTCTGATTCTGCAACCTTTTCTTGTGGTTTTTTTTTTCTCTCATAGCTGATTCGCTTTGATAGTTCTTAAACCTTCAAAAGAAGTCTTGTGTTCTCTTTTCGCTTTGTCCTTGGTGTTGTTTGAGCAGGTCTCTCTCTCTGCACCTCACTTTGCTCTCTGGGTTTTGGGGTTTTTTTGGTTTTGGTTTTTTTTTTTTTGGACTTCAATCCTCTCTTACTCTGCTTGTCTTCTGCCACAGATATCTAGGTTTCAGTCCTGACTCCTTACCCACTGCACTTCGCTTGTTTGACAATTTGATGGTTTATTACAGTTCAACTTGGAGTGCCTTTGGCATTCTTCTGTCTTCTGAAACTTCTTTTCCTTTTGAAGACAACAGATGTCTCCGTTTTCCCACTGCTTTTGAGAATTTGCTGTGTAACTCTGAGATGATATTGTCTGTTTAATTTTTCTTCAACTAGCTTGGGTACTCAGTGAAACTCCCTGAAAGTTCATTTTGTTACTAACCTTGGTATTTTCAGTTTACAGCAAAAACTGACTGTTCAGTGGAAGTTCTATCATCTTTCTGTGGTTATTGTCCTTCCTGTTTCTGCAGGCATTGAGGCTCGTGGTGTCAGTACTTAAGTACTGTAACTGGAGGAAGAAGGCTTCATCAGTTGGCATTCTGTGATCAGCTGGCCTGTAGTATACACGAACCACAAAATTCCCATTTGTTCCTCAGTCTTTTATTTTGACCCACAAGCTTTCAATCTGTTTGTGGCTAGTCTTCAAAGATAGCTCCATGTGTTTGTATAGAGGCACTTTGCCTGGGCTCCCAGTCACATTGTCTTCTTAGTGTACTCTTAATTACCTATAAGGTGTTTTGGAGGAGTTTTCTCCCTGACACCTACTACCTCACAAACCTCCCAGTCGCCTCCACAGGACTTCAGCTGTGTCACGAGATCCCCAGCATCCCCCTGGACAGCAAGTGGAGGACCCATACCAGCAACTATTGGCTGTCCTTCCACTACTTGTCATAGGCTGATATTATCCGCCTCCCTCTTCACATCTAGTTTAAAGCTCTGTCTACGAGCCCTGCAAGCTCCTGGGCAAAGACCCTTCTCTGCCTTTGAGAAAGGTGGCTCCCATCCGATACTTGTAATTCTGGTGCCATGTAGGTCACCCCATTGTCGAAAAACGCACAGTTGTTGTAGTGACACCAGCCACGGAGCCGTGTATTAATTGACTGGACCCATCTGAGCTTTGCGATGTCAGCACCTGTAACTGGAAGGAGGGAATTAAAAATCGCTTGGGCCCCAGGTTTCCTCACTAGCTGTCCCAAGGCCCTAAATTCTCGTTTAATCTTTCTTTCTGACCTTTTACTTGATTTGAACTATTTTCGTCGGTTTAACTGTCTTCTTCTGTCTTGCCGTTCTGCTTTGGCACTATTATCTCAGCTGCAGCTGATATGACAAGCTTTACCTTTTATCTTTTTAAATGAAATTTGGCTTTTTTTCCAATAGGCAGACCACAGCCATGTATACTTGTTAAATTTTTAATTAGTGTATGCATTGAGTGGTTAGTATGCAGTTTTCTGGAGATCAAGCTTGCTTTATTAATTAGAATTTATGTACTTAATTAAAACGTTGTTCTGTACCACTGTTCTGCATTTAGTTCATTAGAAGTAATATTGAGATGCTAGATATTTTAGAAAACCTTGGAATAATTTCTAAGTATCATCTTACACAGATTTTTAATATTTTACTCTTTCAAATCAGGATTTTTGCTGTCACTGATCAAGAACAGTTTACGCTTGAATTTATATAGTCAAAACTGGTTCTGTGCTATGTGTTGCACATAAAGCATTCACTTTGTTTGCAGTTATTTTCTATTTACAAAAATTGACTTGAATTTTGCAGTACTAAGATGTGTCATCGTGTTTTTCTTACACTCAGAAACACTGAGTATTTATTTTACACTTATATTAAATTGTCAGAAGTTAATTTGACAGGTATTAATTTCTTCTGTAAAAATGATGGATTAAATTTCTTTATTATCTGTTTTCACACTATTATTTGCTCGCACAAGCCATGTGAAGATAAAAGTTTAATAAGCCTGCTTATTGCAACTATTGACAGAGTTTTATAGTTGTGTCATAAGATTTAATAAAACGGTATTCAGTTGTCCCTCTGGAGCTCAGTACCTTGAGAATTAAGCTTGTTTTAGTATTTTTCTGGGTGAAATAGTGTTCTAGCACACTTTGGACAAATAACTCTGAAAAGTAACTGGCATTGTTAAAATGTATTTATATTGGGTTTTTTTTCTAGACATTTCTTAAAGCCTAAAGAGTTTATTTCAGTTTTGGTTTTCTATCTATACAGTTTGCTTCTACTTCATCACATGATGTATCTTATTTGCATATATAGGTGTATATATTTCTTCTATATTTATATAGGCATATGTGTATGTAAGTAGAGATACAGAAGGGAAAGTGGTCCAGCAGGATAGCTGAATTGTGACTGATCATTTTAGATGTTATTTCTATATCAACTGATTAAGTGAAGACTTGAACACTTTGGATAGTTTTCTGTACAATTTCTTATTACAGTTTTTGCAAAATTAGGGCCCATTTATCAGTATGGCTTTTTTTAAAAAAATCACACACAAACGAATTCAATGGTGATGCACTATTTTTATATTCCGAGTCTTTATCATTTATTTAGGCACTCCATTTCCATTTCCTTTCACAATTTTAAGGGTATAATAGTTAATATAATCTTACGCCTGAATAAACAAAATTTCGTATCATACTTTAAATAAAAATACTCTATTGATGAGCTGCATAGAAGATGCAGTTCAAAAATGTTATATTCCAGGTATTTCGTGTTATTGTTATCATATGTATGTACTATTTCACTCTCTATTTTCTGGTTGAATGCTTTGGCTTTAAACACTTAACTTGTCAGCTGCCCATATGAACAGCTGAGGAAATTGCTGGAAATGGATATTATAACAAGTATTCGTATTTAATATCCCATGATTCTTCAAATAAGCAGCATTCTAAATGTTCGTGTGCTATATTTCTGTGCCTTATACTAATCATATGTTTTTCTATTTACATAGTAGCTTGTCTGAATATGTTTACAACATGTATATTGTAAGAATCATAGAATCATAGAATCACCAGGTTGGAAGAGACCCACCAGATCATCGAGTCCAACCATTCCCACCAATCTCTAAACCATGCCCCTCAGTACCTCATCCACCCGCACCTTAAACACCTCCAGGGAAGGTGACTCAACCACCTCCCAGGGCAGACCGTTCCAGTGCCCAATGACCCTTTCTGTGAAGAATTTTTTCCTAATGTCCAGCCTGAACCTCCCCTGGCGGAGCTTGAGGCCATTCCCTCTTGTCCTGTCCCCTGTCACTTGGGAGAAGAGGCCAGCACCCTCCTCTCTACAACCTCTTTTCAGGTAGTTGTAGAGAGCAATGAGGTCTCCCCTCAGCCTTCTCTTCTCCAGGCTAAACAACCCCAGCTCTCTCAGCCGCTCCTCATAAGACCTGCTCTCCAGCCCCTTCACCAGCTTTGTTGCTCTTCTCTGGACTCGTTCCAGAGCCTCAACATCCTTCTTGTGGTGAGGGGCCCAGAACTGCACACAGTATTCGAGGAGCGGTCTCACCAGTGCCGAGTACAGAGGGAGAATAACCTCCCTGGACCTGCTGGTCACACCGTTTCTGATACAAGCCAAGATGCCATTGGCCTTCTTGGCCACCTGGGCACACTGCTGGCTCATGTTCAGTCGGCTGTCAACCAACACTCCCAGGTCCTTCTCCTCCTGGCAGCTTTCCAGCCAGGCTTCTCCAGTCTGTAGCACTGCATAGGGTTGTTGTGCCCCAAGTGCAGGACCTGGCATTTGGCCAGGTTAAGAAGTTAATTCTGCGAATCCCTATCAGCTTCATATTGTTCTTCAGCACGAATTTAACGGCAAGGATAAATTATACTGCCTGGGCTGCAGCAATCACGCATTGGTGGGGTTCAAGGTCCTGAGAGATGCGGCACAGGCATAGTATAGTCAGGACCCTAAATTTTAGGAAAGTAAACTTCCAGCTCTGCAAGGAGTTAGTCAGTAGAAGCCCATGGGAAACAGTCCTCAGGGACAAGGGAGCAGAACAGAGCTAGCAAATATTTAAGGATGCTTTCCATAAAGCGCAAGAGTGCTCAGTTATGGGATATAGGAAATGAGGCAGGGAAGGGAAGAGATGAGCGTGGCTGAGTCGAGGCCTGCTGATCAAACTCAAGAACAAGAGGGAACTGCATAGGCAGTGCAAACAGGAACAGGGAACCTGGGAAGAGCATAGGAAGAGCTACTCAGTTGTGTAGGGATGAGGTCTGGAAGGCCAAGGCGCAGCTAGAGCTGAACTTGACGTAGGAAGCAAAGAACAACAAAAAGGGCTTTTACAGGTATGTCAACTAGAAAAGGAAGGTTAAAGAAAACGTACCCCGACTGATGGTTGAAAATGGTGACCTCATATGAACAGACAAGGAGAAGGCTGAGCGATTCAACAACTTTTTTTGCCTCAGTCTTCACTAGCAACCGCTCTCCTTACCTGTCCTAGGTCAATGAACAGCAAGATAGAGACCAGGAGAGTATTGCCTCTCCCACTGTAGAAGATCAGGTTTGTGACCACCTGAGGAACCCGAACATATATAAGTCTATGGGACCTGATGAGATGCATCCCGGAGTCCTGAGGGAATTTGCTGATATGGTTACCAAGCCATTCTCCATGATATTTGAAAAGTCATAGCAATCAGAAGAAGTCCCTGGTGACTGGAAGAAGGGTAATATTGTGCCCATTTTCAATAAGGGTAGACAGAATGACCCTGGGAATTACCAACCTGTCAGCCTCACATCTGTGCCTTGGAAGATCATGGAACAGATCCTCTTAGAAGCTGTGCTAAAGCATGTGGAGGACGGGGAGGTGATTAGTGGTAGCCAGCATGGTTTCACCAAGGGCAAATCCTGCCTGACCAACCCAGTGGCTTTCTATGATGGGGTAACCACAGCAGTGGACATGGGTAGACAGAGGTATGTGATCAGTCTGGACTTCTGTGAAGTCTTTGATACAGTCCTCCACAACATCCTTCTCAACACTGGAGAGATATGGATTTGATGGGTGGACTGTTTGGTGGATAAGAAACTGGTTGGAAGTTCATATTCAGAGAGTAGTGTTCAACAGCTTGATGTCCAGGCGGAGATCTGTGAGAAGTGGTGTCCCTCAGGGGTCTATATTGCGACCAGTGATGTTTGATATCTTCGTGAATGATAAAGACAGTGAGATTGAGTGCACCCTCAGCAAGTTTGCAGCTGGCACCAAACTGAGTGGTACAGTTGTCATACCAGAAGGATGGGATGTAATCCAGAGGGTTCTGGACAAGCTAGAGAAGTGGGCCTGTGAGAGCCTCATGAGGTTCAACAAGGCCAAGTGCAAGCCCCTACACCTTCGTCGGGGCAATCCACTGTTTAAATACAGGATGGGCGATGACATGATTGAGAGCAGCACTCTGGAGAAGGACTCAGGGTTGCTGATTAATGAGAGGCTTGACGTGAGCCAGCAGCATGCACTCAGCACACACAGCCTAGAAGATCAGCCATATCCTGAGCTGCATCAAAACAATCATGGCCAGCATGTTGAGGAAGGCAATTCTTCCCCTCTACTCCTATCTTGTGAGACCCCACCTGGAGTACTGTGTCCAGTTCTGGAATCTTCAACATAAGAAGGATATGGAACTGTTGGAACAAGTCGAGAGGAGGGCCACAAAGGTGATCAGAGAGTGGGAGCATGTCCCATATGAGGACAGGTTGTGAGAGTTGGGGTTGTTCAGCCTGGAGAGGGAAAGCTCCGAGGAGATCTTATAGCAACCTTCCAGTACCTGAAGGGGGCATACAAGAAAAGTGGGAGGGAATGTTTACAAAGGCTTGTAGTGATAGGACTAGGGACGATGAGTATTAAGTGGAGAGGGGAAGATTTAGACTAGACATAAGGAGAAATTTCTTCACTATGAGAGTGGTGAGGCACTGGAATAGGTTGCTCAGGGAAGCTGTGGCTGCCCCATCCCTGGAGGTGTTCAAGGTCAGGTTGGATGGGGCCTTGGGCAGCCTGGTCTAGTGGGACGTGTCCCTGCCCATGGCATCATGGTTAGAAGTAGATGGGCTTTAAGGTCCCTTTCAGTACAAACCATTGTATGATCCTACGACACATTGCATGGTCCAAAGCTTTTGAAAATTCTTGCTCCATAGCCCTGAAAGAAATGGATATATGTGCTTAGTTCACCATAATAGGTAGTATCAACCAATATAATTCCTGATTACTGTCAAAACTTCTGTAAATTATTCAAAATGTAACAAGATGACTGCTGTTCACCAAGACCTTATGCCTAGTACATATTCTTTAACAGATGTTACCAGGGTATCCAGTAGTAATGTCATTAGTGGGTTTTAATTTGAAATATACAGTTACTGTAGGATGCTACAGGAAATAAGTTATTTTGAGGAATCCATGAGAATTTAAGACATTAATATGCCTCAGGAAATTCTTTTTGACTGTATGCTTTTATTCACTTTTTAGAGTATGAGATTTCTCAGATACGTAGTGCTGCAGTGTAGATAGTTTTCTTTGTGGTTACAGAGGAGATCATTCCGGAATATGTTACTTTTTTATGTTCTCATGTATTTAATAATCAGATATTTGCAATATTGTTATTTGGGAGAGGGTATAGAATTGATACAGTGCTTTGAGTTGGAAGGGACCTTACAGGTTATCTAGTCCAACCCCTAATATCTTGGGAAAGGCTAGATATATATAAGATATAGTCTCTGAGAGACATTCTAATTGTTCTAGCACAGTTTAGTTTTGTTTGCAAACTATTGCATCATTTAAATTCTTCATAACGTAGCTAAGTTTCATATTAAAGCCTACACTTGCTTACACTTGAAGGCAGTTCTTCAGTTTTCAGATGATGTAGAAAATCTGTTGACTAGGAACAAGAAAAAGATTTTTGGATAAATGTGATTTTTAAATTAGTGCTGACAGGAAATAAGCTAGAAAACTTGACTAGTTCTGTTCTTTAATTGTTTTGTAGGTTTATTTATGTTACTGGATCTTACAAAACCAGAAGATACAGACACTGACATAGCAATTTTCTTAATCTTTTTACTTAAGTAAAAGGAATGGGACTAAATGTGAAGATTTCTCCACTATCCTTTTTCCTTTCCTTCAGTAAAGCTGAATAGAGTCTGCATAAGACTCTGGTTTCTGGGTTATTTTTTCATATTATGGAGGGCATACATATTAGTATAAATAGTTTTGGAAGCATAAGAGGAGATACAGTGAACATAACAATGCTTATTCCACAGTGATATTTGTCAAAAATTTAATTTATGATACTGTAAAAACCTATTTTATTTTACAAAGTTGAAATAGGTAATATCAGGACAGGACAAAGGGAAATGCTTGAAACAAATTACTACGCCATCTTGTTTTTCTAAAAAAAGACACAGTAAAAGCTGCTTATAATTTTGAATAATAATTGTCGTTCAAGTCCATTGGCATCTGCAAAAATGCAGTTGTTAACTGCTTAATGACATATATTTGCATAGTAATAGACTAGCTATTCTCGCTTAATTTTCTATACAAGAATAGATTTTCCTATTTCTATTTCTATCCAGTCAATTAAAATTCAGAATAATTTCTACTACCTGTAGGAGTCAGTGAAGTATTGTTTGTTTTTCTTATTGAATATTTTGCCCTTTACTTTTATTTTTACTCTATTCATTTTTCCTTTGCATTTTGTCATGTATTTGGCTAATGCTACAAATTCAAGATAGCATAGATCACATTATACTGTTCAGGAACAGGTTTCCTTTACTGCCCAGAATCCATATTTAAGCATTGATTCCATAACTGAGCATTTATTTTAT